>NC_081520.1:8181833-8806378 GCF_030273125.1 Centropristis striata | reverse complement strand
CAACACTGAACTTCCCAGGAGAGCTGACATACGCTGGGATAAAAGTGATCCATACTGCACAGAATATCAGCATGCTGAAAGTGATGAATTTGGCTTCATTGAAATTATCCGGCAGTTTCCGGGCCAGAAAAGCAAGGATGAAACATAAAATGGCCAAAAGTCCTATGTACCCAAGTACAGCCCAGAAGCCTACAGCTGAGCCCAGAGCGCACTCTAAGATGATTTTATCTTTGAAATCCTTAAAATTCTTATATGGAAAAGGAGGAGAGATTGTTAACCACAGGATACATATGATAACTTGGATAAGAGTGAAACCCAGAACACTGAATTTCTGCTGTGTAGGCCCGAACCATTTCATCACATTACTTCCTGGAAGTGTGGCCCTGAAGGCCATTAACACCACTATAGTTTTCCCCAGAACACAAGAGATACAGAGGACAAAGGTGATGCCGAAGGCTGTGTGTCGCAGCATGCAGGACCACTCAGAGGGCCGGCCGATGAAGGTCAGAGAACACAGGAAACACAGAGTCAAGGAGAAGAGCAGCAGGAAGCTCAGCTCAGAGTTGTTGGCCCTGACAATAGGAGTTTTCCTGTATCTGAAGAAAATGAAGGCTACAACAGCAGTGATGCATGTTCCAAATAAAGACGCTGCAGTGAGCAGAGCTCCCATAATCTCTTCATATGACAGAAACTCTGCCTCTTTCTGTACACAGGCATCTCTTCTCTCATTTGACCAGAACTCAGGGTGGCATCTCACACAGGTGATAGAATCTGAAAAAAATTCAAGTTGACATATTTTGTATGCACACAAGGCAAACACCACATACTGACCAAAATATAAACGGATATGTGTATGACTACGCCATGCCATTGTAAATAAGATTTCAAAGCTAAGGGGGAATTAACCACTGTTTTTCGTTTGTTTAGTTTAAATCTTAAAAAAAGCATTATATTGAAATAATGATTATTTCAAATATATTTTTTCAATGCTGCTGAACTATTTGCAGGCGTAGATACCACGAGGAGGTGAGAACAATGTTGGCCTTCTTATGATTGGAGTGATTTGACCCTTAATATTAACTTTTAACCTTTTTTGAAACTGACTTTTACTGAAAGAATATTTTAGAATATTAATATTACTACACCTGTCATGTTGCTTATTTCTCCCTCTGCACATCTTAAACAGTCATAGCAGCAGACAGGCTTTCCTTTCTGGAGAACCTTGCGAGTTCCTGCTGGACATTCCTCACTGCACACTGACAAAGGCACCTGCATGGACAAAACAACAATGAGACACATGTATGGACATTCAGGATGTTATATATTTATTAAAACAAAACCTTTTCTGATGATACAATACTGTGTACAATTGTAACAACTTAAAGAGATAATTAACAGTCATTACAGAGTAAATTACCTGTTGTGAGTTCTGTGCCCAAATTAAAGACTTGTTTTGCAGAATAAGTTGTTTGTCTGCAGGTAAAGATGCATCATGAAGACCAACTATGACAAAGTCCACAATGTCATTTTCTGTTGGCTGCCAGTTTATAATTTCATACTTTGCTGGTGGGTCTCCATTCTCATTAAAGTAAACCTCATCTCCTTCCTTTGTTTGAAAGTAAACCTTTTTTGTGTGCTGCAATATCTAACAAGAAATAAATCAATATAGATCATTATATGACAAACATTTTGGTGCCTATTGGCAACAGCATAATAAACTTTAAAACGTTTAAAACATGTTCCTTGTTAATTTGACTTGCATGAACAATAATTCAAGTATTTGTTGTTCAACTCACCTTAAATGGATCAAGCTGCACTGTGTTATTACATGTTTTGTTACAGCTGAGAACACTATGAAGTCCATGGGCCACAGCATAAACTCCTTTATACACATTATAAAAGATAGGCATGAGCGACATATCAGTGAAGCTGTTTTGCACTCCTGTTACATCTTCATGTCCAGTACATTCTCTCTGAATCCCAGCTGATGACTTTGACTGCTTGAACTTACAGCTAAATAAAGTCTCCCAAAACTCTGCAAACAATTCATTACTCGATGTATTGAGCGGTTTTACATCCATCATGAACTCTCTCAAACCACTGACATGTGCTTTGGGGATGGCCAGGCCTATGGCACCATCCAGAATGTGATGTTTATTTATGGCTGCAATTTGGGAATCAGAGATCCAGGCCTCACTGCCTACCCACTGGAACCCAGTCAAGTTGTGATGTGAAAACTTGTGAATTAGGACTTCCATATCCGCATTGGTGAGAAAAGCAACAATCACCTTAGCAGTAGAAGCCTTGACAATGTCAATAATCCATTGCATTTTTTCTGGTGGATCTGTTCTAAAGAAAGGTACAGAATACTCCAGACAGATGCCCAGCTGTTGGGCCACTTCTGTGAATGTGGCCATGCCATTATTGCCATAATCATCATTTGTTCTAATGGCTCCAACCCAAGTCCAACCAAAGTGCTTGACCAACTGGGCAAGGGCTCTGCTCTGGTAGTAGTCACTGGGTATTGTTCTGAGGAAGGATGGGTACTTAGTTTTATCACTGAGACAAGCACAAGTAGCAAAGTGGCTTATCTGGAATCAATAAAAGAAATGATACTATATGAAACGTTGTACACAGTGCAGTACAAGTCTTTTTTTTTTTTTGCAAAGACCAGCTGGAAGAATTACAGAAAAATTATTATTTACTTAAGTCATCTTACCCACCGATGGGATATTAAAGGGTCCAGTGACAGTAGCCATAGCCATCCAAGTGGATGAATAGGTCTCCCCCACAATCGCCTGCACTTGGGCAGGTCTGGTACATGATGCCTCAGAGAATGCAGATACAACTTCATTGCCATTAGCCAAGGCCAGTGTAACCCTCACACCTCTGGCAATGGAACCACAAACATCATAGATCTTATAGCCCAGAGAGATGCCGGGGAGTAGATCTGAACTGTTATTAATCTCCTCTATGGCAAAGAGCATAACCTGGAGATACTGGAAACCTCTGAAATTCAAACTTGATGCACACAAATATAATAAAGACAGTTGCATAAGAAATGATAGCATTTGATTGAAGTATTTCTCATTTTAATACTCAGTTTGATAACTTTTTTTTGTATCTGTACACACTTCATGTTCAATAGTTTGAATCCAATTTAAATTCTCTAAGGTATAATTTACCTGATGCATTGCAGTGGCAGTGGTTTGTGTGTGTAGGTATCTTTTCTGTAATCCCAGCTGCTGTGGAAAGAGAAAATTCCCCCCAACATAATGTCTCCATCCTTTGATAACTGGGGGTTCTCAGGATTCCCTCTCAGCCTGCACACCAGCTCCTCAGCCTGAGAGAAAGATGTCACGAGCAACAAATATATGAGTGCCCCACTATTCCCTGACCACCTTAGTGTGGACGTCATAGTGTCTGAGCGCTAAATCACTGTTGGCATCATCACACATTAATGTAGATCAAAAGCTTGCACTTGTATTTATTCATTTTAAAGCAGCATTAAAATAATAAGAAAACAGTGACATCTGATCTCAGAGGACCTACAAGGTGGGGCAAAAGGAGGATGGTGCTCCATCAGAAAAAAATATCTTAGGTCTTAGGTTTTGATCGTCATACATCATAATTTTATGTTTTCCTTTATTCATTTTTTAATAAAATCACTTTTTGTGTCACTACCCTTCTAATGCACAACATGGGTCTAAAAAGACCCGTATCCATTTTCTATGCTATTTCATGTATGCCTGAGTGTTTCTATGATATATCTTTGGAATAAATATATTTTATCATTTATTATTCCATATATTCAGTAAATATCTTATTTTTGTTTAGCAACAATCATCCTTTCTATCTTTTCCTTTCCTACTTTTTGAACAAGCACAGCTTTTGTACTTCTAATTCAAGTTTAGAGACATGGGTCAAAAATGACCCGCATTTATAATAGAATTAGGCGGGAAAAATGTCTTTGTTTGGGAGTACGAACATATTCACAGCTCAGCACAGCTCCCTTTACACATCTGGAACACGTAAGTCTTGTTTTTTTCAATTGTTCTAACATAAGTGTGAAAGATAGCTGTAATAAACACATAAAATTTGATCAGGTATAGGTTATCTTGAGAGTAAGTTAATGTCAAAAAGGTACAAGTAATTAGTTAGTTAGCTGTTGATATTTTATAGTTAGCTTAGCTAACTACTTGGCTAAGTAGCTTGCTAAGCTAACTACTTAGGGAACTTCTTAGCCAAGCAGTTAGCTAAGAAGTTAGCTTAGCAAGGTACTTAGCCAAGTATTTAGCTATCAAGTTAGCTTAGCAAGCTACTTAGCCAAGTATTTAGCTAAAAAGGTGGCTAACTACTTGGCTAAGTATTTCTAAGCTACCTTTTTAGCTAAATACTTGGCTAAGCTAAGCTAACTACTTAGCTAACTACTTGGCTAAGTACCTTGCTAAGCCAAGTAGTTAGCTAAATAGCTTGCTAAGCAAATCACTTAGCAAACTTCTTAGCTAAGCAGTTAGCTTAGCAAGCTACTTAGCCAAGTAGTTAGCTTAGCTTAGCCAAGTATTTAGCAAAGAAGTTAGCTTAGCAAGGTACTTAGCCAAGTATTTAGCTATCAAGTTAGCTTAGCAAGCTACTTAGCCAATTATTTAGCTAAAATGGTAGCTTAGAAAGCTACTTAGCCAAGTATTTAGCTAAAAAGGTAGCTTAGAAATACTTAGCCAAGTAGTTAGCCAAGTTATCCTCGCTAATTCACTTTATATGTGTATATGTATATTGATGTGCATCTAAAAATATAATTGTACTTTTGATTTCTTTATCCAGAGTATGGCTGCTCGCAGATTTACTACTGAAATGGTTGTAAAGATGCTACTTGAAGGACCAGATGAGGAAGATGAGGAGGCAATTTTTCCAGATTCAGAGTCTGAAAGTTCTGATGATGACGACCCAGATTTTTCACCACAGGATCAAGCTGGAGTGGTGGATGTGCCTGGGAATCCAGCTCTGCTACATGGAGAAGACTCCTCTGATGACACAGAAGACTCATCTGATGAGTCCTCTGAAGAGGAAACTCAGACCCAGTCCAATAGGATGAGTAATAAAGGGTCTTACTGGGATGATAATCCCCCCACTCATGGTAGAATAAGAAGCCATAACATTCTGAGAAGCTGCCCAGGACCTACACCTGGATCAACAGCTGTTTCACCAAAAGATGCCTGGGATATGTTCATCAGTGACAACATCATTGAGGAGGTTCTGAAATGCACCAACTTAGAGGGACGAAGAGCAGCCACAGCAAAAGGGAAGGAGTGGAGAACCATTGATGAACAAGAATTCATGGCCTTCATTGGTTTGACCCTCCTTGCAGGGGGGGAGAAGAGCTGGGACGTGTCCTTGCGAGAGTTGTTTGTGGATCCACTGCAAAATCCAGTTTACAAGGCCACCATGGGGCTCGGGAGATACGAAGATATTCGTCGCATCTTGCGGTTTGACGACAAGAGGACCAGGGCTTGAATTTGGATTCCATGGCAACATGACCATGCATTGCTATGTGCAAAAGAAGGGAAAGGCTGTTGTCCTTCTGAGCACCATGCATGATGACAAAGCAGTGGATGACAGTAGTCTGAAGAAGAAACCGGAAGTGATCCAATACTACAACAAAACCAAAGGAGGAGTGGATACTATGGATCAGATGGTTAGCACCTACTCATGTAAGCGGAGATCACGGAGGTGGCCCATGGTGCTCTGGTACAACATGCTGGATGTGGCAACCCTCAATGCTTACACCAACTTCACTGCACAACACCCTGATTACATGGGTGGTGTGAATAATGCACGCCGGCTTTTCATCAAGGAGCTGGGCAAAGAGCTCATCATGCCACATATGAAGAGGCGCTTGGAGGACACACCCAAACTCCAAAAGCCTATTATTGAGGCAATGGGAAGATGTGGGGTAACAAAACAAAGCACAGCTACCACCCAGCCACAGAAGGACACCAGACAGGAGGGCCAAGGGAAGAGGAAAAGGTGCACAATCTGCCCAGTTTCCAAAGACAGAAAAGTCAGCAGCTGGTGTTCCCAGTGCACCAGGCCTGTGTGCAAGGAGCACAAACATGTAGTGGTCATTTGTGAGGCATGTAAAAATTGAGATGGCAATTTGTGCACTAGTGTTGTGATCAGTTGTATTGTATTCTATTTGGTTACATTTCACCAGTTAAGAGTAGTTCCAGTTCAGCTGCAGTCCAGTTCAATAGCCGTGTTATCTGTTATCAGAGGTATGTGTATGTGTGACAAAATGATAAATAAACATGTTACAAATAGTAAAATGTAGTAATGAGTTGATGTTTGCCCTTTCCTCACTGCTAAAGTCATTATTTATAACAAATTATTGTTAGACTTAATTTTAAATCACACCTGGATGAATGGGTCATTTTTGACCCATGTGTGTAAACTCTATGTAATAACACAAAAACGTGTTTTCTTCATAAAGTATGAGAGGCTTAATGGAAATAATGTTCTGTTGTTATCAAAAACAAGATATTTAAAGAATACTTGGAATATTTAATCATAAAATAAGTTAATATCAAAAGGTAGAGCACAGAAACACACAGCAAGCATTAAATAACATGGGAAATGAATGCGGGTCATTTTAGACCCATGTTGTGCATTAGAAGGGGTGCCAATATGTTGTGCATCAAAGGGTTAACATTGATTTTTCTTCTTTGTGTCACTTGGGGGCAGTGAATTCAGCTTTAGTACAACATTATTACCTTATCAAGTTGATATGGCTAGTGTGTGTTACACATCAAGCAGATGGCACAAATTTAGGCCTAGCATTCTTTTGAATTTTTGAAAATATCTGGCAGTGTTTTAAAGATTGAGCTCCAGACAGTGGACAGACTTTGATGATCATACGTTAATTTTTATATTGGCCACTTAAATGTATATAACTTTGTAAGACACAGAATTTGATGCGTTCTACTTTTATTTACCTTTCGCACAAAGTCCCAACTTTTGGGCATTGAGGTTGTATGATAATATCCTGTAAAAAATCAGGCACCTTGTTTTTATTTTTTTGTCCATCAGTTAATGTAGTTGACTTTTCACTGTTCATAGTTGTTAATTCTTTGAAGAAAAAAAGAAAAGAAAAAGCATGACATGATTAAAGATGAATTTGACTGATAGCACTTCAGATACAGCAATAATATCATTATTGTGAATTATTTTGCTCATTAAAAATCATTCATAAGTTATTGAAATGGCATTAAATTCAGTCAAGAGAGCATTCAACTTGTTTAAGACTTAAAACACAAAACTCAGCACCTGTTTGTCTTAATTTGTCTTGACTTGGGACTTGAGTGTAAAGACTTGAGACCTACTTGTAACATGCAATACAAGGACACTTGGTCCCTGCCTCTGGTAGATACTATTTGTGACTTTGAGGTCAAATGTGCAAGTGTCTTGATAGTGAGTGTAAATAGTTTATTTGACAAAGTAGAGATTGGAATAATTAATCGATGATTAATGGTCGTTAAGAATTTGATCGATCACGTGGAATTTTTAATCGATCTATGTATTTTTTTATTTTAATTTTTATCTCTGACTACGTATCAGTATAACTTAACTGAGACACAAAACGGAAAGTTGCAAAAACAATTATAAAACACACAGAAATAGAAATAGTATTAATTGTAGCAAAACTAGCTTACTGTATCAAACCTTGCTAGCATGAATTACTAGCTTTAATTTGATCCAAAACTTAAACACAAAACACATTTAAATACGCAAGATTACTGTGAAAACTAACCTCATGCCTCTTCAGGGGCGAAAACATAAAACTTTGAACTCCTTGAAGTCATCTTTACAGTTTAACCTCACGAGAGTTAACATTAGTTCAACGATCAACAGGAAGTCCCTTTTCCTTCTTTGAAAATAAAAAGGGCCGTTATCAAAACAGGCGTTTGCATAGGACTGTATATTTACCTTTGATTTTCCCCAAGTATGCATGTTTTAGTATGTATAAGGAGGAGTATTTATAAGGAGTATGGATAAAAACATAGCGATTAATTGATTAATTGATCCTTAATGCAATAGATTCTCGAGTTGGCAGGTTTCTTACAAACACCCATCCATAGAAGCCGATTTGTGACCTTGAGGTCAAATGTGTCTTTATATAAAAGTGTAAATAGTTTATTAAACAAAGTGAAAAGTACTTTTCAGTTGGTGGAGACTAAATCGGCACTTAAATTTGAGAGAATATTACTTATATTCATCAGGTGAATAGAAAAACGGCTACAAATAAAAGCTAATGTTGGACCATAACTATCTGATGTGTGTTAAAAAAAACTCGCTAACACATTCACCATTATGATGTTGTGCATACAGTGCCCAAACAATCCAGAGATAATCATTATTAGTCTCTTTTTATTGTTTTTGATTTAGCTTTTGGACTATTTTGTGTTTTTAGCAGTTATTTTGGCCACTCTAGTTATTTCAGCCTGTGTTCCATTAGTATTGTCACGGAATAGAACCCTGATCTTCAGAATCAGAACACAGAACCTCAGAATTCTCAGAGAGATGATAATTCACTCACACTCACATATTATCAGCAGAGAGACACACAACTTCTTGATACTCACAGTGAAATATTTTCTCAAATATTTGTACCGAGCGCTTACAAAGCAACATGGATGAAAAGATTCTTTATTCTCTGGACTCAGAGAATGTGAGTGTGAAATCCTGTTAAATAACTGTAGACAGAAAGTTCCTGTCTTCTTGAAGAGACGTGAACTTTGTTGATATTGATTTAAGTATGTATATATACCTGGTTTATTCTTACTTGTCTCAACATACAAACAGAAGATTCTTTAAACGAGTTAAATTGTGACTTCATAGTCACTTTTTTCACTTGTTTTGATAAATCATTTTTGAAAGACTCTACATAGTGACTTTATCAAGCCTGATTTCCACCGGGCGCGTTACTGCAGCGTCACGTCACCGTCGCGTATGACGTTGCAAATAGGTAACACTCTAATCAATGAGAGCATTTCTACCGGGCGCGTAGCGTAACGTTACAGCAGCGTCACGTCAGCGTCTCTACGCGAGCATTAGGTAGGACTTCTATTTCTCCGCGAGACGCTGCCAAATCGCGTGAATCTCAACAGAGCAGATCGCACCAGACAGGAAGTCCGACTCAGAATCAGCGTAAAACACTTCCGCCCCTTTCAAAATAAAACACAATACGCAGTTCATGCAGCCTAAAACTACTTCACATCAACATTATGTTATGACCGGGGCGCCAGATCTGCAATCAATCAATCAATCAAAGGGTCTCAGAGGATCGGCGACACGGACGACAAGAGACTGATTGTTGAAGTGGAACATCATACAATCATTTATGACATAACATATTGTTTTTATAAGGATAAATGGTCAGATCAACATATCTTTCACCTCAGAGAAGCAAAGTAAGTTGGTTTTTGTTGTTGTTGTTTACTTTATACACACAGTTTATCCATAGACTGTATAAATAGAGTTTAAAGTTTATCACGGGATCTTGCGGTCTCCCGTATGGTCAGGATTATCGCGTGATCTCGTGATCTCGTGATCTCGTTATCTCGCGTGTATATGGCCGGCTCGCTAAGCTGACGTGCTGCTGCTGTAACGCGCCCGCTGTGAATTGACAGACGCAGCAAAAACGCTGTGGAGACGTGCTGCTGCTGTAACGCGTCCGGTGGAAATCCCCAGCTGGACTTTAGTTGCAGTGTGATAATATTATTTTGCAGGTAGGCTGTGTGCTAAATAAGAGTTAGTAGTCACTTAAAAGTATCAGAACTACTCTTCAAAAACACTATTACAAATCCAGTGTTACAAGATTGGACTCAAGTAAAAGTAATAAAGTATTTATAAGCCAAATGAACTGAACAAATGAAGGTAGTCAGTAGGCTTAATGGCTTAAAGTATTATTGTAGAGCTGTGAAATAAATTTAGTGGAGTAAAAAGTAAAAATTTACAAAACAATGTTGAACTTACAATACAGAGTTTTGCAGAATCATGCAATATGAACCAGTTATCTGGGTTTATTTCATGTGTAGAGAGCAGTGGCAGCACTACTGAACCCAACTACTGCATGGGGGACGACTGTAGGGTGACAAGTAACAAACGCAAGGCCAGCATAAATTACTTAGAGCCACCCAGAAAAAGGCAGAGGTGTGCCAGCAAACCCCCTGAGGTGACAGTGGAGGATGTGACAGCTAAAGGGACCAAGAGAAAAGCCAGAACCCAAAGGGGTCCCCCCCCGAAGAGGCGGAGAACTGGAACCTACGACACCAACGCTGGTGAACCTACCAAGGTGTCAGCGCAGGAAGTCAAAGAAGCCGAGAGGAAGAAAGAGGTCGGTGCCAAGCGGCCGCCAGCAACAGAGTCTCCCAGTGAAGTCTCCCCGAGCTCCTGCAGCCCTTCAACCTCCCGGCAGAACAATGAGACTCCATCCTGCTCCGTCAGGACCAGCAGAGGTACACTGACAGTGTGAAATGAGAATGAGAGGAGAGTGTGTGAGCATATACTGTGTGTAGTCAGACTCCTAACACCCAGAACTGAGTGAGCAATTTTGCACTTCTGGGTCCCTCATCTAAATTAAATTTCATTCAATTAGTTTTTGTTTTGTTGCCTGAAATAAGGTCTATGGTTAGAACAAGCTTGAGAGATTTTCTTCTACAACAGAATATAAGCCGATAAGAGAGTCTCTGGTTGGTGACTAACTGAGATACAGAGGTTTGTTGGGGATATACAGACAGCGTTTTCGCAATCTACGCAAAGTGCCCAACCAGACCCACATTGATTTTGCCAGAGAAAAGGGCATTCTCTTTGACCGGTGGTGTGTGGCCTGTAAGGCAGATGATTTTGCCTCGGTGCGTGAGTTGATGTTGCTGGAGGAGTTTAAAAACTGTGTCTCTGAGCGTACTGCTGTATATCTAAATGAACAGAAGGTGTCCACCTTGCAGCAGGCTGCCGCCTTGGCAGATGAATTTGCGCTCACACACAAAAGTGTGTTTGCGAAACGTGAGTCCCCTCGGGAGGTTTTTCAGAGGCCTGGTTCGCAGGTGTCAGGTACTGTTTTTTCGTCTGCTTCCAAAGCTGATCGGCAGTGTTTCTATTGCCATAAGTTGGGTCATTTGATTGCTGATTGTGTTGCCTGGAAGCGTAAGCAGGGGCCTGTTGTGAGGCCGCCAAAAGGCGTGGGGCTAATTAAAACCTCCATTAGTGATGAGGTCATAGTGTCAGGGGTGCCTGATGACTGTTTTAGGCCTTTCATATTTAACTGTTTTGTGTCTCTTACTGGACAGGCCGAGGACCAGCGCCGTGTGACCGTGCTGTGTGACACTGCCTGCTCGCAGTCCCTCATTCTGTCCAGTGTGCTGCCATCTGGTGCTGAGTCTGACTCCAGTGCTGTGGTTAGGGGAATTGAGATGGGTTGCATTCCCGCACCCCTGCACCGAATCCATGTGCAGTCGGGCCTGGCAACTGGTTACTTTCTTGTGGGTGTACGCTCTTGTTTTCCCATTGGTGGCGTTGATTTCATCATGGGTAATGATATAGCTGGCGGTAAGGTTTATCCTGTCCCCAAGGTCGTTGCAGAACCCATACCGGAATCTGATCATGATGATTTAGCTAAAAAACTTCCTGATGTTGTTACAATTAGTGTGTTAACAAGAGCTAAGGCCCGTGAGCAGGTCCAGGATCAGGAGGTTAATTTGGCAGATTCTCTGTTTGTATCTGTTCTCTCTCAGGATGAGCTGCCCCCTGCTGGTGGTTCAGCAGACTGTGGTTTTAGAAAACCGGAACAGGGTGAGGAGCCTGTTGCTCCTGTTGCTCTGGCGGCTCCCTTGCCACTGCATCGTGAGGCCCTAATTGCTGCCCAGCTAACAGATCAGTCGTTAGTTAGATGTATGGCCGCTGCCGTGAAGGAACCCAGTGAATGTACATCCAAGCAGCCGTATTTTCTAGACAATGGTGTTCTGATGCGCAGGTGGGTTTCACAGCCAGACAGTGCAGCAGTGGAGAATGGTGAGGATTGGGGTGTGGTCCATCAGATAGTCCTTCCTGTTAGTTGTCGCCAGAATGTGTTGAAGCTGGCTCATGAACATTTGTGGTCAGGTCATCTGGGTGTGTCTAAAACATATCATCGTGTTCTCAGGCATTTTTTCTGGCCTGGTATGAAGAATAATGTGGGGAGGTTTTGTAAGTGTTGTGTCACTTGCCAGGTGGTAGGGAAACCGAATCAGCCTGTGCCCCCCGCTCCTCTTCGTCCTGTACCAGCTGTTTGTAAGCCTTTCGAACATGTGATGGTTGACTGTGTGGGTCCGCTGCCTAGAACCAAGGCTGGTAACCAGTTCTTGTTAACGATAATGTGTGTCTTCACTCGTTTTCCTGAGGCTGTCCCGTTGCGAAGAATTACAGCACCAGCGGTCACGAAGGCGCTGCTTGAGTTCTTCACGACGTATGGTTTGCTGAGGGTGGTGCAAAGTGACCAGGGGACTAATTTCCTTTCCAAGGTCTTTAAAGAGACCCTGCGGTCTCTGGGTATTTCGCAATCTGTGTCAAGTGCTTATTATCCCGAGTCTCAAGGTGCGCTAGAACGGTGGCATCAAACTTTGCAATCTGTGTTGTGCAAATATTGTTGTGACAGTGGTAAGGACTGGGATGAGGGTGTACCATTTGTGTTGTTTGCCATCAGAGATGGGAAGCAGGTTGGGCAGAACGGGCAGAACCTGCCCATGTCCACAAAGGATGAGACGACCCGGCGTGAACTCCGGCGTTTCCTGGGCATGACAGGATAGGCTACTATCGGTGTTTCTGTAGAAACTTCTCTGTGTTGGTTGCACCGTTGACAAAACTGTGTAGACCAGCCATTCCTTTTGTTTGGGATGATGACTGTAGTAATGCGTTTACTGCTGCTAAGTCCCTCCTCTGTAGTGCCCCAGTACTGGCTGCTCCTGATTTCTCCAGGCCCTTCAAGCTGGCAGTGGATGCTAGTGCCCACGGTGCTGTTGCAAGATGGGGTTGATGATGTGTGCCCCCTGTCTGCTACTTCTCCGTGAGGTTTGTGTGGGCTCTGCTTCTGTACCAGTTGCTGTGATCACGGATCGCAGTCCTCTTGTTTTCCTCATGCAGATGTACAGCAGTGACCCGCGGTTGAACATTGATGTTAAGCACAAGAGAGGGGCCGATAATCTGGTGGCTGACATGCTGTCCCGTGGGTAAGGTAATAGCTTTGCAGGACAGATAAGTCAGTTTTCAACATTTAGTGTATTAATGTATGGTCTGTAATTTTGGGGCTATATAGTGTATAGTGTGATAGTGTTAGTCTGTTGGTGGGCTTCTTTCTTATTGGTGGGGGTGTTACGGGCCTGGGTGTGGCTTGTTGCTTTTTGTTTCTCTTTTCTCTTTCCTTTCAGGTACCGCCCATGACCCCTCGGCCTCAATCAGCTGATTAGCTGATTGACAGTGGCCGGCTATTTCAGTGAGGAGTGTGCTCTTGGAGCGGTGGGTCGTGGTGTGCGCTGTGTGGACGTTTCTGGCCGGCGTCGTCTTGTACTAAGAAAGCTTTCTCTTTGTGATACATATGTTTTTTGTGAATAAAACCCTGCAATTGCAGACGGTCCTTAGTTACTTTGTCTTTGCTTTAATTGTTGCCTCCCTACATTCCCCTAGATTAATTTCTGCTCTGTCTGGGTCGTAACAGGTCCACAGACGTCAAGAAACGGCGCTTGCGCCAGGACAGGACGAACAATAAATTAAACCAACAAAATTCCACAAATTCTTGTGGTTGGCTGAAACACTTTCAACATGATTTAAATATATGTCAGTTATCACATTTTGAAAAAAACGGAGAGAAACACTACAAAACAGTCAATTTTTTCCCCAAAGTAATAATGCAGAGAAAAATAACTTCTTTGTTCAAAAGAAAAGACAGGGACACTGAAGATGGGTTACCACAGAAAATGAGAAAAATACCCAGTGATGAAGATTTTGAGCAAGCTGAGAGTCAGGATGAGGAGGCACCATGTCAGGAAAAAGAAGCAGCTGCAGGGCCCCCAGAAAAAAGCACAGGTGATGATGATGCTACGCCTCCTGCTTATCCTTCCATTTGGACAAAGGGTCAATATGAACAGTTTAAACGTAAAAATGAATGGTTGTATACCCAACATGGGAAACTGGGATGCACTCCATGCCACGAGGTTAAGCATCTCGGTTTTATGGCATCCCGTGGTGTCAATATTGCCAGCCAGTGGGCTGAGGGAAAGATAACCCCATTCGGTAATTCAAGAGATGTCCAGCTTTTATCACTGTGCAAAAAAATTAATGAGCACCAAAACTCCCAAGCACACAATGAAGCAATTAAGATTTTTCAGACAGCAAAGAAAGACATTCTTCTGAACATGAACGCCACCAGTCAGGAGTCTGCATTTTTGTATTCAAGACAGCATATTATGTGGCCAAAAAGAATAAGCCATTCACTGACTTTGAGAGTCTGATTGAACTGCAGCAAGCTAATTCTGCTGATTTAGGTCGTGTTTTGCACAGCAAACTGTCTGTGTTGACATAATTGATCATGTGTCATCACAGATGAAGAAGGAACTCCCGAGGAAGATTATAGAAAATAGGTGTAAAAATCACAGTACTAGTTGATGAGTCAACCAGTGTGGGGCACAAGTCAACACTAATTGTGTTTTTGAAAGCCAGTGTTGATGGAGAGATGGAGCCCATTGCTTTTCCATTGGACCTTATTGAGCTTGATAGCCTGTCTGCTGCTCACATCAAAGAACAGCTTATGAACTGTTTGTTCAAGAGTGGCTTCACCACTGAATTGCTGCAGGAAGTTTCATAGGATTTTGCAGTGATGGGGCCAATGTGATGCTGGGAGTGAAGTCAGGTGTTGGGGAGCTGCTCCAGGATGACTTTCAAGGCATTGTACTGTGGCACTGCCTTAATCACAGACTGGAGGTGGCTGTGGACCAGGCACTGGAGGCAACAGGGGGAACAAAAGACTTCCAGGCCTTCCTTGACAGCCTATATTCATTGTATAGCCAGTCACCAAAAAACATGTGAGAGCTAAGTGAATGTGCTCACAATTTACACATCCAACTCAGAAGAATTGGAAGAGTGTTCAGTGTTCGCTGGGTTGCTTCTTCATACAGGGCAGTCACTGCAGTTTGGCACTCTTATCCAGCACTGGCACAACATTTCCGTGAGGCATCAGAGGATGAGACAAGGGACAGCAGAGAGAGGGCTAAATTCAAAGGTCTGCTGTCAAAGCTGTGCTCTGTAAACTTCCTGAAAAGTCTTGCACTGATGGCAGATGTCCTGACTGAACTGAAGAACTTGTCAGAGTTTCTTCAGAACAGGAAGACCACACTCCCAAAGGCCCATGAGATCATGACGATGTATGTCAAACGCATTGAAAGTCTCAGTTCATACCCAGGGCAACATGCAGTTGAAGCTAGCCAGGCAGAGGAAGAGATGAAATTTAAGGGAGAACAGTTAAGAGTTGGCAAGTCTCCCATCATTGACTCTGCACAGTTTAGTCAAGCAGTGGCAGAGAGCATGAACGACAGACTCTTCACAACCACAGCTAACAAAGCACAGGCCAGTGTCAAAGCTAACAGAAAAGAGACTTACAATAGGCTTCTAAATCAAATGACAGTCCTTAACCCTGACAAGTGGGACCATGACAATCCTCGATATGGAGAAGATGAGGTGAGGGCTTTGTGCCATGCCCTACATCTGAATGAACAAGAGGCACACCTTGGATTCATTGAGTACAAGGCCAGTGGAGGTAGAAGCATTCCTAACAAGATAAGGAAGTTGCTTGTGGCAGTGGATACATTGTCAGCAAGTAATGCAGACTGTGAGCGGGGGTTCAGTACCATGAACAATATCATTACTGACTACAGGAGCAAACTGACAGCAAAGAATACTGCAAACCTCCTCTTTGTCAGCTCAGTTGGACCACCATGCATGCAGTGGGACCCAATGCCTCATGTGAAGACCTGGCTGGACAAAGGAAGAAGAGCAGCTCACACAACAAGTGGCATGGCTTGCCGCCACCCAAAGGAGGATGACTACTTTAGGCCTCTGTGGAAAATCTTTTATAGAGAGAGAAAGAGAGAGAAAGAAAGAGAGAAAGAGAGAGAGATGCTTTAATGATCCTTCAACCGGGAAATTCTTTTTTCACTCAGTTTTATTTAACCCCATTTTAGGTGGTGTGTTTTGATGAGGGGTAATTCCACTTGAGTTTTTGTTCGTGACCTCATGATCTGTTCTTAGAGACTTGTATTCTGGATGTTTATTAATTAAAAGAAATTGTTTACCATATTGTCAAGTGTTTCTAATTCCTGGCCTACAGATAGTCTACAGTAAAATATTTCAATGTTTTTATTTGTTTGGGTTTTGACTTTGCAATTTTAAAATGCATGAAGTGAAAGAGAAGGTTTTTGTAATAGTACCGGCAAGAATTTAAAACTACTTTCACCCCCTGGCTATGAGCAAAAAAAGTTAACACACAGCCCTGTAATGGGTGTATTAATTTTGAACATAACATCCCAATAGGCCATTATGAACAAATTTGACTTAATTTTTTGGAGCATGGGCTGCCTATCTTGCCGATGTATTAATCCAAAAAGAATAGCTAACTCAGTGCCAGTCCCCTTCATAGCAACTGTAACTAAGGGGGCGGAGCTTTTAAAATAAGTGATAAAGCAATGTATTCTTTTGGGCATAACTACCTTGTTGCTAACAAGTTGTCAATATCATCACTTTCTTAGTCCAAAATGTCATGTCTGATATGTCCACTTCATTTAAAAAGTTTGTGTTAAAGCTCTGTAATGTCTCAACTGCTTGTTTGATTGTCACTGTTGGGGCAAAAAAGGCTTCAAGACTGTGTTCAAGACTTAAGATATTAAATACTTACAAAATGAGACTGGACCAATATGCTTGCTTTCTGCAATTGTAGGTATATTTATTGAGATATAGATTTATTGGAAATCAAGAAACAACACAGTAGTTACATAATTGGGCATCTATTCATAGAAATTGAGTTACATTTTGTATATGCTATCTCCTGCTGCTGGTCAAAATAATGCAATGTAACCCCTATGTAAAATAGATAGATGGGTGTGATCCAAATGATTTCACACAGAAACTCATCCTTCATAATGTTAAGTGGCATTCTGCAAGCTAGATTTTTGTAGCACATGGGACTATCACATTAGATATTTGTGTGATTGGCTAACAATGATATTTAAGATTAGATGTGTGTTAAAAAAATTTTAATTAATTAATTTCGGTCATGTGGCTGTACCACATTACAAATGAAAAATGAATACAGTGCAACAAACCTCTAACCCTCACCTTTCAAGAAAGATGTCTACATAACAGTTTGGTGAACAAATTATTAATTACAAATTATTATTTTCATATTTTAAGTTTTCACAATGTTTTTTGTGCCCCCTTTCCCATTATATTCTTTTTTGTATTCTTCTCTGGTTTCAGTAATATAATGTAACATTTTGGGAAAAAAATACAAATTAACAGTCCAAAACTGGAGGCCAGAATAGCAAATATCTCCACAGCAACACTGAACTTCCCAGGAGAGCTGACATACGCTGGGATAAAAGTGATCCATACTGCACAGAATATCAGCATGCTGAAGGTGATGAATTTGGCTTCATTGAAATTATCCGGTAGTTTCCGGGCCAGAAAAGCAAGAATGAAACATAACATGGCCAGAAGTCCTATGTACCCAAGTACAGCCCAGAAGCCTACAGCTGAGCCCAGAGCGCACTCTAAGATGATTTTATCCTTGATTTTCTTAAAATTCTTATATGGAAAAGGAGGAGAAATTGTTAACCACAGGATACATATGATGACTTGTATAAGAGTGAATCCCAGAACACTGAATTTCTGCTGTGTAGGCCCAAACCATTTCATCACATTACTTCCTGGAAGTGTGGCCCTGAAGGCCATCAACACCACTATAGTTTTCCCCAGAACACAAGAGATACAGAGGACAAAGGTGATGCCGAACGCTGTGTGTCGCAGCATGCAGGACCACTCAGAGGGCCGGCCGATGAAGGTCAGAGAACACAGGAAACACAGAGTCAAGGAGAAGAGCAGCAGGAAGCTCAGCTCAGAGTTGTTGGCCCTGACAATAGGAGTTTTCCTGTATCTGAAGAAAATGAAGGCTACAACAGCAGTGATGCATGTTCCAAATAAAGACGCTGCAGTGAGCAGAGCTCCCATAATCTCTTCATATGACAGAAACTCTACCTCCTTCTTTACACAGACATCTCTTCTCTCATTTGACCAGAATTCTGGGTGGCATCTCACACAGGTGATAGAATCTAAAAAATAAGATTGAAGCAGATGTTAGACTCATATCTATAATACATCTTATCTATCCATAACAAAAAATATTATTAGCACATAATGACTGGGCAGTCCTATCACAGTAGTATGAATTTTTTTTTTTCTTATGAATACAAGATACAATATGAAGTGGTATTCATTACTTTTTTTGCAGCATACATATTCTTAAATGCACAATTTCAACCTCTCTCAATCCATGTATTGCAGTTTCAGAGAGAAAGATGTCAAATGAGATTTACTACGAGGAGGTGCGAACAAATGGCCTTTTTGTAATGTCAATCAGCTGATCCGTCACAATTTTTAAGAAAACTTTTTATCACTATAATAACAATTCACCTGTAATGTTGCTTATTTCTCCCTCTGCACATCTTAAGCAGTCATAGCAGCAGACAGGCTTTCCTTTCTGGAGAACCTTGCGAGTTCCTGCTGGACATTCCTCACTGCACACTGACAAAGGCACCTGCATGGACAGTGAGAAAAATACATAGGAATTCACTTTGACAAGGTGCTGTTGCTAATATAAAGTTGATGCATCAAAACAAAAATAATTATGATACATCTAATGACATATACAGTTATAAGAAATCAAATAGACTGTACCCGTTCTAGTAATCACATGGTAGATACCTTTTGTGAGTTCTGTGCCCAAATTAAAGATTTGTTTTGCAGAATAAGTTGTTTGTCTGCAGGTAAAGATGCATCATAAAGACCAACAGTGACAAAGTCCACAATGTCATTTTCTCTTGGCTGCCAGTTTATAATCTCATATTTTGCTGCTGGGTCTCCATTCTCATTAAAGTAAACCTCATCTCCTTCCTTTGTTTGGAAGTGTGCCATTTTTGTGTGCTGCAAAATCTAAGAAAAAATGCATCAGTAATGTAATGTATTATCTGACAAACATTGTGTACTGATTCAAGTTTTTGTTGTTCTACTCACCATAAATGGATCCAGCTGCACCTTGTTGATACATGTTTTGTTACAGCTGAGGACACTATGAAGTGCGTGGGCCACAGCATAAACTCCTTTATACACATTATAAAAGATAGGCATGAGCGACAAATCAGTGAAGCTGTTTTGCACTCCTGTTACATCTTCATGTCCAGTACATTCTCTCTGAATCCCAGCTGATGACTTTGACTGCTGGAACTTACAGCTAAATAAAGTCTCCCAAAACTCTGTAAACAATTCATTACTGGATGTATTGAGCGGTTTTACATCCAACATGAACTCTCTCAAACCACTGACATGTGCTTTGGGGATGGACAGGCCTATGGCACCATCCAGAATGTGATGTTTATCCATGGCTGCAGTTTCAGAATCAAAGATCCAGGCCTCTGTGCCTACCCACTGGAACCCAGTCAAGTTGTGGCGAGACAGCTCATGTCTTATGTTATTAAGATCTGTGGGGGAGAGGAAAGTGACAATAACCTTGGAAGTGGAAGCCTTGATAATGTCAATTATCTTTTGTATTTTTTCTGGGGGATCTTTTCTAAAAATAGACACAGAATACTCCAGACAGATGCCCAGCTGTTGGGCTGTTTCTGTAAATACAGCCATGCCATTATTGCCATAGCCATCATTTGTTCTAATGGCTCCAACCCAAGTCCAACCAAAGTGTTTGACCAACTGGGCAAGGGCTCTGCTCTGGTAGTAGTCACTGGGTATTGTTCTGAGGAAGGATGGGTACTTAGTTTTATCACTGAGACAAGCACAAGTAGCAAAGTGGCTGATCTGAAACAAACAAAAAAATGTTAAAGAAATGTTATTCCTGGATAAAGATATGAGATATAGGCATGTATTTTGAAATCCATTTTGCTATGACCAGCTGGGAAAATGAAAGAATAAAAAGTTTTTTTCACATATGCATTTTCATTTTAACCAGTCTTACCCACCAGTGGGATATGAAAGGGTCCGATGACAGTAGCTATAGCCATGCTGGGAGAAGACGAAGTCTCTCCCATGATGGCCTGCACTTGGGCAGGTCTGGTACATGGTGCCCCAGCTAATGCAGATAACACTTCATTACCATTAGCCAAGGCCAGAGCAACTCTCACACTTCTGGCAATAGAGGTACAGGCATCATAGATCTTATAGCCCAGAAAGATACCAGGGAGTAGATCTGAACTGTTATTAATCTCCTCTATCGCAAAGAACATAGCCTGGGCGTACTGGAAACCTCTGAAATTCAAACTTGATGCAGACAGGTATGAATAGTCGGAATTTGTCCTTAAAATAGAAACAATAGTGATGTAAATAAAAACAGTTGATGGTATTAATTCAGACATTAAATATTTGTTTGTTTAATACTCAGTCAGAAAAATGTTTGCATCTTTCATCAATCATCTTAGAAATGTATATTTGCAAAGTTAATTTACCTGGTGCATTGCAGTGGCATTGGTTTGTGTGTGTAGGTGTCCTTCTTCTCCTTCCAGCTCCGATGGAACGAGAAAATTCCCCCCAACATAATGTCTCCATCCTTAGATAGCTGGGGGTTCTCGGGATCCCCTCTCCTCCTGCACACCAGCTCCTCAGCCTGAGAGAAAGATGCCACCAGCAATAGTTGTAAGAGCGCCCAACCCTTCTCTGGCCACCTCTGTGTGGACGTCATACTGTCTAAGAGAGCTAAATCACTGGTTGGCATCACACGTACCTTAATGCAAATTAAAGGCTTTCACTGGTATTCATAGAGTTTGGAGCATAATAAAACTAAAAATAGAACATCGATGTTTATCTCACATGATCTACAAGGTGGGGCAAGAGGAAGAAGGTTACCAAAAAGAAAAAGCGTTTTGGGCCTTCACCTTTTCTGAATATCTCAACTGTATACCATATCAGATAATAATATTGAGCTGAGCTTTAAAGAGAAAATTTTGAATATTTAACTTTTTTTATGTTGTTTTGCTTTGTGTTAGGGGCCCATTGGGGGCAGTGAAACAACCATTATAATCACAATAAAGTTTATACTAGCATCATGCAAGTTGTTACCTTTGTTAGTTTATGCACATCTAGTAGACAGAGTAAAATATTAACATTCATTGGGAGACTCCATCTGAAGAATGTGAGTGCAGTATTCACCCAATTTATATCTCCATTGTGGTCTCCAATCCAGTACATGAGTTTTTGTGCATATGGATACAGTGGAAGAATGAGTACAAGGGCCATTGCAACAAGCCATCTGGTTCTGCAAACAAATTGAGCGCTGTGTTCATATACTTGATACAAATCTTAACATGTTTTCGTGGGTGTAGGCCTCCGCCAGAGACTTCCCTTGTCAACGATTAGGAGTGTGATATTTTTGGTGAAGCCATCTCTGCTCTTTGCAGATGGTTCAACAACAACGAAAAAATGTAAGGGCATTTACTCTGCAAAGTGTTGTCTTTGCAAGCCTCTATTATAAATGTGATGCATTAGATCCAAACATTATTTTGCAACAAAAGCTAGTAACATACAATTATATGCAACTCTAACGATTCAAATCGCCTGGAATTGTCAATATGGTAGCTTAACTATTGTGAGTTGTTTGGCCAAATTAAAAATTTTGCAGATTCAGCTGTTTGTCTGCAGGTAAAGATGCATCATGCAGAAAGTCCACAATGCCATTTTTTGTTGGCTGCCAGTTTATCATTTCATAATTTGCAGCTGGTCTTCATTCTCGTTAAAGTAAACCTCATCTACTTGTTTTGTTTGGCACTGAATCTTTTTTATGTGCTGTTTCAACTAAGGAGATATGAATTGATGTATTTTATTATTTGACAATCATGTTCTTTGCATATAGGGTTAACAGCATGACGGACACAGTTTTTTGGTTTTCAAAATGTATGCTGTTTTACTTTTTATTGTAACATAATGCAAAAAAATCATGTTTTTGCTGTTCTTATGGTTGAAAGAGGTGAAAACAAGTCAAAACAGTAAAGTTGTGGGCTGTTAAACCAAAATAGCTACTGAGACAGGCTGAGTGACATGATATATATTTATGTTAAAGTTTCAACAGTTCAAAATGCATTTAACCAATTAAAACATTCCCCTATGATTGTATGTCTGATAATGACGATGTATTAAATGCAGTCGTTATAATCTATCACATCACAAATTAAAAAACATACAGTAGAAGAATACTACACTACTGTAATACAAGTCCTCAGTAAAATGAACATAGATGTTTGACAGTCTGCTTAACAAAAATCAAATTACCGTGGCACTTGAATGCCATTGCCACCCTATTATTTAGGGTTTTATTTTTGTGCCCCCTTCCCCATCATATTCTTTTTTGTATTCTTCTCTGGTTTCAGTAATATAATATAACATTTTGGGATAAAAATACAAATGAGCAGTCCAAAACTTGAGGCCAGAATAGCAAATATCTCCACAGCAACACTGAACTTCCCAGGAGAGCTGACATACGCTGGGATAAAAGTGATCCATACTGCACAGAATATCAGCATGCTGAAGGTGATGAATTTGGCCTCATTGAAATTATCCGGCAGTTTCCTGGCCAGAAAAGCAAGAATAAAACATAACATGGCCAGAAGTCCTATGTACCCAAGTACAGCCCAGAAGCCTACAGCTGAGCCCAGAGCACACTCTAAGATGATTTTATCTTTAAAATCCTTGAAATTCTTATATGGAAAAGGAGGAGAGATTGTTAACCACAGGATACATATGATAACTTGTATAAGAGTGAAACCCAGAACACTGAATTTCTGCTGTGTAGGCCCGAACCATTTCATCACATTACTTCCTGGAAGTGTGGCCCTGAAGGCCATCAACACCACTATAGTTTTCCCCAGAACACAAGAGATACAGAGGACAAAGGTGATGCCGAACGCTGTGTGTCGCAGCATGCAGGACCACTCAGAGGGCCGGCCGATGAAGGTCAGAGAACACAGGAAACACAGAGTCAAGGAGAAGAGCAGCAGGAAGCTCAGCTCAGAGTTGTTGGCCCTGACAATAGGAGTTTTCCTGTATCTGAAGAAAATGAAGGCTACAACAGCAGTGATGCATGTTCCAAATAAAGACGCTGCAGTGAGCAGAGCTCCCATAATCTCTTCATATGACAGAAACTCTGCCTCTTTCTGTACACAGGAATCTCTTCTCTCATTTGACCAGAACTCAGGGTGGCATCTCACACATGTGATAGAATCTGGAAATTATTATAAAAGCAGTTGTTAGACTTGTTCATAATAATTGCCTTTTTTGTCTTAATATAACATATTTTCCATTCACACTAGACAGACAGCACATAATGTCCAGAGGAATGGGTGATCTTATGACCTTATGACAATTCTAGACGACTCTGAAATCAAATTATAAAACATTTCTTAAAATTGGCATGTGAACATGAAAACTTTCATTCACTTTTGTTTTGTCTTTTATTAAATGTAACTACACCTGTCATGTTGCTTATTTCTCCCTCTGCACATCTTAAACAGTCATAGCAGCAGACAGGCTTTCCTTTCTGGAGAACCTTGCGAGTTCCTGGTGAACATTCCTCACTGCACACTGACAAAGGCACCTGCATGAACAAAAACCAAAAGAAAATGTGAAGAAAATGCGTTTCCACTTTGAATGCATCACAACCAAACATGGCTAATAACACATACATTCATGACAATACCAACAGACTGTAAAAAAGAGTTCTAGTGATCATGTGGTAGCGTACCTCTTCTGAGTTCTGTGCCCAAATTAAAGATTTATTGTGCAGAATAAGTTGTTTGTCTCCAGGTAAAGATGCATCATGAAAACCAACTGTGACAAAGTCCACAATGCCATTTTCTGTTGGCTGCCAGTTTATAATTTCATATTTTGCTGCTGGGTCTCCATTCTCATTAAAGTAAACCTCATCTCCTTCCTTGGTTTGGAAGTGGGCCTTTTTTATGTGCTGCAAAATCTAAGAATATATGTAACAATGTAATTCATTATCTGACAAATATTTTTCTGTGTATAGGCTCAACAGCAAGACAAACTGCAACATTTTTTTCCAAAATGAATTCTTTTTTACTTGTTAATGTGACATAATGCAACAAAAATAATTAATGTTAACTCACTGTAAATGGATCCAGCTGCACTGTGCTGTTACATGTTTTGTTACACTTGAGAACATTATGAAGTGCATGGGCCACAGCATAAACTCCTTTATACACATTATAAAAGATAGGCATGAGCGACATATCAGTGAAGCTGTTTTGCACTCCTGTTACATCTTCATGTCCAGTACATTCTCTCTGAATCCCAGCTGATGACTTTGACTGCTTGAACTTACAACTAAATAATGTCTCCCAAAACTCTATGAACATTTCATTGCTAGATGTGTTGAGTGGCTTCACATCCAGTATGAACTCTCTCAAACCACTAACATGTGCTTTGGGGATGGCCAGGCCTACGGCACCATCCAGAATGTGATGTTTATCCATGGTTGCAATTTGGGAATCAGAGATCCAGCCCTCACTGCCTACCCACTGGAACCCAGTCAAGTTGTGGCGAGACAGCTCATGTATGAGCACATCCATATCCATGTGGGAGAGAAAAGCAACAATCACCTTAGCAGTGGAAGCCTTGATTATGTCAATAATCTTTTGTATTTTGTCTGGTGGATCTGTTCTAAAAAAAGGTACAGAGTACTCCAGACAGATGCCCAGCTGTTGGGCCACTTCTGTAAATGTGGCCATGCCATTATTGCCATAATCATCATTTGTTCTAATGGCTCCAACCCAAGTCCAACCAAAGTGTTTGACCAACTGGGCAAGGGCTCTGCTCTGGTAGTAGTCACTGGGTATTGTTCTGAGGAAGGACGGGAACTTAGTTTTATCACTGAGACAAGCACAAGTAGCAAAGTGGCTTATCTGAAACAGATAAAAATACATTATATCCCAAGATGAAGATGAAAGATATTTATACAGCAAACTACATTTATTTTGAAATCCATTTTGCTATGACCAGCCAACATATAACTTCTTACTCACCAGTGGGATTTGAAAGGGTCCGATGACAGTAGCTATAGCCATGCAAGGAGAGGATGAGGTCTCTCCCATGATGGCCTGCACTTGGGCAGGTCTGGTACATGGTGCCTCAGTCGGTGCAGATAACACCTCATTACCATTTGCCAAGGCCAGTGCAACTCTCACACTTCTGGCAATGGAGCCACAGGCATCATAGATCTTATAGCCCAGAGAGATGCCGGGTAGTAGGTGTGTACTATTATTTATTTCCTCTATGGCAAAAAGCATTGCCTGGACAAACTGGAAATCCCTGAAATTTAAACTTGCAGACCGAAATAGAAATAACAGTATATAACGCAATTAATACACAGCAAATAATCTGAAGAGATTTCTACAGTACAGTACAGTAATATACCTGGTGCATTGCAGTGGTGGTGGTTTGTGCATGTAGGCATTATGTCTGTTTTTCCAGCTGCTGTGGAAAGAGAAGATTCCCCCTAGCATAATGTCCCCATCCTTGGATAGCTGAGGGTTCTCAGGATCCCCTCTCTGTCTGCACACTGACTCTTCAACTTGAGAGAAAGAAGCCACCAATAGCAGCTGTAAAAGTGCCCATCCCTGCTCTGGCCACCTCTGTGTGGACGTCATACTGTCTAAGAGATCTAAACCACTTGGCGTCATCACATGTACCTGAATGTAAATTCATAGTACAGGTATTTATACATTTTTTATACATACTTTTGGGAGCTGCATGGAAAATAATAATGGAACAGTGATTGTAGTGTAGAGTTGTATCTCTGTGGACTTGAACCATTTCCACCCCAAAAATGACAGTCCTGCCTTCAATTTTCTTAGCATGAGTTAGTACTTTTCAATGAACTTTTCCTAAATGGACTCTCAGGCTTCTTGAAGTCTCTTGCAGCTTCAGGGAAGGGGACTTGAATTTTGCCTTAAATTGTAATCTTTTTAGGTGACTGGTTTGTTGTTTCCCCTGCACCTTAGCCTGCAACCCTCGGACTGGAGATCTGGCTGGCTGGTGGCGTAGATGGCTGATCTGATGGCAGAGGTTCTTGGCTTGTGGTCTTTGGTGTTGGGAAGTGGAAGCAGTGAACAGTATAAAACACTCTCTGTCCCTTTTGACCCTTGCTTTGGATGAGGATGGATACATAATAAAAAATATGTTGGAGCCAATAGCCATGGGGACCCCACTGCCTGTCCTGAGCTGGATAGCCCAATGCCTGTCTGCTCTGAGCCAGCTACCTAGTCGACTGCCTGCACTGAACCTCTATCTCCTGAAACGCATTTGCTTTCAGTGGACGTTGATGAGCCACCCTGATTTCCAGCAGCCACCTCTCTTGGGTTCTTATCTTCAAATTTATGAGGGTTTCTCCCATGGAGTCCTTGGAAGGAGTGGACCATATCATCTCAGCAGACACCCAACCAGATCATTAGTTGATCAGTGGAAAAGGGCGAAGGATCATCTACGTGGTTGTTGGCACCTAGATCATCCTTTGCCCTTTTCCACTGATCCCCAGCCATATCTTCCAGATGATTAGTTGGCCATCCACCTGTGGGTTCCTGTTCTAGTACTCTTTAAGCCTCAAGGCCGCTCATCTAAACTTTACTGCCTTGCTGATCTCCACTCTCCAGTCCATCTGATTCTCTGGTTCTTCCTTCTGCAACGTTCCCATTCATGCTTTTTATGGCAGCCTAATACAAATATAATTTATTTCTTCTTATTCTTTTTTTTTTCAAATTACCCCAAGAAGTACTGGCACACCTGGTTGGGAATCGCATTTGCAGACAACGGTATACCAGCCTGGTCTCACTCAAACTCATCAGATACTGACCTTTTGTCATGGCCCTCTATATATTAACCTATCACACAAGGCATCCTTCAAAGTGTGTATACACCAGGCTATATAGGATAGTATTATTATTATTTTATAGTATTGTGATTTTGTTTGTAGTTGTCAAAGCCCAACTAGGGACAGGAGTTGAAAATTAGCTGAAGCTATATCTCTATATGCAGCACATCGGATGCATGTCCTGTATCTATTTTAACTGCATTGTCCCTATCAAATAAAATAATAAATAAATAAATTGCAGGGTTGAGGGGTCAAAACAAGACCGGGAGTGATATGTTTTGGAGCAATATGTTCAACAGACATACAAGGGTGTAATATTTGGTTACCATATAATTTTGGCCTTTTCATGTGGATAGATCCTCCATAACGCTCTAATACAACAACATATGGAGAACAGGTAAAGGTCACAGTGTTGGGTTCTTTCTTCTTTTTGTTCTTGATTTTCTTGGCGTAGGCCAACCACTTAGCCAATGCAGTTATTTTGTTATAATACACCGTACAAAAGGATAGAAAAGAAACAGTAATAAAATACAATAAAATACACAGAATGAATAACAATATAATACAATACAATAGATATATTGCCCCTGTTTGCACAATGTTTGTGCCTCAAAATGCAATCAATCTCTTTTACTTCAGAAGGGAAGTTGCAGAAAAGAAACCTAACAGCCATCTACAGTATTTTGATTGTTTGCTTGAAATCAGATCACGAAAATATTGTACATGTTTCATAACATACATGTTTCATTTGTTATTCATTGTGAAGTGCCTATCAAAACTCTATCATCTATTTTAGAAATTGATCTGACATCTAATAAGCTGTCAACCATCAAGCACAACATATTAAGAGTTGATTCTTCAAACTTCAAAATTAGTTGTTGAAGTTTGTTGTTTTCAAAATGCAATATCATGGTAAAATAACATGCTGGGCTCCAGGGGACAGTACTGCCAAAGGCCTCAATTTCTCTAGTGGGTAATCATAGGGAATCATGATGCAACTGTACTGGCGAAAACTTTCCAGTGTGCGCTGAGAGGACAGGTGTGGAGGCACTTTGGAGACACTGCGAACTCTAAAGGGAGTTTTTGTTAGTTTGTTAGAGTGCTTGTGAGTCAAGTGCCGGAGGCACCTGCACTTCACCACATGTGCTCAGAGTAAATCAGCCCCCATAAGACAAACCCTCTGGAGAGGTCTAAAGTGTTTCATAAACTAACAGGCATCTACAAACACACAAACAACAGTTTCTTTTAATTAAAGAGGGCCTAAGAGGCATGTCAGATGACTGTTAAACATCCCTTTGACTGAAAAATAACAATAACATCAAATTAAATATCACACGGCCCAATGCCTTACTAAATTAGGCATGATGAAATGTTTATTTTGATCAGTTGTCAAAAGTTTAACTTTAATTCCCTTATCCAAATGCAGAATTACCTAAAAGTGACATGACATGTAAGCTATAATAATAAAGTAATAAAATAATAAAGTAAATGGGCCAAAGTAATTTAAAAGTCATTAATGGATGAGGATGTCCATTGTTTTCACACTATTGCTATTTATTTTTTAAATCATACTATATTTGTAAGATGTTTCAAATGTCTGATCACAGTTTATGATTATATTTGCATTAAGATGTTGCAGGTAATAAAAGGAATTGAGCGCAACCTTTGAAACCATTCAGTACCATGAAAATAATGATTTTTTTTTAAAACAGCTTCATTTTACAGTTTAAAACTCAGATCTGGTACATGTACATATTTTCCCTAATATCCCTAACTAGCATATTAATAGATTATGTGTGCATAAACTGTATATATGTTTGTATTTTTAAAAAACATCTATATAAGAATGCATATTTTGCACAAAAACTGAAAAGAATTAGTAAGTACACTCAAAAACTGCCGCCAAAATTGAAAACTTTTGTATAATTTAGATGTGTTTGTATATATTTAACACAATCTCAGAATTGTCGTTATTGCAGGCACTTATTCCATATGTTAAATATATATAAAATAGTGTTATGTGAGTTACAGAAGCAGACAGTAAAAAGAAAGTTTGAACTGAGTTTTTGGCTGAAAATATGAGGAAGTCTTTTGACTCCACATTTTTGAGTTTGAATTTAGTTATAAACAGGAAAGGCCCTGTGTATCTGTTTAATGAGACACCTTAAAGTGTTCATCTTCCATCCTACTGTATTTTTGTATCCTTGGCGTACAATATAGTGAATTGCATCCTGTTTCCTTCCTCCCTTTCCTTTTTTAGAAGGGCTGGAAAAAACTTTGATTTTGTTTATATTTTCATGGCCAATGTGACAGCATGTCAATAAGTACCACCGTGCCATGTAATAAGAAATCTTGATTTGGCTGGTGGGTGCTTTTGTTTGATAAATAATAGGTCATATGGTGATGGTGAAACAAAGTAAACATTGTTTTAGCTACCAATGTAAAATAACATATGTGTGTAAAAACCACGTCTCGCGATGTATTTCACAGATAAAGATAGATACTTGTGAGGAGATAGAGGGTCAAGTCTACAAAGTAACTAGTAACTAATACACTTCCTTTGGTATAATAGTTTCACACAATAATTAAATGGCAAGACCCAATCAAGTCGGTCCTATCTCACTTATCTCTGATTGGTTGGTAAAAAGTCACTGAGTCCTACCATCTAACTAAGATTATAAAATGTCACATTTAAGTCTTCTGTGACCCCAAACCTGGCTGGGTAGCTCTGCCCCAACAGCGTATGGAGTGGAAAATGTTGCAAGTGATGACAGGGCTAGTTTTTGTGTGGCTCCTGTTAGCATTTGGAGCAGCAGAGGAGGAAGCTCCTTTGTGTCAGATCCTGGGGAGTCCAGAGTTCCCTCTGCTGTCTCAGGAAGGAGATGTGACAATTGGTGGAGCCTTTTCCATCCACAGCAAAATCACACAACCTTCATTTTCCTCTACAGAGAAACCAACACGTCTCACATGTTCCAGGTAATTTTTGAGCTTTGTATAAAATGCCTCCTCTTGAGTTCTGTCAGTAAATACATGTTGTTTGTATTTGTGCTCTTTTTGTCTCAGTGTCAATCTCAGGGAGCTTCGATTTGCCCAAACCATGATGTTTGCAATCAAAGAAATAAACAAAAGTGAATTTCTTCTTCCCAATGTTTCGATCGGATACCGAATTTATGACAACTGTGGCTCAACATTATCCTCAATGCGTACAGTTATGGCCTTAATGAATGGTGATGAGTGGACTATGGGAAAGAGCTGCTCTGGTCAATCAGCTGTTCATGCTATCATCGGGGAGTCTGAATCCTCTTCAACCATTGTGTTGACACGCACTACTGGACCATTCAAAATACCAGTGGTAAGATTAATGCCTGTGTATATAAGTGTATATTACATGCAAACTCTCCTTTTTCTTTCTCTTTTTGTGCATTCTCAGATAAGTCATTCAGCCACTTGTGAGTGTTTGAGCAACAGAAAAGAGTATCCCTCTTTCTTTCGAACTATAGCCAGTGATCTCTACCAAAGCCGAGCCCTCGCCCAGATGGTCAAGCACTTTGGCTGGACATGGGTCGGGGCAGTCAACAGCGACAGTGACTATGGCAACAATGGCATGGCCATCTTCCTTGCCGCGGCCCAAGAAGAAGGAGTGTGTGTTGAATATACAGAGAAATTTCACAGGGCAGAACCAGAAAAACTCATGAAAGTGGTAGAAGTGATCCGAAAGAGCACTGCCAGGGTCATTGTTGGTTTCCTGGCCCACGTAGAGATGAATAACCTTCTCGAGCAGCTGAGTTTGCACAACATTACAGGCCTAGAGTTTATTGGTGTGGAGGCCTGGATCACTGCTGACAGCCTTGTGACTCCCACCAGCTTCAGTGTGCTGGGAGGTTCACTGGGTTTTGCTGTGCAAAAGGCCAATATCAGTGGCTTGGACGATTTTCTAATCAAAGACTTCTGGGAGACAGAGTTTAAGTGCAACGATATAAACAGGGATACATGCAAAGAAAACCTGGATCTAATTGAATTTAAAGATTATTATGATGATGTGGCAGAGCTGAGATACTCAAGTAACATCTACAAAGCCATCTACGCTGTGGCTCATTCTCTGCACAACATCCTCAAGTGCTCTGAAAGTCAGGGGTGTGACAAGACTGTAAATATTACTCCCTGGCAGGTGAAGAAAATTCATTATGAAACACTTTATGTCTAAGTTCTGTAAATTAATATATTGACATATTGTCTTACTGCTTTGTAGGTAGTGGAGTCTTTGAAGCAGGTGAATTTTACCATTAAGAACGGGGACCAGGTGTGGTTTGACAGCACTGGAGCAGCTGTCGCTCGGTATGAGGTGGTGAACTGGCAGCTTGGATCTGATGGCAAAGTCCAGTTTAAACCTGTCGGCTATTATGATGCCTCTCTACCTCCTGGACATAAGTTTGTCCTTAAGACTGAAGCCATCATTTGGCCTGAAGGAAAAACAGAGGCAAGTATCCTAACAGTACAACCTCTCTCTCTCTCTCTTTTATTTTGGTAAAAGAAAATAACACATTATTTCCTTTGATTCAAAGTTGCCCGTGTCAGTGTGCAGTGAGAGATGTCAACCAGGAACTTATAAAGTCCTTCAGAAAGGAAAGCCGGTGTGCTGCTATGACTGTTTACCATGTGCAGAAGGAGAAATCAGCAACAGCACAGGTACACGTAAAGACCTGAGATATGGCAATTTGCCAATATTGTTTGCTTTCCAGACTATGTGCATCATGTTGAAGTTTGCTATGGTGCAGTCTCTTATTTATGTCTTTAGGATGTAACTGATTAAATTATAATAGAGAATAATAACAATATTTCTATTACAGATTCTAATGACTGCAAAAAGTGTCCGGAAGAATATTGGTCCAATCAAAACAGAAATGCATGTATACTGAAAAATGTTGAGTTCCTCTACTTCACTGAAGTTATGGGTATAATACTCGTATTTTTTACTTTGTTTGGTGTGCTCCTTACTATAACTGTGGCCACTTTATTCTTGATCAATAAGGACTCTCCCTTAGTGAAGGCCAACAACTCTGAGCTGAGCTTCCTGCTGCTCTTCTCCTTGACTCTGTGTTTCCTGTGTTCTCTGACCTTCATCGGCCGGCCCTCTGAGTGGTCCTGCATGCTGCGACACACAGCGTTCGGCATCACCTTTGTCCTCTGCATCTCTTGTGTTCTGGGGAAAACTTTAGTGGTGTTAATGGCCTTCAGGGCCACACTTCCTGGTAGTAATATGATGAAATGGTTTGGGCCTACACAGCAGAGGCTCAGTGTTCTGGGTTTCACTCTCATACAAGTTATCATTTGCATACTTTGGCTGACAATAAACCCTCCTTTTCCTTTTAAGAATTTGTTGCTCTATAAAGACAGAATCATCTTAGAGTGTCATCTTGGCTCAGCTGTTGGGTTCTGGGCTGTGTTAGGATACATAGGACTCCTTGCACTACTATGTTTTGTACTTGCTTTTTTGGCCAGAAAGTTACCAGATAATTTCAATGAAGCTAAATTCATCACCTTTAGCATGCTGATATTCTGTGCAGTCTGGATCACATTTATACCAGCGTATGTCAGCTCTCCTGGGAAATTCACTGTAGCTGTGGAGATATTTGCTATTTTAGCCTCCAGTTATGGACTTCTTCTCTGTATATTTGCACCGAAATGCTTTATTATTGTCCTCAAACCTGAACTTAACACAAAAAGACATCTGATGGGGAAAACAGAATCCAAATATAACTAAATTAATTGACAGATTTTTTTTATTTAATGACTTATAGTTTGGCTTTTATTTGGAGCATACTATACACTTGAACAATTTCTGCATACAGATATTTATAAAGCAACAATATTTTTTTTAATAAAGTATACAGTTTAACCGTTATGATGGGTAGCTATTTATTTAAATTTTGAGTTTTTTGAAAAGTGAATCCTGCCTATTTAATTCTACAATATTCAGTTAAAAGTAACAAATAGCATTCATCAATATCAATAAAATGTAAACTTTAAAAATTGTTAATGACTTCTCTTAATTTTAATTAGCACAATAAGGGCCTGTAGGGTAGAGATTCAGTGTCTTCTGTACAGGCCTTCACAATGTTCACTTTCTTCACACAAGCACAATATGCACAACTTAACCTTTATTTATTCTGTTGAATGAGGTTTTGTTCACACCAGTTACAAACATTCAAAATTCTTTGCAAACTGGCCCATCAGCTCAGACTGTCCTCTGCTTGTAATTGTCATTTCCGAAATTAAAACTCAATACGGCATCTATCTACGGACTATTGAGAAATAAATAGCACATTTAGAGACTATTTACATCATTGTATACCTCGGAACAAAACTGCACCCTCCTTGAGATGGAACAGTTCTTTACAGATATTACTCTTCTCAGATTGACCGAGCTATAATGCAGTCTCTAGACAGGCCGCTATCTCATGAGAAGGTTGCAAAGGCTATAGTAATTAACCATCAAATAATTATGTCTGTCCAGCTCAGGACTCAAAGTGACACTTTTTATTAGGTATTTTATATATTGTGTGCCCCGCTTAGCGCAACCCTGTTACCAATACTCAGGAACCTGTAAAAGTATTACATAATATGTTGTTGAATATGTCCTTAAGCAGTAAGTAAAAAATGTAATTTCCACACTGAATACACATTTTGTTTCAGATCAGACATTAATTTAAGCAACTTCAAAAATCAATCTCGCCCAAACATTGTGATCGTCATGCATGGTTTTTAGAAATTTCAGTCTTTATCTATAAATATATGCTAAAATTAATAATGAATATTATCATACACACTTCCAAAATGACAATAGGATAAACTCTCATGAGCTGATACAGTCATTTAGGATAATTTTAAGATAAATTACACAGTAACAGGGTTGAAATTAGAATAACAGGGTTGAATAGACAAATTACTTTTGATTGTAGATTATGACATAAATCACATTTTAGAAAATACAGTAGGCCTAGACTAATACTAATGATAATATTTAAAACTAGATTTTGTTAAATTATATGTACAAATTTGATTTTACGATTGATAACACTGATTGACTCCTCTGAGTGAACTTAAAGAGATTCAACCCTGTTACTGTAGTTCAAGCCTGTTACTCTAATTACAGTAACAGGGTTGCAAATTCGTACTAATGTTAGCTGTTTAGCAGAAAAAAGATGCTAGCTATGGAATGTACTGCTACTGTAAGGTTGAGAACAAACCTAGTTATTTAAAGGAACAAAGAAAACTTTGAAAATATTTTGCATTATTCTGGTAATATGAGTAACAGGGTTGCATTGCTTAGAGGGACACACTCGACCAAGGCCAATGAAATATAAAAAATATGAAAAATAGAAGAGAGGACTTACCTTTTGTCTACCCATGCTATTAGCTAATAGCTTGATGATGCAATTTCTTTTGTGCCATGTGTCTCATACTTCTTCTTCTTCTTCTCTGCTAAAAAGTTTTTGGTAACAGGGTTGCGTGGATGTTGTGGGACACAACTTTAATGCATAATTGGTTTTATTTAAAATATGTTATGATTAAATAAAGTGTTTTTACACTTACAAAATACATAAATGAACAAAATCATGAAAAAACAAAAAAACATTGAACCTTATTTTAACCACTTTCTTTGACATGCATGTTGGCCATCAAGAGGATGGGACAAGAGAAAAAGGCAATTTTAGGGGGTGTTTAGAGTAATTTTATATTTTAAATAATATTTTGGAACCAGTTTTTGTATAACTCTATTCATATTTTGTCTCAGAGTAATTATAATTTTCACCACAAATGCACGTTTTGGAATTTTATGCATGATTTATTTGAAAATTAGTGGGTGGGACATAAAATGTCCTCCAATTCTGGAATGACCCATCACTGTTATTAACCATCGTTATCATCACACCAGGTCCGGTTCCTTTTTGATTCAGTGCTTCACAATAAGTCACAGTACAGTTAAAATACAGATGTAGCTCATAGCACATGCTACATCGGTCTGTTCTATGCATCATTTACCATCTGGGCACCAGTGACATCTTATTTTACATGTTTTCTAGAGTGTAGCCTACAGATGAGGTGTTTGTGACTATAGTTACATCAGTGATAGAGATTTTGTGGATTGTGCTACAAAACTATCAACCCCTGTAGTACCAGTGCTATAAGCAAAACAAGTTAATGTACAGCCCTGTAATGTCGATGTTGAACATAACGTGATAGGTTCATAATGGCCTGTTGTGCCATTTTGAACCTATTTTATTTTAATCTTTGTAGCATTTTGTGAATGGGTAGCCTACCTTGCGGAGGTATTACTCCAAAAACACTCTCCAATGCGTCTTCGGTCCACTCCATGGCTGCTGAAGGTCCTGGAAACTTGTCGGGCATAGCAACAGTAACTAAGGGGGCAGAGCTGTTGCGAATGGTCAATTGAGTCTTAAGCGCTAGCTTTACAACAGACAGCACAACATTTTTAGAGAGGGTCCTAAACATAGCGTCTCCCTGTTTGCAGACGACCTCTTGATATAAACTGCAGGCCTGTAATGTTGTGCACACTCAGCTGCTCCAGAAGGTTATTCATCTCTACGTGGGCGATGAAACCAACGATGACCCTGGCAGTGCTCTTTCGGATCACTCCTACCACTTTCATGAGTTTTTCTGGTTCTGCCCTGTGAAATTTCTCTGTATATTCCACACACACTCCTTCTTCTTGGGCCGCGGCAAGGAAGATGGCCATGCCATTGTTGCCATAGTCACTGTCGCTGTTGACTGCCCCAACCCATGTCCAGCCAAAGTGCAGTCAGCCTTAACTATATTAGACCCATTTGGTAAGCTCTCCAGTTATATAATTAATTAATTAATAAGACCTTCCCTTTCAAAGTATCTTCTGAATTTACTTACCTTGGAATTAATGTGCCAGATGAATTTTCAAAACTATTTAAAGACAACTTTCCTCTTCTCATGACAAAAGTGGAACAACTTTTAAAACGTTGGACCCAACGTCCGTTGTCTGGTCAAGGAGCTGGTCAAGTCTCTGTGAGTCTCACTCTGGGCTCAAAGCGGGAGAGATTCTGCCGCGCCACAGCTCATACATTCAACGCAAGCGGCTCGTCGGGTGGCCGTGCACCGCATCCTGGAAACACTCCATGCATGAAACATCTCAGTTCCTTCTGGTCTCAACAATGAAGAGCTCTTCATCTACCTTGAGATGCAAGAAACAACCGCCAGTGCCCACGAATTTAACAGGAGCCATTGTAAGATGAGCAACAGGTAAAGCAGCAGCAAAGCAGCAGCAAAGAAGCTCACGCTACTCCCAACCAGCTGCTGTCAAACCTGCGGTCAACGTCCCTCCAAAAAGAGTAAAGCGATCCGTGCCCAGTACTGCCGTAGCATCCATTCTGATCTCTTGATGAAATTAGGTCAGTATTTAATGTAATCAATGGAGAATCAATCCCTGGAAGAGAACACTGTTGCATATTCCCCTTGAAAGCTGCTGAGATCTTGGGGAATGGCCTCACAGCGGCTAATGCCAGGCGCACACATAGCAGTTGCACTAGGTAGCATATTCCCCTTGCAGCCACTAAGCTCTTGGTGAATGGCCTCATGGTGGCTTGTGCCAGGCCCACACATAGTGAATTATCAATGCTCGGCTCTGAAACCATTTGGTTTTGGGGGATTTTATTACATCACTCCTCAATACCTCATGTAACTGCCTGAGGTGTGATGTGGTTGGAGCCTAGACATCAAATCCAATATGTTCTGCTGTTGCCATAAACATACACTGCATAACGTGAAAAATTTGGGTACCTTTTCTGGATTATGTTGAGGCAGATATCACACTACCCTTAGAGTAAGTAGAGCCGTACTCTGCCGCATAAAATACGTAAAAGTAAAAGTATAGACAGCTCTTGATCAGTGGTCACCACCTCCCTTTTAATGTAATGGAGTTATTTTGTTTGTCTTCTGTACCTTTACTGTATGTGAAGTTACTTAATTCACTGTAAAAAAAAAAATGTCCCAGGAATGTTCAAGATGTAATGTCCATTCTGAATTGCAATAAAAAAGAATCACAAATAAAAAGAATAATGTGTTTGTGTATATAATTAACATGCTGTAGGAACTGAGGCCTACATCAGAATTGTCTTTATTGCAGGCACTTATTCCACAATTAAAAAAAAAAAAAAAAAAAAAAATAGTAATATGTGAGTTACCGAAGCAGACACTGAATAGGAAGTTTGAACTAAGTTCTTTAGCTACCAATGTTAAATTAATAGATAAGTGTAAAAACCACGTCTCGCGATGTATTTAACAGATAAAGATGGATACTTGTGAGGAGATAGAGGGTCAAGTCTACAAAGTAACTAATACACTTCCCATGGGACAATCGTTTCACACAATAATTTAATTGCAAGACCAAATCAAGCCTTTCCTCTCTCACTTATCTCTGATTGGTTAGTAAGAAGCCACTGAGTTCTGCCGTTTAACTAAGATTATAAAATGTCACATTTAAGTCTTCTGTGACCCCAAACCTGGCTGGGTAGCTCTGCCCCAACAGCGTATGGAGTGGAAAATGTTGCAAGTGATCACAGGGCTAGTTTTTGTGTGGTTCCTGTTGGCATTTGGAGCAGCAGAGGAGGAAGCTCCTTTGTGTCAGATCCTGGGGATTCCAGAGTTCCCTCTGCTGTCTCAGGAAGGAGATGTGACAATTGGTGGAGCCTTTTCCATCCACAGGAAAATCACACAACCTTCATTTTCCTCTACAGAGAAACCAACACGTCTCACATGTTCCAGGTAATTTTGAGTTTTGCATAAAAATGCCTCCTCTTGAGTTCTGTCAGTAAATACATGTTTGTATTTGTGCTCTTTTTGTCTCAGTGTCGATCTCAGGGTGTTTCGATTTGCCCAAATAATGATGTTTGCAATCAAAGAAATAAACAAAAGTGAATTTCTTCTTCCCAATGTTTCGATCGGATACCGTATTTATGACAACTGTGCCTCAACATTATCCTCAATGCGTACAGTTATGGCCTTAATGAATGGTGATGAGTGGACTCTGGGAAAGAGCTGCTCTGGTCAATCAGCTGTTCATGCTATCATCGGGGAGTCTGAATCCTCTTCAACCATTGTGCTGGCACGCACTGCTGGACCATTCAAAATACCAGTGGTAAGATTAATGTCTGTGTGTATCAGTATGTATATTACATGCAAACTCTCCTTTTTCTTTCTCTATCTTTGTGCATTCTCAGATAAGTCATTCAGCCACTTGTGAGTGTTTGAGCAACAGAAAAGAGTATCCCTCTTTCTTTCGAACTATAGCCAGTGATCTCTACCAAAGCCGAGCCCTCGCCCAGATGGTCAAGCACTTTGGCTGGACATGGGTCGGGGCAGTCAACAGCGACAGTGACTATGGCAACAATGGCATGGCCATCTTTCTTGCCGCGGCCCAAGAAGAAGGAGTGTGTGTTGAATATACAGAGAAATTTCACAGGGCAGAACCAGAAAAACTCATGAAAGTGGTAGAAGTGATCCGAAAGAGCACTGCCAGGGTCATTGTTGGTTTCATGGCCCACGTAGAGATGGATCACCTTCTGGAGCAGCTGAGTGAACACAACATTACAGGCCTGCAGTTTATTGGTGTGGAGGCCTGGATCACTGCTGACAGCCTTGTGACTCCCACCAGCTTCAGTGTGCTGGGAGGTTCACTGGGTTTTGCTGTGCAAAAGGCCAATATCAGTGGCTTGGACGATTTTCTAATCAAAGACTTCTGGGAGACAGAGTTTAAGTGTAACAATATAAACATGGATACGTGCAAGGAAAACCAGGATTTAATTGAGCTTAGAGATTATTATGATGATGTGGCAAAGCTGAGATACTCCAGTAACATTTACAAAGCCATCTACGCTGTGGCTCATTCTCTGCACAACATCCTCAAGTGCTCCGAAAGTCAGGGGTGTGACAAGACTGTAAATATTACTCCCTGGCAGGTGAAAAAACTCATTATTAAACAGTTTATTTCATAGTTCTGAAAATTAATATATTGACATATTGTCTTACTGCTTTGTAGGTAGTGGAGTCTTTGAAGCAGGTAAATTTTACCATTAAGAACGGGGACCAGGTGTGGTTTGACAGCACTGGAGCAGCTGTCGCTCAGTATGAGGTGGTGAACTGGCAGCTTGGATCTGATGGCAAAGTCCAGTTTAAACCGGTCGGCTATTATGATGCCTCTCTACCTCCTGGACATAAGTTTGTCCTTAAGACTGAAGCCATCATTTGGCATGGAGGAAAAACAGAGGCAAATATCCTAACAGCACAACCTTTCTATATATATATATATATATATATATATATATATAATGCAAGGGTTTAACATGCAGTTTGGTAATATTTCACTTTGATTGATTTTTTTGTTAAAAAGTAAAACACAATTTTCTTTGATTCAAAGTTGCCCGTGTCAGTGTGCAGTGAGAGATGTCAACCAGGAACCTATAAAGTCCTTCAGAAAGGAAAGCCGGTTTGCTGCTATGACTGTTTACCATGTGCAGAAGGAGAAATCAGCAACAGCACAGGTACACGTAAAGCCCTGAGATATGGCAATTTGCCTAAATTTTTTGCTTTCCAAACTATGTGCATCATGTTGAAGTTTGCTCTGTTACAGTCTCCTATTACTGTTTTTAGGATTTAACTGATTAAATTATAATAGAGACAATATTTCTATTACAGATTCTAATGACTGCAAAAAGTGTCCAGAAGAATATTGGTCCAATCAAAACAGAAATGCATGTATACTGAAAAATGTCGAGTTCCTCTACTTCACTGAAGTTATGGGTATAATACTTGTATTTTTTACTTTGTTTGGTGTGCTCCTTACTATAACTGTGGCCACTTTATTCTTGATCAATAAGGACTCTCCCTTAGTGAAGGCCAACAACTCTGAGCTGAGCTTCCTGCTGCTCTTCTCCTTGACTCTGTGTTTCCTGTGTTCTCTGACCTTCATCGGCCGGCCCTCTGAGTGGTCCTGCATGCTGCGACACACATCGTTCAGCATCACCTTTGTCCTCTGTATCTCTTGTGTTCTGGGGAAAACTTTAGTGGTGTTAATGGCCTTCAGGGCCACACTTCCTGGTAGTAATATGATGAAATGGTTTGGGCCTACACAGCAGAGGCTCAGTGTTCTGGGTTTCACTCTCATACAAGTTATCATTTGCATACTCTGGCTGACAATAAACCCTCCTTTTCCTTTTAAGAATTTGTTACTCTATAAAGACAGAATCATCTTAGAGTGTCATCTTGGCTCAGCTGTCGGGTTCTGGGCTGTGTTAGGATACATAGGACTTCTTGCACTACTATGTTTTGTACTTGCTTTTTTGGCCAGAAAGTTACCAGATAATTTCAATGAAGCTAAATTCATCACCTTTAGCATGCTGATATTCTGTGCAGTCTGGATCACATTTATACCAGCATATGTCAGCTCTCCTGGGAAGTTCACTGTAGCTGTGGAGATATTTGCTATTTTAGCCTCCAGTTATGGACTTCTTCTCTGTATATTTGCACCGAAATGCTTTATTATTGTACTTAAACCAGAACTGAACACAAAAAGACATCTGATGGGGAAAACGGAATCCAAATATAACTGAATTAATTGACAGATTTTTTTAATTTAATGACTTATAGTTTGGCTTTTATTTGGAGCATACTATACACTTGAACAATTTCTGCATACAGATATTTATAAAGCAACAATATTTTTTTTTATAAAGTATACAGTTTAACCGTTATGACGGGTAGCTATTTATTTCAATTTTGAGTTTTTTGAAAAGTGAATCCTGCCTATTTAATTCTACAATATTCAGTTAAAAGTAACAAATAGCATTCATCAATATCAATAAAATGTAAACTTTAAAAATTGTTAATGACTTCTCTTAATTTTAATTAGCACAATAAGGGCCTGTAGGGTAGAGATTCAGTGTCTTCTGTACAGGCCTTCACAATGTTCACTTTCTTCACACAAGCACAATATGCACAACTTAACCTTTATTTATTCTGTTGAATGAGGTTTTGTTCACACCAGTTACAAACATTCAAAATTCTTTGCAAACTGGCCCATCAGCTCAGACTGTCCTCTGCTTGTAATTGTCATTTCCGAAATTAAAACTCAATACGGCATCTATCTACGGACTATTGAGAAATAAATAGCACATTTAGAGACTATTTACATCATTGTATACCTCGGAACAAAACTGCACCCTCCTTGAGATGGAACAGTTCTTTACAGATATTACTCTTCTCAGATTGACCGAGCTATAATGCAGTCTCTAGACAGGCCGCTATCTCATGAGAAGGTTGCAAAGGCTATAGTAATTAACCATCAAATAATTATGTCTGTCCAGCTCAGGACTCAAAGTGACACTTTTTATTAGGTATTTTATATATTGTGTGCCCCGCTTAGCGCAACCCTGTTACCAATACTCAGGAACCTGTAAAAGTATTACATAATATGTTGTTGAATATGTCCTTAAGCAGTAAGTAAAAAATTTAATTTTCACACTGAATACACATTTTGTTTCAGATCAGACATTAATTTAAGCAACTTCAAAAATCAATCTCGCCCAAACATTGTGATCGTCATGCATGATTTTTAGAAATTTCAGTCTTTATCTATAAATATTTGCTAAAATTAATAATGAATATTATCATACACACTTCCAAAATGACAATAGGATAAACTCTCATGAGCTGATACAGTCATTTAGGATAATTTTAAGATAAATTACACAGTAACAGGGTTGAAATTAGAATAACAGGGTTGAATAGACAAATTACTTTTGATTGTAGATTATGACATAAATCACATTTTAGAAAATACAGTAGGCCTAGACTAATACTAATGATAATATTTAAAACTAGATTTTGTTAAATTATATGTACAAATTTGATTTTACGATTGATAACACTGATTGTCTCCTCTGAGTGAACTTAGAGAGATTCAACCCTGTTACTGTAGTTCAAGCCTGTTACTCTAATTACAGTAACAGGGTTGCGAGTAAAAGGGTTGCAAATTCGTACTAATGTTAGCTGTTTAGCAGAAAAAAGATGCTAGCTATGGAATGTACTGCTACTGTAAGGTTGAGAACAAACCTAGTTATTTAAAGGAACAAAGAAAACTTTGAAAATATTTTGCATTATTCTGGTAATATGAGTAACAGGGTTGCATTGCTTAGAGGGACACACTCGACCAAGGCCAATGAAATATAAAAAATATGAAAAATAGAAGAGAGGACTTACCTTTTGTCTACCCATGCTATTAGCTAATAGCTTGTTGATGCAATTTCTTTTGTGCCATGTGTCTCATACTTCTTCTTCTTCTTCCTCTCTGCTAAAAAGGTTTTGGTAACAGGGTTGCGTGGATGTTGTGGGACACAACTTTAATGCAAAATTGGTTTTATTTAAAATATGTTATGATTAAATAAAGTGTTTTTACAACATACATAAATCAACAAAATCATAAAAAAACATTTAACCTTATTTTAACCACTTTATTTGACATGCATGTTGGCCATCAAGAGGGTGGGACAAGAGAAAAAGGCAATTTTAGGGGGTGTTTAGAGTAATTTTATATTTTAAATAATATTTTGGAACCAGTTTTTGTATAACTCTATTCATATTTTGTCTCAAAGTAATTATAATTTTCACCACAAATGCACGTTTTGGAATTTTATGCATGATTTTTTTGAAAATTAGTGGGTGGGACATAAAATGTCCTCCAATTCTGGAATGACCCATCACTGTTATTAACCATCGTTATCAACACACCAGGTCCGGTTCCTTTTTGATTCAGTGCTTCACAATAAGTCACAGTACAGTTAAAATACAGATGTAGCTCATAGCACATGCTACATCAGTCTGTTCTATGCATCATTTACCATCTGGGCACCAGTGACATCTTATTTTACATGTTTTCTAGAGTGTAGCCTACAGATGAGGTGTTTGTGACGATAGTTACATCAGTGATAGAGATTTTGTGGATTGTGCTACAAAACTATCAACCCCTGTAGTACCAGTGCTATAAGCAAAACAAGTTAATGTACAGCCCTGTAATGTCAATGTTGAACATAACGTGATAGGTTCATAATGGCCTGTTGTGCCATTTTGAACCTATTTTATTTTAATCTTTGTAGCATTTTGTGAATGGGCAGCTTACCTTGCGGAGGTATTACTCCAAAAACACTCTCCAATGCGTCTTCGGTCCACTCCATGGCTGCTGAAGGTCCTGGAAACTTGTCGGGCATAGCAACAGTAACTAAGGGGGCAGAGCCGTTGCGAATGGTCAATTGAGCCTTAAGCGCTAGCTTTACAACAGACAGCACAACATTTTTAGAGAGGGTCCGAAACATAGCGTCTCCCTGTTTGCAGATGACCTCTTGATATAAACTGCAGGCCTGTAATGTTGTGCACACTCAGCTGCTCCAGAAGGTTATTCATCTCTACGTGGGCGATGAAACCAACGATGACCCTGGCAGTGCTCTTTCGGATCATTTCTACCACTTTCATGAGTTTTTCTGGTTCTGCCCTGTGAAATTTCTCTGTATATTCTACACACACTCCTTCTTCTTGGGCCGTGGCAAGGAAGATGGCCATGCCATTGTTGCCATAGTCACTTTCGCTGTTGACTGCCCCAACCCATGTCCAGCCAAAGTGCAGTCAGCCTTAACTATATTAGACCCATTTGGTAAGCTCTCCAGTTATATAATTAATTTGTCCAAGCTGCGCATTCATTATCATTCAGACCTTTCCTTTCAAAGTATCTTCTGAATTTACTTACCTTGGAATTAATGTGCCAGATGAATTTTCAAAACTATTTAAAGACAACTTTCGTCTTCTCATGACAAAAGTGGTACAACTTTTAAAACGTTGGACCCAACGTCTGTTGTCTGGTCAAGGAGCTGGTCAAGTCTCTGTGAGTCTCACTCTGGGCTCAAAGCGGGAGAGATTCTGCCGCGCCACAGCTCATACATTCAACGCAAGCAGCTCGTCGGGTGGCCGTGCACCGCATCCTGGAAACACTCCATGCATGAAACATCTCAGTTCCTTCTTGTCTCAACAATGAAGAGCTCTTTATCGACCTTGAGATGCAAGAAACAACCGCCAGTGCCCAAGAATTTAACGGGAGCCATTGTAAGATGAGCAACAGGTAAAGCAGCAGCAAAGAAGCTCACGCCGCTCCCAACCAGCGGTCAACGTCCCTCCAAAAAGAGTAAAGCGATCCGTGCCAAGTACTGCCGTAGCATCCATTCTGATCTCTTGATGAAATTAGGTCAGTATTTAATGTAATCAATGCAGAATCAATCCCTGGAAGAGAACACTGTTGCATATTCCCCTTGAAAGCTGCTGAGATCTTGGGGATTGGCCTCACAGCGGCTAATGCCAGGCCCACACATAGCAGCTGCACTAGGTAGCATATTCCCCTTGCAGCCACTAAGCTCTTGGTGAATGGCCTCACGGCAGTTGGTGCCAGGTCCACACGTAGCAGTTGCGCTAGATAGCATATTTCCCTTGCAGCCACTAAGATCTTGGTGAATGGCCTCATGGTGGCTTGTGCCAGGCCCACACATAGTGAATTATCAATGCTAGGCTCTGAAACCATTTGGTTTTGGGGGATTTTATTACATCACTCCTCAATACCTCATGTAACTGCCTGAGGTGTGATGAGGTTGGAGCCTAGACATCAAATCCAATATGTTCTGCTGTTGCCATAAACATACACTGCATAACGTGAAAAATTTGGGTACCTTTTCTGGATTATGTTGAGGCAGATATCACACTACCCTTAGAGTAAGTAGAGCCGTATTCTGCTGCATAAAATACGTAAAAGTAAAAGTATAGACAGCTCTTGATCAGTGGTCACCACCTCCCTTTTAATGTAATGGAGTTATTTTGTTTGTCTTCTATACCTTTACTGTATGTGAAGTTACTTAATTCACTGTAAAAAAAAAATGTCCCAGGAATGTTCAAGATGTAATGTCCATTCTGAACTGCAATAAAAAAGAATCACAAATAAAAAGAATAATGTGTTTGTGTATATAATTAACATGCTGTAGGAGCTGAGGCCTACATCAGAATTGTCTTTGTTGCAGGCACTTATTCCATAATTACAAAATAAATAAATAAAATAGTAATATGTGAGTTACCGAAGCAGACACTGAATAGGAAGTTTGAACTAAGTTCTTTAGCCACCAATGTTAAATTAATAGATAAGTGTAAAAACCATGTCTTGCGATGTATTTAACAGATAAAGATGGATACTTGTGAGGAGATAGAGGGTCAAGTCTACAAAGTAACTAATACACTTCCCATGGCACAATCGTTTCACACAATAATTTAATTGCAAGACCAAATCAAGCCTTTCCTCTCTCACTTATCTCTGATTGGTTAGTAAGAAGCCACTGAGTTCTGCCGTTGAACTAAGATTATAAAATGTCGCATTTAAGTCTTCTGTGACCCCAAACCTGGCTGGGTAGCTCTGCCCCAACAGCGTATGGATTGGAAAATGTTGCAAGTGATGACAGGGCTAGTTTTTGTGTGGTTCCTGTTGGCATTTGGAGCAGCAGAGGAGGAAGCTCCTTTGTGTCAGATCCTGGGGAGTCCAGAGTTCCCTCTGCTGTCTCAGGAAGGAGATGTGACAATTGGTGGAGCCTTTTCCATCCACAGGAAAATCACACAACCTTCATTTTCCTCTACAGAGAAACCAACACGCCTCACATGTTCCAGGTAATTTTGAGTTTTGCATAAAAATGCCTCCTCTTGAGTTCTGTCAGTAAATACATGTTTGTATTTGTGCTCTTTTTGTCTCAGTGTCAATCTCAGGGGGTTTCGATTTGCCCAAATAATGATGTTTGCAATCAAAGAAATAAACAAAAGTGAATTTCTTCTTCCCAATGTTTCGATCGGATACCGTATTTATGACAGCTGTGCCTCAACATTATCCTCAATGCGTGCAGTTATGGCCTTAATGAATGGTGATGAGTGGACTCTGGGAAAGAGCTGCTCTGGTCAATCAGCTGTTCATGCTATCATCGGGGAGTCTGAATCCTCTTCAACCATTGTGCTGGCACGCACTGCTGGACCATTCAAAATACCAGTGGTAAGATTAATGCCTGTGTGTATCAGTATGTATATTACATGCAAACTCTCCTTTTTCTTTCTCTATCTTTGTGCATTCTCAGATAAGTCATTCAGCCACTTGTGAGTGTTTGAGCAACAGAAAAGAGTATCCCTCTTTCTTTCGAACTATAGCCAGTGATCTCTACCAAAGCCGAGCCCTCGCCCAGATGGTCAAGCACTTTGGCTGGACATGGGTCGGGGCAGTCAACAGCGACAGTGACTATGGCAACAATGGCATGGCCATCTTTCTTGCCGCGGCCCAAGAAGAAGGAGTGTGTGTTGAATATACAGAGAAATTTCACAGGGCAGAACCAGAAAAACTCATGAAAGTGGTAGAAGTGATCCAAAAGAGCACTGCCAGGGTCATCGTTGGTTTCATGGCCAACGTAGAGATGGATCACCTTCTGGAGCAGCTGAGTGAACACAACATTACAGGCCTGCAGTTTATTGGTGTGGAGGCCTGGATCACTGCTGACAGCCTTGTGACTCCCACCAGCTACAGTGTGCTGGGAGGTTCACTGGGTTTTGCTGTGCAAAAGGCCAATTTCAGTGGCTTGGACGATTTTCTAATCAAAGACTTCTGGGAGACAGAGTTTAAGTGTAACAATATAAACATGGATACGTGCAAGGAAAACCAGGATTTAATTGAGCTTAGAGATTATTATGATGATGTGGCAAAGCTGAGATACTCCAGTAACATTTACAAAGCCATCTACGCTGTGGCTCATTCTCTACACAACATCCTCAAGTGCTCCGAAAGTCAGGGGTGTGACAAGACTGTAAATATTACTCCCTGGCAGGTGAAAAAACTCATTATGAAACAGTTTATGTCTAAGTTCTGTAAATTAATATATTGACATATTGTCTTACTGCTTTGTAGGTAGTGGAGTCTTTGAAGCAGGTGAATTTTACCATTAAGAACGGGGACCAGGTGTGGTTTGACAGCACTGGAGCAGCTGTCGCTCGGTATGAGGTGGTGAACTGGCAGCTTGGATCTGATGGCAAAGTCCAGTTTAAACCTGTCGGCTATTATGATGCCTCTCTACCTCCTGGACAGAAGTTTGTCCTTAAGACTGAAGCCATCATTTGGCCTGAAGGAAAAACAGAGGTAAATATCCTAACAGTACAACCTCTGTCTCTCTCTTTTATTTTGGTAAAAGAAAATAACACATTATTTTCTTTGATTCAAAGTTGCCCGTGTCAGTGTGCAGTGAGAGATGTCAACCAGGAACTTATAAAGTCCTTCAGAAAGGAAAGCCGGTGTGCTGCTATGACTGTTTACCATGTGCAGAAGGAGAAATCAGCAACAGCACAGGTACACGTAAAGACCTGAGATATGGCAATTTGCCAATATTGTTTGCTTTCCAGACTATGTGCATCATGTTGAAGTTTGCTATGGTGCAGTCTCTTATTTATGTCTTTAGGATGTAACTGAATAAATTATAATAGAGAATAATAACAATATTTCTATTACAGATTCTAATGACTGCAAAAAGTGTCCGGAAGAATATTGGTCCAATCAAAACAGAAATGCATGTATACTGAAAAATGTTGAGTTCCTCTACTTCACTGAAGTTATGGGTATAATACTCATATTTTTTACTTTGTTTGGTGTGCTCCTTACTATAACTGTGGCCACTTTATTCTTGATCAATAAGGACTCTCCCTTAGTGAAGGCCAACAACTCTGAGCTGAGCTTCCTGCTGCTCTTCTCCTTGACTCTGTGTTTCCTGTGTTCTCTGACCTTCATCGGCCGGCCCTCTGAGTGGTCCTGCATGCTGCGACACACAGCGTTCGGCATCACCTTTGTCCTCTGTATCTCTTGTGTTCTGGGGAAAACTTTAGTGGTGTTAATGGCCTTCAGGGCCACACTTCCTGGTAGTAATATGATGAAATGGTTTGGGCCTACACAGCAGAGGCTCAGTGTTCTGGGTTTCACTCTCATACAAGTTATCATTTGCATACTTTGGCTGACGATAAACCCTCCTTTTCCTTTTAAGAATGTGTTACTCTATAAAGACAGAATCATCTTAGAGTGTCATCTTGGCTCAGCTGTTGGGTTCTGGGCTGTGTTAGGATACATAGGACTCCTTGCACTACTATGTTTTGTACTTGCTTTTTTGGCCAGAAAGTTACCAGATAATTTCAATGAAGCTAAATTCATCACCTTTAGCATGCTGATATTCTCTGCAGTCTGGATCACATTTATACCAGCATATGTCAGCTCTCCTGGGAAGTTCACTGTAGCTGTGGAGATATTTGCTATTTTAGCCTCCAGTTATGGACTTCTTCTCTGTATATTTGCACCGAAATGCTTTATTATTGTACTTAAACCAGAACTGAACACAAAAAGACATCTGATGGGGAAAACGGAATCCAAATATAACTAAATTAATTGACAGATTTTTTTAATTTAATGACTTATAGTTTGGCTTCTATTTGGAGCATACTATACACTTGAACAATTTCTGCATACAGATATGTATAAAGCAACAATATTTTTTTTTTATAAAGTATACAGTTTAACTGTTATGACGGGTAGCTATTTATTTAAATTTTGAGTTTTTTGAAAAGTGAATCCTGCCTATTTAATTCTACAATATTCAGTTAAAAGTAACAAATAGCATTCATCAATATCAATAAAAAGTAAACTTTAAAAATTGTTAATGACTTCTCTTAATTTTAATTAGCACAATAAGGGCCTGTAGGGTAGAGATTCAGTGTCTTCTGTACAGGCCTTCACAATGTTCACTTTCTTCACACAAGCACAATATGCACATCTTAACCTTTATTTATTCTGTTGAATGAGGTTTTGTTCACACCAGTTACAAACATTCAAAATTCTTTGCAAACTGGCCCATCAGCTCAGACTGTCCTCTGCTTGTAATTGTCATTTCCAAAATTAAAACTCAATACGGCATCTATCTACGGACTATTGAGAAATAAATAGCACATTTAGAGACTATTTACATCATTGTATACCTCGGAACAAAACTGCACCCTCCTTGAGATGGAACAGTTCTTTACAGATATTACTCTTCTCAGATTGACCGAGCTATAATGCAGTCTCTAGACAGGCCGCTTTCTCATGAGAAGGTTGCAAAGGCTATAGTAATTAACCATCAAATAATTATGTCTGTCCAGCTCAGGACTCAAAGTGACACTTTTTATTAGGTATTTTATATATTGTGTGCCCCGCTTAGCGCAACCCTGTTACCAATACTCAGGAACCTGTAAAAGTATTACATAATATGCTGTTGAATATGTCCTTAAGCAGTAAGTAAAAAATTTAATTTTCACACTGAATACACATTTTGTTTCAGATCAGACATTAATTTAAGCAACTTCAAAAATCAATCTCGCCCAAACATTGTGATCGTCATGCATGATTTTTAGAAATTTCAGTCTTTATCTATAAATATTTGCTAAAATTAATAATGAATATTATCATACACACTTCCAAAATGACAATAGGATAAACTCTCATGAGCTGATACAGTCATTTAGGATAATTTTAAGATAAATTACACAGTAACAGGGTTGAAATTAGAATAACAGGGTTGAATAGACAAATTACTTTTGATTGTAGATTATGACATAAATCACATTTTAGAAAATACAGTAGGCCTAGACTAATACTAATGATAATATTTAAAACTAGATTTTGTTAAATTATATGTACAAATTTGATTTTACGATTGATAACACTGATTGTCTCCTCTGAGTGAACTTAGAGAGATTCAACCCTGTTACTGTAGTTCAAGCCTGTTACTCTAATTACAGTAACAGGGTTGCGAGTAAAAGGGTTGCAAATTCGTACTAATGTTAGCTGTTTAGCAGAAAAAAGATGCTAGCTATGGAATGTACTGCTACTGTAAGGTTGAGAACAAACCTAGTTATTTAAAGGAACAAAGAAAACTTTGAAAATATTTTGCATTATTCTGGTAATATGAGTAACAGGGTTGCATTGCTTAGAGGGACACACTCGACCAAGGCCAATGAAATATAAAAAATATGAAAAATAGAAGAGAGGACTTACCTTTTGTCTACCCATGCTATTAGCTAATAGCTTGTTGATGCAATTTCTTTTGTGCCATGTGTCTCATACTTCTTCTTCTTCTTCCTCTCTGCTAAAAAGGTTTTGGTAACAGGGTTGCGTGGATGTTGTGGGACACAACTTTAATGCAAAATTGGTTTTATTTAAAATATGTTATGATTAAATAAAGTGTTTTTACACTTACAAAATACATAAATCAACAAAATCATAAAAAAACATTTAACCTTATTTTAACCACTTTATTTGACATGCATGTTGGCCATCAAGAGGGTGGGACAAGAGAAAAAGGCAATTTTAGGGGGTGTTTAGAGTAATTTTATATTTTAAATAATATTTTGGAACCAGTTTTTGTATAACTCTATTCATATTTTGTCTCAGAGTAATTATAATTTTCACCACAAATGCACGTTTTGGAATTTTATGCATGATTTATTTGAAAATTAGTGGGTGGGACATAAAATGTCCTCCAATTCTGGAATGACCCATCACTGTTATTAACCATCGTTATCATCACACCAGGTCCGGTTCCTTTTTGATTCAGTGCTTCACAATAAGTCACAGTACAGTTAAAATACAGATGTAGCTCATAGCACATGCTACATCAGTCTGTTCTATGCATCATTTACCATCTGGGCACCAGTGACATCTTATTTTACATGTTTTCTAGAGTGTAGCCTACAGATGAGGTGTTTGTAACTATAGTTACATCAGTGATAGAGATTTTGTGGATTGTGCTACAAAACTATCAACCCCTGTAGTACCAGTGCTATAAGCAAAACAAGTTAATGTACAGCCCTGTAATGTCAATGTTGAACATAACGTGATAGGTTCATAATGGCCTGTTGTGCCATTTTGAACCTATTTTATTTTAATCTTTGTAGCATTTTGTGAATGGGCAGTCTACCTTGCGGAGGTATTACTCCAAAAACACTCTCCAATGCGTCTTCGGTCCACTCCATGGCTGCTGAAGGTCCTGGAAACTTGTCGGGCATAGCAACAGTAACTAAGGGGGCAGAGCTGTTGCGAATGGTCAATTGAGCCTTAAGCGCTAGCTTTACAACAGACAGCACAACATTTTTAGAGAGGGTCCGAAACATAGCGTCTCCCTGTTTGCAGACGACCTCTTGATATAAACTGCAGGCCTGTAATGTTGTGCACACTCAGCTGCTCCAGAAGGTTATTCATCTCTACGTGGGCGATGAAACCAACAATGACCCTGGCAGTGCTCTTTCGGATCATTTCTACCACTTTCATGAGTTTTTCTGGTTCTGCCCTGTGAAATTTCTCTGTATATTCAACACACACTCCTTCTTCTTGGGCCGCGGCAAGGAAGATGGCCATGCCATTGTTGCCATAGTCACTTTCGCTGTTGACTGCCCCAACCCATGTCCAGCCAAAGTGCAGTCAGCCTTAACTATATTAGACCCATTTGGTAAGCTCTCCAGTTATATAATTAATTTGTCCAAGCTGCGCATTCATTATCATTCAGACCTTTCCTTTCAAAGTATCTTCTGAATTTACTTACCTTGGAATTAATGTGCCAGATGAATTTTCAAAACTATTTAAAGACAACTTTCGTCTTCTCATGACAAAAGTGGTACAACTTTTAAAACGTTGGACCCAACGTCTGTTGTCTGGTCAAGGAGCTGGTCAAGTCTCTGTGAGTCTCACTCTGGGCTCAAAGCGGGAGAGATTCTGCCGCGCCACAGCTCATACATTCAACGCAAGCAGCTCGTCGGGTGGCCGTGCACCGCATCCTGGAAACACTCCATGCATGAAACATCTCAGTTCCTTCTTGTCTCAACAATGAAGACCTCTTCATCTACCTCGAGATGCAAGAAACAACTGCCAGTGCCCAAGAATTTAACGGGAGCCATTGTAAGATGAGCAACAGGTAAAGCAGCAGCAAAGAAGCTCACGCCACTCCCAACCAGCTGCTGTCAAACCTGCGGTCAACGTCCCTCCAAAAAGAGTAAAGCGATCCGTGCCCAGTACTGCCGTAGCATCCATTCTGATCTCTTGATGAAATTAGGTCAGTATTTAATGTAATCAATGCAGAATCAATCCCTGGAAGAGAACACAGTTGCATATTCCCCTTGAAAGCTGCTGAGATCTTGGGGATTGGCCTCACAGCGGCTAATGCCAGGCCCACACATAGCAGCTGCACTAGGTAGCATATTCCCCTTGCAGCCACTAAGCTCTTGGTGAATGGCCTCACGGCAGCTGGTGCCAGGTCCACACGTAGCAGTTGCGCTAGATAGCATATTTCCCTTGCAGCCACTAAGATCTTGGTGAATGGCCTCATGGTGGCTTGTGCCAGGCCCACACATAGTGAATTATCAATGCTAGGCTCTGAAAGCATTTGGTTTTGGGGGATTTTATTACATCACTCCTCAATACCTCATGTAACTGCCTGAGGTGTGATGAGGTTGGAGCCTAGACATCAAATCCAATATGTTCTGCTGTTGCCATAAACATACACTGCATAACGTGAAAAATTTGGGTACCTTTACTGGATTATGTTGAGGCAGATATCACACTACCCTTAGAGTAAGTAGAGCCGTACTCTGCTGCATAAAATACGTAAAAGTAAAAGTATAGACAGCTCTTGATCAGTGGTCACCACCTCCCTTTTAATGTAATTAAAATTGTTATTTTGTTTGTCTTCTGTACCTTTACTGTATGTGAAGTTACTTAATTCACTGTAAAAAAAAATGTCCCAGGAATGTTCAAGATGTAATGTCCATACTGAACTGCAATAAAAAAGAATCACAAATAAAAAGAATAATGTGTTTGTGTATATAATTAACATGCTGTAGGAACTGAGGCCTACATCAGAATTGTCTTTATTGCAGGCACTTATTCCATAATTAAAAAATAAATAAATAAAATAGTAATATGTGAGTTACCGAAGCAGACACTGAATAGGAAGCACAATCGTTTCACACAATAATTTAATTGCAAGACCAAATCAAGCCTTTCCTCTCTCACTTATCTCTGATTGGTTAGTAAGAAGCCACTGAGTTCTGCCGTTGAACTAAGATTATAAAATGTCGCATTTAAGTCTTCTGTGACCCCAAACCTGGCTGGGTAGCTCTGCCCCAACAGCGTATGGATTGGAAAATGTTGCAAGTGATGACAGGGCTAGTTTTTGTGTGGTTCCTGTTGGCATTTGGAGCAGCAGAGGAGGAAGCTCCTTTGTGTCAGATCCTGGGGAGTCCAGAGTTCCCTCTGCTGTCTCAGGAAGGAGATGTGACAATTGGTGGAGCTTTTTCCATCCACAGGAAAATCACACAACCTTCATTTTCCTCTACAGAGAAACCAACACGCCTCACATGTTCCAGGTAATTTTGAGTTTTGCATAAAAATGCCTCCTCTTGAGTTCTGTCAGTAAATACATGTTTGTATTTGTGCTCTTTTTGTCTCAGTGTCAATCTCAGGGAGTTTCGATTTGCCCAAATAATGATGTTTGCAATCAAAGAAATAAACAAAAGTGAATTTCTTCTTCCCAATGTTTCGATCGGATACCGTATTTATGACAACTGTGCCTCAACATTATCCTCAATGCGTGCAGTTATGGCCTTAATGAATGGTGATGAGTGGACTCTGGGAAAGAGCTGCTCTGGTCAATCAGCTGTTCATGCTATCATCGGGGAGTCTGAATCCTCTTCAACCATTGTGCTGGCACGCACTGCTGGACCATTCAAAATACCAGTGGTAAGATTAATGCCTGTGTGTATCAGTATGTATATTACATGCAAACTCTCCTTTTTCTTTCTCTATCTTTGTGCATTCTCAGATAAGTCATTCAGCCACTTGTGAGTGTTTGAGCAACAGAAAAGAGTATCCCTCTTTCTTTCGAACTATAGCCAGTGATCTCTATCAAAGCCGAATCCTTGCCCAGATGGTCAAGCACTTTGGCTGGACATGGGTTGGGGCAGTCAACAGCGACAGTGACTATGGCAACAATGGCATGGCCATCTTCCTTGCCGCGGCCCAAGAAGAAGGAGTGTGTGTTGAATATACAGAGAAATTTCACAGGGCAGAACCAGAAAAACTCATGAAAGTGGTAGAAGTGATCCGAAAGAGCACTGCCAGGGTCATCGTTGGTTTCATGGCCCACGTAGAGATGGATCACCTTCTGGAGCAGCTGAGTGAACACAACATTACAGGCCTGCAGTTTATTGGTGTGGAGGCCTGGATCGCCGCTGACAGCCTAGTGACTCCCACCAGCTTCAGTGTGCTGGGAGGTTCACTGGGTTTTGCTGTGCAAAAGGCCAATATCAGTGGCTTGGACGATTTTCTAATCAAAGACTTCTGGGAGACAGAGTTTAAGTGTAACAATATAAACATGGATACGTGCAAGGAAAACCAGGATTTAATTGAGCTTAGAGATTATTATGATGATGTGGCAAAGCTGAGGTACACCAGTAACATTTACAAAGCCATCTACGCTGTGGCTCATTCTCTGCACGACATCCTCAAGTGCTCCGAAAGTCAGGGGTGTGACAAGACTGTAAATATTACTCCCTGGCAGGTGAAAAAACTCATTATTAAACAGTTTATTTCATAGTGCTGAAAATTAATATATTGACATATTGTCTTACTGCTTTGTAGGTAGTGGAGTCTTTGAAGCAGGTAAATTTTACCATTAAGAACGGGGACCAGGTGTGGTTTGACAGCACTGGAGCAGCTGTCGCTCAGTATGAGGTGGTGAACTGGCAGCTTGGATCTGATGGCAAAGTCCAGTTTAAACCGGTCGGCTATTATGATGCCTCTCTACCTCCTGGACAGAAGTTTGTCCTTAAGACTGAAGCCATCATTTGGCATGGAGGAAAAACAGAGGCAAATATCCTAACAGTACAACCTTTCTATATATATATGTAATGCAAAGGTTTAATATGCAGTTTGGTAAAATTTCACTTTGATTGATTTTTTTGTTAAAAAGTAAAACATAATTTTCTTTGATTCAAAGTTGCCCGTGTCAGTGTGCAGTGAGAGATGTCAACCAGGAACTTATAAAGTCCTTCAGAAAGGAAAGCCGGTGTGCTGCTATGACTGTTTACCATGTGCAGAAGGAGAAATCAGCAACAGCACAGGTACACGTAAAGACCTGAGATATGGCAATTTGCCTAAATTGTTTGCTTTCCAGACTATGTGCATCATGTTGAAGTTTGCTCTGTTACAGTCTCCTATTACTGTTTTTAGGATTTAACTGATTAATTTATAATAGAGACAATATTTCTATTACAGATTCTAATGACTGCAAAAAGTGTCCGGAAGAATATTGGTCCAATCAAAACAGAAATGCATGTATACTGAAAAATGTTGAGTTCCTCTACTTCACTGAAGTTATGGGTATAATACTTGTATTTTTCACTTTGTTTGGTGTGCTCCTTACTATAACTGTGGCCACTTTATTCTTGATCAATAAGGACACTCCCTTAGTGAAGGCCAACAACTCTGAGCTGAGCTTCCTGCTGCTCTTCTCCTTGACTCTGTGTTTCCTGTGTTCTCTGACCTTCATCGGCCGGCCCTCTGAGTGGTCCTGCATGCTGCGACACACAGCGTTCGGCATCACCTTTGTCCTCTGTATCTCTTGTGTTCTGGGGAAAACTTTAGTGGTGTTAATGGCCTTCAGGGCCACACTTCCTGGTAGTAATATGATGAAATGGTTTGGGCCTACACAGCAGAGGCTCAGTGTTCTGGGTTTCACTCTCATACAAGTTATCATTTGCATACTTTGGCTGACAATAAACCCTCCTTTTCCTTTTAAGAATTTGTTACTCTATAAAGACAGAATCATCTTAGAGTGTCATCTTGGCTCAGCTGTCGGGTTCTGGGCTGTGTTAGGATACATAGGACTCCTTGCACTACTATGTTTTGTACTTGCTTTTTTGGCCAGAAAGTTACCAGATAATTTCAATGAAGCTAAATTCATCACCTTTAGCATGCTGATATTCTGTGCAGTCTGGATCACATTTATACCAGCATATGTCAGCTCTCCTGGGAAGTTCACTGTAGCTGTGGAGATATTTGCTATTTTAGCCTCCAGTTATGGACTTCTTCTCTGTATATTTGCACCGAAATGCTTTATTATTGTACTTAAACCAGAACTGAACACAAAAAGACATCTGATGGGGAAAACGGAATCCAAATATAACTGAATTAATTGACAGATTTTTTTAATTTAATGACTTATAGTTTGGCTTTTATTTGGAGCATACTATACACTTGAACAATTTCTGCATACAGATATTTATAAAGCAACAATATTTTTTTTTATAAAGTATACAGTTTAACCGTTATGACGGGTAGCTATTTATTTCAATTTTGAGTTTTTTGAAAAGTGAATCCTGCCTATTTAATTCTACAATATTCAGTTAAAAGTAACAAATAGCATTCATCAATATCAATAAAATGTAAACTTTAAAAATTGTTAATGACTTCTCTTAATTTTAATTAGCACAATAAGGGCCTGTAGGGTAGAGATTCAGTGTCTTCTGTACAGGCCTTCACAATGTTCACTTTCTTCACACAAGCACAATATGCACAACTTAACCTTTATTTATTCTGTTGAATGAGGTTTTGTTCACACCAGTTACAAACATTCAAAATTCTTTGCAAACTGGCCCATCAGCTCAGACTGTCCTCTGCTTGTAATTGTCATTTCCGAAATTAAAACTCAATACGGCATCTATCTACGGACTATTGAGAAATAAATAGCACATTTAGAGACTATTTACATCATTGTATACCTCGGAACAAAACTGCACCCTCCTTGAGATGGAACAGTTCTTTACAGATATTACTCTTCTCAGATTGACCGAGCTATAATGCAGTCTCTAGACAGGCCGCTATCTCATGAGAAGGTTGCAAAGGCTATAGTAATTAACCATCAAATAATTATGTCTGTCCAGCTCAGGACTCAAAGTGACACTTTTTATTAGGTATTTTATATATTGTGTGCCCTGCTTAGCGCAACCCTGTTACCAATACTCAGGAACCTGTAAAAGTATTACATAATATGTTGTTGAATATGTCCTTAAGCAGTAAGTAAAAAAAAAGTAATTTCCACACTGAATACACATTTTGTTTCAGATCAGACATTAATTTAAGCAACTTGAAAAATCAATCTCGCCCAAACATTGTGATCGTTATGCATGATTTTTAGAAATTTCAGTCTTTATCTATAAATATTTGCTAAAAATAATAATGAATATTATCATACACACTTCCAAAATGACAATAGGATAAAATCTAATGAGCTGATACAGTCATTTAGGATAATTTTAAGATAAATTACACAGTAACAGGGTTGAAATTAGAGTAACAGGGTTGAATAGACAAATTACTTTTGATTGTAGATTATGACATAAATCACATTTTAGAAAATACAGTAGGCCTAGACTAATACTAATGATAATATTTAAAACTAGATTTTGTTAAATTATATGTACAAATTTGATTTTACGATTGATAACACTGATTGTCTCCTCTGAGTGAACTTAAAGAGATTCAACCCTGTTACTGTAGTTCAAGCCTGTTACTCTAATTACAGTAACAGGGTTGCAAATTCATACTAATGTTAGCTGTTTAGCAGAAAAAAGATACTAGCTATGGAATGTACTGCTACTGTAAGGTTGAGAACAAACCTAGTTATTTAAAGGAACAAAGAAAACTTTGAAAATATTTTGCATTATTCTGGTAATATGAGTAACAGGGTTGCATTGCTTAGAGGGACACACTCGACCAAGGCCAATGAAATATAAAAAATATGAAAAATAGAAGAGAGGACTTACCTTTTGTCTACCCATGCTATTAGCTAATAGCTTGATGATGCAATTTATTTTGTGCCATGTGTCTCATACTTCTTCTTCTTCTTCTTCTCTGCTAAAAAGGTTTTGGTAACAGGGTTGCGTGGATGTTGTGGGACACAACTTTAATGCAAAATTGGTTTTATTTAAAATATGTTATGATTAAATAAAGTGTTTTTACACTTACAAAATACATAAATCAACAAAATCATAAAAAAACATTTAACCTTATTTTAACCACTTTATTTGACATGCATGTTGGCCATCAAGAGGGTGGGACAAGAGAAAAAGGCAATTTTAGGGGGTGTTTAGAGTAATTTTATATTTTAAATAATATTTTGGAACCAGTTTTTGTATAACTCTATTCATATTTTGTCTCAGAGTAATTATAATTTTCACCACAAATGCACGTTTTGGAATTTTATGCATGATTTATTTGAAAATGAGTGGGTGGGACATAAAATGTCCTCCAATTCTGGAATGACCCATCACTGTTATTAACCATCGTTATCAACACACCAGGTCCGGTTCCTTTTTGATTCAGTGCTTCACAATAAGTCACAGTACAGTTAAAATACAGATGTAGCTCATAGCACATGCTACATCAGTCTGTTCTATGCATCATTTACCATCTGGGCACCAGTGACATCTTATTTTACATGTTTTCTAGATTGTAGCCTACAGATGAGGTGTTTGTAACTATAGTTACATCAGTGATAGAGATTTTGTGGATTGTGCTACAAAACTATCAACCCCTGTAGTACCAGTGCTATAAGCAAAACAAGTTAATGTACAGCCCTGTAATGTCAATGTTGAACATAACGTGATAGGTTCATAATGGCCTGTTGTGCCATTTTGAACCTATTTTATTTTAATCTTTGTAGCATTTTGTGAATGGGTAGCTTACCTTGCGGAGGTATTACTCCAAAAACACTCTCCAATGCGTCTTCGGTCCACTCCATGGCTGCTGAAGGTCCTGGAAACTTGTCGGGCATAGCAACAGTAACTAAGGGGGCAGAGCTGTTGCGAATGGTCAATTGAGCCTTAAGCGCTAGCTTTACAACAGACAGCACAAAATTTTTAGAGAGGGTCCGAAACATAGCGTCTCCCTGTTTGCAGACGACCTCTTGATATAAACTGCAGGCCTGTAATGTTGTGCACACTCAGCTGCTCCAGAAGGTTATTCATCTCTACGTGGGCGATGAAACCAACGATGACCCTGGCAGTGCTCTTTCGGATCATTTCTACCACTTTCATGAGTTTTTCTGGTTCTGCCCTGTGAAATTTCTCTGTATATTCAACACACACTCCTTCTTCTTGGGCCGCGGCAAGGAAGATGCCCATGCCATTGTTGCCATAGTCACTTTCGCTGTTGACTGCCCCAACCCATGTCCAGCCAAAGTGCAGTCAGCCTTAACTATATTAGACCCATTTGGTAAGCTCTCCAGTTATATAATTAATTTGTCCAAGCTGCGCATTCATTATCATTCAGACCTTTCCTTTCAAAGTATCTTCTGAATTTACTTACCTTGGAATTAATGTGCCAGATGAATTTTCAAAACTATTTAAAGACAACTTTCCTCTTCTCATGACAAAAGTGGAACAACTTTTAAAACGTTGGACCCAATGTCTGTTGTCTGGTCAAGGAGCTGGTCAAGTCTCTGTGAGTCTCACTCTGGGCTCAAAGCGGGAGAGATTCTGCCGCGCCACAGCTCATACATTCAACGCAAGCAGCTCGTCGGGTGGCCGTGCACCGCATCCTGGAAACACTCCATGCATGAAACATCTCACTTCCTTCTTGTCTCAACAATGAAGAGCTCTTCAACTACCTCGAGATGCAAGAAACAACTGCCAGTGCCCAATAATTCAACGGGAGCCATAGTAAGATGAGCAACAGGTAAAGCAGCAGCAAAGAAGCTCACGCCACTCCCAACCAGCTGCTGTCAAACCTGCGGTCAACGTCCCTCCAAAAAGAGTAAAGCGATCCGTGCCCAGTACTGCCGTAGCATCCATTCTGATCTCTTGATGAAATTAGGTCAGTATTTAATGTAATCAATGCAAAATCAATCCCTGGAAGAGAACACAGTTGCATATTCCCCTTGAAAGCTGCTGAGATCTTGGGGATTGGCCTCACAGCGGCTAATGCCAGGCCCACACATAGCAGTTGCACTAGGTAGCATATTCCCCTTGCAGCCACTAAGCTCTTGGTGAATGGCCTCACGGCAGTTGGTGCCAGATCCACACGTAGCAGTTGCGCTAGATAGCATATTTCCCTTGCAGCCACTAAGATCTTGGTGAATGGCCTCATGGTGGCTTGTGCCAGGCCCACACATAGTGAATTATCAATGCTAGGCTCTGAAAGCATTTGGTTTTGGGGGATTTTATTACATCACTCCTCAATACCTCATGTAACTGCCTGAGGTGTGATGAGGTTGGAGCCTAGACATCAAATCCAATATGTTCTGCTGTTGCCATAAACATACACTGCATAACGTGAAAAATTTGGGTACCTTTACTGGATTATGTTGAGGCAGATATCACACTACCCTTAGAGTAAGTAGAGCCGTACTCTGCTGCATAAAATACGTAAAAGTAAAAGTATAGACAGCTCTTGATCAGTGGTCACCACCTCCCTTTTAATGTAATTAAAATTGTTATTTTGTTTGTCTTCTGTACCTTTACTGTATGTGAAGTTACTTAATTCACTGTAAAAAAAATGTCCCAGGAATGTTCAAGATGTAATGTCCATACTGAACTGCAATTAAAGAATCACAAATAAAAAGAATAATGTGTTTGTGTATATAATTAACATGCTGTAGGAACTGAGGCCTACATCAGAATTGTCTATATTGCAGGCACTTATTCCATAATTAAAAATTAAATAATTAAAATAGTAATATGTGAGTTACCGAAGCAGACACTGAATAGGAAGCACAATCGTTTCACACAATAATTTAATTGCAAGACCAAATCAAGCCTTTCCTCTCTCACTTATCTCTGATTGGTTAGTAAGAAGCCACTGAGTTCTGCCGTTTAACTAAGATTATAAAATGTCGCATTTAAGTCTTCTGTGACCCCAAACCTGGCTGGGTAGCTCTGCCCCAACAGCGTATGGATTGGAAAATGTTGCAAGTGATGACAGGGCTAGTTTTTGTGTGGTTCCTGTTGGCATTTGGAGCAGCAGAGGAGGAAGCTCCTTTGTGTCAGATCCTGGGGAGTCCAGAGTTCCCTCTGCTGTCTCAGGAAGGAGATGTGACAATTGGTGGAGCTTTTTCCATCCACAGGAAAATCACACAACCTTCATTTTCCTCTACAGAGAAACCAACACGCCTCACATGTTCCAGGTAATTTTGAGTTTTGCATAAAAATGCCTCCTCTTGAGTTCTGTCAGTAAATACATGTTTGTATTTGTGCTCTTTTTGTCTCAGTGTCAATCTCAGGGAGTTTCGATTTGCCCAAATAATGATGTTTGCAATCAAAGAAATAAACAAAAGTGAATTTCTTCTTCCCAATGTTTCGATCGGATACCGTATTTATGACAACTGTGCCTCAACATTATCCTCAATGCGTGCAGTTATGGCCTTAATGAATGGTGATGAGTGGACTCTGGGAAAGAGCTGCTCTGGTCAATCAGCTGTTCATGCTATCATCGGGGAGTCTGAATCCTCTTCAACCATTGTGCTGGCACGCACTGCTGGACCATTCAAAATACCAGTGGTAAGATTAATGCCTGTGTGTATCAGTATGTATATTACATGCAAACTCTCCTTTTTCTTTCTCTATCTTTGTGCATTCTCAGATAAGTCATTCAGCCACTTGTGAGTGTTTGAGCAACAGAAAAGAGTATCCCTCTTTCTTTCGAACTATAGCCAGTGATCTCTATCAAAGCCGAATCCTTGCCCAGATGGTCAAGCACTTTGGCTGGACATGGGTCGGGGCAGTCAACAGCGACAGTGACTATGGCAACAATGGCATGGCCATCTTCCTTGCCGCGGCCCAAGAAGAAGGAGTGTGTGTTGAATATACAGAGAAATTTCACAGGGCAGAACCAGAAAAACTCATGAAAGTGGTAGAAGTGATCCGAAAGAGCACTGCCAGGGTCATTGTTGGTTTCATGGCCCACGTAGAGATGGATCACCTTCTGGAGCAGCTGAGTGAACACAACATTACAGGCCTGCAGTTTATTGGTGTGGAGGCCTGGATCGCCGCTGACAGCCTTGTGACTCCCACCAGCTTTAGTGTGCTGGGAGGTTCACTGGGTTTTGCTGTGCCAAAGGCCAATATCAGTGGCTTGGACGATTTTCTAATCAAAGACTTCTGGGAGACAGAGTTTAAGTGTAACAATATAAACATGGATATGTGCAAGGAAAACCAGGATTTAATTGAGCTTAGAGATTATTATGATGATGTGGCAAAGCTGAGGTACACCAGTAACATTTACAAAGCCATCTACGCTGTGGCTCATTCTCTGCACAACATCCTCAAGTGCTCCGAAAGTCAGGGGTGTGACAAGACTGTAAATATTACTCCCTGGCAGGTGAAAAACTCATTATTAAACAGTTGATTTCATAGTTCTGAAAATTAATCTATTGACATATTGTCTTACTGCTTTGTAGGTAGTGGAGTCTTTGAAGCAGGTAAATTTTACCATTAACAACGGGGACCAGGTGTGGTTTGACAGCACTGGAGCAGCTGTCGCTCAGTATGAGGTGGTGAACTGGCAGCTTGGATCTGATGGCAAAGTCCAGTTTAAACCGGTCGGCTATTATGATGCCTCTCTACCTCCTGGACATAAGTTTGTCCTTAAGACTGAAGCCATCATTTGGCATGGAGGAAAAACAGAGGCAAATATCCTAACAGCACAACCTTTCTATATATATATATATATATATAATGCAAGGGTTTAACATGCAGTTTGGTAATATTTCACTTTGATTGATTTTTTTGTTAAAAAGTAAAACACAATTTTCTTTGATTCAAAGTTGCCCGTGTCAGTGTGCAGTGAGAGATGTCAACCAGGAACCTATAAAGTCCTTCAGAAAGGAAAGCCGGTTTGCTGCTATGACTGTTTACCATGTGCAGAAGGAGAAATCAGCAACAGCACAGGTACACGTAAAGACCTGAGATATGGCAATTTTCCTAAATTGTTTGCTTTCCAAACTATGTGCATCATGTTGAAGTTTGCTCTGTTACAGTCTCCTATTACTGTTTTTAGGATTTAACTGATTAAATTACAATAGAGACAATATTTCTGTTACAGATTCTAATGACTGCAAAAAGTGTCCAGAAGAATATTGGTCCAATCAAAACAGAAATGCATGTATACTGAAAAATGTCGAGTTCCTCTACTTCACTGAAGTTATGGGTATAATACTTGTATTTTTTACTTTGTTTGGTGTGCTCCTTACTATAACTGTGGCCACTTTATTCTTGATCAATAAGGACACTCCCTTAGTGAAGGCCAACAACTCTGAGCTGAGCTTCCTGCTGCTCTTCTCCTTGACTCTGTGTTTCCTGTGTTCTCTGACCTTCATCGGCCGGCCCTCTGAGTGGTCCTGCATGCTGCGACACACAGCGTTCGGCATCACCTTTGTCCTCTGTATCTCTTGTGTTCTGGGGAAAACTTTAGTGGTGTTAATGGCCTTCAGGGCCACACTTCCTGGTAGTAATATGATGAAATGGTTTGGGCCTACACAGCAGAGGCTCAGTGTTCTGGGTTTCACTCTCATACAAGTTATCATTTGCATACTTTGGCTGACAATAAACCCTCCTTTTCCTTTTAAGAATTTGTTGCTCTATAAAGACAGAATCATCTTAGAGTGTCATCTTGGCTCAGCTGTTGGGTTCTGGGCTGTGTTAGGATACATAGGACTCCTTGCACTACTATGTTTTGTACTTGCTTTTTTGGCCAGAAAGTTACCAGATAATTTCAATGAAGCTAAATTCATCACCTTCAGCATGCTGATATTCTCTGCAGTCTGGATCACATTTATACCAGCATATGTCAGCTCTCCTGGGAAGTTCACTGTAGCTGTGGAGATATTTGCTATTTTAGCCTCCAGTTATGGACTTCTTCTCTGTATATTTGCACCGAAATGCTTTATTATTTTACTCAAACCAGAACTGAACACAAAAAGACATCTGATGGGGAAATCGTGATCCAAATATAACTAAATGAAATGACAGATTTTCTTTTTTTTTAATCCGACTTGGAGCCCTTTCCCGCATGTCTTCCCCTCTGTCTCCCCCTAAAACTCTGTCACTCAATAAAGCCTTGAAAATGGCCCAAAAAATATCTTTAAAAAAAGTCCTTATGTAAACAATAACAATAACAAATAGCATTTCAAATCAATAAAAAGTCAACTTTAAAAAACTGTTGATGACTTCTCTTAATTTTAATTAGCACAATGAGGGCCTGTGGGGTAGAGATTTCTGTATTCTGTACAGGCCTTCACCATGTTAACTGTCTTCACACAAGCACAATATGCACATACTTCACCAAAAAGTGGGTGAACAAGCTTTATTATTTTCCTTTTTTTTTTTTAAATACATGAAAAAAAAACTGCCCTTGACATCAATCTCCCACACAAACTGCTCCTGTAGCATCTTTAGTACCTCAATGTATACAGTAACTAATGAAATAACAAAGATCTTAACCTAAAATAAATAAAATAAAACATTTTAAATCTCTTTTGAACAAGGTTTTGTTCACACCAGCTACAAACATTCAAACTTTGAACTTGGCCAGTGTATCTGCACTGAATCAGGCTGGGAGTTAAAGGCCTTGCTCAAGAGCATATCAGTGGTCTGTGGATTGAACTAGTGACCAAAAGTCACAAGCAGGCATAAGATATATCATAAAAAAACTAGGGTATTTACTGGGCATATTTTCAGGGTTTCATTCCAACGTAGCAAGGCTAGAATCAATTCATAAGTAAAAATTGTATTAGTCATGAAAACATACAATAAACAAATAAAAACAAGTAAAATGCAGTCCCATCATAACCTTTAATTTTCTGCAATATTCATAATAAAGCAGAATGTCGACACCAGATCAGCACACTGAAAAAAGTCACCCAACTGTGCCGTCAGGCATTCAAGTACCCATTAAAGTCTCTGCAACATTAAAGGACACAGCTTCCAAAATCCCACTGGAAATGGGGACTGCCTATTGTTTCAAATGGCACACTATTCCAAAATCCTAACAGTCAGAAAAATGTCCCATTAGCCCGAAAACCCATTGTTTTGAAGGCCTGTTGCTCTGAGAATGCAGTGTGTCTGACCCTAACAAACAGAAGCACATGGCTAATTATTATGCAAAATGACACCTGTCACCTGACCTTGACAGACATGATGTCTCCCATAGTGTTGCCCATAGTGCCCCTCTTAGTGGTCGAATTAGGTTTTGGGGTTTTGGTTAAGATTAGTCATAGTAAGGGTGATGTCAGGTTAGGCATTGTAGAAGATGACAGGTTGGTATTAAGGAATGCAGTTTCACTGTATGCAAATGTAAATTGGATGCATGATTTAATCCTTATATGCAGTATTTAGCACAACATTTAGCACAGCACTAACTACTTCCTGCATTGGCACTAAACACTGGCATTGTACTTTATCTTGAGGTGTAGAATCATCAAATACAGAAGTAATTCTTAGAAATACTGAGCTACCATATAATCTTTTTTTTCTGTATTGATTTCTTAACATATTATATGATTATTATTTTATGTCCATAACCACACTACCATTACACACACATAAACAGACACACATGATATATGTTTGAAAAAAGAAAAGGGGAAAGAGTGATTTAATTATTCAGTTTACACTAATCCATTGCCACGATACACTGCACCGAAAATAATAATAATCACACAACATATTTCCAAAGCTGTATTTTCATCTTTACATGAATATCAACTGCTCTCATTTTTGGTATCTGGGCCTGATACCATTTAAGTGTACTGCCCCAAACTAGCATGACTCAGACTCACAATGCCTTTTTTTCATTTCTTTAGATACTCTTGTAATCTCATATATTTTATTATTATATTATTTATTATTTATATTTTTTTTCTCCAGATCTTCCTTTCCAGCTTTTCTTTTCTGTTTTCCCTTTTCAGTGATTTAGATTAAACAAATACAGAATCTTCTATAGAAACTTTTTATACCATCAGTTTACAATAAAATAAAAAGCGCTATATAAGTGCACTCCATTTACCATTTACCATTTAAAACTAAAGTTGTTTAAATGCTGTGTTCTGCATCACCTTCTCCTACAACGTATTACTTTCAGTAATATGAACATTATTGACTCAAAACAGAATATGCCATCTTAAATTAAGAACAGCAAAGCGATCTGACATCATTATACAGTGATTTGCTAAGATGGCGCTGTCATCATCTGCAGCAGTATAAAACTCTGCCCATGAAAGGAGACGCTTGTTTTTGTCAGTGACAGCGTACAGGTTTGTGTGTACCAGATGTGTGACTGTGTCTATGTAATGTTACTGTTTGTGCTTTTTGTGGGAGCCTTTGGAGCAGAGGAAGACAGTCTGCTCTGTGAGATGCTGGGGAACCCAGAGTTTCCTCTCTTATCTAAAGAAGGAGATATCACTATTGGTGGAGCATTTTCCATCCATAGCCAAATATCAACGCCTCCACTCTCCTTCACAGATGCTCCAGGACCTCTCATATGCTCCAGGTACTTATTGTGTCAATTCTCTTTGTCATCACATAAAGTCCGATAACTTTTAATGAAAACTGAATACTTTTTTCTTCAGGATAAATTTAAGAGAATTTCGTTTTGCCCAAACAATGATTTTTGCCATTGAAGAGATCAACAATAGCAGCTCTCTCCTGCCTAACATCTCAATTGGATATAAAATATTTGACAGCTGTGGTTCAACACTGCCTTCAACGCGTGCAGTGATGGGTCTAATGAATGGGCAGGAAAGGACTTTGGGAAAAAACTGCTCCAGCCAGTCATCTGTTCATGCCATCATTGGAGCTTCTGAGTCCTCCTCAACCATTGTGATGTTACAAATTTCAGGGATTTTCCAAATACCTGTGGTAAATATTTGTACAATGTGTGCTTATTTATTCATGTTCCTTTTTACGAAATACTTGTAATGATCTGGATCCGTCTAATGATCAAGCTTTGAAGTGACCGTCAACAAAGACTGAATTAAGGAAGTATTAAGGTCAAAAGTCAGATGTAGATTCAAACAACATTTACCTGTGTTTTGTTACTTAATTGTGAATCTCAAATGATCTAAATGTTTTGCTGTTGCTGTTTTTCATTTCCCTCTTTTTCTTTTCGATTAGATCAGCCACTTTGCCACTTGTGCTTGTCTGAGTAACATAAAGGAGTACCCCTCCTTCTTCAGAACCATACCCAGTGACTACTATCAGAGCAGAGCCTTGGCAAAACTGGTGAAGCACTTTGGCTGGACATGGGTTGGGGCAGTTAGGAGTGACAATGATTATGGTAACAATGGCATGGCAACATTTATTACAACTGCAAGCCAGGAGGGGGTCTGTATTGAGTACTCGGAGGCCATCTCTAGAACTGACCCCAGTGAGCAGGTTGCCAAGGTGGTCAAAGTGATCCAAAGCGGCAGTGCAAGGGTTTTAGTTGCCTTCCTCGCTCAGGGCGAGATGAACATTCTGCTTGAGGAGGCTCTGAAGCACAACTTGACTGGGCTGCAGTGGGTGGGCAGTGAGTCCTGGATCACAGCAAGTCATCTGGCCATTAAGAGGTACTCAGCAATCCTGACAGGGTCTCTGGGCTTCACCATCAGAAAAACAAAGATCTCAGGCCTACGTGAGTTTCTGTTGCAGGTTAACCCAAGTCAAGACCCTCATAATGATCTGCTGAGAGAGTTCTGGGAGGACACGTTTGGTTGCAGTTTCCACTCCAGTCTGCATGGTCAGACACAGTGCTCCGGCTCTGAGAGCTTGCAGGACATTGACAATCCTTTCACAGATGTGTCAGAGTTAAGGATATCCAACAATGTGTATAAGGCTGTGTATGCTGTGGCTCATGCCGCGCATAGCATGTTAAAATGTGGACAAAGTGGTGAAGCGGTGAATCAGTGGTGCATCTGGAAAAATGATTTAGAGCCAAAACAGGTCAAAAGTCGCCTAGTGAAATGTAATATTTTGTACAATTTCCTGTACTTCAAGTTAATCACACTGTTCTCGGTTGGTAGGTTGTGACACATCTCCAAGCTGTAAATTTCACTCTTCAGTCAGGAGAAAGAGTGTATTTTGATGAAAATGGAGACCCGGCAGCTACCTATGAGCTGGTGAACTGGCAGAGAAACCAGGCAGGAGACACTGTGTTTGTGACTGTAGGGAGCTATGATGCCTCACTACCAAATGGAAAGCAGTTTAACATGAACGGAATAAACACAATGTGGGCAGCTGGGTCCCTAAAGGTAACACGTCCACCATGGTAATTTCTTCCCGTTGAAAATGAACTTGTTTTTTTTTTTTGTTTAAAATGTAAAAAGTATAAATTATCACCCAATTCTGTGCATCCATGTTATTTTGTAGCAAAATTTGTGATACAAATCATCAAATGAAATTGTGGAGGTTGATTTTCAAAGTAATTACTGTTCCCTGAGCCATTTCCAATATAACAAAAATGGCAATTATGCATTGTTTTGGAAGTAAAAGTAAAATATATTGTTTTAAAAAACAACACATAATATAGAGTGTGTATAGACCCTTAGGTTGAATAAATCCAATCAATTAATTTAGTGCTTGGATGACAAGGGAAAGTGAGTTGTGTGTTGTTCCAGAGGCCGCAGTCTGTCTGCAGTGAAAGGTGTCTGCCAGGTTTCCGGCAAGCTGTAATTAAAGGCAAACCCATCTGCTGTTTCTCCTGCATCGCCTGTGCTGCTGGAGAGATCAGCAACTCTAGCAGTGAGTAGAAGCCAGCATCTCATATTCACTAAATATAGCCAGCATTATTTTAATGTGGGCTTTGCTCTCATGACTTGCAGCTTACAGCATGAACACATCTCAGTGTTCCATGTTTTCTGTTCAGATCCTGCTGAGTGTTTGCGGTGTCCACTGGAGTATTGGTCAAATGAAGATCACAGCCAATGTGTCCAAAAGGTGATCGAGTTCCTATCTTATGGAGAAACCATGGGCGCCCTCCTTACTGCTTTCTCATTGTTTGGAGCAGGTTTAACACTGCTGGTGTCATGTGTTTTCTTTTGGTTTCGTCACACACCTCTTGTCAAAGCCAGTAACTCTGAGCTGAGCTTCCTGCTGCTCTTCTCCTTGACTCTGTGTTTCCTGTGTTCTCTGACCTTCATCGGCCGGCCCTCTGAGTGGTCCTGCATGCTGCGACACACAGCTTTTGGCATCACTTTTGCCTTGTGCATGTCTTGTATCCTGGCTAAAACCATAGCAGTGGTGATGGCCTTTAAGGCTAAAAGGCCATCCAACACAGTCCCTCAGTGTTCTGCACCTCTTCAGAGAACAAGTGTTCTCAGCTGTACTTCACTGCAGGTGTTAGTTTGTGTACTCTGGTTAACTCTTGCCCCGCCATACCCCTACAAAAATACAGCTTATGCCACTGAGAGGATTATTCTAGAGTGTGATTTAGGTTCACCTTTAGGGTTCTGGGCTGTGCTGGGGTATATAGGACTGCTGGCTCTGCTGTGCTTCATTCTTGCTTTTCTGGCTCGAAAGCTGCCAGACAATTTCAATGAAGCTAAATTCATCACCTTCAGCATGCTGATATTCTGTGCAGTCTGGGTCACATTTATCCCTGCATATGTCAGCTCTCCTGGGAAGTTCACTGTAGCTGTAGAGATATTTGCTATTCTGGCCTCCAGTTATGGGTTGCTCTTCTGTATATTTGCTCCAAAATGTTATATTTTACTATTAAAACCAGAGAGAAATACTAAGAAGCACATGATGGGGAGAAACCAATAAAAAACACAAAAAATGAGTATGCAGAATAGTATCAGTAAAATGTCTGAATTGCATTTTCATTTTCATTTAAAGACTACAAGTTAAATATAACCTTGCAGCACATGAGCAAAGTTAGACCAAAATAAATAAATACATGCCGTAAAGATTTGGACTAGGTAACATTAAAGAACAACACAATCTGCATGCATGAGAAACATGCATATTAACATTAACTCCTCTAATCCAACACAAAATGTACATATAAGCCGTTTGGCTTAAATGAACAGATGAAACAATAGTGAACAACAAACAGCTATCCCGCAACCAAAACACATTCTGATGCAAGTGTAAATCAGCATCATAGCATATTATTATAACACTCAGGAAATAGATATCTTACACACACACAAAGACATGTGGGATATGTAGAAACACGCAAGCTTCCACACACTTGAGACAAGCGTTAGTTAGCTTCATTAATAGCGCCATTTGCTAACTCGCAAAACACACAAACACACACACACACACACACACACACACACACAGATTCAATTTAGATTCAATTCAGATTTTTTCTGCCTTCTATGGACATGGCAAATGAATTGCTTGTTCATGTGTGGGTCTTTGCTGAATAGAAACAGTGCAGTTTCTAATTGCATTGAGGGAGTGGCCATACTTGCAGTTGTTTTTTTATGCAATAAATCATTTCAGTGCATTGGCATTATGCAATAAATCATTTCAGTGCATTGGCATGAATTCTAAAGGAATTGTTCTTACTGGATGTACTGAAAAAGTAAAAAAAATAAAATAAATAAGAAGAATATCATGCATTGCATTCAGTTTTTAAAAAAAATTGCATTTGCATTAAAATCTGCCCTTTAGGATATGTTTCACTTTGGCTATTATCCACATACTTATTTATCTGACAAATTTAATGTGTTTTTCAGTTTTAGCTTCCTTGGAGGAATGGGATAGTTTTGCTTATTTTGAGGCGATAATTATTATGTTGTCCCAGTGTCCTGAACGTGTAGTTTTCATTGTTTAGCTATGAATTAAAATTCAAAACTTAATTAGAATATTCGGTGCACAACAACAGCTCAGCTATCCCCATGGACGCAGGGTTCAGAAACGATAATTGTAAGGAATTGGTTATGCTAAAAACAAAGATGACGTATTGATGAAGTAGGCCTTCTAATAGGCCCATCTGTCTGTTAATCACACCACAAGCGCTGTCATTGGTGGACAGAATGGCAGCGTTCACATAGGCCCCTGTGGCTTTGTGATAGCTACAAGAAAAAAACGTATAAAATGCCCAGAGTTGAGGGGTGTCATCTTTGGGCCTTGGGTGGTGAATATTGAGGTGAGCAACTATGCTGCTGATAGCAGATCTGCTGCTTCTTTCCCTTCTGGCTGTCAGAGGAGGGAAGCCCATGTGTCAAACATATGGGACAAAAGAGAACTCTCAGTTTTCTAAGGAGGGAGACATCAACATTGGAGGCATTTTCTCCTTTCATCAGAACCCAGTCAGTGTCAATCCAGCACTCCAAGTCAACCCAGGAACAATCCAGTGTGAAGGGTAAGAGAGGGGTGAAGTAGCTATAAATGTCATTGTAATATTTGTTGTATTTTCATGATGTAAGTTTAAAACTATGTGTGATTCACATTTTTTTCACAAATTGTATAATTGGGTCCCTCTCCTTTTTTCAGACTGGACCCAGGAGAGCTTCAGTATGCGTACACTATGATATTTGCCATAGGGGAAATCAACAACAGCTCAGAGCTGCTGCCAGGAGTGACACTGGGTTACCGGATCTTTGACTCCTGCCCCAGTATCCCTTTGTCCATCAGGGCATCGCTTAACCTGATGAACAGGTATGAGAGCGGGGAAGGCAGCTGCAGCAAACTCTCAAATGTGCATGCTGTCATAGGGGAAACCACTTCTACCTCCACAATAGGTATTGCACGCACCATGGGACCCTTCCATATACCTGTGGTGAGTGTTGGGGGCATACACGCTCTCTGCACACACAAACTGTCAAGTGAATTGGTTGTTAAATGACAAGTGACATAATATGTGAAAATGTTTGCTTACATTTAGATTCATACCAAATAGTGAGGGAATCTAACACACTGGCTATTTCTCTCTTTCTCTCTACTTGTGTTTCAGATCAGTCATTCAGCCACTTGTGCATGTCTTAGCAACAGAAGAGACTATCCCTCTTTCTTCAGAACCATACCTAGTGATCTTTACCAGAGCAAAGCCCTGGCAAAGCTTGTGAAACACTTTGGCTGGACCTGGGTAGGGGCTATAAGAACTAACAGTGACTATGGGAATGGCGGCATGGCCACTTTTCTGGAAGCAGCAGAAAAAGAAGGTGTGTGTGTGGAGTACTCAGTAGCCATATACAGAACTGATCCCAGAAAGTGGTTCTTAGAGGTGGTAGATATTATCAAGAAATCCACCTCTAAAGTAATAGTGGCTTTTGCTGACGGCACAGACCTTGACATCCTTATTAAGGAGCTTCATGCTCAGAATGTGACGGGCCTGCAGTGGGTCGGCAGTGAGGGCTGGATCACTTATCGCTACATCGCCTCTCCAGTGAACTATGCTGTGGTGCAGGGGGCAGTGGGCTTTGCAGCACTAAATGCTCACATCCCTGGGCTGCAGGAGTTCTTGGCTAACAGCAGGCCCTCCACCACACCGGGAGACCAGGGACTGGTGGAGTTGTGGGAGACAATGTTCGGCTGCACGCTGACTCCCCGGGCAGAGACTCAAGCTCAGGGTTCAGTCCCAGCCTGCTCTGGGAAGGAGTCTTTGTGGGACACAAACACACGCTTCACAGATGTTTCAGACGCCAGTCTGCTGAATAATGTTTACAAGGCCACGTACGCTGTTGCTCATGCTTTGCATATGTTGTTTACCTGCAAAGATGGACAGGGGCCTTTTGAGAACAATACTTGTGCTGATAGGGAAAATGTCCAGCCGTGGCAGGTAAAGAAAAAAAAACATGTGCCTTTATTAAATCTGATGTATATGTTAATGAGTATGTGGTTAAAAAAACAAAATATCTTTTCCCTGCAGGTGCTGCATTACCTAACACAGGTCAATTTCACCACTAAGATTGGTGAAAACGTGTTTTTTGATGAGTTGGGTGACCCTGTGGCACGGTATGCACTAGTAAACTGGCAGATGGATGAGACAGGTTACATAGTGTTTGAAACTATTGGTTTCTATGATGCCTCCCAACCTGAGGGTCAGCAGTTTGAGATGAAAGCAGATGTGAGAGCCATCTGGGCAGGCAAGAATCTTGATGTAAGTAAATGTAGACATTTTGAAATTGTATTTTGAACGTAATTTACAGTCATGGAAAAAAATATTAGACCACCTTTCCTTTCTTCATTTTCTTGTTCATTTAACTGCCTGGTACAACTAAAGGTACATTTGTTTGGACAAAAATAATTACAACAAAAATAGAGTTTAATTTAAGAGCTGATATCTAGCCATTTTCCATGGTTTTCTTGATAATAACCAAAATCATCATCAAGAAAACCATGGAAAATGTAAAATTAAACTCTTATGAGCTATTTTTGTTGTTATTATTATATTTGTCCAAAATATGTTTACCTTTAGTTGAAACAGCCATTAAAATGAACAAGAAATTGAAGAAAACAAGGGTGGTCTAATAATTTTTTCCATGACTGTATGTGTATTCGAATCCCTTGATCACTAAGAAAATCTTTCGAAAAGCAATTCGGAAACTGATCATTTTATTGCCACATTAACATGATAATGAGTCTGGAAGTTATTATGAGGATTTTTTTTCAATACTGTCACAGGTGCCAAGGTCAGTTTGCAGTGAGAGCTGTTTGCCAGGGACCCGCCGGGCTTTTGTCAAGGGCAAGCCTATCTGCTGTTTTGATTGCATCACCTGTGCTGACGGGGAGTTCAGCAACAGCACAAGTGAGACAGCTGGATTCCTAGCCTTTACTTTAGCACTCATTGTGTTTCTGTTGGGCAAAATCACTGTCAGCACTTTATTGGTCTATCTAAAGATGTGTGTGCTGTACAGCCTAAACATATCTATGCTTTCAGATGCAGTGAAATGTGACAAATGCCTTCCTGAGTACAAGTCCAATGAAGAGAGGAATAACTGTGACTTGAAAGCTATTGAATTCCTCACCTTCAGAGAATTGATGGGTATACTGTTGGTCACCTTTTCCGTCTTCGGTGCCTGTCTGGCGATGACCATAGCACTGATATTTTTCCACTACAGGCAGACTCCTATTGTCAGAGCCAACAACTCTGAGCTGAGCTTCCTGCTGCTCTTCTCCTTGACTCTGTGTTTCCTGTGTTCTCTGACCTTCATCGGCCGGCCCTCTGAGTGGTCCTGCATGCTGCGACACACAGCGTTCGGCATCACCTTTGTCCTCTGTATCTCTTGTGTTCTGGGGAAAACTATAGTGGTGTTAATGGCCTTTAAAGCCACTCTTCCAGGAAGTAATGTGATGAAATGGTTTGGGCCTGCACAGCAGAGGCTCAGTGTTCTGGGTTTCACTCTTATACAAGTTGTAATTTGCATACTTTGGCTGACAATCAACCCTCCTTTTCCCTTAAAAAATATGAACCACTATAAAGAGAAGATTATACTGGAGTGTGCCCTAGGGTCACCTGTCGGGTTCTGGGCTGTGTTAGGATACATAGGACTCCTAGCTGTGTTATGTTTTGTACTTGCTTTTTTGGCTCGAAAGCTGCCCGATAATTTCAATGAAGCTAAATTTATCACTTTCAGCATGCTGATATTCTGTGCAGTTTGGATCACTTTTATCCCAGCGTATGCAAGCTCTCCGGGGAAGTTCACTGTGGCTGTGGAGATTTTTGCTATTTTGGCCTCCAGTTATGGAATGCTGTTTTGTATTTTTTTACCCAAGTGCTACATCATTTTATTAAAGCCTGAGAACAATACCAGGAAACATTTGATGGGTAAAGTGAACACAAAAGCCATTTGATTTGAATCATCTTGGAAGTCATCATCCATTCCCATATTATATATATATTCATACATATTATTAGTTTATATGCTTAAAAAACTAATTCCTGGGGAATTTCCTGGTCATTCTGTCACTACATTGTTTATGAAAAAAGTGTTGATTCTAGCTAGCTTTGCACAAACAATATGCTTATATCTGTATACATCAACAACTCAGATGATTTGAAAATTTATGTGACCATGGATGAATATAGATGAATATAAACAACCGTTTCCAATGTTTTATATTTGTATTTCTGTAGATGTTTTCCAAAGTTCAAGAATGTATCAACAAAACAGAAATAAAAATACTGCATGAAATGTGCCCTCTATTTTGTATCATTTTTCACAACCATAGAAAACTTTGAATTAACTCCAGTTCATATTTCAGTACAAAACATACATACATACATACATGTTCTATGCAAATGAATTAATTGTTAATAAAATCATCTGTTGTGAATGTTCTCAACGTATTTTGTTAGCCATAGAACATTATGCATGTGTTTATATACTTATTAACTTGACTTTAATAAGTCAATATGTCAAATAATACTTTTTAGGGGATTTAAGTGGTGCAACCACATCTGATTGTTGGAAAGCACATTGACCTGGGTATTTAATTGGTCAAAACTTATTTAAAGTGAGAACCAAAGGAATCCAACAGAAAACGTATCTGTATGCAGTAACAACACTGAAGCCCACAACACCATCATGGTCAGTTCTCTATACCCTGTATACAAAATAACTAAAGTCTGATTAGTTAGGCCTACTCAAACATTAAATACAGTACACTCAATGGAAGAAAAATTGTAGAAAAGGAGAAATTCTGCTGTGAAAAAATGAAGGTATATAAAGTGGACCCTTCGTACAGCATAACTGAATATTGTTATTTCAAGATTATATTTTTAAGAAATTAAAATACACTAAGGTCCAGAAGTCTTGATCTGTTTGGACATGGCTGTCATCTAGCCCTGCCTTTTATCAGTTTCATTATTATCTTTTATTCAGCAAAAATGTATAAATATCACTGCAAGCTTTTGATTCACATTAAGGTACGTGTGATGCCAACCAGTGATTTAGCTCTCTTAGACAGTATGACGTCCACACAGAGGTGGCCAGAGCAGGGTTGGGCGCTCTTACAGCTGTTATTGGTGGCATCTTTTTCTCAAGCTAAGGAGCCAGTGTGCAGGAGGAGAGGGGATCCTGAGTACCCTCACTTATCTAAAGATGGAGACATTATGTTGGGGGGAATCTTCTCTTTCCACAGCAGCTGGAAAGAGAGGCAGGACACCTACACACACAAACCCACGCCACTTCAATGCACCAGGTAATTTATAACAGAAATGTATTTAATCATCTAGATGAGAGTGGGTACACATGCAAAACAGGAACAAAAGAGCTTTTATTTACATATTTGTATGCATCAAGTTTCAGTTCCAGAGGTTTCCAGTACACCCAAGCTATGTTCTTTGCCATAGAGGAGATTAATAACAGTTCAGATCTACTACCCGGCATCTCTCTGGGCTATAAGATCTATGATGCCTGTGGCTCCATTGCCAGAAGTGTGAGAGTTGGACTGGCCTTGGCTAATGGTAATGAGGTGTTACCTGCACCATCAGAGGCACCATGTACCAGACCTGCCCAAGTGCAGGCCATCATGGGAGAGACTTCATCTTCTCCCAGCATGGCTATAGCTACTGTCATCGGACCCTTTCATATCCCACTGGTGGGTAAGATTGGTAAAAAATGCCATTATATGTGTGAAATACAATTATTCTTAAATTATTATGTTTATTTACTGCAAAATTTGTTTTAAAATATTCATGCTGCACTGTGTAAGTATTTCCTATTTTGCATCTTTATATTGGCATAAATTCTTTTTTTTTGTTTCAGATCAGCCACTTTGCTACTTGTGCTTGTCTCAGTGATAAAACTAAGTACCCATCCTTCCTCAGAACAATACCCAGTGACTACTACCAGAGCAGAGCCCTTGCCCAGTTGGTCAAGCACTTTGGTTGGACTTGGGTTGGAGCGATTAGAACAAATGATGATTATGGCAATAATGGCATGGCTGTATTTACAGAAGTGGCCCAGCAGCTGGGAATATGCCTGGAGTACTCTGTATTTTTCTTTAGAACAGATCCACCAGAAAAAATACAAAAGATCATTGATATCATCAAGGCTTCTACTTCCAAGGTTATTGTCACGTTTCTCTCCTACATGGATATCCATATGTTAATACATGAGATGTCTCTCCACAACTTGACTGGGTTCCAGTGGGTCGGCACTGAGGGCTGGATCTCTGATTCCCAAACTGCAGCCATGGATAAACATCACATTCTGGATGGTGCCATAGGCCTGTCCATACCCAAAGCATATGTCAGTGGCTTGAGAGAGTTCATACTGGATGTGAAATCACTTAATACATCTAGTAATGAATTGTTTACAGAGTTTTGGGAGACTTTATTTAGCTGTAAGTTCAAGCAGTCAAAGTCATCAGCTGGGATTCAGAGAGAATGTACTGGACATGAAGATGTAACAGGAGTGCAAAACAGCTTCACTGATATGTCGCTCATGCCTATCTTTTATAATGTGTATAAAGGAGTTTATGCTGTGGCCCATGCACTTCATAGTGTTCTCAGCTGTAACAAAACATGTAATAACACAATGCAGCTTGATCCATTTACGGTGAGTTGACCCCAATGTTTTGATTGATTTTTTTGATTGAAAAATTGTTGATAAAGTCTTGTTGTGTATCATGCTATTGAGCCAGTAGGCCTTGCCTGTCAGACAATGGGTTTACATTCAAGCATTTCTTCTTAGATTTTGCAGCACATAAAACAGATTTGGTTCAAAACTAAAGAAGGAGATGAGGTTTACTTTAATGAGAATGGAGACCCAGCAGCAAAGTATGAAATTATAAACTGGCAGCCAACAGAAAATGGCATTGTGGACTTTGTCACAGTTGGTCTTTATGATGCATCTTTACCTGCAGACAAACAACTTATTCTGCAAAATAAATCTTTAAATTGGGCACAGAACTCACAACAGGTATCTACCATATGGTTACTTTAAGTGTTGAACTGTGTAAAAGTTCTTAGTTATGGCAACTGTATCATCATATTTACATTTATCTGATGGTTGTTTTGTCCATGCAGGTGCCTTTGTCAGTGTGCAGTGAGGAATGTTCTCCAGGAACTCGCAAGGTTCTCCAGAAAGGAAAGCCTGTCTGCTGCTATGACTGTTTAAGATGTGCAGAGGGAGAAATAAGCAACATTACAGGTGTAGAAACATTTAATGCAAGACAAAACAAATATCTAAAAGTTATGATGAAGTATATGAAGTGATGATGTTTGCATGCCAAATTTCATAAGGGGATTAGTTTTGTAATCTGATTTTGAAAGTATAGGGGGGAATTCCTGCAGGAATTACATAGTAACTGTGCAGTGTTTAAAGCAAACCAAAAAGTCAATATATAAACATAACAAACATACAGTATCCGAAAGAAATACTGATGCCAAGTCTAAAGTAAAATAAATAAATGTATGAATATTCTTAGAAATTCAAAGTATGTTTAAAGTCCCAATACAGAAAAAGAAAAATTCTGGTAACCATGTTGTGTCCATCTTGTATGCAACATAGAGACAATAAAGAGTACTGAGCAAGTCTAACAATTCCTTCAATATTATTTTTCAGATTCTATCACCTGTGTGAGATGCCACCCTGAGTTCTGGTCAAATGAGAGAAGAGATTCCTGTGTACAGAAAGAGGCAGAGTTTCTGTCATATGAAGAGATTATGGGAGCTCTGCTCACTGCAGCGTCTTTATTTGGAACATGCATCACTGCTGTTGTAGCCTTCATTTTCTTCAGATACAGGAAAACTCCTATTGTCAGGGCCAACAACTCTGAGCTGAGCTTCCTGCTGCTCTTCTCCTTGACTCTGTGTTTCCTGTGTTCTCTGACCTTCATCGGCCGGCCCTCTGAGTGGTCCTGCATGCTGCGACACACAGCGTTCGGCATCACCTTTGTCCTCTGTATCTCTTGTGTTCTGGGGAAAACTATAGTGGTGTTAATGGCCTTCAGGTCCACACTTCCTGGTAGTAATGCAATGAAATGGTTTGGGCCTACACAGCAGAAATTCAGTGTTCTGGGTTTCACTCTTATACAAGTTATCATATGTATCCTCTGGTTAACAATCTCTCCTCCTTTTCCATATAAGAATTTCAAGGATTTTAAAGATAAAATCATCTTAGAGTGCGCTCTGGGCTCAGCTGTAGGCTTCTGGGCTGTACTTGGGTACATAGGACTTCTGGCCATGTTATGTTTTATTCTTGCTTTTCTGGCCAGGAAACTGCCGGATAATTTCAATGAGGCCAAATTCATCACTTTCAGCATGCTGATATTCTGTGCAGTATGGCTCACTTTTATCCCAGCGTATGTCAGCTCTCCTGGGAAGTTCAGTGTTGCTGTGGAGATATTTGCTATTCTGGCCTCCAGTTTTGGACTGCTCATTTGTATTTTTTTTCCAAAATGTTACATTATCTTACTGAAACCAGAAAAGAATACAAAAAAGAATATGATGGGGAAGGGGGCACAACATAAAACCCTAAAATAATATGGTGGCAAAGGCTTATTAGTACCATTATAATAATTTGTTAACCAGGCTGGTACCTCAAGCACATGCATAGCACAAGCAATGTCATCAAAACCTGAAAAGTGGAGGTTATATCTGTTCTCAGGGTAAAAAATCTCCATGTTAAATGTTTCAATAATTTCAGAACGGTTCAGCTATGTCTAGATGATACCACTAGATTTGCTGTCAGATGACCTATCCTGACCCTAACCATTCAAAGTCAATGCCTAAACTCAACCTGTTGCAAACCTTGGGTTACCAATATTTCTAATTCCAGTGTAGCTGCATTTATCTTTTGATGGATATTCATGGATAAATAACTTCAAAGAATACACATTTTTCTTTGTACCAAATGTCAACAAAACCAAAATAAAATTGTATTATTACTTGAAATATGCACTGCTCATTGTGTTTTTTTCCCCCACAATTATGAAAAATAGTAATTAGTGAATTGGATCTTCACATTATACTAAAAAACATAATGATTATGCATTACACATTACAGAGACTTAATCTTTTCACAAGGACGCCATCTAAGAAAAAGACTTAGTTTATTGTATATTTCATTATTTTACCCAACATTGCATAAGGTATGAGTAATTCTGCTTTTGGATAAGGGAATTAAAGTTACACTTTTGACAGCTGATCAAAATAAACATTTCATCATGCCTGATTAAGTAAGGCATTGGGCCGTGTGATATTTAATTTGATGTTATTGTTATTTTTCAGTCAAAGGGATGTTTAACAGTCATCTGACATGCCTCTCAGGCCCTCTTTAATTAAAAGAAACTGTTGTTTGTGTGTTTGTAGAGATGCCTGTTAGTTTATGAAACACTTTAGACCTCTCCAGAGGGTTTGTCTTATGGGGGCTGATTTACTCGGAGCACATGTGGTGAAGTGCAGGTGCCTCGGGCCCAACCATGACTTCCACCTCTTCACAAGCACTCTAACAAACTAACAAACTCCCTCTAGAGTTCACAGTGTCTCCAGCCTGCCTCCACACCTGTCCTCTCAGCACACACTGGAAAGTTTTCGCCAGGGCTGTTGCATCATGATCCCCTTAAGATCTCAACTAGAAAACTCTAGTTTGTCAAGTCTGTGCCCTGGAGTCCAGCATGAGACTTTTTTATTTGACCATGATGTTGCATCTTGAACCCAAAGTTTTTTTTGATAAATTAAGCAATGAAAATTGTGACTATTAATGTGTAATAAAATATAATTTGTGGATCTACTAAATCGTACTTACCTTCTGAAATAAAAGATAATGTATTGTATTGTGTAGCACAAAACGAGTGCAAATAGGGATGGTTAGTAATACTTACAATTAAAAAGCATCCTTTATCACAGGGTCAGCTCAATGGCTACATGATTAGCTCACATGAAGCAAATTATAACAAGAACACTAAGAAAGAAAGAACCTGACCCAGCGGCCTTTGTCTGTTCTCTATCTATCATTACATGACAAGGCCAAAATTATAACCAAACATTACATCCCTATATGTCTGTTAACTCATAAGAACCCAGACCCAGTTATCCTTAAAGGAAAGTATGGGGGATATACCACAGACCAAGTGGACCACATAGAACACATTTATGATGTGTTTTTTTTAAATACTACCCCTAAATGTCAAAGATCTGTGATGTGACATATATGTCACATTGGGCGTATGGTATTTATTTTTATGATATTTCTTATTTTAATATAAATAAACTCGACACCTTTTCTGCTTACAGAAACACACATTTGCCTTTTTCTCTGCATCTCCATAACATATATCAAAATTGTGACATTAATAGTGCTGTTTAACAACAAATTATTTTTCAGATTTGTTTTTAAGTAACACAATAATAATAAATCAATAATAGATATAAAAAAAACAACCCTAATAGGATTAAATGCAATAAAGGACACCCTAATGACAGATTATAATTGTTAAATGGGTTTAAAGTTAGCCTAGTAACAAAAAATAAGCTTTTTGAAATTAGCTACTTTTTTTAGATTTCTGTTTCCAGTCACACCCACATTTTGGATTTGGACGAGTAGGGACTTAATGAGTTTAGGTCAAGCATAAAGCTGAATATGGGAGATTCAAGAAAATGTAAAATGTTTGTTACACCCGTGTCACCGTGGGTTCTTATGGGTTAAACATCTTGGTGGATTTGAGCGCTTATGTTGGGTAATTCAACCTGGCTCACAGTTTGTGTTCCAGTTCAATCCAAAGTTGTTTACTGGGGTAGTAAGGTCAGGGCTGTGTGCATTCAGATTCCTTCATATCAACCTCCCCTTTAAATGAGCCTGGCTTTATGCAGGACAACACTGTCATGTTGAAAGAAGAAGGGGCCTTCATCAAACCATTGTTGAAAGTATATAATTGTCTTAAACAATGTCTTGAACCGTGTGTACTAGTACTTTGTGGGTTAGTACTACAGTTGTCAGGGGGTACATGGAAATGTTGTGCAGCAGAAGACAGGCCTACTGCACAGGACACACCTGAGTCAGTTGGAACACCTAACCAGCACATGCTGTTTGTCAGTGCTTTCAAACTATGGATAGTTGGTTGAAAAATACAGCTACTGTCACCATTGGTGTTATTAGTATGACTGTAAACTTGACCGAACCTACTTTTAAAAAAAAGCAACAAAATGTAACGGTGAACCTTGTGAAAACCTTTTTATTGCCACAAACAATGTGATCAATATATGCATCCACACACAGACACACACCGTCACACAGAAGTCAATGGAGCAGAGCCATAGCATGGAAAATTGTGCCATCTTCTGGTGATATTTTGCAATTGCTGAAATACAGCAATAATGTTAGAGATGATGCTGCTGCTAAGGTTGATAATGATGAGGATGATAATTATAATGATTACAATAATGATGATTATAACAGTATGTTTACAAAATATGGAATATGAATGCATACACATACATGAGAATAGAAGAGGTTGAAGTATAAAGGCCGAAATGGCCAAACATAAAATAGAAAATATGACATAAGAACCATAAAGAAATGTGATATCATAAAAGGACACTCAAATGATAAAATATAGAAGGATATGTCTCTGGTATGAGTCAGAACCACTTCTCTGGTCAAAACTGCTGGCCTCCCAGCCATCCCGCTGCAGCCGGCTCTTCACCTCCTAGAGGCTCCAGGGGTAGACCCCGTCTGCAACGTTGGAGAGATGCCACCTCTCCCTCGCGCTCACCTCCGTCCCGCTTGAGATCCACCTGCTCGCACGCCAGCAGCCATGACTGCTGTCCTCTCCCAGCACTCCATCACTCCGATCATCTCCCGTCCTCCAACATATCTCTCTGGACTGTAGCAGGTCTAAAGAAAGCCCTCATGGAACGCAACATCCCGTTCCATCAGTCCGATAGGAATGCAAAACTTTTCAAGCTGTTCATGACTTCATCAACAAGCACCCAATCTCAAGCCTCCACAGCACATCCGGGTTCCAAGGAACGCGTCCGCCGCAACGCCGACGACACCACTCCACTCCGCCCACCAGCCCGTACAGCAAGCCCAGAAGGATAAAATCCTTCACTCCTTCACATGCTGCAATCTACAGTCCGCCACAACCGAACCCAACACAGTCGACAGACTCCTAGATAAAGAAGTCAAAGACTCTTTCATGATCGGCCCATTCTCCAGCCCACCTTTCCCCACCTATAGAATCAACCCTATCGGCATAGTCACAAGAAAATACTCAAAAAGAGACTGATCCTAGACCTCTCATCCCTCCACAGCTCCACCGTCGCAAGCCTCAGTAGCTTAATCCCCAGTCTAGATTTCTCCATCCAATACTCAACAATAGACCACGCCATCTCCCTAATTTGCCTAGCCAGCCAAGGAGCCTGGCTATCCAAAGCAGACATCGTCAGTGCTTTCGAAGTCCCCCCCATCCACCCAGACTACTGACCCCTTTTTTCGGCGTCTTCTGGAAGGGCGCTTACTACTTCGCAGTCCGTCTCACTTTTGGATGCAGGAGCAGCCCGAAATTATACGACACCCTTTCTGAAGCTCTTTGCTGGATCCTTATAAACGTCCACAAACTCCCTTTCATCATCCATCTCCTTGATGACTTCCTCATCATCACCCCATCTTCATCCCCCCCAGCATATGGTCTCACCACCCTGACTTCCGCATTTCAGGAACTTGGAGTTCCTCTCTCCCCAGAGAAAATGGAAGGCCCCTGCACATCACTCGAAGTCCTCAGCATTACACTCGACTCATCCCAAGCATCCTTGCCTACAGAAAAAATCCCCCCTACTTATTTCCAACTTCCTCCTGACCCATCATTATACTAAACACCAACTCCTTTCACTGCTAGGCCACCTCAACTACGTCCTCATCATCATCCCCTAAGGTCGATCCTTCTTGTCCCACCTCCTTTCCATTGCCGCTTCCACTCCATCCCTCCAAGCACAAGTCACACTAGATGAAGCATGTAAAACAGTGCCATCAGTTTCTGTCATCTTGGAACGGCATCTCTTTCTTTTACAATGACCACGTCACCAAACCTAAAGACATCCAACTGTTAACCAATGTAGCCCCATCCGTCGGCTTCGGCAGGTATCTTGGTGGCAAATGGTTCGCAGCCGCTTGGCCACCTGAACTCTCAGACATCGCTCCCTCCTCCACCATCCACGAAATGAACCCTGTGGTCATTGCAGCCATTGTTTGGGGGCATGTCATGCAATTTGTTCGGAAGCTCACTCTAGTCCTAGCCCAACTCCAATTCCTTATCCGAGCAATACACAATCCTGGCCGCAAAAACACCATAGCTGACTCTCTTTCCAGTTTCTCATTCCAGAAATTCAGACAACTGGTGCCAGGCTCCGACCCTCCAGTCCCACCGTTTTCAGCAACTATCTTCAACTGACACTGCAGTTGGAACGCCTAGCGTCCACCACCCAAGACACCATCCTCAATAGCGTAGCGCCAGGAACCCTCTCCTCTTATTTTACCGGTTGGAACAGCTTTAAAGCTTTCCACGTAGCCCACAGCCTTCCATTTCCTTCCCTTGATGTTTTGACCCTTACTAGCATGATTACATAATCCCACTCCACACAAAAGATCAAATCCTTCACCATCAAGTCCTACATCAGCGGCATCAACTTCCTCATTAAAAGCCTGATTAGTTAGGCCAACTCAAACATTAAATACAGTACACATAATTGAGGAAAAGTTGAGTAAGAAGGGTCTAAAAACTAAAAATCCCACCTTAATAATATGAAAGAATGAAGGTACATAAGGTGGACCCTTCATACAGCACAACTGAATGAATAGCATTTACATTTAAGATATTTAATATACGCTAAGGCCCAGAAATCTTGTTCTGTTTGGACACTTCTGTCCTCTAGCTCCGCCTTTTAATCAATGTTTCATTATTATCTATTACTCTGCAGAAATGTATAAATATCACTGCAAGCTTTTGATTCACATTGAGGTATGTGTGATGCCAGCTAGTGATTTAGTTCTCTTAGACAGTATGATGTCCACACAGAGGTGGCCAGAGCAGGGTTGGGTGCTCTTACAGCTGTTATTGGTGGCATCTTTTTCTCAAGCTAAGGAGCCAGTATGCAGGAGGAGAGGGGATCCTGAGTACCCTCACTTATCTAAAGATGGGGACATTATGTTGGGGGGAATCTTCTCTTTCCACAGCAGCTGGAAAGAGAGGCAGGACACCTACACACACAAACCCACGCCACTTCAATGCACCAGGTAATTTATAACAGAAATGTATTTAATCATCTAGATGAGAGTGGGTACACATGCAAAACAGGAAAAAAAAATCTTTCATTTACATATCGTTTTGTATCAAGTTTCAATTCCAGAGGTTTCCAGTACACACAGGCTATGTTCTTTGCCATAGAGGAGATTAATAACAGTTCAGATCTACTCCCCGACATCTCTCTGGGCTATAAGATCTATGATGTTTGTGGCTCCATTGCCAGAAGTGTGAGGGTTGCTCTGGCCTTGGCAAATGGTAATGAAGAGGCATCTGCACCCACTGGGGCACCATGTACCAGACCTGCCCAAGTGCAGGCCATCATGGGAGAGACCTCTTCATCTCCTTGCATGGCTATAGCTACTGTCATAGGACCCTTTCATATCCCACTGGTGGGTAAGATTGGTAAAAACGCCATTGTATGTGTGAAATACAATTATTCTGTATATTTATTACAAAATGTATTTTAAAATAGTCATACTGCACTGTGTAAGTATTTCCTATTTCCTATTTTGCATCTTTATATTGGCATAATTTTTGTTTGTTTGTTTCAGATCAGCCACTTTGCTACTTGTGCTTGTCTCAGTGATAAAACTAAGTACCCATCCTTCCTCAGAACAATACCCAGTGACTACTACCAGAGCAGAGCCCTTGCCCAGTTGGTCAAGCACTTTGGTTGGACTTGGGTTGGAGCCATTAGGACAAATGATGATTATGGCAATAATGGCATGGCCATATTTACAGAAGTGGCCCAACAGCTGGGCATCTGTCTGGAGTACTCTGTGTCTTTCTTTAGAACAGATCCACCAGAAAAAATACAAAAGATAATTAACATCATCAAGGCTTCCACTTCCAAGGTTATTGTCACTTTTCTCTCCCACATGGATATCGATATGTTAATACATGAGATGTCTCTCCACAACTTGACTGGGTTCCAGTGGGTCGGCACTGAGGCCTGGATCTCTGACTCTGAAACTGCAGCCATGGATAAACATCACATTCTGGATGGTGCCATAGGCCTGGCCATACCCAAAGCACATGTCAGTGGCTTGAGAGAGTTCATATTGGATGTGAAGTCGCTTAATACATCTAGTAATGAATTGTTTACAGAGTTTTGGGAGACTTTATTTAGCTGTAAGTTTCAGCAGTCAAAGTCATCAGCTGGGATTCAGAGAGAATGTACTGGACATGAAGATGTAACAGGAGTGCAAAACAGCTTTACTGATTTGTCGCTCATGCCTATCTTTTATAATGTGTATAAAGGAGTTTATGCTGTGGCCCACGCACTTCATAGTGTTCTCAGCTGTAACAAAACATGTAACAGCACAGTGAAGCTGGATCCATTTACGGTGAGTTGACCCTAAAGTTTTAATTGATAGTATTTAATTTAAGATCGAAAAATCTTTGAAAAAGTCCTGCTGTCTGTGTATCAGCCAGTAGGCCTGCAAACTGTCAGACAATGGGTCTGCATTCAAGCATTTCTTCTTAGATTTTGCAGCACATAAAAAAGATTCGGTACAAAACAAAGGAAGGAGATGAGGTTTACTTTAATGAGAATGGAGACCCAGCAGCAAAATATGAAATTATAAACTGGCAGCCACGAGAAAATGACATTGTGGACTTTGTCACAGTTGGTCTTTATGATGCATCTCTACCTGCAGACAAACAACTTATTCTACAAAATAAATCCTTAATTTGGGCACAGAACTCACAACAGGTATCTACCATATGATAACTGTAAGTGTTTAATTGTTTAAAAGTTCTTAGTTATTGCAGTTGTATCATCATATTTACATTTCTCTAATGTTTTTTTGTCCATGCAGGTGCCTTTGTCAGTGTGCAGTGAGGAATGTTCTCCAGGAACTCGTAAGGTTCTCCAGAAAGGAAAGCCTGTCTGCTGCTATGACTGTTTAACATGTGCAGAAGGAGAAATAAGCAACATTACAGGTGTAGAAACATTTAATGCAAGACAAAACAAAAGTCTGAAAGTTTTCATGTTCACATGACAATTTTAAGAAATGTTTTATAATGTGATTCCAGAAACATTAAATGGGAGCTCCTGCTAGGGTTATATAACATTTAAGCAAACCAATAGATAGATGCATTGAGTGACTAGACTTTTCATAGGGTCATGAGGTCACCCATTCCTTTGGAAGTTATGTACTGTCTGTCTTGTGTGAATGGAAAATATGTTATATTGAAACAAAAATGAATTGTTATGAACAAGTCTAACACCTGCTTTTATAATATTTTCCAGATTCTATCACCTGTGTGAATTGCCACCCTGAGTTCTGGTCAAATGAGAGAAGAGATTCCTGTGTACAGAAAGAGGCAGAGTTTCTGTCATATGAAGAGATTATGGGAGCTCTGCTCACTGCAGCGTCTTTATTTGGAACATGCATCACTGCTGTTGTAGCCTTCATTTTCTTCAAATACAGGAAAACTCCTATTGTCAAGGCCAACAACTCTGAGCTGAGCTTCCTGCTGCTCTTCTCCTTGACTCTGTGTTTCCTGTGTTCTCTGACCTTCATCGGCCGGCCCTCTGAGTGGTCCTGCATGCTGCGACACACAGCGTTCGGCATCACCTTTGTCCTCTGTATCTCTTGTGTTCTGGGGAAAACTATAGTGGTGTTGATGGCCTTCAGGTCCACGCTTCCGGGTAGTAATGCAATGAAATGGTTTGGGCCTACACAGCAGAAATTCAGTGTTCTGGGTTTCACTCTTATACAAGTCATCATATGTATCCTGTGGTTAACAATCTCTCCTCCTTTTCCATATAAGAATTTCAAGGATTTTAAAGATAAAATCATCTTAGAGTGCGCTCTGGGCTCAACTGTAGGCTTCTGGGCTGTACTTGGGTACATAGGACTTCTGGCCATGTTATGTTTCATTCTTGCTTTTCTGGCCAGGAAACTGCCGGATAATTTCAATGAGGCCAAATTCATCACCTTCAGCATGCTGATATTCTGTGCAGTATGGATCACTTTTATCCCAGCGTATGTCAGCTCTCCTGGGAAGTTCAGTGTTGCTGTGGAGATATTTGCTATTCTGGCCTCCAGCTTTGGACTTCTAATTTGTATTTTCATTCCAAAATGTTACATTATCTTACTGAAACCAGAGAAGAATACAAAAAAGAACATGATGGGGAAGGGGGCACAACATAAAACCCTAAAATAATATGGTGGCAAAGGCTTATTAGTACCATTAAAATAATTTCTTAACCAGTACCTCAAGGATGGAAAGCACAAACAATGTCAGCAAAACTGGAAATGTGGAGGTTATATCTGTTGTCAGGATTAAAAATCTCCATGTTAAATGTTTCAACAATTTCAGAACCGTTCAGCTATGACAAGTGAACATGGGACCAACAGTCATGTCTAGATGATACCACCAGATGTCAGATGACCTATCCTGCAGTGGCCCTGAGAGCTCACAGAGCTGCAACTTCAGAAAACACATGCAAATACACAAAACACAAGCAAATTGAGGAAACATCTTCATCAATTTGACAACACAAGCACAGCATTTAGAAAATGCGTTGCAAAGACCACAACATAAGCAAATTGAGAAAACATCTTCATCAATTTGACAACACAAGCGCTGCATTTAGAATAGGCGCTACAAATAGACCACAACACAACAGAAGTGTTTCCAGAGGACACTTAAAAGTGATGTACATGTCTGGACACGCATGTGAGATTATGTTCTTTCTAGATAATGATAATTTCATGTTATAACATTATAATGTAAAATGATCACGTTATTTCATGTTAATGATATTTTCATGTTATAACGTGATATATATTGTTAGCCAGCTAGCATTAGCTCGCTAGCCTGTATCAATCACATTGCAGTTACACAAATCAAATAAATGAATGATACACTTTGTAGTTGGTCTCTCTCAACGGCACCGAGTTCGTCTTGCTAGCCCGCTATCGATCGCCGGCTAACGTTAGCACGGTATGATCGGCTGCTAATGTTAGCATCCTGTCGATCGGTTCGCTATGATCATTATTAAGCTATAACATTATAACGAGAAATAATCATTATCTTCAAATAACGTGATAATATCACAAGCGTGTCCAGACGTGTGCATCACTTTTAAGTGTCCTCTGGAAACACTTCTATTGTGTTGTGCTCTATTTGCAGCGCATTTTCTAAATGCTGCGCTTGTGTTGTCAAATTGATGAAGATGTTTTCTCAATTTGCTTGTATTTTGTGTATTTGCATGCATTTTCTTAAGTTGCTGTGAGCTCTCAGGGCCACCATACTCTACTGACCATAACCATTCAAAGTCAATGCCTCAACTCAACCTGTTAATATTTCTGAATGTCCAGTGTAGCCGCATTTATCTTTTTGTAGATGAATAACTTGAAAGAATACACATTTGCCTTTGTACAAAATGTCAACGAAACCGAAATAAAATTGTAATATAACTTGAACTATGCACTTCTTATTGTTTTTTTTGTTGTTGTTTTTGTTTTACATTTATGAAAAATAGTAATTCAGTCAATTGGAGCTTCAAATTATAGTACAAAACATAATGATTGTGCATTACACATTACAGAGACTTAATCTTTTCACAAGGACATCATCTAAGAAAAAGAATTACAGTTTATTGTATATTTCATTATTTTACCCAGTATTGCATAAGGTATGGGTAATTCTGCTTTTGGATAAGGGAATTAAAGTTACACTTTTGACAACTGATCAAAATAAACATTTCATCATGCCTGATTAAGTAAGGCATTGGGCCGTGTGATATTTAATTTGATGTTATTGTTATTTTTCAGTCAAAGGGATGTTTAACAGTCATCTGACATGCCTCTTAGGCCTTCTTTAATTAAAAGAAACTGTTGTTTGTGTGTTTGTAGAGATGCCTGTTAGTTTATGAAACACTTTAGACCTCTCCAGAGGGTTTGTCTTATGGGGGCTGATTTACTCGGAGCACATGTGGTGAAGTGCAGGTGCCTTGGGCCCAACCATGACTTCCACCTCTTGACTCACAAGCACTCTAACAACTAACAAACTCCCTCTAGAGATCACAGTGTCTCCAGCCTGCCTCCACACCTGTCCTCTCAGCACACACTGGAAAGTTTTCGCCAGGGCTGTTGCATCATGATCCCCTTAAGATCTCAACTAGAAAACTCAAGTTTGTCAAGTCTGTGCCCTGGAGTCCAGCATGAGACTTTTTTATTTGACCATGATGTTGCATCTTGAACCCAAAGTCAAATAACAAATATAAGGAAAAGGTTGATATACTTTTGTTAATAGGAAGGAGAATTAACAAGTGTTGATAGAAAACCTCAGTTAGATGTCAAATACATTTCTAAAATACATCACATACAGTTTAGTCTTTTGATAAATTAAGCAATGAAAATTGTGACTATTAATGTGTAATAAAATATAATTTGTGGATCTACTAAATCGTACTTCCCTTCTGAAATAAAAGATAATTTTTTGTATTGTGTAGCACATTGTGCAAATAGGGATGGTTAGTAATACTTACAATAAAAAGCATCCTTTATCACAGGGTCAGCTCAATGGCTACATGATTAGCTCACATGAAGTAAATGATAACAAGAACACTAAGAAAGAAAGAACCTGACCCAGCGGCCTTTGTCTGTTCTCTATCTATCATTACATGACAAGGCCAAAATTATAACCAAACATTACATGCCTATATGTCTGTTAGCACTTATGTTGGGTAATTCAGCCTGGTTCACAGTTTGTGTTCCAGTTCAATCCAAAGTTGTTTACTGGGGTAGTAACGTCAGGGCTGTGTGCATTCAGATTCCTTCATATCAACCTCCCCTTTAAATGAGCCTGGCTTTATGCAGGACAACACTGTCATGTTGAAAGAAGAAGGGGCCTTCATCAAACCATTGTTGAAAGTATATCATTGTCTTAAACAATGTCTCCAACCGTGTGTACTAGTACTTTGTGGGTTAGTACTACAGTTGTCAGGGGGTACATGGAAATGTTGTGCAGCAGAAGACAGGCCTACTGCACAGGACACACCTGAGTCAGTTGGAACACCTTACCAGCACATGCTGTTTGTCAGTGCTTTCAAACTATGGATAGTTGGTTGAAAAATACAGCTACTGTCACCATTGGTGTTATTAGTATGACTGTAAACTTGACCGAACCTACTTTTTTAAAACAAAATGTAACATTAAACCTTGTGAAAATATTTTTGTTGCCACAAACAATGTGATCCATATATGCATCCACACACAGACACACACCATCACACACAAGTCAATGGAGCAGAGCCATAGCATGGACTATTGTGCCATCTTCTGGTGATATTGTGCAATTGCTGAAATACAGCAATAATGTTAGAGATGATGCTGCTGCTGCTAATGATGAGGATTATAATAATAATAATAATAATAATAATAATGATGATGATGATGATAACAAAGTATACAAAATTGAAATATGAATGCATACACATGCATGAGAATAGAATAGGTTGAAGTATAAAGATGGAAATGGCCAAACATAAAATAGAAAATTTGATATAGGAACCATAAAGAAATGCAATATCATTAAAGGACAATCAAACATACATAGAAGGATAAGTCTCTGGTATGAATCAGAGCCAATTCTCTGGTCAAAACAATTCACTTCAATTGAATTTTCTCAATTTCTCAATTTTTTCAATTTTTTCTCTAACTGTCCAGCCCCAGGCCAGTAAGTGTACTTTTGTGTCTCAAGAAGATTTAATTCCTCGGGGACGCAGGCACAACGGACCCCATCAAACAAACAAGCAAAACCAAACTGGGCCTGTCGGTGCGGGGTGGGACCTTTTAGGAATTTTGAGTGTTGTGAGCTGAACTTTCAGAAAATTCAGTCATTGAAATGTTGACATTTTGTAATTAAGTATAATAAACACACCAAAAGGATAATTAATGAATACAATTGGTAAAAAAAAAAAATGCATCAATAAAGCTCTTTTTTAAAAGAGTGTGATAAATGAATACTATAATACATGATATTCAGCCCCGACAATAAAATTAAAGAAGCTTTTTGTATTTAAGAACACTAAAGCTTTGCCTAAATTCAGGGGCTGAATCCTCTGAATCATCCTCTCCCAATGATAAGGTCAAGCATTTAGACACCCAAACTATAAAACTATACAAGCGTGCCTCATTAACCTCCAAAGCAAAAAAACGTTTTTTAACAGGCAGTTTCCCTGAAAGTGTTATTTACTGATTCTTCACTTGTTACCAGAGTTGCATCACTTCACAATACATAGCAGTGATGTTCTATTGGTATATAAAAATGTGTTTTTATTTTATTAAAAAAAAGTTTGGTTTGACTTGCTGTGTTGCTGGGACAGGGGGGCCCGTGTGAGCTTTCTGTGGCCAGTCCACCAAAAGGCCACATAAGGGCTAAACCGGGTCCAGCAGGCGGCATGCCATCAGTAGAGCCACACCTATCCACAGTGTACATGCTTGCTGGGACCTGGCTGATAATTACATTGACTCATAGAAGGCCCAAAAGCCTGAGTGTCACTTGACAAATAACACTGACATCTGGCCGATAATTTCTAATTATGAGGGGGCCTTTTCAAAGGCTCTTATCAGGCTGAAACTGCTCTCTGAAGGCCGTATGAATATAACAACATATGAAGGTGCTTGTAGAGGAAAACCTATATTATGCCTCTCAACTGACCAGGTGTCACAGTCGGACAATTTGTGTTATACAGCCTAAATAAATGATGGATGGAGGAGAATCATTACTTAGTTTGTCACCCCGGATGAACCGAAAACCCTATCGAACTTTAATGTCATCTAACAGACAGTAGAGTTACAATATAGTGAATAAAGTGTTTAAATTATGTGAGGCATGGTTGTTGAGAAGTCAAATCCATTTAAAGACTCAAGGTTACTGTCTCCAGAAAACATAAGTTTGAACCTTTGCTAAGCCATTGCATTGTAATTTATATAGCTTGTAATTTTATTTTGTGTTATTATGACAATTATGACACAAAGTACTTATCCTACATGGATTTTTTCCCCCAATTATGTTTATTTGACTTACAATTAAAACAGATGTGTGTTGTTTTAAGGCTACATGATAAGTTAACTATCTGAAGAAACTCTGGGGTGTTTTTATTCCTCACTTGGGAAAATCCTTTGTGTTTTTAATAAGCATCTTGTGATTAAACTCTTAAATTATAATGTTAGACTGTGTTAATTAGGCTTGAAGTGCCAAATTTGTCACACATTTAACCTAAAGATTTTATTCCCTCAGATATAAAACAAGTAAGCGTAGCCGATACTGAGTAATGATTCTGCTGTAATCATGTTAATAATGTGAACAGCTTGTTTTGAAAGAGGTGACATCACCTTCCATTAAAACTCAAAGTTAATTAATTTCCAACCCAACACCTGGTGAGCTCCTGCTTCATAGCCTCAGGCAGAGATGGCATCAGTCTTGTCGGAAACACTTGCTTGTCTTTGCTTGCCCAGCTGGCCCCCTGTTCTCTCTCAGCCCCCTGGGTAAAAGGTAAATTGGCAGGTTCAGGATGATACCACGACGCCACCTCCCTTTCAGAACATACACAATAACAAGGTTAAGTGTTTACCAATTGTGTATTTTGCTTCAGTGCATGTTGTTATTCACCAACAACTTCACAAACAAGCGCCCCCCCCCCCCCCCCTTCCCACCCCACAAACACACACACACACTTACTTACAAACACACACACACACACACACACTTGTGACTATCTCCTTTCCATATGGTCCCAAACAATTAATTAGGTCTTGTGTTGTTTTTGATTTGTAGCTGAAAAACAAGTATGATTAATAAAAGTTTATTTGAAAACTTTTCCAAGATGTCAAACTCTTGCTTTAATAGTTAGACTACTTTAAGTGTTTGTTTGTGCTTGTTTTTGTGTAGTATTCTAAAAACTGTAATCATGTAAAATTCAAGTTCAATCTACATCACTGATTAAAGTAAAACACACCATGATATCATAAATTTATGGCTTACCAAGTAATATTTTGAATTTGAAAAAGCATACATTTCTTTACCGTCACGGAATACCAGCAAATCTGCTTAGCTTATTATTATTAATATTTGATATAATTAGAGGTCTTAGTCGAGTTTATACAGAGGTAAAGTAACATTTTTATCTTCCTGCACCAGATCAATCAACTCTAGTTGATTTTTCCATTGTGACACTAATAAAGGTTTATCTTATCTTATCTAAACCCAGTTAAAGAGACACTGGGGTAAAAAAAAAGAAGTTATAATATACTTCGTGATTTAAGTTATATTCTGAGGTTTCTTAAAAACTGACATATAGGTATACCTCAGATATAATGGACGGCATTCTCTTTGGAATAATAATGATATAATAAATGAGATATGGAAAATCAAGCCTGGAAAGCACTGTGGAAAACACCAAAACACATCAATCTGTAAACATTAAGATGGTTAATCATCAATGCACATATATACATAACTTACACATTTCTTATTTATATTCTTGTACAAAAATATAAATAAAGCTCAGAGCTCATCTAAACGCTTGCATGTTAGCAAGACGGAGGGCACGTCACATTATGACCTTTCACCTGCCGCAGGTCATCATGTGATTTAAACTTTATTTATCATTAAATTAATAGTAATTGTTAAACATTCTTCTTGATAAGGGCCATGGACAGGCCTTCACAAAAAATAAATGAAATAAAATAAAATAGCATAAAATAGAATAGAATAGAATAAAGCAAAATAAAATTGATAAAAGGGAAGTTTGGACATCAGGTACTCAGGAAGGAAAGTACTTTTCTATGCAAATGTCAATTTCCCAAAATCACTCCAATACACCTTATGGGAGACCACAGAAAAAAGATGCTGGAATTTAATAACAAAAACTTTTAGTTTTTTATTTATATAAAGCATTTTACATATGCTATGGATTTGCCCAGTGATAGAAAAAAATTGGAAATGTGCCAACCTCAAAGGTAATAGGAATTTAAATTGACCAGGAGCAAAAACTATGGATTCTAGGGGACACAAGCTCTAGTAATGTGAACTACTACAAGAAATACTTTATTTGACTTGGAAGCACTGCAGTGAAAACATTTATTCTGGTTAACTGGAAATCTAAAAATTCACCACCAGTAAGACACTGGATTAACGAGCTTGTGTTTTACTGCACACCTGAAAATATATTATACAGTGTGAGAGGGAAGCATGCAGCCTTTGGAGAAATCTGGGGCCCCTTCATAGACATTCTGCTTTCTCTGGATTTGTTTGACCATGGTGGTGGGAGCCTTCTTGGACCGGCTTCACATTAGCTCTCTGCAGGCTCCTCTTGTATAACTTCCTCATTGAGATATTTATTGTGAGTAGTTAGTTGATTTATATAGATATGAATGTGTACAGATGGGTGTATGTGTAAACTGTATTGTGTAGGTATAAAAAATTAAAGGAAATTGAGAGTCATATGAGGGAAGAGGGTAGAGGGTGGGATGGGACTTTTTCTTTCTTTCTTTCTTTTTTAATTTTATTCTTCCTTGTTTTAAAAAAAATCATTATCCTTGTACGTTGTGTCTGTAAAGTTATGCATTTGTGTATGTTCCTTTTGTAAAATATGACTTTCAATTTAACAAACTGAAGGTGCTTGCTAAACACCATAAACATACTGTAAGAGCTTCTGTTAATAAAAACAAATCTTTATTTATTTATTTTTTATTTATTTTTTGGCAATTGGATGACCATTTATTAGGGCCCGAGCAGGCAACGACCTGCGAGTTCCCTATTGTATTTCAAATTATTCTTTATTTTTATTCTTTGTCCCAAATGATCGCATTTTTCATTGCCAAAACATACCCCAAAACTCATGAAACTTTAAATATAAGTCACACCAGGCGAAATATTTTATAATCTATTGTCATCCTGAATTTTCACCACTAGGTGGCGCTATAATAAAGGAAAGTGCGTTTTGGCTAATAACTCCCACATACTTCATCGAACATTCAAAAAACGCGTTCACTGAGTTTTGCTGAATCTCTTGAAATAGGCCGAACTCCTCCGAGGCAATTTCATCGTTTTGCACCAAACTTTGCACACAGCATCTATGGACCCTCCTTTTTATAAATTAAACCACTTAAAAGTTTATTAGGTAGTTAAAATGAGCGGAGTGGAGTCATTTCACAGTGTGGTATTAGTACTTTTACTGAAGTAAAGGATCTGAATACTTCTTCCACCACTGTCCTTTTTACTTCTTTACTTTTTTATTTATAATTTTTATTTTTAAATTTTAAATTTTATTTTATTTTTGTTCATTTTTATTTATTTATTTATTTTTTCTGCAATACGCATGCGCGGCCCCGCTGCGCAATGTGGTTATGGATATGAGCTTTGGCTAAAAATAATGCGCAATACTCTGAATACTTCTTCCACCACTGCCCTTTTCACTTCTTTACTTTTTTATTTTTTATTTTTTATTTTTTATTTTTTTTATTATTTTTTTTTTTTCATTATTTTTTATTTTTTAATCTTTTTTTATTATTATTATTTCTTATTTATTTATTTTTTTTTCTGCGCAATGCGCATGCACCCCGTTGCGCTACTGCGCATGCGCGGCACCGTTGCGCTACTGCGCATGCGCGACCTTGTTGCGCTACTACGCATGCGCGACCTTGTTGCGCTACTACGCATGCGCGGCCCGTTGCGATACTGCGCATGCGCGGCCCCGTTGCTCGTCTGCGCATGCGCGGCCTTGTTGTGCTTCTGCGCATGCGCGGCTACATTACGCATGCGCAGAAGATCAACGGAGCCTCGCATGCGCAGTAGCGCAATTGGGCCGCGCATGCGCATTGCGCAGAAAAATAAAAAATAAAAAAAATAATTAAAAAATAATTATTATTTTTTTTTTAAATTAAAAAAAATTAAAAAATTAATCAATAAAAAAAATAAAATAAAAAAAATAAAAAGTAAAGAAGTAAAAAGGACAGTGGTGGAAGAAGTATTCAGAGTATTGCGCATTATTTTTAGCCAAAGCTCATATCCATAACCACATTGCAATACGCATGCGCGGCCCCGCTGCGCAATGTGGTTATGGATATGAGCTTTGGCTAAAAATAATGCGCAATACTCTGAATACTTCTTCCACCACTGCCCTTTTCACTTCTTTACTTTTTTATTTTTTTTATTTTTTTATTTTTATTTTTTTTCATTATTTTTTATTTTTTAATCTTTTTTTATTATTATTATTTCTTATTTTTTTTATTTTTTTTCTGCGCAATGCGCATGCACCCCGTTGCGCTACTGCGCATGCGCGGCACCGTTGCGCTACTGCGCATGCGCGACCTTGTTGCGCTACTACGCATGCGCGACCTTGTTGCGCTACTACGCATGCGCGGCCCGTTGCGATACTGCGCATGCGCGGCCCCGTTGCTCGTCTGCGCATGCGCGGCCTTGTTGTGCTTCTGCGCATGCGCGGCTACATTACGCATGCGCAGAAGATCAACGGAGCCTCGCATGCGCAGTAGCGCAATTGGGCCGCGCATGCGCATTGCGCAGAAAAATAAAAAATAAAAAAAATAATTAAAAAATAATATCTATATTTTTTTTTAATTAAAAAAAATTAAAAAATTAATCAATAAAAAAAATAAAATAAAAAAAATAAAAAATAAAGAAGTAAAAAGGACAGTGGTGGAAGAAGTATTCAGAGTATTGCGCATTATTTTTAGCCAAAGCTCATATGCATAACCACATTGCGCAGCGGAGCCGCGCACACGTACCTGACTAAAGCTGATTGTTATTCTGATAATTCACTTTGATTTCACACAGAGCTGAGTTAGACCAAAGTTTACAGTTTGTTTGAAATGAGCACCCATGGGAACATGTAGGTGGTCCAACAGCACACGGTAAGGAAACAGCACAGACAATAGGAGACAAATATTAAATTAATGATGGTTAACCCTTCATAGGGCACTCATTGAAATACTTGAAAATTCCAAATTTCAACCCTAAAGAATATTGGAGGATATTACATACTGCCAGAATGTGGACTGTGGAATATGTAAAAAAACAACAACATACGGACCCGGGGGAGGGGGGTAATATTTTGAGAAAAAAGTTGACAAGATTAAAGTGGCAGAATTGTGAGGTTTAAAGTAGTGAATATGGGAGAAAAAGTTGCTTTTTTACCATTTTTCTCGTAAATCTGCGACTTTTTTCGCACAATTTGCCACTTTAAATCTCTTAAATCTGCAACCTTTTTCTTGAAAATTTGCCACTTGAATCTAGTAAATTTGCAACTTTTTTCTCGAAATATTACCTCATTTTGATATCCACCGAAGTTACTGAATATAGTTATTCGCCCGATAAAGGGTTAAGCAGAATAGCTGAGCGAAAATTCAGTTAAAAATTCAGTCAAGCAGAAGAGTGCAGTCAACTGCTTGAATTTTCTTCAGGATTAATGAAGTATTTATGTAACTGTTGTGAAAGAAAACAACATATTGTAATATGATAAATAGGTCTATCATACTTTATGTCATGAAGATTTCATGACATGAAGAGGCTCTATTAATTTGAATCTTTGTCCTCTGCTGCCCACTAATAGATAAAATGAGCAAACATACCAAAGCAGTTGCAGTACATTGTATGTTGTATGCATAAACAAAAAAAAAACAAAAAACAGATGCTTTATCAGTTTCAGCATCTCAAGGCAGAATGGGGAAGTTCAAAGTGGAACCACAAAAGCCAGAGAAATAACACAGGACACGAAGCCATTGAGTTTGTTCTTAGAAAATCTTTCTGTATTTACAGGTTTAAACAGACAAGCGGGTACAGACAAAGAGTGCTTATATACAGAGCAGGACAAGATGTTAAAATGAGTGCTAAAACAAGACGGTATTTACAGATGGACTACGGAGGAAAGTACACACTAAGTACACGTTTTATCACAAAACTTCTGGTACTCTACACAGTATCACAAATTCCATGAACTGTACAGTTAAAAACCAAGAATGGTAAATCTACATGAAATCCAATGTTTCTCCAATTGAGAGGCACTGAATTATACATATTTACAATATATATATACATATTAAAGTGTATAAGCATGTACGTGTTCATACATAGCTACCTATGGTGCAAAAGCAGCAAAAGAAAATAGAATGTATGGAATTTAACACTTTGAAATAAAAGGTTTGTGCTAAATGGAGTGACTGACAAAATAATATTACACCATACATGACCAATATACTGGCAAAAGTAAATTGAGCGTAGGTAATTCATTTTCACTCTGTTCCAATGGTCTGAAGTGAACAGAGGGTTAATAGTCAGTCATTCACAAACAGAATAGATTGTCAATAATACTTCAAGTTCATGCAAATATATAAACCATTAAAAATGAAAAATAAACTTTTCCCTGTTGACCAACCAGCTGTGCAGCTTTCCCTTCATTGTGACTTGGAAGGTGCAAAACAAAAGAATAGAGTGGGACTTCCTGTGCAGACTATGGAACAGAGTTGGAGCGCAGTACGGGCACTTGGTGGGGGGGGGCAGTCTCAGTGTCGGTCTCATCCTGGCTGGAGGGGCTGCTCACTGGAACTGTGGCAGTGCTGGGTGGTGGTTGTGTGAAGGTGGTGCTGGTAGTGCTGCCGGCCACATTGCTGTTGGTGCTAGTGCAACTGGCGGCAGGGCTGGTGGACTGCTCCTCTTTGGGCTGCTTACTGGCGAACTCTGTGATGCTGAAGACAAACTGGAGGCAGCCCAGTTTGATGTAGCTGCCGTGGTGGAGCAAGGCCGTGCCCTCCCAACCTGCTCCGCTGCCTCCGATCAGGCTGGAGCTGCTCGCCTTGCAGCTGCACGACAGCTCAGAGCTGCCCTGAGGTTGGCTGCTCATCACTCCTCCAGCCGGCAACAAACCCACCACGGAGCTGGAGCCCTCCTCATCCTCGCGCTTCTTACTGCGACCTGCACCGAGAACACAGGGGGTCATTTGGAAACAGTCACAGGTCTGATCGCCATCATTACAGGAGAACAACTGAGCATCTTGCACTCTCGTGCCGATGTCCCCGCTGCATGGGAACGGCTCGGCTTCACTGGCTTTTGATACGACAACCCTCATTCCAAAATAGTTTGGATATTGTCTAAAATAGAAGTAAAATAGAATGCAATTGTTTGCTAACCCTTTGACATACAGTACAGGCCAAAAGTTTGGACACACACCTTCTCATTCAATGCTTTTTCTTTATTTTCATGACTATTTACATTGTAGATTCTCACTGAAGGCATCAAAACTATGAATGAACACATATGGAATTATGTACTTAACAAAAAAAGTGTGAAATAACTGAAAACATGTCTTGTATTTTAGATTCCTCAAAGTAGCCACCCTTTGCTTACTAGAATATAAGACATGTTTTCAGTTATTTCACACTTTTTTGTTAAGTACATAATTCCATATGTGTTCATTAATAGTTTTGATAAATTTACAATGTCAATAGTCATGAAAATAAAGGAAACGCATTGAATGAGAAGGTGTGTCCAAACTTTTGGCCTGTACTGCATTTCACTGAAAACTGTGCGATGAAAATAAATCTTATTTTGAAACAGATAAACTTTTTTTTCCTGTAAATTTACACTTGCATACACATTCTGATTTTATTTGGTTTACACTGCATCCCAATCTGGGTTGTAGGTTCTTATCTTAGTGCCCAGCCACTGTCTGTTCACTCCAGCACTGATGACAGTGAAGCTAACACACTTAAATTCATTCCAAAGTTAAGATGATTTCTATCATGATGTGACACATTGTCTAGGAGTTCAACTTTGATGTGCAATAAAGTAACTAAGGTCAGGTCATAGTGAACTTTAAAGAGGCACCAACAGTTTTCCCATTCTCAATAGAGAACAATATATGCCAGTGACAGACTCAAACTCAGTTTTAGCTAGTATGCTAAATAGCCTTCTTGTTGAACTTAAGCTATGATTACAACAATGCAATTAGCCAGCTTCATTTTACAACTGTAAACGGGAGAAAGTCTGCTTTAGTTTAATGTGGCCTTGACTGTGATTTTGAATATAGTTTCCATTTTCACTGGGGCTGGTTAAATGAAAAGGTTTGTTAGGTTGAACATAGTCAGCTTTGGTGGTTGCTGCTTGCTCATCCAGACTTCCTCCTCCACATTTGGATTTTCTGATTCCAACATGCTGGCACCTTACAAATCCCAGCCTCTTTTCAGAGCCTTTGTGATTTGTAACATCTGGTGCCAATATGCCAATAAAAATGCTTGTCAATTTAAGCAGTGTCCATTGTTCCCCCTGGATTTGAATGGAAAGGGAGCACCCAGCAACTGATAAAGTGTGTCAGATTGGACTGGAATACAGAAACTTATGACTTCATGACTGGAAGGATTTCAGGAAGTCAGCAGGAAGGTGTTATGTCTCTGTACAACAGACAGGTCCTGAGGAAGGCTAACGCCATTATGGATTGTCCTGATCACCCTCTTCGGAATGAATTTTAGCTCTTGCCCTCAGGCCGTCGTCTTAGGGCCCCTAGGTGGAGGACTAAAAGACTCCAGGTCTCATTTATACCAACTGCCATTTATTTAACTAATAGAAAGTAGCCCTCTAATTGCTCATCTTCACAAGTCTGTTTCTTGCACATCTGCACATTGCACTTTTTACCTATACTAGGTAGTAACTCTCCATTTAGGGGTATCAGCTTTGCAACAAACATGTGTCAGTGATTTTATATATGCATATGGCGTTTTTTTGAACTGTGTTTTATTAGATATTTATTGGGTCTTATTACGTTATCGTTGTGTACCTTGTGTTGTATTGTTGTGTACCTTGTCTTGTGTGTCCTGCTGCAAAACAAATCTCCCTTCAAGGGACTAATAAAGTGATTCTGATTCTGATTCTTATACAATGCTTATACTTAAGACCAACTGAAGTGTACTAACGTATAATGCCTTGGACTTTGGCCACCAGGCCGCTTGGTGGAGACGGCACCGCCTTCTCAGAGAAGTCACATGAGTACAGGACGTTGTCCACTGTTGTGCCGTGCTCGCTGTAGTTGAGCAGCTCATAATGCTTGGTATTCTAAAACAAGAAACACACACATACACACAACCAGTTACACCATGTTCAACAGTACTTGCAGGTGATCATAGACAGAAGTGGGTACAAAGTGTCAAAGTGCATACCTCATCGTAAAAAATACAGGCATGTTTCCCCGATATGAAGTTACAATGACCATAGTTTGTAAGGCACACGTCCATGTCAGCACCTTTAAAAAAGAAAACATTAGAAAGGTCATATATCAAACACATCACTGCCAGTATTAGTCTGTTGTTTTATATACCCATATTTCCTCAATTTAAAGCCGGGCCCCTATTAATGAGCGGCCTCATTTAGTAGCCGGGTGTAAAAACAATTTTTAGTAAATAAAAGCCGGCCTCTTTTATAAGCCGGGTGTCTTACCGGTGTTATGTCAAAGTCTGTTCCCCCGTCGATATGTGTCCCCCTTACCTTAACCTGCACCAACCTGACCCCTGACCCCAACCAGTCCTCCTTTAAGTTGTTAACATGAGCCCAAGTTTACCTTAACCCCAAACAGTTCTCTCTACAAGGCCTAACCTTAAACTTAAATCCTAACTCCAACCGCGGAGGTGATGCTACGGAGAACACCATTCAGGAAACATCATTTGACGGGTAACAGATTTCAACACAACACCTGTATTTTCAAGTTTGGCCACACGAGTTAGTACTGTAGGTAAATATGGTTGTTTCTCCCGCTGTCCTAGTCATTCTCTGTAAAGTCGAGCCGTTTACGCGCGTTCTTCTGGGCTTTTTAGTAGTTTAGACATTTTAAATCCTGCTTAAAATGAACATTCAGCGTGCTGTTCATTGTTTGTTTACAACTGAGTACTTTCAATATGGCTGACATCCGGGTAACTGGCTACAATGCGCTGTGTAAAACACTCTAAAAAGTGCCGGTCAGAGCTGCTCTGATTTTCTTTTTTTAATAAAAGCCTCCTTCAAATAATAGCCTGCCCCTATTATTAGCCGATCCATTTGGCATAACTTAAAGCTGGTGAATGTTTGTAGTCACGGTGACAGTGAGTCTTACCTGATCCTATATATAACGTCCTGTAGCACATGCTGACAGCTCCTCCTTTTCCTGTTAGAGGGTAGAAGACAGCTCGGGCCTGCACCTTCTTCTGACCTAGAAGAAGAGGTTCAGGTAGGAACTTTAAAATGAATACTATCAGGAGTTAGACAAATTAATTAAAACTATTCCACCAGTGATGATCACCCTTCAGTGGTATGCCGTGAAAAGTATTCAAAATAAAATCAAGTAATCCTAGAACTGAAACCAACATTCTGAATGAAAGTAATTCAATTGTGAGATCACATGCATGTTTAGTAAGAGCTGTAAAAAGTGATGTCAAGTTAGTGTTATTCCTATTCCAAAACATTGGAAAAAGAATGGCTTCAAATGGAGACGGTAAGAGGAATATTTTAACAGCCCTGTGAAGTAAACTGCACTGAACCAAGCATGGGTGCTAGCAGCCAATGCAGCACAAGGGAAATACCAACAGCAGATGGCAGCAGATGCAATGCTGATGTTCTCAGCAATGAATGCATGAAACAATTACATCTTAAATGGCACCTTACAATGAGATATGTTGTGACAAAAAGACAAACTGGTGAAAAATGTAACAAACAAACAAAAAGTCCATGCTTTAATCCTGTGTTCCACGCAGCCAAAGCATGGGAAGCCTAGTATCACGGCAGCCTTGGCTAACCAAGCCAGCAAGACACACACAATGGGCAAACAACTGTGTCTACCATTTGCCAAACAGATGACACACATTATGTCTGACAAACAGTTCAACTTGGTTGATACTGTGTCATGGAGAAGAGGGGCCATAGCAGAGTAGATTAAAAAGACACTGATTCAGTAGTAACTATATTTCCAACCAACTACACAAGATTACTGATGTCACAGATTTGTCCAATTTATTTGTTTATGTGAAGCTGTGAATATAGCAGACCTTGGTTTCTGTCAATCACTGAGACCAAGGGGCCATTGCAAAAATACTTAAGAGAATCTTAAGAGATTCTGTGTCAGGAAAACTAAACTCTTAACAGGTTTCCTTAGTCAAGAAAAAAGTTAAGGTAATTACGGCACTATTAAGAGAATTGTAGTAGTAAAAATCTTTTGTTTCCATGGAGACTGTTAGTTTACTGTTGTCAGAGTTGGCCTGATAAGTTACTAAAATGGCAGAAGAGAAGAAAATTAAACTAAACTGGTTGGAGGAGGAAAAACTGCACTTCTAGAATAATTCAATAAAAGAGAGAATATAGTAAAAAAAAAAAAAAAAAAGAGCAAACATTAAGCAACAAATGTGGTAGAAAATTGCAACCAAAATTAATTCAGTAAGTCAAGTTAAGCAGTCCATCCGAGAAATAAAAAATATATAAAAAAGTGACCAAACAAAACTTCCAACCAAACAGGTAGGAAGAAGGTTTTAGTAAAGTTAACCATTAGGTTCCACCAACTGTATGGCTGACAGTGAAATAAATCTCTGTAGGCTACAGAAGTCTTTCATAACAAAGGCCACTATTTATCTATTGTCTATTTTAACAGCTGGGACTATTGAAGCCTACATATTAAACACTGTAGCTAGTAACATTATCTACGCTAGCTAACATACAATGAAGCAGCTTCTCATTAAAAAAGGTAATGTTAATGTAAGGTGCCATTGACCAGAATACACATTTAACAACATAACATACACACAGCCAAATGGCAGTTAAGTGGTACCTAATGTTCTTTTGTTACTTTCGTTGTTAAGGTCCTCTGTGCAATAGTGTAACACAACTCAAGCAATAAGACCAAGATAAGGAAGATAACTTAGGAGACCTTCAGGAGAAGACTTGAGGATGTTTTGTGCAACTGATTTCATTTGAAGGAACCCTTAACTTGGACTTAACTTCATATTAAAGAAAGGCGGTCATCAAGAGGGAAGGTGCTCTCAAGGCTTTTTCGAATTGCATAAATTACAGGACAAAACCTTTTGAAATGTTTCTGAAGATTCTCTGTGGCCCTATGAACTGACATTCTTTTTGGATATATTCTCTCATTTAAATGAACTGAAACTGGGACTACAGGGAATCTCCATTAATGTTTTTGATGTTGAGGACAAAATCAATGCAATGCTTTGACAGCCAAAAGGAAAAGCTGGGTGAGAAACCTCTAAAATGCCCAGGGATTTCACTATTGGTGAGCAGGAGATTTTAATAGTTATCCTGTGAAGAAATATTGAAGTCTGCGTATAAAAGACAGTCATCATCAGACTTTTGGATACAGCAATGCAGCGAAGAACCAGTTGGGCCGGGTATCGTTTCATATTTAACTATTATGACTCAGGTTCTTGATGGATCTGGGTTTCTATTATTTGAAGACCAAGATAAAAACATTTCACATTTTACAGAGAAAAACGTTTTAAAACATTTACTCTATTTCATTTATCACTTTATACCATTTATGTAAAGTGTAGATAAATTATATACTGTTTAAATTGGTTGCTTTTATGAAATAATATGAATTCATAATAATCTGTTCATTCTTTTTTGATTCACTGTACTCTTGGTGTGACACTGAAACTAACTGAAATGGCACAGTGACGAACATAGGCCTAGGCCAGAAAAACAATCACCAAGAGTTCATTCAACATACAGAACAATAACTTATTTCACCAGCCAGAACAAACTAAGGGTACAAGCAATTTGAGAGTTCAGTCTACAAGGTGACCCTATAGACTATAAAAATAGTACATGTAGTCACCATGATGTCATCTATTGGTTTTTGGACTTCGGTTTTGAAGCCCCAACTTCTGTGTTTTGGTCTTTGCCATCTTGGTTCAGGGCCATCAACATAATTGTTTAGAACAGACCAGGAACCAAAATGACGCTATGTCATCAGCTAAATGCATGATGCTAGACCAAACTGCCTGTCCATCTCACGCTCCGTTCTACCTTCACTCGTGAACAAGACCGCGAGATACTTGAACTCCTTCGCATGACGCAGTACCTCTCTCCCCACCCAGAGGGGGCAGTCCACTGTTTCCAGCAGAGAACCATGGCCTCAGACTTGGAAATGCTGACTCTCATCCCTACCGCTTTACACTCTACTGCAAACCGCCCCAATGCATGCTGAAGATGCCGGTCTGATGAAACCAAAAGAGCCACATCATGTGCAAAAAGCAGATATGCAATTCTAAGGTCACCAAACCGGAGCCCTTCCTGCCCCCGGCTGAGCCTTGAGAACCTGTTCATGAATACCACGAACAGAATCGGAGACAAGCGACAGTCCTGGCGGAGGCCAACACCCCCTGGGAACGTGTTTGACTTGTGCTGAGTATACAGACACAGCTCTCACATTGGTTATATAGGGACTGGATTGCTCGTAGCAACGAGCCCGGTACCCCATATTCCTGCAGAACCCCCCCAGGACTCCCCAAAGGGACACTGTCGTAAGCCTTCTCCAAGTCCTCAATACACATGAGGACTATATGAGCAAACATGCCCATGAATAAATATATACATGTATAGTTCATGTAAAATCAATCGGTACATGATGGGGGTGCAACGGATCACAAAACTCAAGTTTTGGATCAGCCTAACCGTTGGGGCTGATCCGTGTCGATAATCCTTTTTGAGAAAGGGTTCGTTTTTTTCACAGAATGTTGATGAGAATGAATGAAAGGAAAAGCAACTATGCTACTAAGTTGTGTTAACTACGTCGCTCCTGCAGCTTGTTCAAGTCACAGTGATTTAGGGCAAGAGCAAGTCTAAACTTTTGTTACACAAAACTCAACACAGACAACGCTCGCTGCAATACTACGTAATACAATGTAACAGTGAGCTGAAATAGGTCAAAAGTACACCTCTCCCGAGACACAGGCCGCCTCCAATTTTTGTTTTTATTGTTATTAGAGAGAGTAAAGTACCAAAAAAAATACTGCTGTACCAGTAACGTATTCCAGGTGCGGTTACCTCTATCCAACCCTAGTGACCCTTCATCTCAGCGAAATCAATCATGGCTTCACAGTGCTCAAGTTCATTGACCCTTTAAAATTGGAATTTCTTAATGATTCCTTTGGAATCTGACTTTTGGAACTGGTTCTCTGTTCCCAAACGTAATACTCCACGCTCACAGACAGGGCCATGTGTTTCCCAGAGATGTGAAGAACGCTTCTATTCATTTCCCACATTCAACACCAAATGCAGAAGCAAGGTGGATGCTGAGCCAGATCAGCTTGATTGTTGATTGACCCAGACACAAGACTATGTTCACACATGTACACTCTTTCAGGCATATGCAAGTCTTCAATCCTTGCCAACTTTTATAATTATTGTATTTAGCCTTAAAAAAAAGAAAAATGTGTGTGGGAAAGCAATACAGTTAATGTTCTCACTTGCCCTGTGTGTGTGTGTATGTGTATGTTTGTGTGTGTGTACTAATTCAGGTGCCGCCTCCTGTGTGAACTATCCATGGCTGAATAGTGTAGGTCTAAGCTTCTGTATTTCATCATCAGTCATAATATTGGTATTTGGAGATCCTTATATTTTCTGAGGTGGTACGCAGGGTAAAACATTTGAGAATTACTTCCTTGCACTGTAGTCAAGAAGAAATTGCATTTGAAAACAAATTGAATAGCAATGTGAGAGGTGAGTTAGTGCCATACCATCAGGGCAGGGTGATGGGGTTTTGGGGGCAGCACTGGTGGCCAAGGGAGGCGGAGTGCTGGCCACTTTGGGGGGGAAAAGCTGCTGGATCCTCTGCCAGGCTAGGAGCTTGATCATCTCTGCATCTAGTTTGTCCAGCTCGATCCCTACACACACACACACACAGGAAACAGAAGGTAGTTATGCTATTACTTCCTCAGACATGCCATTTATATAATAGCACAACGGTTCGATATTGTCGGATATCACTACTGAGTGAGCACATTTACCTCTTTCCTCATCCTTTCCATCTCTCATGCAGCTGGACAGATTAGCGATGGAGGACAGAGTGCTGGGCAGCAGTGAGCCCAGCAGTCCAGAAGCAGCCTTTATGTCTGGAGAGGAGAAACATGCCGGGATCAAAGAACTCAGACTGATCTGGAGGATTGCTCATGGACATTTGATTGAAAATCAACTTCATTCGCTCATTCATAGTAATTTACAATATTCATGTATAGGTATTTCTAATGTAATATAAATTGTTATGGTGTATATATATATATATATATATATATATATATATATATATATATATATATATATATTTATATGCATTAATATAGCTTTTTACCATACTGACATGCTAATAACATAATACTAACTATCCAAGTCAAATTGATCTGTTAAGGGGTAGGACTAGATAAGTTTTATTACTTCCTCCTACCCCCTTTCGAGCATGCAGAAAGTGTCTGTTTTTTATTTAAATTTTTTTTTGCTTTTTTATTTATTTTTTTATTTATTCATCTATTAATATTTAAACTTGTTTTGGTTTTTTTGCTTGCATGTTCGAAATAAAGACAATCAATAAAGACAATCAATTCATTAGTAGAATAAACTATTTAAAACTAAACCAGTGTATTAAAGGGACAGTTCACCAGGAAAATATAATAATAATGCTGAAGACAAATTTGTTCCTCAAATATTCTACAGTAGAAGAATATGGTTGAAAATCAAATAGACATATGAAAGAAGTCACTTGTGTGTCATTTGCATGATTATTTTTAACATTTTGTAAAGTAAATAATTTAAATTAGGGGTGCACCGATTGCAATTTTCTGGCCGATCACCGATTTTTAAAAAGCCTGACCTGCCGATTCAGATTTTGGCCGATACCGATTTTTTTATAACTCACAGCATACACCTTCAATGTTAGAATCTTATTATATTGAAAAACAATAACACAGCAGTATTTTTCTTTAACAAATAAAGGAAATCACAATGTCTGAGGTAGTTAATAAAATATTGAACTTAAAATAAATAGCAACAATTTACAGGACAAACTAACAAAAGAACTGCAACCATAAATTAAGTGGTTTTTGGTTTTGTTATAGTACAACATACAGACAACTGTGTGTCATTTAATCATAAAAAATTGAATAGATCATATCTGGAAGAAAAAAAAGTTGTATTACTGGTGCCTTCCACACGGGGGCAGCGTAACATTTGATGATACAGTGTGAAAAAATGCTGCTTTGATGTTTGACGGTTCTTTTTGTAATCGCTAGACAGCCTCAAATGACTCTAGAAACCACGACGAACAATATATTAGTTCAGGAATGTTTACCTTTAGTGTGTGTGTGTGTGTGTGTGTGTGTGTGTGTGTCTACCTATTTTTCATTATTATTCTCTACAAGGCCTAACCTTAAACTTAAATTCTAACTCTAAGGTGGATGGAGGTGATGCTACGGAGAACACCATTCAGGAAACATCATTTGACGGGTAACAGATTTCAACACAACACCTGAATTTTTCTGAAGTTTGGCCACACGAGTTAGTACTGTAGGTAAATATGGTTGTTTCTCCTGCTGTCCTAGTCATTCTCTGTAAAGTCGAGCCGTTTACGCACGTTCTTCTGGGCTTTTTAGTAGTTTAGACATTTTAAATCCTGCTTAAAATGAACATTCAGCGTGCTGCTCATTGTTTATTTTCGGGTAACCGGCTACAATACGCTGTGTAAAACACTCTACAAAGTGCCGGTCAGAGCTGCTCTGATTTTATTTTTTTAAGAAAAGCCTCCTTCAAATAATAGCCTGCCCCTATTACTAGCCAGGTCCCAAACTGATTTTTTATTAATATAAGACCCGGCTACTATTTGAGGAAATACGGTATTATAATACTGAATGTTGTTGATATGTTTGGCTGGTAATATTGCTATTATTTTTTTTGTTTTGTTTGTTTGTTATGCTACACTACCATTTTACCTTCTTGCTGTTGCTATTATTGCCCAATTGATGCTTGCCACACCTACTTGTTTGTTTGTTTTAAACTAAATGGAAAAACCAATAAAAAATTGAGCACAAAAAGGAATGTTTACCTGGAGTAGGTGATGAAGGCCCGAGCTTGGCCGGGTCGTGCTCCTGGTTGCCTTTGGGTGGTGTGTCTGAGAGGGCGCTGCTGGTGATGGAGTAGCTGGGTTTTTCATCGCTGCTCATACACACCTCCTGGAGCTCTGTCTGGCTCCTGTGGTTCTGCTGGCCACTGTGGGGCCATATCGTCAGGGCAGTGGGGCACTTTTTTAGAGCGCAGGTCTCTGTGGTGCTTTCAGGCTCCTTTTTAACCGTTTCTGCTCTTATGTGGTTCACCAGCCCAGAGGCAGTAGCTGAGTCTGGGGTTGTACTGGGCTTCAGTCTGTGCTGCAGCTCTGCCTGCCTGCACAAGTCTGAGGCACTGTTACAGTCTACAGGTCCGTTGGTTTTAGGAGGCTGACACTCCTCTGCTAAAGGTCCGTTTGGTTTCCTACAGTTCTGACAAAGTGACGTGTTGCATTTACAAACACCCGGCTCTGCAACAGTGTCCCTAGAAGGTGAGGCCCCCTGGAGGTCATCAGGTTTACTGCAGGGTTTGGAGCATGGGCCAGGAGAAGAAGTCCTTCCTAAAGAAGCCTGAGGTTTTATGTCACCTGATGTCACACATGACTTATTACTGGATTTCTGCTCAGAAATCCACTCTCCTGCCGATGTTACTGATGACAGGGTGGATGAAGACTTCTGCTTGATGGATAAATGTCTCATGATGCTGCACTGGAGGGAGATGACGTCCTGCAGCCACTGTTCAACAAAGCACATCCATGTTTTACCACAAAAGAAGCAATACAGAAACAAAGAAATGAAAAATAAAGTTTACAGAATTTATGTATGTTTACACATTTAGGTTTGAGTATTTTACTGTCTGCTCATATTGCCTTTGATTGTTCATACTTTATTGTGGAAATTGGCAAGTATTAACCCATTGACGCCTAAAACTGCCTGTAAAACCTCTGGGCGATATTAAAATAAGCCCCTAAAACCTGAAGTTTTTCTGGAAATTCAACAGAAGTGTCAACGCTTCTACTAAATAATAGATTTTTCAGCCTCTGTAGCAAATAGAAATGAAATTCAAAAAGTATTTGAGAGCTTATACAAATACTACAAAACGACGTATCCGCTTTCCAGGCTTCAATGGGTTAAATAATCCTGACCAAAACATACAGAAGGCTTATCTTCAACCCCAACTCCAAAAAGGTTGGAGCACTGTCTAAAACTTCAATAAATCATGTGGTAATTCGCTTTATTTCACAACTTAGAGAGGAGCTGCTATCTTAATCCACATACATTCATTAAATGGCTGTTTTTAAGTCAATGATTCCACATACCTGCCCACAATCCACAGCAGTTATAACATTTAGGGTCAGACATAACTATCAGTGATTCACCAACACAGTTGACAAAATCTAAACATAGGTGGTTCTCATTAGACTGATTCAGAATTGCATCTGCAAACTGTGTCATGCTGTGTGCCTACCTCCTGCTGCTCAGCCTCTGTGGTGAGGTGCTTTGAGGTTTGATGGTCAGGCACACCGCTACAAACCAGCTCCAACTGGCGCACCCCTGCAGGAAGAAGCATCAGGGGAGGATTCTGGTACTGGGACTTGATGGCATCTGGTACCTGAATTCAAACAGTAATTGTCAGAAATAACTTCTTTACCTTAACATTTCCTAACATATATCATAGTCACCAAACAAACAGGCTATCTCACATATTGATGTTGTTTGGGTATCACATGACAGACTTCTATCTGAGTCAAATCGTGCACAAATTTCATTTTAGGTTCTGTGATAGAATTTTGCTCAATACTGAGTATTTAGCAAAAGGAAACCAAAGCACGAGTGCACAGGATTAAAAAAAGAAAATAATTATCAGTAATTGCACTAATCGACTTCTCCAATCGCCACCTGCATAACTGCCTTGTCTTATTAATTCAGAGCTAAATACATAAAAAGTATTTAGGATAGCCCCTCCAAGGCTTCCAAAGCCCAGCGATGGAGAAACAGTCTGCTTCCATCAGGCCATCGTCACTCTACCTTGATGGTCTTCTTATTGAGCTGGTGGGCTGTGCGTCGGTTGGGGGCATTCTGCCGATGGACTCTACGCAGGAAGTCCAACTTGACAGCGTGCTGAGACATCCTGTCCTGGAAATGGTCGAAGAGCTGACAGCGACTCGATAGGCTCAGGCTCCTCTTATTCAACTGGACATCAGACAAACATTAGAAATGGAAAATGAATCATTCTATCGCACCATCCTTGCCGAGGCCAATAAAGAAAGGAAACATATCAAGGAAAAATAGTTAGTTAAGCTCTAGACCAGGCATGTCCAAACTATTTCACAAAGGGCCGTATGGCTGCAGGTTTTCGTTTCAACCAAGCAAAGGCACACAGTTTGACCAATCAACTGTCTGAAGACTGAGATCAGTTGATTAAGTGGGTCAAGTCTGGTGTGCTGCTGCTTGGTTGGAACGAAAACCTGCAGCCACACGGCCCTTTGTGGAATAGTTTGGACATGCCTGCTCTAGACCAACCAATGCCTCTTACCACTAGGTGCTCAACATGGTTTGGACACATCCATTTGCCAGCAGGTAAAGCCGTGAGTGGAGGATCCAGACAGTCCATGTGGAACAGAAGGGGACAATAGTCACACTGGATCAGTGGGGCCAACCTGCAACTCCTTTGAGAGAAAATAAGAAAGGGGGAAAAAGGAAATCAGTACAAGACATAAAACACTCCAGGTGTGTGTGTGTACATACTTTAGAAAACTGATTCCCAACCACTGTTCCACGGCACACAAGTGTGCCGTGAGAAATCATCAGGTGTGCCGTGGAAGATTATCCAATTTCACCTGATTGGAACTCTAATAAGGTTTTTTCGACCAGAGCCGGTTTCCGGTGTGCTAGCCCGCTAGCGTTAGCCCGCTAGCGTTAGCCCGCTAGCCTGTATCAATCACATTGCAGATCAAATAAATGAATGATACACGTTTTAGTTGGTCTCTCTCAATGGCACCAAGTCGGTCTTGGTCTTGCTAGTCCGCTAACGCTAGCACGCTATCGGTCACCGGCTAACGTTAGCATGCTATCAAGTGCTGCACTGTGTGAGTAGGTAAACAACATCTGCAAAGTCTTGAGCAGAAGCAGACGCTCTTTCCCTTCACTTTCTATTGATTGCCTTGCCTTGGTTAGGAACCCACATAGCTCAACTGCAGTTGGAAGAGACATGACTTTGCTGATCTACCTTTGACAGTTTTTGGCTGACTTCTGTCAAGGAGTTCCCTATTCTGGGAAACAAAGCAGTTTCAGCTCTTCTCCCTTTCTCCGCAACCTAACTCTGTGAGCTGGGATTTTCAAGCATGACTAATATAAAGACTAAGGAAAGAGAGAGACTCAGAGCTGTTTAAGATCTTCGTGTTTGTCTTTCTTCAAATCCTGCAAGAATATCAGCTTTGTGTTCAACTAAACAGGCCCAGGTTTCACACAGAATAAGTAAACTGAGACAAGATTTTCATTATATTTCATTATAAATACTTTTTGTGACATTTTTGTTTGGTGGTATGCCATGTGATTTTTCTCACGTAAAATATGTGCCGTGGCTCAAAAAAGGTTGGGAAACACTGCTTCACATACTGCACTAACCTGTTGCATGAAAAACAGACTTTGACTGGTAAAGGTACGAGACCATTGGGATCCAGTTCATGCTGTGGCCTTCTGAATGGCTTCCCGAGAAGCTCCTCTTTTCTCCTCCTTTTACTGCTGCCTAGAAATCCAAAAAGGGGCACAGGAAGCAGTCCAACTCAGATATCAGTTATTTCACCTGTTGTTAGGCTATCAACAAAAAGGGAATTCACCATGATAAAATATCAAACTATGGATGGGCTGGAATATCTGGGCTTGTTAATGCTCAGGATGTCATGTGAATGTGGTTTGTAATCCTGTATAGAAATACACCAATAAACACCATGGATCCTGGCAGGCCTATATCATAAAGAGTCATTGTCCCTTTACCCTGACATACAGTACAGGCCAAAAGTTTGGACACACCCATCTCATTCAATGCGTTTTTCTTTATTTTCATGACTATTTACATTGTAGATTCTCACTGAAGGCATCAAAACTATGAATAAACACATATGGAATTATGTACTTAACAAAAAAAGTGTGAAATAACTGAAAACATGTCTTGTATTTTAGATTCCTTAGCCTTGTCTTGTATTTTAGATTCCTTAGCCACCCTTTGCTTACTAGAAAATAAGACATGTTTTCAGTTATTTCACACTTTTTTGTTAAGTACATAATTCCACATGTGTTCATTACTAGTTTTGATGAATTTACAATGTAAATAGTCATGAAAATAAGGGGAAAAACATTGAATGAGAAGGTGTGTCCAAACTTTTGGCCTGTACTGTATATAAGGTTGTTTTTTTTCACGTTCTGATCTGAATACTAGTTGAAATTAAAACAGTATAATTTCACAGTGAAGGTACTCGGTATGCCTGACTGACTGACCTGGTAGTGCAGTGGTGCAGGTGAGCTCACTGGGCAGCTGGAACTGTGTAGGGTTTCTCTCCATGGCGGCTGCTATCAGCAACTGAAAGGGCCTCTTGAGGAGGCGAGGAGGTGGAGCAGATAGCATAGTACCCTCAAGCTCTGAGCCCTGAGCCTCATCCTCGGGCTCTGCTGCCTCCTCGTCCCCGTCGTTCTGCTCCTCTGATGGGGTCGGAGTTGATGATGTGTTGGAGGTGGGAGTTCCAGGCCGGCTGCTGCTGGTCCTGCGGTCCAAGAGGCGTACCTGGGCCACTCGTAGACCGGGCCCGGCTGCTCCTGCCCCGGGAGGAAGGCCGTCGAGTCGCAGAGGGCCGGCATTGAGCTCCAACTCCCCAGCCGGGGACACAGAGAGCTTGGATGAGGACTTCTCTGGTAGACCGTTGGTCTGTTCTGACTTCTGCTCTCGCTTCTAGTGGCAGCAAAGAAACACCAAAAGACAGATATTATAGGTACATGCCCATACATCTCTATACTTTTTGACAGCGACATGACAGTATTGATGAAGAATTGGGTTTGTACAACCCTTATTCAGTGGTGTAGTGGAGGGTATATGCAGGTATTCAGGGTATTCCAACCTCTTTTTTTGGTATTTAAGAGTACACCCACCTATCAACCAAAAAAAACATTGGAATATAAAAGAGAGTATACCCACTTGCTTCACGGTAACCTACCCATCTATGTAGTAGTTCACTCCCCTCATCAACTACCACTACACCACTGCCCTTCTAAAATGAAGATAAAACGGAGTCAAGACATAAATTCAAATAAAACCTGTACAAAAACAGTTTAATTAATGTGCAAACTGAAATTTTTTTTTTTTAAATATACACTTTTTTTTTTTAATTTGATGCATTCTGTTCATGTTTTACACAGTGTCCCAACTTTTTTGATCAGGGTTGTAATAGAAAAGACAAACTCACTCACCTTTTTTCGAACATTGCAGCGGTGACACATCCATTCCCCTGGGGGAAGCATTTCTTCACTTAGAGGCGGGTTGCTGGGGTTAGAAGATAAAAGAGAATAACTTGTAACAAGGCTCATAATCAATGCAGGCAAATTCATAAAAATAATTCAACATCCATCTATGAAGACATGATATTATGCTCCACAATTACAGAGTACAGACCTCCCTTGCATCAAGTTTCATGAAAATAGGGCCAGTTATTTTCCATTCTCCTGTGGCTGAACAAGACAAACCAAAAACACAAGCTCTTTGGCAGAGGAAAGATGCTCATTCCAACTGGGATTTTTAAAAATCCTGTCATGGTTAACAGAACAATAAGTCGAACAAGACAGCGTCATGATTTAAAATAAAAGACACCAATACTGGCCGATATTGACTCAAAAGCTAAATTCTTCATTATTATATATTTATTCAGGAATAAATAACTATTCAGTAGTGTTTATTTGTTACATTTTGTTTTACAGGGTTAGAGAAGAAATCTTTGATACAGCTTGTTAATCAAACAAACAGTAATATTGGATCAATACCCTGTAGTAAAGGAACTGAAGTATAACTATACTATACTTATATCTACAGCCTCCAATTTCCAAACCATTAGCAAAAAGTATCAAACAATAACCATACTAGAATACTTCCCAATATTGAGTGATAGGAGATAGTTAGAAAACACTCCAACTATTTTAAAATAAACATCTCATGTCCTATTGGATTTATTCAAACATTGATTGAAATCACACTGAAGCGTTGTTGTTGTTTTTTTTTTTTACGTTAATAGACATTTACCATTACCCATAAATTAAATATTAAAGATTAAATTAATTAATTAATGAACCACATTAAATCAAATTAAATTGTTCTTGGCAGTGATTATTCCCATGCTGACACTGTTGCAGACAGCCAGGAGACCATCACAAATAGTTGAAATGACAATAAAGGTTTTGACCAGCAGGGGGTTTTTGAGCACATGAAGCCTTGAGAAATTAACCTTTTTTTAAACCAATTGGATGAAAAGCTTCAGGGCTTGTAATGTAATGGGGCTTCATCTGGCCATCACTAGTTATAGCTTGTGAAGATGAAGCCATTCACAGGCCTGACCATATATGAATAAATGTTTTGTTTGGAGGTGACAGTCTGAAGACAACTCTTCCAAACGCCAAGGCAGAATAACATTGTCACACTGTTATAATCGCCTAAGTCGTTTTTTTGTCAAAATTGTTTTTTTTTCCTAAATCATCTCCTCATGACACCGGCCACTTATGGTAGAATCACCTACAGCCTCAGTTGATCAGATCATGTGATTTTACCCCTTTATGATAATGGTCTATATCAATTGTGTGACTTAAGCAGATTTATTATGCCTAAGTCAAAATAAAATGTGACTTAGGCAATTTTTTGAACATGCCTTTGTGACTTAAGCAAGATATGGTAACACTTTATTTTGAAGGTGTCTAAATAAGAGTGACATGAGCGTGTCATAAACATGACATGGGATGTGTCATGAACATTAATAATGACACTTTGAAGTAACATGAATGCTCATGATACTTGTCATGTCATGTTTCTGACAGGCTTGTGTGACTCTTATGTAGACACCTTCAAAATAAAGTGTTACCATATCTTGCTTAAGTCACAAAGGCATGTTCAAAACATTGCCTAAATCATTTCTCTTAAGTTACATCATTTACACTCAGTGTTATTACTATGCCAATAGCCATCCTTTGTTACATCCGTTTTGAGTGAAATGATCAATTAATGTCATATGTTACACTTTTGGTGAAGTTTTGAGTGATTCCTGCAAAACTTGAAAAAACGAGTTAGGCGATTATTTTATCAGGGTGACGACATGCAGGTTAACGGGTCACAGCGGAACCGGCAAAATGTTGTTATCAGCCCCTGTTATGACGCTACACCGTGTCAGAAAAAGACAAAAAACCCTCCGTCCGTGGTATTTATGAACCCCCGTTCCCAAAGCTACATTTTAAAGGTTGGTAAGATGGCGGTGGAAGAGGAAAAAAAAGAGCAGGGAGGTCGCCATATTGTAAACAGAGGCAGCCTCGACTCCATTTGTGTGAGCAGCGGCTCTGCTGGCTGCAGCCACAGGAGCGGAGGACCGACTGCAGCCGGCTGGAGCCACACACACACACGGAGCACTTCTCTCTTTTAGTCCGTGTGCGTCACCTAACACACCTATTCACTTACGATAAAGATACATTTTGCAACTACGCGATCAACAATATGTTACGATACAGCTCATATAAAAGGCACAGAGAGACAGAGGAAATGTAACGGTGGGAAACCCTCCACATAGAGGAAACTAGCGGTGGTATTCAAATCCAAAGCCTACATTATAAACCTTCATGGGCAAAGAACCATATTTGGTAACTTCAGCGGACATCCAAATGGGGTCCCCATGACTCTCAGTGAGGTCGTAGAACCAGCCAATCAGCATAATAAAATAATGATAATAATAATAGTACCGGTAACTCAAATTTTACATTTCCAAGTATTTCAATGAGTGCCTGTAAACTGACCTCTAGGTTTAACAGACATTTGATTCCCATATATGTGCTGATAGATTCGGCATAGAAGTAATAACCTGGGCAACACAGTAAGGGACTATCCAACTTTACAAAGGGCTAAACAAGGCTCGCTACCGCCCTCATCGGTCCAGCTGAGTGGGAGACTATATGAAAGAACTGGGGGAACTACCGATGGGTGCAGTTATCAGAGATATCACTGAAATAACAGCGGATATGTGCTGTATAATAACGGCTGATAACATCTCTTCTGGGGCAGATTTCCATTCACATATTACCAGTGAAACGTCACATGGTCATGACTCTGCAGCACCAACAACAGCAAAACTTAATGTCCTTACAACTAAAACTGACTTTGTTTTGGACAAACATTTTATTGATTGATGAATCATACATCAGGTTTTTTATTTATTTGTTTGTTTTGTCTCCGTTTCTTACCCTGTGTTTATTTTGGATCTCTGTTTTGGAATTGATGTTTGTCTAATTTTGTGTGTGTTTCTTTCTGTACGCCCCTGGCAAATACTGTATATATTGTAAATTGGTATTATGAATAAAAAATGAAAAAATAATAAAGAATGTCCTTACAACTGAACCCACTGAAGTAAGCAGTGAGCAGGAGCCTGTCCGTGCAGCTAACGCAGAGCCAGAGTGGCAGTCCCTTAGCTCCACATTCAGCATGCATTCATCCGCGCATAGCGTGTCTCTTTGTAACTCACCAACACTGGAGGTGGAAGGCTGCAGGACAGTGGTCGCAGCAGAGCAGGTCGCCTCCCTCCCGGCAGCTGTCGCAGGTGTCGTGGTTGGTGGCCCTGCCGCTCCTCCGGACGTCTCGAACCAACTTCCGACTCCTCTTCTCCACCTCCTCCGACTTCGGGGGCGCGAGCAGTGTTTGGATTTGCTGTAAAAGTTGTGCAGCTCTTTAGTATTATAGGGTTAAGGCTGCCCGGCTGATTATTTGTGCAAAGAGTTGCAAGACATGCAGCTTTGTGCCACTGTGCCTTTCTATGCTCGGCTTCGTTTTACTGTGGCCTCCATTGTGAACCCAAACAATCAAGTAAGCTAACCGAGAAATAGCTTACTGGACAGAAGGCCATGGTTGCCTGATGATAACTTAAAGTGATATGTTGTTAAAGACATGAACAGATTAACAATAAAGGGGATATTTCGCTTCATAAGGCCTTCAACAGAGCGTCCTCACCTCCATTAAGCCCCCAGAGGTATCCAGATCGTACACAATCGTCGGGGTCTCCATTTTGTCCCACATTCATCCAGGTGCAGGCGTTGCAAAAGGAATTTGCGATACAAATACTTCCCGAGCACACAGTGATGAGAGTTAATCCAGCACTAAATGTATTTTCCCGATCGGTTTTGACCAGCGGATGGCTAGCCAAGCGATGCTAGCTGTCGTTAGCTGGCTAAAGGAGCTAACTAGATGTTACTAGTCAAGGTTGTGAAGCTAGCGGTCTCACCAGCTTGTTGTGGGCCCAAATAAGACAACAAAAATCAACGATAATCGCGTAAAAGCAACACTGGCTTCTAAGCACCACCTTTTATGAGCTATGCAAAGCATACATACAAAATTTCATATCAACAGATTGTTGCTGTTAGCTAGAAAATCCCTCTGCGGCCTAGCTGGCCAGCCATGATTCTTGTTTCTGCTCCTGCAAAAAGGAGCCTTGTAAATGTGCAAACCGCTCCGCTCCCATTGTCAACACAACATGTAGCCAAAAAGAAAAGGAGGAGATCCGGCGGGACACGGTCCAATGTACGGGTTCCGATAGCGTTCGGGATGTATAATCCTTAAATCAGGTATGTGGAGATGCAAATTTGGTTGATGTTATTGTTGTGAAAAAGGCTGTGCATCTACAGTGGCTGCTAGCAACATCCTCGACCAGTTGGCGCAACCGCGAACCGCCGGGTGCGCATGCGCATTGAAACGGATGTAGATAATTGCAGGACGCATGGATTGTAGCGAGGAGCGGATACATTGAGTACTCTGCGTCTGATCAGGTGTACTAGTGTTATTCTAATAACCATTGTCATTCCTGTCAAAGTCTACCTTTGCTACTAACCATTACTACTGTTCCCCATACTCCTGCTACTGAGAGAACATTAGCTGCTGCTGCTTGTGTTGATAGCTAACAGCTAACGTGAGTGCTCGGCTACTGTCTCTCAGTCCGACATTAGCTGTTACTATCATGGACAAATGGACGTAATTTTTTTGGTGGGGGACACAGGGGACATGTCTCCTGCACTTTTTCAAAAGGCCGTTTTTTTGTCCCCTGCAGTTTTTACCGTCCAAAAGAGAAGCGCCAGGCACTAGGACCAGCCAAAATGTATTATTATTATTATAACAACTGTAGAACCTCAACAATGCGATGAGATTTTTTTTAAAACAACAACGTATATTTAATGGCAAAGAGATACACTTTTGATTATTTTTATTCATTACTTTCATGTGTGTTGAAAGGCAGCAACTGTTAAAAAAAAAAACAACAATAGAAGATTTTGGGAAAAATACAATAAAAACTCAGATTGCAAATGTGATTTTATACATCCTTACTCATGATAATTCTAAGTTTTTTCCTTGATAACCGTATCATCAATGATGGTTACACCGCAAATTGTCACACTGTTCATGTCATGCATCAATATATTTTTGTCAGGTGACGGATAGTAGAGCTACAGGAGGAGAGGCTGGAGGCTCACAGGAAGGTTGAAAGAATAAACAATAAACCTAAAAGTAGGCTAACAATAGAAAACTAGAAGAACTACTAGAAAACACAGTGAACTGAAATAGTTTGAGTTTTATTAAAGAAAGGTAAATTCGGGTTATGTGGGACACTTTTTGCAATTTTGACTTTGTTATATTTTTCTAAATTAAAAAATATTTCATGTAATTTCAGTCACATGACACCCATGGTAGACCGATAGTAAATGTTTTGATGACTATATTTACTTTAAGCAGGAAATTAAAACTTAAAGTGTCCCACATTACCCGAATCCACCCCTACTTGTGTCCCTGAAATCAAAATTTCGTCCATGCATAGACATAATAATATGTCTATGGTCCCTAGGACTGAACCTGTACTCCGCTGGGTGAGTGTCCGCCTACCTCCACCACATGGCTCATACAAACACAACAATGCAGGCTTTAATTAATTAAAGTCGCTTTATCTGATTAAAGCGTTTGGTGCCAGGCATTAACAACTAGCCCATGTTGCAACGCAGCCAGCAGGTAGTGTGATTTCTCTGTGGCATTATCTCATCAACAATTAATGAGACAATAGGCTTTTATCTATTTAACAGATAGACTGATTGCGTCTTTAAGGAGACGCCTCCTCTCGCCTGCAAATGTTTTTCCCTCCATTTCAGAGATCTTCTACTCCTCCCTCGCCGCTCGTCATCACTTCTTTTTCTTTTTCTTTCTTTTTTTTCGTCATCACTTCTGCTGCTGTAAATGAGCGGACCCTGCTGGTTGCTCCAACAACTGTATTTTTTTTTTTCCAAAGCTTTATTGAAAATTACAAAAATAAACATTTCTGGCACGTTTTTCCACAGTACATACCTTGCATAAGTGTAGAAAGAATGCTAGGTGAACTTCAATCAACAGTAAAACTTATAATAATAACCAATAATCAATAGGCCTATTGTAAATTCAGAGCAGTTGAAATAAAATAAAAATAAATATAAAAATAAATAGACAAAAATAAAATACATATGAAACAGTCTAAGTGTTGTTTTCAATAAGGGGGATTTGAATTAGTTTTAACTGTTCATTTCAGTGGAAAATTTTTTCAAGACATCATATTACATTACATTATTTGTCATTTAGCTGATGCTTTTGTCCAAAGCGACTTACAATGATATCATTTTTGTGCCTTTGTTATTGTTAGAATTTTTTGAGATTTTAAGTACAGTTTGAATTAATTCATGAAGACAATACATTTGGGGGATGATTTCATAACTCTATTCTTGTGGATGAAAAATTTTGCTAAACAAAGGATAACGTTGCAACATAGTTCATCATTTTTGTTTTGCAAAAGCATACCGAAAGTGACATGGTCTCTAGAGATAGCAGCTGGGAATAATGTGATTTTTTGTTTAATCCAATTGTGAATGTTGACCCAGTATGTTTGTATCACATCACATGAGAAGAAGACAGGGTCCGTGGTTTCAATGTCATTTTCACAAAATGTGCATAAATTGTCATTTATATTAAAGCGTAGTCTAAGTAATTCTTTAGAGGGATAAATGTTGTTCATAATTTTAAAGTCTGTTTCTTTTTGGGGGGTATAGGACATTTTAGGTACATCGCTCTCAGTTTATCAATTGATTAATTATAAAATTCATGTAAGATATTACATGATATTATTTTTGTTTTGTCTGCCAGGGAACAATGTGTCAGTGAGATAGTTTCTTCTAAAGTGATTATTACATTTTTTGTCCAGGATTAAAATCCCCTGTATTGACAATGGGACCAGTTGTGGTATTATAGGCTGGTGGGCCAATATATTTTTTGTTAGAAATATAAATCCCAGAGGGAGTGCTTTTTGTAATTTAAAAAAGTCTGATTTGGAAGGGTTGAATTTATGTTTAGTGCAAAACTGTTGATAATCTAAGAGATTACCATTGGCATCCATAGATCATATATTCCTCTCATACCAATCGTGATAATATAATGACTTATTTCGGTATTCCAACAACTCAATTACTACCACTCCCTCTTCATTTAAATGTGTTGATCTAGATCTAAGTTGTCCCTTTTGTGACTCCCATACTGAGACTATTATCCATCTGTTTTGGAAATGTAAATATACCCGTAAACTTATGTCTGTAAATACCCGTAAAAGATATTTGCAGATTTATTTTAGATAATATCACCTGTGACTTCAAGCTCCTCTTGTAAGATGTACTTTTTGGCTTTAAAATGAGTAACATTTCAGTTGAAAAATAATATTATTTAATTAATCTAATTATAATCCTTGCAAAGTTTTACATCCATAAATGTAAATTTGCCAAAGTGAAACCTTTCTTGTGTTTTTATGAAAGAACTGGAGATGTACTTCAAGTAAATAATGCTAATAACAAGAAAGCTATCAAAACTGTGAGATTATGCTCCCATTTCAGTATTTTTGATTCAATTTAATTTGTCTTTGCTTGTGACCCCTGGCAAATTTTATTATATATATATATATATATATATATATATATATATATATATATATATATATATATATATAAATTATTATTTTACTACTATTGTTATTATTTTCATTTTCTATTTATGTATTTATTTTTGTATTATTTAGATTTTTCTCAAATATTATTAATGTAATGTTTACCCTGCTACTTCTGTTACTGCACTACTGCTGTATATGTTCTATAAATGAATGTGAAATAAAGATTATATTAAAAAAAAAAATACCTCTTAAATTTCGTTGTAGTGTTACTGGTACTATAAGTCATAATTTTCAGTATCATTGTTGCATTTGCACCGTTATTTGTGTCCCAGGAGAAAGCTACTGCTGCTGTGTCAGACAGGTAGGTAGAGATAGATAGATAAAATAGTGAGAAATACTGTAATAATTTGCCAAACCCCCGAGTGACATCTCCTTAATGTTGGTTTTGTCCAAACAAACAAAAAAAATCTGAAACCATGAAATGCTATTATTGAATGAAAAATGACAAAACAATTCTAAAATAAATTTTCAGTCAACCAATTCATTGAGTAATTGTTCCTGCTTTATATTTGTTTATTTTATTGCTGCAAATATTTTAATTTGTGATATAAATAGTGCTGTCAAATATAAGCACAATATTTACCTCTGACTTGCAGTAGATGTATAAAGTGAAATGAAAACAAAATAGTAAAGTAAAGTACAAGTACCTCAAATGTATACAGTACACATGGTCAGTTACAGTGGTGTTTTTTTGTGGGAGTGGAAGCTTTTCCATTCTTTGTAATAAAGGAAGGAAAACAAAGTGGGCTCACACTGAAGCATATCCAGATGGGGGCCTCTCAGGGAAAAGAGGCTATGCTGGAACTCCAGCCCAGTCTGTGTGATCCCAGCCTGATGCCTGCATGGACATCAGTGAGCCAAGAGGAGTAGGAGCCAGCACAACATCTCACATTGCAAAAGTTCTGTTTATACTATACATCATTTTTTTGTAGAGATTAGGACAAACTGTAACCAAAAGAAGTTTAAGCAGTAAACTTTGCATTTGGGGGCGTCCCTGTGGCTCCCTGCTCGTGCACATGCTTCTTCCCCGCTGTCTCCCTCTTCCATTCTCTTTGTCACTATCAAATAAAGCATGAAAATGCAAAAAAAAAAAAAGAAAGAAGTCTGTGTATAATTATCAGAATACAGACAATTCCATTCCATGTCTGGTGGTCTGCATCACAGTGTGAAAGCAGGATATCATGGAGACTAAGATAAAGTAACCATTATTTTTCTGATTACTCAGGCATTGTCTTCATAACTTCAAGCTATTTTGCAAAACTCCAACCACTAACCACAAAACCTCACACCAAACTAATCAAAAACAATACCATCGCTTGCAAAAGTAAAAAACTGTTCCAAAATGTTGGAACTTCAAACTTTAAAAAAAAGAAAGAAAAAAGTGAATACAGTATGCACAAACCATTATTTTAATAAGCACACAAAGCACCTGATAATATATATGAAAAGGCTCTTAGCTATTGCTTTTTCTGTGTGCAGGGCATAGCAGTTTGCATTAAAGTTTTGTCGCACAACAAAAATACACACAGGCATCCTAATGTGTAAAGTACAGGTGTCTGAGCATAACACACTATTAGTACAAATAAGGATAAAGTTAAAGAACAGCTAGAATAAAGTTATTTTTTCCCCCCAAATGTTCCAACAATCAAACAACAAAGGTGCATTAACAGTTTGTGTTACTAAATCTCAACTTCTTTTTAGGTCAGGGCCCCGTTCCAAGTAGCGGCTTATCTGAAAACCCTGAGCTTGTTAACCCTGAAATGAGGGAAACTCTGGGTTTTCTGTTCCAGAAAAGGAGGTCACTTCAGCTCTAGATGAGTTGCCGTGGTAACTGACTCTGAGAACCTAACCTGCTCTTTGCAGGTGTTCTTAAAAGTCGCTTTGGATAAAAGTGTTAAATGTCTGTTAAATGACTCAATGTAAATGTAAAGTAGGAAGTGCATTCAGTTTGGCACACTTGGTAAATTAATTGTCTAGAAATGTGTTTTCCTGAATATAATGTTTGAACAATCACTGGAAGTGTTAAATTATTCAGAAAGACACTGTTATGCCAGGGTTTCTTATGGTAAAGGAAGCATATCCTGGTGTGTATGGCTGATGGGTCATTTGTAACCCTTGCCAGCAGAGGGAGGCAGTGATCTGTTGTGTTAGTTGCCCAAATGAACTGTTTGAATATATATCTCAGAAAAGCTTGCTCAAGTAAATGTGCACTTGGAAACAATCATATTTATGCGCACACACACACACACACACACACACACCAACATATTGGATGGTGAAGTGTCAAATCCCACAATGTCAACTAAGTTTATGAGTTTGAATATGAAAATATATTGAAATATTTTTCAGTTTCAACTGGATATATGTCGCAAAGGATTACCAAATTATCACACTCGTTTGAGACAACATCAGGCACCATCTACAGAGACCTGTTCCACAAAATAAACAAAGCTTAAAAGCCTTGTGAGGATGTAATTGAGGAATGTAAAAAAAACAAAAACAAAACATACTTCCTAAATATTCCTATTAATTAAAAATAAGCAGTCACTCCTTGACAGAAGGTTGTGTTAGTATGGATGCTAACCCACGGTGGCACCAGAGGCCAGCAGAGAACAGAGCCTGTTGACAGTAATGAAAATACGGTTTACTGACTTACAAAGCTGTTTAGTGTAGGTTGTACAGACTTTATGTGATATAAAGCATTTGAAGATATTTCAAGAAATTATCACAATAAGCTAAAATACCAATTCAGGCACTGGAGAAATATTTATATTGCAGATGAAACTATTAAAGTGGATTTGCTCATAAAAATGAGCATAACTCAAAAAATGTGTGTCTATTTTGGAAAATGTGATGATTTTTGTATTTTTATTTATTTATTGTAAAACAATTCCAATACTTTCTTTATCAATGATTTTGGTGTATTGACTTACATCTGCTTTTAGCTTGGGCTGTACAGATTTTAGGGATATGAAGCATTTAATCAAACTCCAAGAAATGACACAAAATACCCATGAAGGCACTGGTGGACCATTTATTGCAAAGTTTAAAGGGTTTGACATTTGAAATATATTCAAACATCATCTCTTCTGATTCGGGTACAATCCCTTTGGATACAACCCCTACGTAATTTAATGGCCACTCTCAAGAGATGAAGACAGACATATTTTCCATTGTACTTATAAGTAATCCTCTAAGTGGGAGACAACAATGTGGCAGGTTTCACAAAGCTTTGTTTGCATTTTAATCCTTAAGGTAATAGGATGTAAATGTCCTTACAACAACCTATAAAACAGCATTGCCATGACCCATCTCTTTCACCATTTTTGGAGCAATATTTTTTGCTGCTGGCACTGGTTGACATTTCTCAATAATGATCATCTCAATCTCAACCCCCCATAAAAAGGTCAGATTAGCTGTGTGGTTTTCCATTACTGGGGGAAAAAACAGCCCATGGCAGTCAGCCATGTATAACATTTCACTCAACCTTTTTGTTTCATTAATGACATAGTTAAAAAGTGAGCAAAATAGTAATTTCAGTAGAACGACTCTGCAAGTCAACACTTGTTGACAAGTTCTGAAAACAACAAAAAATAATCATGAATCTTCTCAGACAGATGGTGTTTAAACATTTTTGTATTTGAGATAAAATAAATGTTTCATTAACACCTGTAAAATGTTTGGTGATGTTCCTGAATTACCCCAAATCAAAAGATAAATCATAAACTGAGTATGAACTAAGGCTATTTTCACACAGGCCTTGATGCTCTATTCAAATTTTTTTTGCTCAGATCTGATATTTTTGTTTGGTTGTTAACATAATTTGGTGAATGTGGCCTATATCAGACCCCAGTGGGACTCCATAAACCTGAAGATTAATTTGAGATGCAGCTCAGCACTGTGAGTCAAGTTGTTCTGGTCACAAATATCTAATAAATATGAATTATTTAATTAAAGATATTAAGGTGTATAAGGGTTCATAACATTAATATATGCCCCTTTGAAATCCATTTCCATGTTCATATATGTCCCATAAGTTGCAGCAAGTTTTGGGTTGATACCATTTGTAACACACATTTTGTGCTGAAGTATGCAATTTTATCCATATCAAGAATGGAAAAAATGGTTAAAAAAAAAAACCAACAGAATATTATACCAATATACCAAGATTTTGGAACATCATAGAAAAATCCATGCTGGGATTTGGGTTAAAAACTTTGATCACTTTCAGCGATTGGATGACGAGCACTTCTATTCTTCAAAGTACTGAGAAACCCCCTTAATGTCAATAACCCTGGGAATGACATTAATGTACATCCTGTACACCCTGTTATCAGCATAAAGTAGCCATGTGTGTAAAGAGGAGACTCAAGGGAACCCAGAGAGCCTATTTTCTGTGGCTCAGTTGGTAGAGCGGCTTGCCCCCCCAACCGAAGGGTTGGTGGTTCAATCCCTGACCGTCGCAGTCTACATGTCGAAGGATCCTTGAGCAAGACTGAACCCCAAATTGCTCCCGATGCTGCGTTCATCGGTGTGTGAATGAATTCCCAATGGTGGCAGGTGGCACCATTTAGGGTAGCCTCTGCCACCAGTATGAATGTGTGTGTGAAAGGGTGAATGAGCGCAGTCTGTAGTGTAAAGTGCTTTGAGTGGTCGCAAAGCGACTAGAAAAGCGCTATATAAGTGCAGGTCCATTTACCATTTAGATAGCATGACATCAGAGGTCTGACTTTGGCTTTGAAAATCACCAGGAAACATAAAAAAATAGCCATAGTTTGCAGCTTTATTTTGACAACTCCCCGACTACCTGATGCCTATACGAACCCCAGAAACTATACTGTATAGCACTTCTGTTCTGCAAATATTTTCCACACCTTATAATGGCTAAAGCACTTTTGTTTTTTTATTGTTGCCTTTATACTTGTTTTTCTTTTTTTTTTTTTTTTTTTACAAATGAACAAGATGCAACACGTTTCTTAATGGTATGGTTTAGAGGTGTTGCTGGGTGTATTGTTGAATTCCAGCCTTTATGCTAAGCTACACTAACCACACCCAACTTCATACTTGAAACACAGATATCAGAATGATATCAATCCACTCGATTCCTTAGATATTCGAATTTCATGTGATAGCAGTATCTCCAGTTTATTCCTAAAATTGAGAACGTACAGCCTCCGGAAAAAAAACAAAAATGGTGAAAATACTGCAGTTGGAACAGTAAGTAGTGCAAGCAGTAAATCAGCAGTGTAGTCTCAGTTCTAAGTTAATAAAGCCTGCCGCTTCTCAAGACCAAGTGGAGCTCCATGTATTGTTTTCTAACTGTTGTTAAAAGTGAAGGGCATTAACCCCGGAGGAAAACACATCCCCCCTGGGCTTTGTGACACGGTCAGGAGCTCTAGAGGGACGAAGAGTCGGATGAAATGCAACGGGACAGTTCAGACTGAGGCTGCTTTGAAAAAACATCAGAAATGTATCTGATAGGCCTGGATCTGATTTGTGCTGTTCAGACTGTCATAAAAAAAAACAGATGTGTGTCACATGTGAGCAAAAAATGGGATTTGGCAGCATGAAGCCTAACTCAGGGTTTTCTCCTGAAACTTGATTTGTGCTAACACTGATTGAGTTCATGTCTGTTATTCTGCACTTTTGCTTTACGCAATTTATTCATTTGATAGTTTAATTGTCACTGGGCCTAATACATTTTATTGCAATAGAACTAGCCTCACACAATCAAATAGACTTCAACCATTCACTTCCCTACAGTGCAAACAAAGAGACTAGTGAGTCAACAATAAGACACGTTTTCAAAGTATCCACTGGTTTTTCTGAACAACAACTTTTATTGAAGATGTTTGTGAAGTAGCTTAATCAGTAATTTATGTACAATGAATCAAAAATAGGTTAATTATCATTTTCATCATACCAGCTTGGACATATATTATCATAGGATAATATATACTGTATACTGTTTAAACAGCAGTAAAAGTCTGAATTCAGACTCAATCTCCAAACAGGCCATGGCATTATGAGCAACAGCTTTCCTTCCTTTGCTTTATAGAAGGTTTAATGCATGGGATGTCAGTAAACTTATTTTAATTTCACTTTTACTCTAAACTGACACTGGTTAATGAAGCAGAAAAAAAAGATCTTTATTTATTTTTTCTCCATGTTACATGTGAATGTATGAAATCAAGATTGTCATTTTAAAATATAAATTGAAACCTGAATGATTCCATATTAGATGTTTATGATTTAACATTCTGGGAAATATGTCTATTTGCTTTCTTTCTGAGAGGATTGGAAAATCTATAGCAGTTCCATGCAGTGTCTTTAGGATGTAGTTAGCCTAGCTTAGCATTAAACCTGGAAGCAGGCCTGGCTCTTTTCAAAGCAAAACAAACAAACAAACAAACAAACAAACAAACAAACAAACAAACAAACAAACAACACGTAACCTCTGCTTACATCTTTAATAAAGAAAGAAAATTAAGAAAATATCAATCCCAGAAACTACATAGCACTTCTGCTTTGCAAATGTTTTCCACACCTTATAATGGCTAAAGCACATATTGTTGCCTTTAGACTTGTTTTCTTTTCTTTTTTTTTCTACAAATGAACAAGATGCAACATGTTTCTTAATGGTATGGTTTAGAGGTGTTGGGTGTATTGTTGGATTCCAGCCTTTATGCTAAGCTACACTAACCACACCCAACTTCATACTTGAAACACAGATATGAGAATGATATCAATCCACTTATCACATTCTCAGAAAGAAAGATTTTCCTTCAAGGGCCTTTTTATTTAAGGCACATTCTGATTTCTTATCTCAAAAAGGTTGCAACATTTTTGGACATACTGCTGTGGTTTTTCTCAAGTTCAATTGTAAATGTTTCTCTCAGTAGACATCCCATAGATCCAAGCTCTTCTCTTTAAATGGTGAAAGGAGACATATAGTGTACAATGTACTGAACACAATGTAACATTTGTGGTTATATGCACTTAATGGCACGAGCTTCGCATTGATTCCCTCAGCTTTCTGAGATGGTACCTTGCACTGAAAGTTCTCAGGATTAAAAACGGTATAAACTGCTGCTGCTGCTGGACTGTTACTGTTGAAGATCTAGAAAAATAATCCGGTGGCCAGCCTTTCCAGGGGCAAGGTGGTGTCCTCTGTTGGGTAGATAAAGGGAGGCTCATATTCAGGGTACAGAGAACAGGGTGGAGGTGTCAAGGGAGTCACCAAAGGAGACGTTGAAAAGGCCATACTGTGTCCATAGTGAAACACACACAGGCGTCTTCAGATTGGAACCTCATATTCTCTGGTTTCCTGTGAAGAGAAACAGCATGTGAGGTTACAGAGAGAGCTGCATAGAGTAGGTCTGGTCAAACACAAAATACATCAACATGACACAACCAACCCTAATTGACATTGTAATGAATTAAAGGGGAACAACACTAAGAATTCCAATGTATTATTTCCATGGTCTAACAAAGTTCAATCAGTACCAACCAATGATTGCTTTCTTTCTTCTTCTTTTTTTTTAAAATACGTAAATTAGCTTTATTCTATTGTATTATTCTCAGTACCAAAACCAAAACATGAACCCATATATTCCCCTGTGTGCTCTTAGTAGGGATGGGCGTTTGGAAGAAAGCTGCCAACCTTTTTATCTATAACGATTTTATATATACATTTTGTATTGAAATGAATGGACCCAAATGCTTCTGCAGCCGCCGTCAGCGCCCCCTGTTGGAATTTTTGCTAGCAGCTTAAGGCACTTCCTGGTTTCACTCATTGCTCAGACCCGGAGGTTGCCCCATGGTGTAAGTGTGTGAAGGCCTGCACATGTTTCGGAGGACGGAGAGGTGGGGGTCGGGGTTTGACCAGACACTGCTGAGCAACGGCAACACAACTCAAAATAACTTTATATTACGAATAGCGTAAATATACTTTCAGTAGCTTGAAATGTGACGTTAGCACAGCACATAATATATACCGGTATAATCGCAAACAATACGATATGGCACAGCCACTAGTGCTGTGTTTTCATTCCAAAAACGTTGTAAAAGCAGTTTTTAATGTATTTGTTAATATTGTGTCTAAAATATAATGGGACATTTAACTTGTTGAATGGTGTGAAGACATTATCCATCCTGGATAAGCAGGCAATTAATGAGATGTTGGAAATTGGTTACTTGATTGTTGTATTTGTATTTAGCAAGTTGGCTTAAACTGAAAACATGACATTTAGGAAATTGGAATTGAAGTTGGAATGTTATTACAGAAATTGTGGATTTAGGCATTAACTATTTAGAAGTTAGAAGGGGCAGCTGTGGCTCAGTTGGTAGAGTGGTCACTCACTGACCGGAAGGTCGGTGGTTTGATCCCTCACCATGGCAGCCTACATGTCAAAGTATCCTTGGGCAAGATACTGAACCCCAAATGGCTCACAGATGCTGCGTTCATCAGTGTATAAATGAATTCCCAATGGTGGCAGGGGGCACTGTTGTAGGATAGCGTCTGCCACCAGTATGAATGTGTGTGTAAATGGGTGAATGAGTGCAGTGTGTAGTGTAAAGTACTTTGGATAAAAGAGTTGTATAAGTGCAGTCCATTTACCAAGTTAAACTGTAATATCACAAGAAGCACCTCATTACCATGAAATTTGGGTTTCATTTTGAAGAAATTTCCAAAAAGTTTTTGCCTATTATGACTTAATTACCATGAAATTTGCGGACCAATAAAGTGTTAACAGAAAATTGTGAGACTTATCTTTTATATCTATAACATTTGTTATTTTAACTTACAGTTTATGCAATGGATTCAGGACAAACTCACCTCATTGTTCTGCTAGATTGCCAGCATGAAAGAAAAAGAAAACAAGTAATTCAACCCAAAGAAAAAAAGTCATCATCTGGAGTGATGCTGTACCTTATTAATGATTATATGCAATATATTAAATCAAGGGGATTTATTCATATATATGTATATATATATATATGCAGAACCCAGTGTTGCAAAAACTAATGAAAATGTTGTTATCATCCCATTCAATGACTGCTTATTGAAAACAAATTGGTTACGTTAAGCTAAATGTGATAACGCTACAAATCTACTTCTTTAAAGGTTAGGGAAAAAAACTTCCTGGTTAGGCATTAAAAAAGATAGTAAAAAGTAACATAAATGCATATAAAATCTGAAGTTAATTTGTTATGTGAGTACCGGAAGATACTTACGCTGGTCACGTAAAACCGTGACACACAAAAGTTAACTTTGTTTTTCAGATGGTGTACGAACCTCTGTCCTCCCATCCAACCAGCGCATTATTGTACTTTATGCTCCATTTCATTGCTTCCCCTTTTGTTTTCACACTCCATAGAGTCACCTCTGCTTTGGCGTCATGAATAATTACTACAGTCCATTCAGTTGTCTGATAACGACCTACTGGTCCTACCAGCAGACCTCTAGAGCAGGCCTCTAGTCCAGGGCTGGGCTGGGACAAAAAAAATCCGCCCTGACATTTTTACCTCAACCAGCACACCACAACTGATTACTCCCTAACTATCTTAGTGCTCTACTGAACATGTAGATATACTAAGGATTAATCCAAACTACACTTCATGTTGGCTGCATAAGACAGCCCTCATCCCAGGGTGTCAATCAAAACACAGGAAGTCAGGACGGATAACTTTCTCTCATTAACACAAATGCAATAACATGCAGCACAACAAAGCAAACCCATAGGCCTCCAGGAAAATATGAAAGAACACACATTAAGAGTACAGTGGAAACTCCATTGCTCACTGTACAACGGTGTTCTACTAATGCTCAGGAAACAAATTTTCCAAATCAAAAAAGATCCCTTTGAGTGGGCAGATTACCCTGAAGAAACATCAAAGCCTTCACTGTCTAACTGCTAGTCTGTTTATCACCTCCAAATCTATCATCAACTGATCACGCTGGCACAGATTCCTCTTACTATGAGTTTGCCCCCTGGCTGCATGCACCCAGTATTGTCAGTACAGAAGAAAACAGTCTATACACCATACATTAAGGATATAATGTATCAATCAAACTACACATGATGTGTTCAAAAAGTTAGCAAGCTGACAAAATAAAGTTATTAACCTGACTTCGTGATATTTGAGACAGGCAGAGAACCATTTATCGCTTCTTACAGCATGTTGCCGGGTGCTGTCATCTCTATCCACCTCTTTCTTTTTATTTTGTCTGTGCCGTGACTGATTGATTGATTGACAGCCGATGGGCCCAAGGAAGAAGGGGACTTGGCTATCTGCCCACCCTCTTACTGTTTTTTTTTTTTTTTGCCATTGTTCAATGAGTCTACCAAAAAGGTTGTTCGGCCCCAAAGACTTGTCGGTAGAAAGCCTTTCTATGTTTTATGTTGTTTGTATAATCTTGATGATCTTCAAGAATAAAGATGACTTAAAAAAAAAAAATTGTATGAAGCCTGTGATAAAATTTTCCTATCAAGAACGGTGGCCCCAGGTTCACTGTGTCAGTTATTTTGTGGCAATTACAAAAAAGAATATGTGCTGCATGAGCACAATATCAACAAAAATAATCAATATCTTAAAACTTGCTTTTACTCAGCTCCTCTCCTCTCATAGGGTAGGGCCTTAACCCTACCCTGTGAATGAACCCAAAGTACATATTGTACTTCAGTGGTGAAAATTCCCCAACAATTTCTAAGTAATTAAATCAACAAAAAACACCAAAACAGGCTTCCTGTGTGATAACTGATCTATGCTAAGGTCATTGAAGGTTTGTTTTGTTTGTTTTGCTAGTGGGTTTTACTAGGTTACCTGACTTTGAGGTCCTATCCAGGGGCCGAGTGCACAAGCTGGGCATAAAAAAAATAGGTTTTATCTCTTACGCCTAAGCTTCATCAAACTCTTGAATTTACACCAAGTGCACCAAAGCCGTCTATTGTTGCTGCACCTGTTTTATGATGGGAGTGCATGTGAATGCAGGCAAAACAGTGTTGCTAAGCAATCCTCTTCTATTCAAAGCCAACTCTAACCTCTCCTTTCAATCAAGCTATGAAAGAAATGGGCAAAGCAAGCCAAAAGAAAAGGAAAATTAATTTTAATGATAGAAAAACAAGAAAACTTACAGTTACAGTAAGCAGAGGATAGAAACTTCAACTTGAAGCTTAATTAATCAAACAAAGAAACACTGTCAGCATAGAAATCTATCACCAATGCATTTAGTAACGGATGCCATGGCCTGTAGACAGTTGAGGTGAAGAATAAATGGAAAGACTCCCAGAAAAGATTCATTGGTTCTTAAAAACACACAGAATAGGGAGGTACTTCAACAAATACATCATTATCCAGCACAATCCTCATTGATATTTTTGCATAAGATTCCCCACCAGGTACACTCAATTTTATGTACAAATCCTGCTTAGTCTTTGGTGCTTCTTTGACTGTGTAGGTGGATACGATGCTAAAGGCAGTGTTGGACAGCCAAGGAGATTCTTCTTATAATCCAGCATGCTGTCCCACAGTATTTTGAGAGGGCCTGTTTGCATGAAAAAAGTTCTAAGTTGGACGTAATATTACACCAAGGAATATGCCCAGCTGGTGTACTTGTCTCCTGAAGACACTGTCTGTGTTAACCTAGGTTAAAGACTTATTTCAGTTTTGTGCTTACATGTTGCAGATTTCCAAATTGATTTGTTCAGATTACCACAGCACGTCTGGAATCAGAAAGTAGTCTGGAAAACTACTGTCCACATTAGGCCGAGAGCCAGTGAAATTGGAGATAAATAAGAGCACACAACACATTTTTGAACCAAGGTCCCATCTGCAAGTTCATCCAGACATGCTGAAAGACCTTCTCTGGTCTCAAACCAAGGGTCCAGTATGTTGGGCACACAGGGGGAATGGGGAGATGGACTATGGGCCTGGTACTCCAGTATAATGTAGCAGACAGAAGACCCTGCAACTTCCTCACTCAAAAACTCAGAAACACTAATATGCAAATGTATGCCAACCATTTGACAGTTGCTTGTATGTTGACTCACCCTTGTCTCATAAACTGAGTTGTCAAACGTAGATTCTCCAGTGATGTTTTCATATGGTAGGTTGGAGGACAGGGAGAGCTGCAGGGACTTCCTCTGAACCCTGAGCAAAGACAAAGAAGCAAAAATCTATATTTTACTATACTATGTAGCAGGTCATTATCATCCTGGAATTATAGTAGCAACATCCATGTAGTGAATACACATTTTAAGTAAAGGAGGAGAAATCATTTTCATGGACTATGAACCTTTTGCTGTCTCCTACATTATATTTTGGGTGGGTTCTATTTTTCATCATTGTGTGCTGAAATCCTTGATCTTAATCTCCTGACAGCTGTTTAAGATGCACTTGACTAAATATAGTTGCATGATTTGCCTCTCTTTGAGTTCATCAGACAAAAGCTGTCCAAACCCACTCTCTTGTCCAAGAGATCAGAAGATATTATTAATATATCAGATGCACCATGCAGGAGAACCATGGAGATATTCAGTAAAATATGGTTTCCATTTAATACTCTTCTCTCTGAAGGGACTGTAGTGTTTCATTGCTTTAACTTTTTGCACCTGTTTTAGTAAGTCAATTTTTGTCTCAAATCTAGCACTAAAAAGGAGAGTTGTAGGCCAGCTGTGAGGTGTTATGAAGGTGGATGGAAGGATGATGGACCAATGACACTTATTAGAGACATGTATCAAAACATGTTCTATATTTTAGATTCATCGAAGTAGCCACCTTTTGTTGCGGTCAAGTGAGCCGTCATTCGCTTCTCTGTAGTCAAACCAGCCGTCCCTATATAATGTAGTGCGCCCATATTGTGATATTTACGGTAAATTCATTGAGACTGCTCCAAGCGAGCTGACATGAAGGATAAACACTTTACTGTCATTCTCTCTCACTTTTTTTCAGTATAAAACTCTTACCCGCAGAGAGGAGATGAAGTATTAACTTTACATCAACACACCACATGAAATTATCAAATTGCGTCATGCCAAAAATATATTTGTTGTGTCGACGTGCAGTTTTCAGTTTTCAGAATAAATCAAAATAAATGTTACACAACCAGGCCCAAATACCAGATACATATGGAAATAAATTGCATGATATTCACAGAACTGTTCTCTGTGGATTTGTTTTTTAATTAAACGCCTTTGGATATAGACTGTACAGTAAAACATTACATTATATTAAAATTCTCTGTTTCCAGTCACTATTTCCACTGCAGGTACATTCTACAGGACCTCAGGTATCTTCTCACAAACTTACAGGACTTTTCACTATGGAAATCATAATAAAATGCACTTCAATATTTACTGTACAGTAGAATATTACAATATATTAAAAAGTAATTAAAATTAAACTGTCTGTTTCCAGTCACTAATTCCGCTTCAGGTTCATTCTAAAGGACCTCGCGTATTTTCTCACAAGCTTACAGGACTTTTCACTGTGGAAATTCTTAATAAAATGCACTGGAATATTTACTGTACAGTAACACGGGCACACTACATTATATGGGGATTCCTGGTTTGACTACGGAGAAGCGAATGGCGGCTCACTTGACCGCAGTCACCTTTTGCTTTGATGACAGCTTTGTACACTTCTGACATTCTCTTAATCAGATTCATGAGGTGTTCACCTGGATGGTCTGCAATTAACAGATGTGGAATTTTGTGGAATTTCTTGCCTTCTTAGTGTGTTTCAGACCATCCAAGAAAATCGTGGCAATTCCGAAGAATCTAAAATATAAAACATTCTGGTTTGTTTAACACCTTTTTGTTTACTACATAATTCCATATGTGTTCTATCATGGTTTTGATGTCCTAAAGATTAATCTACAATGTAGAAAATATAATAAAAATAAAGAAAAACCTTTGAATGAGAAGGTGTGCCCAAATCTATCAGGTAAATGCTGCACAATGTTGACCAGATCATCTCTAACTTTGTCAGTTTCTTGGTGCTCCAACAGGTATCATGGGAAACATTGAGAGTGCATTGATTTATCTTATGTTAATTTTATTGTTGGTAAATATAATTATTGTTAATTTTCCACTTTTCCTATTTAATTGACGGTAGTTTGTATCATTATTTTCTTAGAATAACACCAATCTTCTTTTCTCTGAAAACAGTGCTCCTCATTGAACTGTATTATAATATATTTCACTTTTTCATCATAATATGAACCTACTTTGAGAAGCAGACGTAGATCCCAATGGCGAGGATGAGGATGATGATGATGGGGATGAAGACAGCAAATGCTACTTGGGCTGCCTCCATCCTTAGCTCTGCAGCAGATGCTATTGGAGAAAGAAAGGCGAAATTGAAAATGATTTACTGACGAGTAAAATGCTACAATTTATATTATTTACAACACAGAATAATCTACTGTATGCACATATCATATTTCATAAAGCGCAGCAGAAGTGAAAAGTTAAAGTTGTTTTTTGTAATTGCTGAAACTTGAATTATTGTATCTTCTATACTCATAAGGACTCAAGTTGTGCAGGTAAAATAAACTTGTTGGAAAGACTTACCATCTAGTCTGTGCTTGTCAAACTCTGCTGGGTGGGCTGAGGAGAAAACAGTGGCAATGATAAACATGGGGGTCAAAATGCCTGAATGAAAGAAAGTAAGCAAGCAGTTATTATTTTGTTCAAAGTCATTCTGTCTGAGCTTTTTTCCCACAGAAGACAACACCCTTGATCTCTGTAGAGGGTCATGGGCCATGTTTTCCGAAAGAGGGTTTTGAGATGGTGTAGTCTAGTGTTTGCTTTTTGTACCAGGTTATTGATGTGTTTGGTCAAGGTCATGTTATTTTTTTGAAAGGTTACTCCAAGGAAGGTTGCTTCTCTGCTGATGTTGACTTGTTGGTTGTGGTGTGTTAGTTTGATTTTGGGCTGCAGGCATCGATTTCTGAAGGATGCATTTCGTTTCGGCAGGGTGTAGTTTGATTCTCCGCGTTTGACCAGTTTTCTATTTCCTTGACGCGTTTTTTGGTTGCTACGTGGGGTGATGTGGAGCTGGACTGCAAACTGTACCTCTGACTTGGCAGAAGGGCAGCAGATGTCTGAAATGTACATGAGAAAGAGGAAAGGACTCAAAACTGCACCCTGGGGAACGCCTGCTCCCTTGATCCATTCCTCTGTGATATTGGTGTGATTTCCTTTGATGACCACAAGTGTGATTGGGATTTCAGATGGGTTTGCGGTGCTCTGTGTGTGTTCTTATCTGCAGGTGAATTGTGCTACATTGAATGCGCCTTCAGGCCCTGGTGAAAGTAGTGAGTTGAGGGAGGGAATGTCTTTGAGGAAGATAAGGATATTGCCATTTGTCATGTGAATGAGTTTTTGGAGTTTGGCTTGTGGCTTGAGTTTTTGGATTTCCTGAAGATGGATTGTTTGGTTGAAAGTGGGCTGTCAGTGGTTTTGTAATTGTTTTACTTTACTTTTTACTTTATTTTTGTAACTGTGAAAAAAAAGAAAAAGAAAAGTGCCTTGGTAACCACATGTGCTACTACCTCATTTGGGTCTGTGTCTGTTGGGGCTGTTGAAGCTGAACAATGTTTCAATGATAAATGATGTAGCCTAAACATGCTTTGGTTTGTCACCATTAAAAATCAAAACACCACAAAGTTTTATCAGCTCCAGGCATCGATACAATAGTCTAAGATCAATTCTCAGACTCAGACGTGTGGACTTCACGCTGACTCAAATTTGCGTACACGAGCTGAGAGCAGACTGAGATTTGATCGTACCCTCCGCTCACGTCCAAACTGATAAATGCCGAGCCTTGCGTAGAAATGATCGTACGCCCACTTTACGCTCACTTTCTGTTGTACGCTCGTTTGATAAATGAGAGCCAATGAATTTTGGTGCTTACTGTAAAATGTCCCAACAGGACTGAAACACTAAAATAACCCCCATACTTAAGTGTCAGTCAAGTACTGTGGGCTGGGCGGTTGGTCTGCTGTTGGTCTGAGAGAAATCACACTACACACACTTCTTCACCATGAGGTGTCTCCTCCAGCCTGAATGTTTTTTGTGCTTTGATCAGGGTAGAGGCTCAAACTAAAGGCCACTCTTTTGTTATTTCAGCCTCCAGACTAGAGCAATCTTCTTCAAAGTGCCAGGACAACAAAATCCAGAGCAATTGAATAAAAGAAAAAACAAGCAGAAAAAAATACACTTTTCCTCTTCAGCCTTTCACTGTGATTGATGTGTTTCTCCTGCTTTTTGGAAACATGCTTGGTCATCTTTCTTGAGCTTGTTTCTTGTTTTGTAAAATTGTCTTTCAAACTGTCAAAGTATTCTAGGAGAGTCACTAAATAATAGAGAGGATTAAAGGGATCATGTGACTGTCCAAAGGTGTTTTGTGTATGTTTTTGTTTTGGCCATGTCTTTTGTTGTTTGTTTGTTCTATGAACTGGATAAAAATATTTAAGCTACATAATTACTTAAGTAAAAATATACTCAACACAAGCTTGACCTAACACAGAACCTGAAATCATGACATAAGATCATACTGATATACAAATAGCATAAGAGAAATGTAGGGCCATTAAAAAAACTGTACTACAAAAGTGGTGAATCTAACTCATTTGTCAATCCCATCTCCCATTTGTGCTTGATGGCTACCTTGTTGAACTGCTCCAGCAACACACAGTGAGGGAAAGATTCAGTAATCGAGGGAGTGAGAGAGAGAAGGGCTCATGACACTCAAAATACACCAGCACTAGGGTTTGAGTAGGTCTACGTTATATATTATTTGCAAAAGTGCATTTAAACTAAAAAAAAATGCACTCTCTATGTAGCTTGTGCTTATGGCCAGGAGAGCAGCCTATTTAATATGCAGAAAGAGGTGTGATGGGGCCTCACGCTGCATACTCACAAAAACATTGTGTACGCTGTTTTTCCCGCGCACGCCACATGTATGAAAGGTGAACTTGCCATGAGAATGTGCGGTGGCACCGCAAACTTTTGATTGGCGGAAACTACTGTCTTTTATGCTCTGTTTAAAACGTGTTTCATATCTAAACTGAAACTACACACAACTGCATTGTGTTTACAGTTTATAGCTCTCTGACAATGGAGGAAAATGCAGTTTTCCACCCTCAATAACCCGTTCTAAATATGAGGGGATTGATGATTTTTATCATCTATTGTATTTTATATTTCGCCTGCGTACTGCTGATAACATGTACAATTATGATTCTAATAATAATAATAATAATAGAATGTTGAAGTCTGTATGTTTTTAAGTCTGTTTATGTTTTAAAATTGTATATTTTCTTAAGTTAATATGTTTAGCTATTTCCACTATTTTTATATACATATACACCGAATTTCCCTCAATCAATAAATAAATAAAGTATTTCTGATTCTGATTAATATGGAGCACAATATCAACCTAGTGAAACATATTTTCACAGATAACCTGCCTTAATCACTGTCTCAAAGTCCTGATCGCCGACTGTTTCCCCTTTGGTTTAACATGAAGATGTTAACGCTGCAGGTGCACAGCGATCCATGATGCACAAACCCCTGAGAGTTACCTTGTTACCTGATCAAAAACACTTGTTGCTTTTTGCATAAAGTTAATAAAGTGCTGGTTTACTGCAGAACATACATGGTCTATATTGTTTCTGTGGTTTGAACGTATGTTGTGTTTAAAATAAATGGAAAAGTGAGATAATGATTGGAGTTTTTATAATTTTTTACTGCTATATTTGAGTTACTCCACATTAATATAGTCTTATCATAACATGTATTCCATATACCAGTAGAAGTTCAAAACCAGATAATTTACTGCATTTAATAATGCGATGAAATGAATTCTGAGCGGAATATAGTTCAGAGTACTGATCTGGCCTTCTGTACCCTTCATAGTTTTTTTCATATGGCCCTTTGAAAATTAATTGCATACCCCTGCTGTAGAAGTTAGGTGTAATGATGTAATGTTTGGTGGCGTTGGGCACACAGGGACATTTCAGGGGACTTCTAAAGTCCTTCCTCACCCTCAAGAGGTGCTGGAATGCCACTGCAAACTGCCCAGTATAGACTTTTACTACCCTGGGACTAGCTAGCTTTGTTTGTTCTGTGTCTCGAGAGCTCCCTTTCTGCCTGGTGGGGGTTTAGGGTTAGGCTGGGGATGTCAGGGTGGGATGCAGTGAGTATTATTTTGGCAGTGGTTCTGTTTTTATGGACGGGGTGGGGTTATGATGCAGTTTTCTGTCTGTATTTATTAGGTTTGAGTTTAAATCCTTTTAACCCTTTATCGGGCAAAGAACCGTATTTGGTAACTTAGTGGATATCTAAACGGGTTCCCTGTGTCTCGCTCTCTGGATTTCTTCCAGCTAATCAGCAAAGATCAGCCTGTGTCATAGACGGTGACACCATGACATCTGACCAATCAGTATGATAATAATATAATAATATATGATAATATAATGACCTTGACCTCCAATGTAAAAATGAAAAATTTAGAAAAAAAAGAAGAAGCAAGAAACAGTTGTACAAACAGAGTTATTATTCAGTGACTTGTACCAGGAGAACTTGACTATGACGGCATACTAGGGCCAAGTATGAATAAGAATAAAAATACAAACCCGGGGGAGGAGGATAATATTTTGAGAAAAAAGTTGCAAATTTACTAGATTAAAGTGGCAAATCTATAAGAAAAAAAGTTGCAGATTTACGAGAAAAAAGGGAAAAAAAAGCAGCTTTTTTCTCACAGATTCACCACTTTAAATCTCAGAAATCTGCGCATTCTCATAAACTTTTTCTCAAAATATTCCCCCCCTCCCCCGGGTCTGTATGTTTTTTTTTTTTACACATTCTGTCAGTATGTAATATCCTCCAATATTCTCTAGGGTTGAAATTTAGAATTTGCAAGTATTTGAATGAGCGCCCTATTAAGGGTTAAGAGGGTCATTTTAACTTTGATTCAATAGTATTTACATTTTGACATTAAGTATATGTGTGACTTGTGACTTGACTTGCAAGAAACAGTCTTAAATCAATACAATGATTTAGTTGTCTTGACCACTGGAGTTAACCAGCTGAGTAGAACTATAAAAGGAATTGAACGATTCAGCAATTTATTGGCACATTTATAATTACTAATCAAAATTCTAGATGTAATATATTTTGTTTTATATTTAAACTTAAATTAGCTCAGATATTTTAAGAAGTAAAAGACCCCATGACATTGTGTTTCGCTTTAGTTGAGGTTACAATGTAGTGAAGGCATCAGGGTGCAGTTCCTTACCTTTACAGACAGGTGGCAGCCCACTCCACTGGGATGGGTGTCCAGGGACACAGTGGAGAACAGGCTCACCCAGCAGCTGATGGCCAGTCAGACAGGAGTAATGAAGCGTCTCTCCAGCCTGGAAGTGGAGCTTGTTGGAGCTGGGGATCCCAAAGTTAGGTGTCCCTGGGTGACTGCAGGGCTCAAAAGTCTCAGCTGGAGTTTAAAGAAAAAAAACAGTTCACAATGACAACGATGTGCAAAAATGTGAGTAACATATGTAAATGTTCTCTTAATATTTATAAATAACATTTTTATCACAGCGGGGCCATTGGAGGATGATACTACTGCCCAGACTGCCATGGAAATTGTTCTTCTGCCAATAAAAATGACAATAGTATTTCTATCAAACTAAAAAAATACACTTGTCACATGTCAAAACTTAACAGGCAGATTGACGTGAAATGTGAACACAAGTAGGGATATAGGCTCAAATAAGATTTTGAGTTTGGGAAATGATGTTCAAACACTGAGGCTGTAAACAGAGTAAAACATGATTGTTAAAAAAATACTATATATATTAATAACATGTGGGCTAAATAAAACGTTATACATACTCTTAACGGTATGAATTGCTCAGTCTGTGGCAGGTCATTGAAATGCTAATGAAACCATGACACTATGTGACCTAATGTCCGTTTTAACATAAACATTTAAAGTCTTAGAAAAAAAATCGCCAAATTTACTATGGAGCTTTGCCATTAAATTTAGTCGTATGAGTCAGAATTTGGCCCCCAAGTGCAACAGTGGTCATCATGGGATACAAATAAATAATAGATTATTGATCCCACACTGGGGAAATTCACTTGTCACAGTAGCAAAAACAGAAGCAAAATGTGTGAATATAAATGGTAGTAGTTTGAATGAAAAATATAAATACAGATCAAGATTATATATTAAAGCTATGGTGAGTAGTTTAATGATAAGTGCTAACGAAGGTGTGGTGATGATCTGAACAGAAACTACAACATGATCAGGTGGTGCAGAGGGGTGTTCCATCAACGTGGCTAAATAAACAGTGGCTTCATTGGAAAAGCCTGGTTAGAATGAACACCAACTTTCACTTCAGGCTAAAGCCGTTCCACTGTCAAAGCTAACCCAACCCAGACTATACAAGCCAGCATTGTGCACGAGCATGGAGTAAATAAGCAGCCCCTATTAATCGATCGTGGAGCAGCCGGGAGCAGCCAATAGATGTCGCAAAAAGTGATGAAAAGCAGCGCTGAAGGAGCTTTATGAAGACTTTGTTGGAACCTGGTCTCACAGGAATCCGTGAAATAGCCACAGATTCGCTTAACTCAAAATCCGTGGAATAGCCACGGAATAACTGAAATTTCTGTGAAACTGACACGGATTTTGCTACAATGCAAATTAATGACATTTATTTATTTACATTTTTTTTTCTATTTTTTGTTCCAAGTCACGTGACTTTTAAGGTCCCGGCGGTCAGAACAAAAAACATGGCGGACAATTCTCTAATTTTTAGTGAAAAAATCAATATTTTGACTTATTTTCTGCATAAAAATGGATTTTGATCACATTTCTAGCGAGAAATATATGTTTTATTTTATTTGTATTAAAATTCACTCAGTGAACGTACATAATCACTTTGTATGTTGGAATAGCCAGGGGATATGACCATGTTGCTTTCAAGCGACAGTCACAAAAAGAGGTGAAAAACAGCGCTGATTTTTTTTTTTTTCGGCGGCCGAGCAAACGATGCTTCTGGAGCTTTACGAAGAATATCAAGTGACACAATAACAGACAATACTACAACCATTAACAGAGCCAGGGAGATGGCATGGCAAAAAAAAATGCAGACTGATAAAATGCACGAGTTATTCAATCCTACTTATTGTGTTATTTGTAGTTGTTAATAAATACACAATCAGATCACTAGATCAATAAGAGTGGTTATATTATCAGTAGGCTGGATAATAACAGCTGTATGTTCACAATTAGGTGTAGGCTAACTTCGGAGAACTCAAAACTAAAATTAATTTCCTGTAAATTGGCCTAACTGGGTGAAGTAACCATGTCCTATATTAATTATGCTGTTACATATCAACAATAGGAATCTGAACAGCCAAAAAAGGACTTGGACAGGTGAAAACGTAGTAGTATTACTACTCCGCCTACTCCTCTCTTTGAGTGAAAGACGTCTGGCTCCTCCGCCACTGAAGGGCTCTACATGTCAAACTAGACTGTTCTCCTCGACACATACAGTTCCACTTTCGCATGATGACACTTGTTTGATCTTCGAAGGATTTTTGGAAGTACAATTTTGCATCTTTTGCTCATGATCTCAATCTCATGCATAACAATGACCTGCCTTTTCTTCTCCAAAGTAATTTCCGTTGTCCGGTAAAATTAATTATTAGTCAGTGCCATCGAACAATATGTCTCCACCTAGAAAGTAGGTGAGGCAGAGTATGAGACATTCATGCAAATGACTTTAATGCCTTCAAGGCTGTTTGAAGAGGAAATTATATTTTAATCAGACTGACACACTTTTAGCTTGTAAGCTTTATCAGAGGTCAGGTGGTGTACTTTAAAATCACAAAAAGGCTGATCATTTATAGAAGAAATTGACTTATTACAAAAGCCTTAACTGGTAAATCAGAAAGATGTCTAGTAAAATTATAAAATGTTATATTTTACACAAAACCCTTTTTCTAAAATTACATGCAGACATTGACAAGTTAATACTTGTGTGCTTGTGAAGTGGGGGTTCATAAAAGTATCCTACTGTTGGCATTTCGTTGTTGCTGTCATAATTAGTCATTTTTTAAATTTCTTTGGTTTGTCTCTTCCATAAACCGCCAAAAGCCTGATTTAAAGAGCTGATCTGTGAAGTGTGCACGGCACAGTTCTGCTTTTGTGTAGGAACACATACAATACACATCATGATACATTTTACACTTTTAAAATTTAAAGATAAGTCTGACAGCAAGGTGAAGTGTTGAAAATATTCTAGGTAGTTAAAGAGAAATATATTTATTTTTAGCTGATCATTCTATTAAAAAAATGTTGCTGCCATAGATAATACACTGACTATGTAAAGTTACATATATAACCCTCAAAATATCCCAAGTACTCTACCAAGGAATAAAGGATTCATTTATCAGCAGGATCTGGAAAAAATCTGTCCATGCATGTATTTTCAGTACTGATTATCGTATCAGTGTCTTTACAGGTCTAAAATAAGTCCAAATAAGTCATAAATAAGATTCCAAACTCTGATACCTGGATCCTCAATAAAACCAAGAAAGTGGATCACATCTTTCCAGGTCTGATTCTTTACACTGGCTTCCTGTCTGTCAAAATACTACTGTTTGTAAATGAAGAACTGAATGGGTTAGGTCCAAAATACATTTCTAATCTAGTCCCTCAGGACTAGGTCTCCTTAGTGACCTGGCGCACTTCCGATTTGCGGAGTGAATTTGCAGCATTTCGCTCTTGCAGTTGTTGTTGTTTTTGTATGTGTTTTTTGGTATTTGCAGCATTTTTCTTTGCCATTTGTTTTGTGGGTTTGTAAGTTTTTGCTTCCGCTTCGTTTCTGTGATTGCAGCATTTTTCTGTTGCATTTGTTTAATGTGTTTGTGTGTTTTTGGTTTTGCAGGATTTCTGTGTTTGTAGCGTTTTGCTGTTTGTGGCGCGTTTGCCCTTGTCGGCCACTGTAAAAATCAACAGTGACAGTAGAAACTGTATGAGAGCTTGAGAAAAAAATCCAACCCACTACTTTCACACCTCCACACACCTAGCCATCACTGCATAACATGGGTGGGATTTATCACATAGGCACTAATTGGCTGTCAAATTGAAATGGGCCTTTAGGTAAACACAACATACAAAGTTAGCCTTTCTTTCCCGGCTCACTGACAGAAAAGCAAACCCCAGTCTAAACATTCCTTTTTTTTAAAAAAATAAATAAGGAAAAGCCTGCATAATATAACTTTGAATTCAGTTCCCGGTATAGCTGCATAGGCCTTGAGAGAAACTTTAACTTATACGTACGAAGGCATCTAGGCAGCTTCTGGTTCCACTTGGGGCCTGAGGATCCTCGATTGTAGCAGGTGAGCAGGCTGTTTCCAGACAGGGTGAAGCCCTTGTTACAGATGTACTGGATGGTTGAAGCCACAGTGAAATGGGGACCCGACAGCACCCGCCTGCTGTGCTCCACTATTCCAGGGTCAGCACAAGACACCACTAAATGGACAGAACAAGCAAAATGGTTATTGTCAACTCTCATTTTCTGTCTTCCTTTGGCTCACCCAGACAGAGAGTTATGACTTTAACACAACACCAACAAACTGTACAATTCACACTGATGTTGACCAAGAGAGCTGATCTGTAACATTTTTTTAAGAGGTGACGATGTACCCATGTATGAGCTAACAATTTGAGCATTATGAAGGTTTAAAAGAAAGAACCAACTGAGATTAATATATAATAACATAAAATTAAACATTTGCAGTAATGCAAGTAAATATATTACAAAATAAACACAGTATATTTGCAATATTTACATACAATTCAGCAAAGACAAAAAGGGAAACACAGAATATAAATAACCAACAAAATACCAACTGTGTGTACTGCTGTTCTCTCACTTCATACATGTTGACATATTGAGGCCAGAGATGAAAATTGTAGTTTCTCCATTGTACCAGTAACAGTAAAGAGCCAAAGGGAGACACAATACTGCAGACATATGCATTTTTGGATACTGGAAGTGAATATAACAGGACCAAGAACCAATATTCTGAACCAAGGAAACATTTATGGAAATATTAATTCTGGACAAAGGCAATTTCATTCTTTTACCTGGTGCCCATTTTTCGAGCTTGACATTCCCAAACAAGAAGACCTCACAAAATGAAGAAAATATTAGACAGTCCAGTTCTTTTTGTTTGAGCCAGGTTACATGAGCCCACAGAGGCAGCATTAAGCAATTAGTTGTGTCTGTTCTGACATCCAATCAGACCTATTCTGGTTCCAGCAGGAGAGGGGCCAGTCAGGCCAGAAACACAGGGTGGAAGTCAGCCATGCTGGAGCCTTGGTCCCTGCCTTCTGCCAGTGGGGCTGGTCACTGGTACCTGTGTGTGTGTGTGTGTGTGTGTGTGTGTCTGCTTTTGAGTAATAATCGAATGAAAACTAATTGGAATATTAGCCACTCTTGGTTCATATTAGCTTAGCAACATGGCTATTGCTAGCAGCCTGACTACTGTCCGAAGCAAGAAACAACCACAAGAACTCCAATTTGTACAACAGTACTATGGTTCCATTGCTTGCCAATTAAACTACATGGGAATAGCTACTTTAGGCTATTTTATTGAGTTGTGAACTATTGTTATGGGGTAGTAGTGAAGCTATAATGTGCTGTTGTTAACAATGTGTTGTCTTGGTTCAGGACTACAAAGCCTTGATGTCTCATTCATTCATTCATTTTGCTTGTTTTCCCCTGCCTTTCCACTTATTGTCATTTTTAGACCCAGCTCCCCCCACTCACTCACCTGTTTGATATCCCAATCAGCTTGGTAGTATATAAAAAATTGCCAGCTGTCACTAGCCATTGGCCATAATGTCTTATTGCATTATGCTAAGTATTCTGGCAATCTTTTTACTGTACTTACTACCTGATTCTGCCTGCCTGATTTTGACCTTGTCTGGTTAAGTCTGCCGCCTCTGTTTGCCTGCATGGGTTTGCCTTAAGATTTTGGACTTGGACTGCTCTTAATTTTCTTTCTTGAGTTGAGCTTATGGGTTTCTTCCTGTTCTTCATGAGCCAGCATTACACTGTAAGGTGACAGATCTCAGAGCTGTCTTGGAATCTTAGGTTTATGTTCAGGCCAACTGACAAGCCCCAAAAGGCCAAAAAATTAAACAAAAAATGTGAAAAAGTGAATAAAAACATGTTAATTTTGTTGGATCTATGAGACAGGATCTATCAATATTATCTAGTACATTGTTGGTGCCAAAAGCAAGATGGAACCTCTCTGGTACTAACCTCTCTCACAGCTTGGTAAGTCCCCACTCCAGGTGAGATCCCATTGGCACATGAGCAGCTCGGCGCCCATCACCTGATAACCAGGGTAGCACTGGTAGGTCACCACGGTACCCTGAACCAGCTCAGGATGAGATGTACTCTTCCAACCATTAGAGATCTCTGGAAGCTCAGGACACGTGTCATTACGAGCTACTTCTGCAGGTAATTGTGAGTGAAGAGGGAGAGAAAGAGACAAGAAGGAAGTGAGGGAGACAGGGAATTAGTAAAAGGATGTGAACATTCAACATTTTTTATGCTGAGGGCATACAGTTTCTAATGTCAGTCAAAAAGTCTCGATCTGCCCTTTGATTTATAGCAGAAAAACTAAACTGGCAGCTAATATTTTCAATTACAGTCTGGCCTTTCCTCTACTATTTGTACATAAAAAAAATGCAAAATGTCACAATGCCATGTCATTTATTTGACACACTCATGCCTGAAATTAGGGGTGCTATTGGCGGTAGGCTATAACTGCAAGCCAAAAAAGTTCACCAAACAAGTCAATATATATTGTTTTTTTTGAGAGAAGCAGTCCATAAAACATGATTGTTCCTTAATAGTTTAAACCCTTCGTTATTATTTTATGACATTGATTTTATTTTAAAAAATTCAATGTATTTTATGTGTATATGATGCGCAAACAACAGACAAAAGGCTGTTGTTACATAGAACAAGCCATTGGAATCAAAAAGTTTTAGGCTGCAGCGGCATAGCCCCTCACTTTGTCTTGGTTACAGTTTATATTTGGCTTAGATACGGGTTCCCTGGAAATTTGCTTTCTGTTTCATTGTTTTAAGCTGCTGTAGAGTAGAGCTGCATCTGGATTTGGAATTGTGTACCACCACTTGTGCCCATTATTTCTTGTTTGCGGTTGCTGTCTGTGTGTCAGGACACACTCATTTGGACTTGGGTCCTCACTGCATTCTGTCGGTGTTTCTGTGTTATAAAGTTCATGCTAAATGGTAAATGGACCTGCACTTATATATATATATATAAGTATATATTTAAGTATATATATGTAACATGATACAATATTTGGCATCATTAGATCTCCCCTCCATAGGTAAAAGTGATAAATGAATTGCTCCTGTCACGAAAAATGAATTGCACATGGCAATTAATAAACTGAAAGCAAATAAATGCCCTGAAGAGATGGCTTCCATAATGAATGGTATAAGATCTTTAGAGAAGATCTTGCTCCTATTATGTTACATTCATTTAGTATGACCACCATTATGGAAAGATGCAGTAAATGGTAAATGGAGTGCACTTATATAGCGCTTTTATCCAAAGTGCTTTACACTACAGACTGCACTCATTCACCAGTTCACACACACATTCATACTGGTGGCAGAGGCTACCCTAAACGGTGCCACATGTCACCACTGGGAATTCATTCACACACCGATGAACGCAGCATCGGTAGCAGTTTGGGGTTCAGTATCTTGCTCAAGGATACTTCGACATGTAGGCTACGACGGTCAGGGATCGAACCACCAACCCTCCGATCGGTGGGCAACCCACTCTACCAACTGAGCCACAGCCACCCTCATATACCCTGTTCTATATTACGTGGCGGTGGCTCAGTAAACAATAAACCATGTTCTGATCGGGAATAAACGTGTATACCATGTGTGAAAAGTCCATCGATGAATATGGCACTAAGCTGTCTCTTTATAAAGTATGTTGGTGTTCAAGTTTGCTGTCTGCTGTAGTGTCAAACTTTCTAAAACTGGTGTAAAATATCCTTGGCCAACCACATTAATACAACCATTAATGTTGTGCAGCATTTAGTATCTCAGCACTCCCTACTGTGACTGTCTTCCAGCGTCCCTGAGATCACCTCTTTCCATTCTGAACACTGTGAGTTTTACTTTAGAGCTACCCTTGTGCCAAAATATCAACTTCACAAGCACAATATCTCTTGTGTCATCTGCATATTGAGGTGGGTCCCACTCCCAACCCGTCACATTCTGACATCTTGTAACTGACCTGAACTTTGTGTGTGATAAAGATGTACAAGGCACCTTTTAGTGTGTGTATGAGACACACCAGGCTATTCATTGTCTCTAATGTAAATCCATCTGTGGCAGTATTATGTGCCTTAGGTAAATGATGTAACATATAAGAAGCATGAAGCTCCGCTCAGGGGAGGAAGATGGGTCAAACAACACTGGGCTTTAAGTCGGTAAGTTGGTTTCTGAAACTGCAAATAAATTGTCGTGAAAAACTGAAGAATCGAATGACCAAAATAATTAAAGGCCAATTCTGACTTCATGTATCAGCCAACAATAACAAGTGTCAGAACCTCTAAGCTGACCAGTATTTGCATAAAATTATGTGTTTGTCGCACCTTCCAAAAGGGTCAACATCCAACATACAAGTATTTATTTTGTGTCAACTACCGTATTTCCTCAAATAGTAGCTGGGGCTTCTATTAATAAAAAATAGGGGCAGGCTATTATTTGAAGGAGGCTTTTATTAAAAAAAGAAAATCAGAGCAGCTCTGACCGGCACTTTTTAGAGTGTTTTACACAGCACATTGTAGCCAGTTACCCGGATGTCAGCCATATTGGAATTACTCGGATGTAAACAAACAATGAACAGCATGCTGAATGTTCATTTTAAGCAGGATTTAAAATGTCTGAACTACTAAAAAGTTGTGCATAAATGGCTCGACTTTACAGAGAATGACTAGGACAGCGGGAGAAACAACCATATTTACCTACAGTACTAACTCGTGTGGCCAAACTTCAAAATACAGGTGTTGTGTTGAAATCTGTTACCCGTCAAATGATGTTTCCTGAATGGTGTTCTCCGTAGCATCACCTCCACGGTTGGAGTTAGGGTTTAAGTTTAAGTTTAAGGTTAGGCCTTGTAGAGAGAACTGTTTGGGGTTAAGGTCAACTTGGGCTCATGTTAACAAATTAAAGGAGGACTGGTTGGGGTCAGGGGTCAGGTTGGTGCAGGTTAAGGTAAGGGGGACACATATCGACGGGGGAACAGACTTTGACATAATACCGGTAAGACACCCGGCTTGTAAAAGAGGCCGGCTTTTATTTACTAAAAATTGTTTTTACACCCGGTTACTAAATGAGGCCGGTCATTAACAGGGGCCCGGCTTTAAATTGAGGAAATACGGTACTTCATTTCAAGCAACAAGCCTTAAAACAATTTATAAATCATTCATATTATTACATAATGTTAGTATTTAATCTACACATTGTGGCTTCAAAGTCATGTTGTACTACACTGGCTTGTGGTGCAGAATTGAATAGCATTCTTAACTGTAGGGGTGCTAAATCACAAAAAAGACTCCTACACGCTGGGATTTTGTGCCATTCTCATGTTTTGAAAAAAAATAAAATAAAAAAAAGCTTTGATCCTGGTACTTGCACTCTCTTTAAAATGTATTAAAGTTGGGCTTACAAAACAAATTATTTTTGAATTGGCACCTGCCTAAAGCTTGAAACAAAGCTTGTTAACTCCTGTTGGCTTTGCTCTGCTCATTCCGTCAGGCTCACAGTAGCAGATTCAGGCCCTCTGCTTAGAAATTTAATTGGACAAACACACCAAGTAATTGCACTTTGGCTCTAGAAGAGCAACACCTAGCCACGTTGCTGTCTTGTGTTTACATTCCACCAATGAGATTCATGAAGAAACTGTAATAAAAGCTTTCCCTTCTTTATTCTTCTTTGTTGATCATCTGTATTCTGGAGCCTTTCTTTCCCCCTGAATTCATTAAATCTTATCAGATATAGTGCGCTGGCTGATAGCAGAGACCCAGCAGCACAAAGGACAGCCTCTTATTGCTCCCATTTTTAGGCCCCATACTTTAAAAAACAAATTCTCACTTCCACTCTTTTATATTGCCATTTTACTTTTCATTTTACTGTCTTAATCTCCAATCTGCTGCTTTGCAACCTGTTCTCTTTCCATCCATCCATCCACATGTCTATATATATTTCTCATGTCTTTGTAGCTGGGTACTACACGCTGTAAAATTCACTGCTACAGACTTAATATTATCAGACTTTATTTATATTTATCATTAAAGAAAAGGTCACGTCAGAAATATACTTCACATACTTCACAGAGACTGAGATAAAAAGTTGGATGGCATTAGTGCAGAGCTGAACGTGGGTAGTCTAATTGAGCCAGCTAGAAGCATGATGACAGTACTAGTCTCGCATTATCTGAAGAATAACAACAAAGAAACCAAAGAAGGCGCAAAGCTGACTAACATGTTTTGGAGAGTTACGTCCTGAAAAAATGTATCTGCTGCCTGTCGGATGGACCAATGAATTCAGTATCCTCCTCCCTCCACATCTTTTACAGATGAATTAGTGTTACATTGTTATGAAATAGCTCCAGCTATTTGGAGGATTTGTCATTTTAACATTTCTGTTTTTGTACATATTGAACAAATGAGATACATCAAGAATGTCAGTGAGCTTTGGAGACTGGTGTTGGTAGGTGCTTTTTTAAATTTTGCATGGACCTAAACTAGGTGTTTGGACTTGCTTCCAGTCCTCATGCTAACATAGGCTTGTGCTTGCATTATTACAATAGGACCATACGAGGTCAGTGCCTTAAAGCTGTAGGGCCCTTGAATATGGAATAGTTTACATGAAAATGTAAGCTCTCTGATAAATGAGTCCTGAGGTTTAAATCTTGAGGTGGCTGACTTATCTCTGAGCAATGAATCTGTGCCTTACCAAAGAAGTGGACTATGAAGCCATTGCCATAGCCGTAAACATTGGTGGCAGGGTCAGACTGGAACTGGATGGTGATGTCTGCAGTGGAGGTGTAGAGCTTGAATCGGGACTTTGATCCTCCATACTGACCCAGAACTTTAGCTGTAAGGTCATCTCCATCATAAAAGGTCACCAGGTCATTCTTCCCGATGTTCAACCTGAAAGACACACAGAATTAAATATGTATCTAGTGTCCAGCTTAACCAGCTTCTGAAACATTTTAGTGACATTTGGGTTTTCCATTTAGGTTTTTTTTTTTTAACACAACTGTTCTCTCTCTCTCTTTTCTCTCTACATTTTTGGCCTCACCTTTAAACTCTCTCTTGCAGACACTGAAGTAGTCACAACCTACAGATCAAACACCACCTCTGTATTCACCATAAACATGCATACATACCACTTGAATAATTATATACTTGAAATGTATGAGGGGCCATATGGGCCAAAATTCATTCTTCCCTCTCACATGCAAAACAATTACATCACATTAAATGCCTCTCACATTCACATAAAATACCCTTTACATTCACAAAAAGTACCTTTTATGTTCACAAAGAATATCTCTAAAAAAACTGTGAATGTGAGAGGTAAAACTGTGAATGTGAGAGGTAAAATTGTGAATGTAAGAGGTGAAATTGTGAATGTAAGAGGTAAAACTGTGAATGTGAGAGGTAAAGCTGTGAATGTGAGAGGTAAAATTGTGAATGTGAGAGGTAAAATTGTGAATGTAAGAGGTAAAATTGGGAATGTGAGAGGTAAAACTGTGAATGTGAGAGGTAAAACTGTGAATGTGAGAGGTACAATTGTGAATGTGAAAAGTAAAACTGTGAATGTGAGAGGTACAATTGTGAATGTGAAAGGTAAAACTGTGAATGTGAGAGGTAAAACTGTGAATGTGAGAGGTAAAACTGTGAATGTGAGAGGTAAAACTGTGAATGTGAGAGGTAAAACTGTGAATGTGAGACATAAAACTGTGAATTTGAGAGGTAAAACTGTGAATGTGAGAGGTAAAACTGTGAATGTGAGAGGTAAAACTGTGAATGTGAGACATAAAACTGTGAATTTGAGAGGTAAAACTGTGAATGTGAGACATAAAACTGTGAATGTGAGAGGTAAAATTGTGAATGTGAGAGGTAAAACTGTGGATGTGAGAGGTGAAACTGTGGATGTGAGAGGTGAAATTGTGAATGTGAGAGGTAAAACTGTGAATTTGAGAGGTAAAACTGTGAATGTGAGAGGTAAAATTGTGAATGTGAGGCATATAACTGAATGTGAGAGGTAAAACTGTGAATGTGAGAGGTAAAATTGTGAATGTGAGACATAAAACTGTGAATGTGAGAGGTAAAACTGTGAATGTGAGAGGTAAAATTGTGAATGTAAGAGGTGAAATTGTGAATGTAAGAGGTAAAACTGTGAATGTGAGAGGTAAAGCTGTGAATGTGAGAGGTAAAATTGTGAATGTGAGAGGTAAAATTGTGAATGTAAGAGGTAAAATTGGGAATGTGAGAGGTAAAACTGTGAATGTGAGAGGTAAAACTGTGAATGTGAGAGGTACAATTGTGAATGTGAAAAGTAAAACTGTGAATGTGAGAGGTACAATTGTGAATGTGAAAGGTAAAACTGTGAATGTGAGAGGTAAAACTGTGAATGTGAGAGGTAAAACTGTGAATGTGAGAGGTAAAACTGTGAATGTGAGACATAAAACTGTGAATTTGAGAGGTAAAACTGTGAATGTGAGAGGTAAAACTGTGAATGTGAGAGGTAAAACTGTGAATGTGAGACATAAAACTGTGAATTTGAGAGGTAAAACTGTGAATGTGAGACATAAAACTGTGAATGTGAGAGGTAAAATTGTGAATGTGAGAGGTAAAACTGTGGATGTGAGAGGTGAAACTGTGGATGTGAGAGGTGAAATTGTGAATGTGAGAGGTAAAACTGTGAATTTGAGAGGTAAAACTGTGAATGTGAGAGGTAAAATTGTGAATGTGAGGCATATAACTGAATGTGAGAGGTAAAACTGTGAATGTGAGAGGTAAAATTGTGAATGTGAGACATAAAACTGTGAATGTGAGAGGTAAAACTGTGAATGTGAGAGGTAAAACTGTGAATGTGAGAGGTGAAATTGTGAATGTGAGAGGTATTTTGTGTGTATGTAAGAGGGAAGAATGAATTATGGCCCATACGGCTCCTCATAGAAATGTGTAACAGGACACAACGTTAATGGTACACCTCTTGCATTTTTAAAATGACAGTAATTTCACAAAGAGGGCCACTTATCACTGAGAAGGACAGTTATATCGTTCATGAAGGGCAGCATGGTTCCAGTTTCCTTGCTCTTGAGTAAACCATTGTCAGGAATGTGAAATCCTGTGGTTCACATCCTTTTATATTTATGGAAAAAATTATGGAGCTTGATGTAACTATCACATGGGTCATTTGTTAACATAACACATACATTTAGTTTTAATTCTAATATGGATAATACCACCACAGATTGTCTCCAAGCCCCAGCTGAGATACTGTTGATGACATCACCAAATTGTTTTTGTTGTTTTTTATCTCCCTCCAGATCCTCAGTAGACAATATACAACTGTAGTACTAGTACTAGTACTAGTAGTACAACATATTAGAAACCACCATGTTAGTGTGTGAAATCAGCGGAGTTGCAATGTACTCTCCAAAACCTCTCAAACATAGTTGTTAAGTTAAATATAAACATGAGCAGTATGGACAAAAATATGAGAATAAAGGCCACAATAACAACCCCCCTCTTCCTCAAACATCTGATATGCTATTTCCTGGATGAATCAGACTGACAAGGAGAACAACAATCATATGTTGACAGTGATTAGCATTGACATTCCTGTCTATAAGATGAATGAATCAACATCCCTCTGAATAAGCACAGTGTTACTGACAAATGTATTTGTGCCGATTTGACCATAGACTGTTAAGCTGGAACTCTTACAAACCTCAAAGCTGTTTAAAAATGTCACCTGGGGCTGAGCTATCTCTTTGTAGAGTGAAGATTTAGAGCATGGAAGAAATGGCTTAGTCAGAATAAAGCAGTGACATGCTCTTTGCTGTCGCTAATTAATCACCAGCGGCTCATGATAAAACTCATTAGCCAGCCTGAGATTGAGCTATTAATCACTATGGGAATGCCGGAAAATCAAAGGTTCAAGAGGCGTGGATTGAATCGACACATTGCAAAGCCTGGCAGAGGATGAAATGTTAATTTTTGAGTCTTTTTTTTTTAACCAAAAACTGGAAGAAATGTCAGGAATATGGGTGAGGTTGTGAACAGATGAGTGGAGAATGTTTTCTTTCCACAGGCAGAACCATTTGTCTTCTGTCAGCTGGAGATGTACGCTCAGCCCCACACACACTGGCACTTGTATCCTTACACTTGTAAAGACTTTCCACTGAATGAATAAATTCTAAAACCCGTACTGTAACCATCTGTTCTGAACATAACCTGACCCAAATGTAAACCAGGGCCAAATTTCCACGTGTTTCTCTCTAATATTCCATTACTTCCATACTCTGGAAGTCATTGAATATTGTATATATTGTTGCACTCAGCCCATTAGTTTCTGCTGCTACCTAATTTTTAAGATTTACATCTTGTAAATCTTAAAAATTAGGTCACAAATATGTTGGTGACAAATATGGGGAGAAAGGTAAAATATAGGTACAAACAAGGAGGTAAATACTTTGGAAACATCTTTGGTCATGCCCATTCATTTTAGTAACCTAATTGTAGTTGGTTCACAATTGTAATAGCCCAAATTTTGATGCAGGGAATTAGGCAGCACTATAGAAGCACCTCCTCTCTACCTTTTTTACCATGTTGAAATACACAATTAGTATCTTAATGGCCTTAGTGTGTAACTCTGTTTTTCTGGCGAGATCGTGCGACAACAAGATTATGTACATTCACTGAGTGAATATTTGGAAAATAAAACATATATTTCTCGCTAGAAATGTAATCAAAATCCATTTTTATGCAGAAAAAAAAGTCAAAATATTGTTTTTTTCACAAAAAATGTGAGAACTGTCCGCCATGTTTTTTTTCTTTATTTCTTCCAGAATCTTGAAAGTCACATGACTTGGACACAAACCCATAGGAACTCTGCATTGTAGCAAAATCCGTGTGTATTTCATGGAAATTTGAGTGATTCCGTGGCTATTTCACAGATTTTGAGTTAAGCGTGATTCCTGTGAGACCATGTTGCCTCCTAGGGTAATTAAAATGAATCATGTATGACAGTGTATTACTGTGAAGTACCTTCTATTTCTCAAAGATGCTAAGGTGAAACTGTAAAAGGAAGTTGATTTGTTTTCCATGGAATTGCATGACATTGCAAGTTACCATACACAACTATGAGGGGCCGTATGGCTGTAATTCATTCCTCCCTCTCATATACACAACAAATACCTCTAACATTCACAGTTTCACCACTCACATACACAGTTTTAACCTTTCACATACAACTACAAAGTCCATTGACTTTGTATTGAACTCCTTCATTCAATACAAAGTCAGTGGAGAGAGATTCATTATTTTCCCCTCCGATGGGGGCTGGGCTTAAGGGCGTTCTGTCTATAACTCATCAGAATGATCTAATATAACTACCTCCCAAAGATATTGTGAACGGGTTCACTTAAATAAAAATGTATATATATTGTGAACAGGTTCATTTCCCTACTGTACATATGTAAATATACTAAAAAAACATACTGTCATAATTAGTATGTACTTTAGCTAAGTAGCTTTCCAACACCCACAATTCAGTCTTACTTCCCTTCTTTTAATTCGTTTTTTCTGTATCATATTATTGAACATGATCTGTCAGTGGTTTCAATTAAGTTGATTTTATAGTAAAGCATAATGTTAGCCCTAAATCCTGCTCTTATGCTCACACCATGAGAGGTGAGACCTAGGGAAGTGGCCTCACCTTGATAAATATTTTGTCCTCCTGAATGTCTGCAGCTGGTTCTCACAAGTGTAGTAAAGTGAGTGTGCCACCCTATAAACTCATTGTGTTCCATGTTGATTTGATTGCTAACAGCTAAAGCCTCTCACCTGATCTGATAACGAAGCAGATTGAGAAATATTGTCGACTGGTATCAAATTTGTTGTGATTAAGCTAAACAAGGCTTTTTTGCGACTCTGCAGTGCATCTGTAGAGAAAAATCAATCACAGCCTCCATTCCCTGACACTAATTTGATTTAGTTCAATTTGAAAAAACAGGAGTGAGTTTGGCCTGGCCCCTGGGACCAGCTGCCGACACATTTTACCCCAACTATTCACTTCATGATCTCCTATTTCTGTCCCTCAGAAAGTCTGAAATAGAGAAAGATAATTAATGGTTTGAACTTTTCTTAATATTTGACTGCCTGCATGTTAATTTCACTTTTTTTTCATTCAACGTTTAGTTGAGTATGCTAAAATCTATCAGATATCTAACTCTGATAAGTTTGTAACAAATTTGAAATGTAACTGATATCAACAGTTTCAACCAACTAATAAGACCCTACATTGTACAAAATGTAGACAATTGTAATTTTGCACATCAGTGCTTTGTCTTTGCAAATGAGCTTCATCACCTGGGAAACTGTTGCTTTGGGATCAGTCTCAACCACCATGTTGCATCATCAACAGTAAGGAAATACAATGACTATACGCAAACTTAGGGGATAATAATAACTTTAATTTCAGAAAATAATCAATAAAGTGAACTGTCAATTGCAAAAGACATCAATTAGTGATCATAGTTCTTAAAATATCAATGTCAAATCAAACTACTTTCTGGATTTCTTCTTTTTTTCCTGTTAGACATGATGAACATGTGCTCGAAAGCTGAGACAAACTAGAGACCCAGAAGACCTCAGAAGATGTACAGCTTCCCTAAGTATGCTAAACATGACCTAATTGAGCAGCATATGTGTTGAACAAATGGTATCAACCCAAAAACTGCTACAGAAACTTATGAGACATGGTTTAGCATGGAAATTGACTTCAGACTTCAAGCCCTACATTAATGTTCTGAACCCGTATAAACCTAAATAAGTTTAATAGGTGTAATTTTTCAATTTTGAATTGAATGTTCAAATTGACGGCCATTTCCAGGCTCCATACTTTAACTCCTCGACTATTAGAGCTTTAACCTGATTGACTTTAAACTTGCTCAGCAACATCTTAAGAACTTTCCAATTAAAAGTTTGGAAAGCAACAGCAACATATCAATATTGGCATATAGAAATAGTGCAATTTTTAACTTAGCCCTCGCAGCTAGTTTAACTTAGACAAACAAAATTTTGTAAGCAGATGTAACATACAAAGACGCACAAAAAAAACCTCTTGGACCCATACCCTAAAACCAACAGGAAGTCGGCCATCTTGAATTAAATGAGCAAATCGTATGCCATTTCCAGGCTCTGTACAAACTCCTCCTAGAGATTTAAACCAATCAGCTTCAAACTTGGTCAGTATCATCCCATGACCTTTGTGATTAAAATTTGCTTCCAGTTTTGTTTTGTTTTTAAGTATGTGGGCATGGCATCGCAGTGAATTTCGAGTACTCGCCATGAAGGAAGCTGTTTTACCTTCAGAATACACTATCCAATCTGCCCCAGACTTCTCATGCGTGGTGACAGTAACAGGTCAGTATTGATACAAAGTCAAAGCGACAACAGGAAGTAAGATGTTTTATACTATAATGTCCTGTTCCAAGCCACGAGATCCACTTCAATATGGATATTTACGGAAAGAGATGGTGGTTGTGGAAGTGCTTGGCAGTGCCTGCCGAGTCCTGTTGCAGCTTTAACTTTAGAATTTTTTTTAATATCCCAAATATTTCCTGAGTCAATGGCTAATGTTGTATATTATGAGTGACATGCCAACCTCTTCTATGAAAATAAATCTAAATTCCTTCAACCATCACTAAATGCTAATATGTTAATTTGGTTGTAATTATTTAATTATTGGGAAGGAGTGCAACTATTTGATAAACTTTTCTTTTTTCTTACAAAGTGGTATTTACAACTTTTGTCAAGTAGTCCTATATTTTCTTAGAATTTGTAAATCTAAATATCGTCAGTGTCAAACCTGATTTGTTAAACTAATGTATAATGTTTCCATGTTGAACTCTTTCAGTCACTGTCACACTTGCTTTGTGGTTTCATTTACATAAAAAATGACTAGAATCCTGTGAGATGTAGGACATTATTATTAATAATATGAGTCGTGTTGGATACAACAAAAAGGATGAATCACTAAATGAATCGGTGAGGGCATTCAACAAACTGACATCCTCATTCATCGTAAGGACATGTGAGTTGGATAGTTCTTTTTAAAATACAGTCTAATAACCACTTTAACGGTTACCGTCATTTACAAAGGCAATGTTTTTGTTTCTATCCAGAAGCGGTGGACAGTAGTCTATATTTTGTGGCTGAAAGAGAGGTGATTTTATTAATTTTACTCCCCTCACTTTCATTATAATCAAACCTTTCACTGCCTCCTCTTTAATTTGAAGGCCATCCATAAAAGTCATTTGATACACCCTGATAATGTTCCCTCCTGCCATTACACAGATGGAGCAGGAGATATGTGCATGTGTGCACAGGTGTCAGTGGAACGTGAGGAACCAATACCCAGGGACATTGTTAAAGGCCTCATATATCTCTATACATTGTCTAACCCTGAGGGCTCTGGGAGAACAGCTGCTATTGATAAGCTTCATGTAAAGACACCTGCTAGACATATGTTCAGACAGTGAGAATTCTTATACTAGGTTAGAAGACTTCTCTCTGTGGAAATCTCTGCTCTGGTATATTCCCATGAGCGCTCCCTGGGAAACCGGACCATAGTGTGCTGGCACCTCAAGTTTTCACATCTTATCCCTGCACACACAGATGCTCTCACACTCAATACACACAATGGAATCCCCACAAACAATCTTTAAAGGCTGCAATGCTTATCAGCACAATACAAAAATGAACACCGAATAGATGATTTTACTTTTGTCACAGCCCTGACTCCAGGAGGCTGAAATTAGGTTATGCAAAGGAATGAACTTGGCACACTGCTGAAAGTGCTGCACAAAACGCTCTCATCTCAACTTTTCATGTACCAACGTTTTGTCACTACTCTCTGCATGTGATACCAATGCACACAGAACCATTTTGACTGTGTCGGAAACTTATAATGTTATCCAAATGGCCTATATTGTTGCACTTGCAGAGAACATATATATATATATATATATATAGTCAGGGTTTCCAATGTTCTGAATGTACTTGAAAGTATTGTGTATTATAGTTTACAGAAGGTCTACCTACCTATAGGCTACCTGAATTTCTGAAATGTACTATATTTCTAAATATGCTATTGCTACACTTAATGGCAAAAATTGCACTGGTCTGTTGGACTTGAACAAAAATAAACAATATTTTTGTTACTTAAGCTTATGTATTCAGTCATTATTCAATGGTATACTTAAAATCCATGTGAAAAAAAACAACTTCTCACTGTTCTCAGGTCAAATATTTATATGCGATTAAAATGCAATTAATTAATTACAAAGCCTCTAATTAATTCGATTTTTTTAAAACTGGTTTTTAACTTTACTGGTAGAGATATATGGTAATGAGGCTTAAGAAAATGCTTTCGTTTTGTTCACGTATGCAGTGCCAGAACCAATGCTCAGTAACCAGCAACCACACCTAACAGCATCACTGTGTCCGTGAAGAAAGTGCCACCTTAAATTTTCCAACTGGCCATCGCCAGCCCGCTCCCTGGACATGCCCCTGCCTCGCAGCTCAAATAGGCTTAGTCCTTACATACCCCTTTTCTTGTCTATCTGCTATCTTAAAAATGTTAAAAAAAGAAAAAGCAACAGGGCACCTTTATATCAAAATGTGAATTTGAGATACAGAGACATACATTATTTAATATGTAAGTTTATTTTCAAATAAGAAACAAAAAATAACAAATGAACCAACTTTTTGGTGTATTTGTGCCCATCTCAGATTTCCTCTCAAGCTGCAAACGGCCCCAACAACTGTTACTAAGCAGAGGTGAAGACAAGCCTGTATGAAACCTGAGAGACAAAACGCTGGCCAAAGTATCCACAGATCATTCATTGCAGATTATAAATCTAATTACTGAGTGCATGGTGAAACTTCTTTGAGCTTGGTTATAAGGGCTTTACAGAAAGAAGTAAGAGAAATTATGGTAGATTTTGCCAAAGGATGGGGACATGTCTCACCCATCTCAAGTGGAATCAACTAAACTGAAATGGATCTTTCTCTGGGAACACAAGTGCTTTCTGGAAATATGATGGCAATTTGCCTATTATATTACATAATATCTGCTATTTGTCAGAGCCACAGGTTGCCATTTGTCATCTTTGATTGGTTGTCAAGTGTCAAGAGGGTGGGTCTTATCTACTGTGAGCATGTCAGAGCACAGACACTGATGAGAGTAGAGATATGGATGCATGAGAGTGGTGTGCAGCAAATTATAGCAGTTATTTTTTGTTGAGAATGGGATTGACAATGTATTGTACCCTCATACCTTAAGATCTAGTTTCTAATTTGGCAACACAGTAGGGAGTAGCTGGGCCCAGCTCCAAGAAGCCAGCCAAGTGAGCACTGTGCAGGGTGCAGGACAATGACATTTAGTATATAATAATAATAATAATAATAATGATAATGATAATAATAATAATAATAATAATAATAATAATGCATTTTATTTGATAGGGCGCCTTTCAAGGCACTCATCATACAATTTGTTAAATAAAAATTAAAATAAGATTAGAAATACATTAAAACCAAATACAATAGGATACAATCAAACATCATATGTTGGCCTGTTAGTATCTGGCAACTGTTTAGTCTAAATAACTTAGTAGTTAGTATTACTTTAACTCATCAGTGTAGTAATCTGGATCAACTTTTCACAGTGGTTTCTTCCAATTATTTTTCATGCTAAACAGGCAATACAACACCTGTAATCATATTGTATGCACACAGTCCAACAAATAACTTAATAACATATGCATACTTATTATTATTATATATTATATATTATATCTCTTATTTCTGTCCTCACACAAAGCAAGTAATGGTAGTAGAGGATTACCATGATCACGTAAATTAAAAGTTACATTTTTATTGAAAGGTTATAATGCAGAGTCGTGCACAACAGGTGTGTGTGTGTGTGTGTGTGTGTGTGTGTGTGTGTGTGTGTGTGTGTGTGCATTTGGTGTGTGTGTGTGTGTGTGTGTGTGCATTTGGTCAGATTAGTCTAGATTTGAAGTCACTGAGGCTAGATCTAGTCATCTTTCATAACACTACATCTTTATTTATTACACTACCATATTCACAAATTTAAAAAAATGTGCAGGTAGTAGGATGAGTAGGATGACACGTCATGTTGTCTTCTTTTTCAGTTAGGTTGTAGTCTGTTTTCAAAGGATACCTTCACTTCCACTGAAATCACCTGCTCTGCTTAATGAACAGCAGCAATTACTTATGTTGACAGACTTCCTTTCAAAAACCAGAGGAAGCGATTAATTAATCCTTCTTAAAGTACAACAAGAGCCCAGGTGCTGCTCAGAGAGAGAGAGAGAGAGAGAGAGAGAGAGAGAGAGAGAGAGAGAGAGAGAGAGAGAGAGAGAGAGAGAGAGAGAGAGAGAGAGAGAGAGAAAGAGAAAACAGAGCTTAGGATGCAACCTATGCAAATTAACCCTCCTCAATTTGCTTGCAAATGGCAAATGATTTTCTACGGTTGACTGACTTATCAGCTCTGACACGGCAGGTTGTGTTGTTGTGTCTCCTCCTTGGCACCGCAATCACAGGAAACACGCACTCCCATACTGTACACTAGCACCCTCTCCTCCACGCAGCAGCCATTACACTGAAAAAAGTGTAACATGCAGTTGTTCATTCAAACTAATAACTGACATTTAAAAGAGGATAAAATTGTTGATTTGATTGTAAAACTCATTCTTTTTGCATTTAGAGACATCAAGTTTGATTTATACTGAACTAAACATACGTCCTAAGGACTCAAAACAAAGTTTTTGATTTCTCTCAAGTTTTTTTTTCTTCTTAATGACCTGCAGGTAATATTTTTAGTTTGATTTGAAAGCACTGCGCACTGCACAGTCAGACCGTGTATGTCATATGTTGCATATGTTAAAGATTAATAAATACATTTAATGTAATCTGTTGGCCAAGTGTCTTTTTTTATAGAGTTTATAAGGTGGGAAACAAAAATTAGTTAAGTCAAATAAAATGTGAATAATATAGTTTGGGTACATGTAAATTAATTAACTGGTGTCAATGCAAACATTAATTCAGTTAAAATTGTAACAGTTGTAAAAGTTGTTTTTTGTTTTTGGAAAAAGAAAAAAAGTCTTTATTTCTCACTGTATGTACTTTTGCCTGTCGAATGAATAAAAACATTTATAAAAAAAAAAGTGAATATATTAGGTTGGTTCAATTTAAATGTATTAGTTTGGGTCAATAACTAAAATGTTAAGAAAATAATTTGGATCAAGGTTGAATATTTCAATTTAAGGTTTGAATTAAGGTTGAGTCAAGTGCAGCATTATTGTTTACATCAACATAAAATAATCAGGTCATAAGAAGTTACTCAATTTAGATTCTATCAAGTCAAATATTTTAGATGTGATATCTGGACAAGATTTTTTAGGTTATACTTTTTTCAGTGTATAGGACTCTGTGTGTGGAGGGGTGGGGGGGGGGGGGCTGGAAGCTGAGAAGAACATTGGTGGTGGGGGACTGGCAAACAAACCCTCCCTGATATAATTAGTTTCCTCCGCTGCACCTAATTAACCTTTGTCTGTGTGGCACTTACACATCTCATTCACAAGCCGAGCGTTCTTTCATTAGTAGCGTGTTGTGTTTTTAATGCGTTCTACCAGTCATGGCGAGGTAGCTCTTTGTAATCTTCAAACTGCTTCTGTGGCGCTGTTTGAAGCCGAGGACTGGTGCACGTGTAAGCACAGGAGATGAAGTGGGTTTTGTGATGATGAGATTGAAAGTCACATGGAGGTGGTTAGTAATAAAGTGGTTTCATGTGTACCTAAGTGCAAAGGGTGGGGAGATCAAACTGCACATGTGGAAGGTGTATACATACACTTGAATGTCCACCATGATCCTCTTGTCCTCCTCAACGTGGATCCCCCAGATACAGTCCTGGCCTTTATCGTAGGCTTCAGGCCAGTTTGGAGACAGCACCACTCCAGCTGAGTCTGTGATCTCGCCACTACATACAGCTGGATATTCACACAGACACAACCATGGATATTAAGACAGGCAATTCGATTTATACACTGTAAAAATGTCCCGTTGTTTTTACAGAAAAAAACTGGCAGCTGTGGTTACCAGAATATTTCCTGGGAAAAAAACAGTTAATATGACAACATCTTTACAGAAAATTTTTTACATCCTAAAACTGTAGTAATTAAAAAAAAACATTTTAAAGTCCTTTACTGCTGATTTAACAGGATAATGCTGCTTTTATACTAATTATTTATGCAAAATGTACATGCAGATTTTGCTTATTGTGCACTGAATACCAGTAAATTAACATTCAGTTATTATTTATTGTAAAATGGACCTGCACTTATACACCGCTTTTCTAATCGTTTTGCGACCACTCAAAGCGCATTACACTACAGACTCAGACTCCTAAATGGTACCCTAAATGGTAGTGTGAGATGAACGCAGCATCGGGAGCAATTTGGGGTTCAGTATCTTGCTCAAGGATACTTCGACACATAGGTTGCGACGGTCGGGGTTCGAACTGTCAGCTGTCTGATCAAATAATGAAAAAACTGGATAGTGAATCTGGCAGCACATCCGGTACCAACAGTATATGTCAAAAAAATTGTTTCTTTTTTTTTCTGGTGTCTTATCTACTTGAATGTGAGAAGGGCGGCTCTTTTAACTAAATTTCATGCCCAAACTCATTTGACAGCAACTGAACCTGAGACTAACGATACCCAAAGCAAATACGGCCAACAATGGCCCTGTGCATTTAAAAAAAATGTTTTTATTTACAATTACAGAGAATTGCGTCCACACCATACTTATTCCCTGCCCTTGGTTTAACTTTACTGCATTTGTTTCCTAAAGCATAAGTTGTTCTTAGGTCACGTCTGATCTAATTTTATCATCATTTATATGCTTGTGTGACTCAGACACACATAGTGAGTAAAGTTGGAATCAACCTGATGAAAGTCCAACTGAAAGGTCCCTGAGTGAGATACTGGCCCACTGTGTGTGTGTGTTGTGTGGGTAACTATTTTCATTAATTCAAAGCCATACAGACCTCTGCAGGCAGGCTCGGTCTCGTTCCACTGGGGATTGTTGGGGTCCATGCATTCAATGGTGACAGATCCCTGTTCCAGAGTATAGCCAGGGTCACAAGCAAACTCCACCACAGCTCCCACTGCCCAGGTGTTGTCACTACTGGTCAGGTTCCCATACTTCACAAAGGGTTCGTAGCAGTGGCCTGCTGCAAAGGCTGTGGTAAACAAAGACACACACATAGTGGTGGGAGGGACGATGAGAACACATGTGCCAGATGAATTAGCATCCCAAACACTTATATGGCGAAGAGACAAGATTACTTTTTACTCCACACATTTAATTGTTTCTTGTTTGATTTCATTGGGTTTTTTAAATCATCTTGCATTTGCACAAACTTTGGGCTTGTTATGAGATGTATTTAAACACCCCTGGTTCCCAGTAAAGCTATACTAAGAAAAAAAAGTATGATAAAAAAAATATGTCAAGCTGTGGTACAAACCAAAACAAAAGGACTTTTCTGAACTTTTCTGAACTGTTTATTTTTAGAAGATCAACTGTTTTAGGTGGCACATTTGTAGCCATGAGGTTATTTTATTTTGTAAAGACAAGTGTTTACCTCAGTGTGGGGTTTCCCCTTACAGTTCTGCTGTTACCGTTATTTAGGAAGATATTGTACAGCCCTAGGTCTTTGTAACAAGTTTTCAAGTGATGTTACCGACTTCTCCTGAGTGTTGTATGTACATTTTCAATAGGCTAGTGTCACACTCAGTTTCCCTGTGTAATATGTCTTATTTTAGTGTAATATAGAGCTTAAGTGTCAGGGATCATTCACTCATTTGGATGTTTCTATGTGAGGAAATCAATAACAAAGAGTACTATTTCACAACATATGCAAAGATATGAAGACTAATCACACAGCTTTGTGAATTTAAACACATTACTTTGTTTGGCTGAAACCGAAAGAAATTGCTATTTTGGATGGATTCTAATAAAATCTGGTACAAAAATTCAGTTTCAAGAGTACGATTTGCTTTATAACTACTTGTCTAAAATGTAAATAAAACAGAATGTGAATATTTGCCAATACTTTGTGATATATATTTATATATATATAATTGAAAAATGTATACAAATATATTTATATTTAATGTTCACACTGATAAACTTTTGTTTTTACAAACTTACACTCTGAATTCTGGCTTTGATGCATTCTGTTTTTATTAACATTTTACACACCGTCCAAACTCAATGTTAGCATATAAAAACTAATCAGTATATAAACATTACCCCCACTGATAGAAAAGTAGTCACACAATTTAAATACCTGAAATTAGATGTTTGTTACATATTTTGTGAACAATGCGCATAACTTTACTCTGTCAGGAACACAGTACTGTAGCTACGTTTTAGAATTAGTAAAGGACCAAATGCAATAAATATAGTGTAAGATGAAATCATGAATTTCAGAAATATGAAAAAAGTCTCAATTATTTGGCAGAAAGAAGAAGAAGAAGACCTAAATGGCCGTTAGAACTGGCTAAATGAATGGCTATGAATGAGGACAGCTGCTCAATAGGGTGGAATGGTTTTCAGGATAAAGGAGGAACCATCAAATCTGTTAGAGACGAGCTGAACAGTATTATGTCCTGTTAATGGCCATAATGAGGTCCGTTGCTCCCTTTGGACTTAATCCCATTTGCGTCAGTAAAGCAGAGGCCTAAGCAGATTACACTGATTGTATTTCTAAGTGGTCCACACGGACGAGAGAAGAGCCGACAATCTGATGGTAAGTGCTGAGGCAAATGTGAGGGCAAAAGATAAGAGAGGCTAAGTGATATATCACCCTGGCCATTAGATGAAACTTACAGTAAAATAAATCATATAGATTCTCATATACACTATAATGTTATACTGGTGGAAGATGCAAGTTAATATTGGATAACCGAAAGACTCCTCTGGATTCTTTCATTCCGAAGCACCAGGTAGCAAAAGCATGAAGAAGCTTTAAGATTTACTGGGGAAATCTACTGACAGCCTCCATTAAATGACTACAAAAGCAACACATATAAAAGCCTAAATAAATAAAGACAGGTACTTTTCAATTGGTTATGATGCCTTTAAATGCACCCTATAATGTGTTTAGTGCAAAAATTGCAATTAAGGCAGCATTGAAAGTGAAAAATGCATTTTGGTTTTGAGTATTTTAGACAAATGTGTTTTACTCTCCTGTGCCAGAATTGCATTGAAGAGATATCAAGGTTAAAACAGAGCAATATTTCATGGCATCAGTCTCAGTCTATCACACTGAGCCATGAATGCTGCTTTCCCTTCTGCTTCTCTTAAGTCACCTTCACTATGACCATATTAGGATATTTAGCCATGTTTGTGGGATGTTTCTAGTGATGGCATATTGGAGTGTTGGTCGGTCTGTTGGTCTACCACAGACATCCATGGTCCCCAGAGGATAATCCCTCTGACTTTGGTAATTCTCTAATACTCTTTCACGATACTACCACGAGGTTGACATTTTTGTTTTTTATTGAAAATCTCAAATGGATTGTTGTGAAATGCAATTAAAAAATGTATGATCTCTGAGGCTAATGTTCCCACTAGTTTGTTAAGATTCTTCATCCCTGTTTCAGTATAGATGCTAAATTGTCTTGTTGCTGTACATTTTATAAGGATTTAAGAAGCATTAAAATACTTAAATAGACCATTTTGCCATGTATTTTGGTTACATTTGAAGGATTATTTGGTCGTATAATTTACAGCATGCAGTTTTAGTAACTTAAGAAAGACATCATTTATTAATTCCAAGGGGAATTCTATGTTCTTCACTCTGTTTTATACAGTACACTCAAAGGTCGACATGCACAAACAGGACCTTGATACATGCATTGAAGAAGAGATGTCAGAGCCCGTGGAAAGGTGCCCCGAACAGTTTGTAGCTGGGTGCCTTGCTTAATGCTGGGCTTACATCAAACGATTTTCCCAGTCCCAGACTAAAAACTGAAAGTCTTTAGTAAATCTAGGAGTCTTACTGGAGTCACAGCGCGCTCCCGTCATCCCGATCGTTAAGTGTAAGGTAGTAATCTGCGCTGTTTCATATCAGTCTTTTCCTAGTCTTTGGTTTGAGATCATATCAAACGTGTTTGATATTATCGCAAGTCGCAGTGACGGAACACAATCAACAACCAATAGATGAGCAGACCGGCCAGTAAAACCACGTCGACAGGAAAAAGTTACATCACAATAATGTTAGTAAGCTCAGTCCTTAATACAAATATAGAGATATAATATATTTACGGCCACAAGCGGGATTTTGGGGGCGCTGTTTCATAGTAAAAAGAATAGTAAGCAGACCCAGTTAAAATGTATAAATAAATGTATACATAAATAAGTAATAAATAATTGATGATTAATGTGTGATTGACTAAATGAAAGTTGATAGAGCTGATAAGTATAATTATTCTTATTAAACAAATGAATTAAATATAATTAAATAGGACATAAATGTATATCATGAATTATTTTCAAAATTTTCCTTTCCTTTATTCTTCCTTATCTATTCTTCTTGTCTATTTTTACTGTAAAATAGTCAACTTTTCATGTCAGAAAAACACAAACCCCTTTTCAGCTTTGTGAGGGGCATTTTGTGGCGTCTTCTCTTCTTTTCTTTTCTTTTTTTCCAACACAAACCACTGCACACACAAACATTGCATGGTAGGAAAAAAATGCTAAAAGAATCTAGTTGTAGTCTTGTAAATAGTGACCCTGCAAGATTCACAGTCTTTGTAGGATCTCAGTCTGAGACTAGGCTGGGACTAAAAACTCTAAACACTTGTCTTCAGATGTGAGCAGGTGTGAGCTGATAGTCTTGCAGGAGTCTTTCCAAATCTTTTCAAAGTCTTCTGGTGTACAGGTAGCATAAGTTCACCTGGGCAATGGCCAGGAGGTGAAATGAACTTCTCCAGCAACCAGTCTACATACTTCATCCATGCAGGGACTTGAAGCAAGTTAAGTCCCACTGCCCCACATTCTTTTGTAACAAAATACTCTCAGTTAGTTCCACTTACCATCTGTCTGAGCATTCTGTATCTGAATGTTGTGTTTATAGTGAAATGTTTGCAGGTGCTTTCAATATAAACTTCTCCCTGTTATGTTGGAGGAAGAGATAGATTGTGTCTTGCTACCGTTGAAACCACAGCTCCAGTGTTTACCTTGGTATCTGATGGCAATGCCAGTAGATGTGCCTGTAGCATCTGTCGTCAGCTCAATAAAGAGATGCTTGGACGTGCTGAGTAGACCTTCATTGGGAAGATACTCCACTTCATATGAATCATACAGGGCAGCTCCGTCTATGCTGTTACCGTTTTTGATCAGCAGCCTGGAAGACAAGAAAAAAAGTTGTCACAGCATTGCAGATCTACAAAGCTTTGTTGCCTCTTTGACTTCCTGTTTTGGATTTCCAGCAAACTTTTCCCTCTTAAACGCTCTTAAACCTGGTTTCCAGCAGCAGCAGGAAGCTGTCAATTCAATTCAATTCAATTCAATTGGCTTTATTGGCATGACGTACCAATGTATATATTGCCAAAGCAAGCATCAGAAAAAAAGGATAACAAGATAAGGAAAGCAATATTCACAATAAATTATTATAATTCTGTTATTCATTTTAAAAGAAAAGAAAAACTAATAACAATAAAAGAAAGCAATATTTACAATCATTGAATTACAATCAACATATAATTTAAGCTGTCTTCAGTAAAAAAGAAAAAAAAAGCTCTAATAAACTAACCACTGTACAGGCTGGGCACCAACCAACACGTGTTTGCAAGTAATAACATTAACACAATGATATTGCAGAAAGAAATGTTGACCAAAACGACAGAAGATAAGACACAAATTGAAATACAAAACAGATCAATCATTCAATTAATCAATTTACACTTCTAATAGGCTATATTCAATGAAGGTTTCAGTCCCATAAAGCAGGGGTTCCCAAACTTTTCCATGCCAAGGCCCCCCAAATAGCATTAGCTTCTGGCCGGGGACCCCCAAACCCACCGACAATGCTACAAAAAAACGAGTCCTCCACGGCAGGGCTGTTGGTCTTCTCCTTTGGTCTTTTTGTTGTCAAAAACCTGTCCATTTTGCGCTAGCTAGCTACACGCTAGCTTGAGGAGCAGAGCAGCTTGATAACAACGGTCTACACAGATTATGATGTCGTCATGCCGAATTTGCAGCTGAACTTGAGAATCCGACGATTACGGCAGTTTACGTATTGTACGGTTCAGGACAAATGGTTATTAAAAAAATAAAATAAAAAAATAAAAAATAATTTTTTTTTTATTTTTTTTATTTTTTTTTCTCATCTTCCCTCCAATTTTCTGAGGCCCCCCTAGCGCCCCCTGGCGGCCCCGAGGGGGCCGCGGCCCCCACTTTGAAAACCACTGCCATAAAGAACCACTCATCAGAATTTGTAATTTGACAATTGTGACCCAGTTAATATCTAACGGTGTAAGGCCATCTGCAGGTCTATTAAAGCAGTCGGGCTCCGTGTTCATCCGTTGCATGTCACACTGTGGCTCTGTTCCCCATGGTAGTGTGCATTGATCTCTCCATGTTCTGCCTTTGCTGACTTTAACAATGCTTCTCAGTAGGGATGTCTCGAGCCGATCATGTGATCGGAAATCCGGGCCGTTCACGTGGTTTCAGACTCGTAGTCTAGACGGAATTGTCCAAAAAGTGAAAGTGAGCAGCATTTATGGGTACAAGTCAAGAACCGGCCTACTTTACCTTCTCATTTGCATATCAAAATGGCGGCCAAATTGCCCATCTTGCTCAGTCGTTTTAACTTTTAAGGTGAAATTAAACATTATTTGTGTCATTTTTTAAGGCCGACATAAATATTCAATCAATATCACTTTTAAATGTTCCAGTTGGTATTTTGCATATATATATATATATATATATATATATATATATATATATATCAGCACCCTTGAAATATGTAAGGTGGGCCGGTTCCCGAATTGTACCTGTAAATGCTCCTCACTTCTTATAGAAGGCCTTTTTTCTGAAATCCGTCTAGACTATGTGTGGTGGTTCAGCCATGGTGTTTAGTTAGTTGGTTTATATATAAATATGTCTGGTTTGAAAAAAGTAAAAATAATCAGTCCTTGTGAATGGTAAGGTGGTAGCCTTACTGGCATGACATGCTGAGGATTTTTATCTTTTATTAGTGATGTTCATTTGATAAACCTTGGAAGCAAACTACCAAAGTGGTTGAAGCAGTATGTATAAAATGACCAGAAAGCAGATGGCTTTTAACAAGAAACTCTTGAAATACCAGCAGACCATGGCTCATTAGACTGCCACATTTTGCACTCATGCCAATTCTCTTTCTTCTCCACACAATAACTTCTTTCTGAATTTCTAAGTGCCCTCAGATGTGTCCAGATGTCTCTTCATATCTATGAGGTCTGTATTTGTAGCAGGAGTGTAGGAGCAGCCCAGAGCAGCTATTGGCTGCTATACAAAATGGATTATTTGGCTAATTTCCCCCCAGTGGCTCTTCCTTTCAATCCTCTGTAACGAGAGCCCCATGCTGCTAAAATGACTCTACTGTCACTGCTATGAGCTGCACTGACAGCAAGTTGTTATCCTGCAGTCCTCAGAAATGATGTTGTTACAGGGACAAAGCAGAGGGTACAAAAGATGAGAAGCCCGATTCAACATCACTGTTAACCCTTCATCGGGCAAAGAACTATATTTGGTAACTTCAGGTAATATTTCGAGAAAAAAGTTGCAAATTTACGAATACGAATACGAATAGGATATTTTTGGATAGGGACAGACAGTGCACATTAATGAACATCGATAAACATCTTTGTAAATATGCCGGATAATAGCAAGGCTGCTAGTTTGCATCCGTAGTCCCTAAAAAATTAAAAGTAAATACAAATATAAAAGACAGTACATAGGTAAGATACAAATAGAGGAGACAACACACACAAACCAACACAACACATACCAGACCCAGACAGGATATAACTATGCAATAAAAAGTAATGTTCAAGTCGTCTCAAGTCCAGTTAGTGGTCACACTTTTGATGTGATTTGAGCCATTGTTTCAGATTTCCTTTAAAATAGGAGTAAGTGGGACATTCCCTTATTGTGGAGGGAAGACTGTCACAGTCTCCTCTAGCACAGGCCCTGGTGCTCACACCTCCCAGAGTCCTTTTCTTTATAAATTCATTCAGCGGTGGTGGAGCTAGACCATGGAGACTCTTGTATACAAAACAAGCAAATCTGAAAGTTTTAAAATTATGTAAACTTTAAAAATTGCAGATATGGAAGGAGTCTTTAGGGCTTTTTTATAGAGAGATTCTATGGGTTTGAGTGCTGTTGTACATGCCAGTGACCAGCTCGTTAAACAATAGTCTATGCGTGAGAAGATCATACAGTGTAAAAACATCAAAGCTGCACTGGCTGTTAATGAATTCCTGATTTGTCTGAAATTTGCCAGATTGTATTTCACAGAGTTAGACACTTTTTTGATGTGTTTCCTGAATGAAAGTGTCGAGTCCAGGATGACTCCCAAGTATCTGAACTCGCTCACCAAAGCGAGTTCCTCCCCTCCCAGAAAGACACCAGAATGTTCAATACTTTGCGGCCTTTTAGCAAAGAACATACAGACACTTTTTTAAATTTACTAGATTAAAGTGACAAATCTACAGGAAAAAAAGTTGCAGATTTAAGAGATTTAAAGTGGCAAATCAGTGCGAAAAAAAGTTGCAGATTTACGAGAAAAAAGTGGAAAAAAGCAACTTTTTTCTGGCAGATTCACCACTTTAAATCTCATATATCTGCACTTTTTCCTCTCTCGTAGATTTGCCACTTTAATCTCGTAAACTTATTTTTCAAAATATTATTTTTGTATGTTTTTTTTACACATTCTGGCAGTATGTAATATCCTCCAATATTCTCTAGGGTTGAAATTTGGAATTTGCAAGTATTTCAATGAGTGCCCTATTAAGGGTTAACAGAGCATGGGCCATGAGACAGCATTATCAAATGTCAAAATAATTTTCACCAACATTATTAAAAACCTATTTATTCTGCATGACGTTCAGTCCCAGCTAGGCAAGAACCCTTGGCTTTCTTTTTACTTTTTTACCCTTTTCTTTTTCTTTTCTATCTCTAACTCTGTTTTTGGATTGAGTTTTTATTACTATTTTATTGTTTTACTGTTTTTAGTATTTTATTGTTTTCATTTTTATTTATGCCTATTTTTGTATTTGTTTGTATTGTTTGTTTCTGGGGTCTACATCTATGTTGGCCACCTTTTGGCGCACTGGGTACTATACCTATTGAGTTTGTATGTTAGTAAACTGTAAATGGACTGTTAAATGGATTATCTGCACACACACACGTTGGAGCCTCCTATGACTATAATGAGTCTTCTCTGTTGGTTTTTACAGAGACATGGTTACGTAATGATGTGGCGGAAAAACTTTAGACAACTCAATCATATATATGTCAGACAGCTGGTGCTATTATTTTGCAATCAGAGAAAGCATATGGAACCCTGGACTGGAACTGCATCACTCCATGACCATAATTACCTACTAATGGAATATAACTTATTTTTTGTTTTTCCTGTATACATTCCACAAAATGCATCTACAAAATAAGCCTGATGCATCCATTTTGATCCTCATTAATTTTAACCATTGCTAACTGGAGAAATATCTGCCAGGCATTTATCTATCTGTTAACCCTTTATAGGGCACTCCTGGAAATTGAAAATATCAACCCTTAAATGTTATTGGAGGATATAACAAGACTTTTTGCTAAATGTTTCATTTTTATATTGCAAATCGAGGTAAATTGAGTCATTATTATTATTATTATTATTATTATTATATTTAGTATACTCCTTTTCCCACAGCAACTAAATAGACAATAACACATAATTTGCATCCATCACCACTTTATCTTTTACCTTTAAACTATTTATTATCTTTTTAGACTACTTATTACATATGCGTAATGTCTGAATGTCTTTTTTAAAGCACCTTATATATGAGAAGCACACGTACATTTAGTTGTATACTTTTTTAAATACAATTACAATAAAGGAAAGCTTGAATCTTGCTGATATATATATATATGATGTGTAAATATTTCTGTGTAATAACATTGAGTCAGGTTCAATATAAATAAGTAAATGACAAACTATTATTACTTATTGCGTCACTTCTTGTCCTGTTAAGAAATTACTCAAAACCAGGGAACAAATTATTCCAAACGAGGGAATGAGTGTGTGCTCAAAATGCTATTTTTTCCACATAAGGTAGTTAACTCTAGTACTGAGAGTAGTAACTTGTGGCTTGGTTTTCTTTTTTTTCTACCCCATAGCCCCTAAGGGGCTCCGTATGTAAATAATGAGTATATTATGATAGAAAATATCAAAAATCAAACATACAGCATCCTTATTTTCTATAAATAATTAATAATCAGTCCTTGTCTGTCAATCAGTCCCCAAAATATTTCTTGTAATTTCTGTCTTTATATTCAACAGTAATATTAACAGTGAACATATTGTCTTTGTTATCTTTTGTTAGGCCTATTCATTCATGACAATCAGTGTCACTGTTGACAGATATTAAAAAACATAAATCAGTGGAAAACGCTACATTGTTTTAATGTTTTCCTTTTGACAAATTCTAGGTACTTTTTAAATGAAGTTCAGTGAAAGCTTTATAAATAAATCTTTATGGTGACAGGTCAAGATTACCTGACCCTTTTCAAAGAAAATACAATTTCTGTGAGTTTAATATGTTGTTTTTATGTTTATAATGTCCAATCAACCTCGTACAAAAGCTGAATGTGTCCTGCTTACCGATCATCGTCCTCAGCCAGTGCTACCTTCTCAAAGTGGATATGTAGTCTGTGGCCCTCAGGGGCCTCCAGCAGCCAGTGGCAGGTCAGGTTGTTGCTGTAGTTGCTGGGAAAACCAGGAGAGACGATCCGACCGACGGTGACGTTCCTGATCAAACCACCACAAGCAGCTGAGAGAGAGGAGTAGGAGGAAATGTGAAAATGAATTGCACTCAATTTTTTTTTACATCCAAAATACACTGAGAATAAACCATCTTCACAAACTGGTGCTGAGAGCATTATCCCACAATAACTTACTGACCATAGCTAACATTTTTTTGCCCAAATTAAACTCTGGTGTTACTTGGGCAATAAAGACTAAACAGAGAGGACATGGATCAGACCTGGGCATTGGGCGGCCCGCGGGCCACATCCGGCCCGTTGGCTGTCCTTGTCCGGCCCGCGTGAGGTTACCCAGAAATTAGAAATCAATACAACCGCAGTGCTTTTATTTTGAAGGCGATTTACGTATAAGTTACCCGAGTTACCTCGCTACCTTGTCGAAACACCTATTGTTTTTTGCATAAAGTTAATAAATTAACAATTAACAAGTTAATAAATTCCTTTGTCACCTTGTGAATCCACCGTAAGAGCTACGAGGTGGGAAAACAATAGCAAACATTAGCATTAGCACTTGAGCAAACAAGCACTTTTACTATAGTTAAGACAACAAATATAGCCACTAATATATATGACAGAATAAAATAAACTTTCAACAAACCTTGTGTCCTATCAGCCAGCCACTATAGAAGCCTTTTGATACTTTATATCAACTTTATATGAATTACTACGCACTCGCTATTATTTACCGTTCGTTTTTCATTTAACCGTTCCACCTGTTATTTCCTGTCACTACCTTTCAAAATTAAGGCACCCGTTTCACACTGGACAGCACCTTTTCAAAATAAAACCATCACAACATTGTAAAACACCTAGAAAATGTACAAACATGAAAAACAAGCTATATAATACAAAAATACCAATAGGAACCTTGCTAAATGTCATTCACAGTTGTGTTTAAAATAAATGGAAACGTGAAATAGTGATTGGAGTATTTCCTACTTTTTACTGCTATATTTGATTTACTCCACATTAACAGTCTTATCATAACATGTATTGTTATCAGTAGCAGCTCAAAACCAAATAATTTACTGTATTTCATAAAGCGGTTAAATTAATACTGAGCAGAATTTAGTTCTGAGTTTTGATCCGGCCCTCGTAACCTTTGTGGTATTGGTCATGTGGCCCCTTGGGAAAATTAATTGCCCACCCCTGACATGGATGCTGTTCTTTTTTCATGACTGCAGTCAAACAGGGCCTTTCATGTGAGCACTAAAATACCTGTGTAATTACGTTAAATGGTTGTTTCACCAAATCAATAACAACAAAAACAACCAAGAAAACCTAAGCTGGGGGCCAGCATTAAGGTCTGGCGACAGTCTGGTTACTGATAAAGGTTGGGAGAGGGGTTTGTTAGAAATAATCTGGTGTCCCGGGCAGAGGGACGCACCTTCTGGAAAGATCTACCCACATGATTCGTAAAACATTGTTAGGTTATAAAAAAGGGTTTGAGGGATAGAAGGGGGGTCCAACCTCCATGAACTGACCAGCCTGATTTCATGTCAGGGATGTGTAGATTGAACCCAGAGACTCTTTAACTGCACATTCCTTGACGTATTGTAATAAAATATAAAAAGTGAGAACTTGGACGTCTCCTGCTCTGCTCATCATTCCCAGGCGGCAATCTCCGTGTCTGAGCATGGAGGCCAACCAGGAAGTGCCTTAAGCCTGCGATCCATCGAAAATTCCAGCAGGGGGTGCTAAGTTTGGCTGCAAAAAAAAAAAATCTGCCCATTCATTTCAGTGCAAAATTTTAAAAAACGTCTCACTTGATTTATTACCTCAGAAAGTTTTTTCAGGACAACAATATGGTCTCAATCACTAGTAAAAAATCTTCTTCAAGACAATTTGATGTCAATAGTTCTAACAATGGCCCCATTTAGAAGAAAATAGAAGATAAAGAATCATATGATTTGGGGCGTGGCTAGCTTTGATTGACAGGTCACTGACAAGGCGAGCCGTCATCAGGAGAAGCAGAGCAATGCGTATCCACGGCAACGAGTCAATAAAGTTATATATAACGTTATATAGATAGAAGTGAGGACGTTTACCGATTTGGTCTCATTACTTTGACCCTTTCACTGTATTTTCACTTAATGACAGTTTATTTGAACGTTTTGTTCAGTAAAAATGTCTTGTTCAGCGTTTGGTTGGACTAACAGACACTCCAAGGAGTTGCTGCTCAGGTTTTTGAGGTCAGTAACGTACATTTTGTTTTTGTTTTTTGCTAGCCAAAACTAACATCCAAGTTAATGTTCCAATTAATGCTAACATGAATTAGCAGCAGCTTCTCTCAGTCAGGTTGAGGTGTAGAGAGGCTGTAGTCAGTGATCAGATCCCTCTCACTCCTCCACAGTCCAGATATGGTCTGCTCCCCATATCGGAAACAAGATGGCGACGCAAGATGGCGACGACGGGCCACAAACCAACGGGTGACGTCACGGTGACTACGTCCATTATTTATCTACTGTCTATGATCATTCCCCATCAAACAATCTGCGCAGAGAATTGGTAAGATGATTTACTGTTGGAGTTGGAATAATTTAATTTTAAAGGTTTCCTCAATGCATTTCTCTACCATGTTGAAAGTCCCAATTTAGTGTAACATACATTTCCTCAACACTACAAGCAGGGTGCAACAATAAGGATTGCCCATTTGCCAAAAGCAAGTGAAAGCCACATTTTAAAAATATCTCTGTAGCTCCTACCAAAAATAATGTTACTGTTACTCAGAACTAGAATAATCAACAGACAAGAACAGCTTTTACTGGAGCCGCTTCCCACCACATACATATGAATGCATGGCTTGAAAGGGGGATACAATTTGTTATTGTAATTTGGATGTGTCAACCATTTAAATTGTCAGTAGGATCTTTAGTACATCTGTATCACTTATTCATCACCTCTGATTTTAAATTCAAGAACATGGTGGGAAGCAAGAAATTAGTTGAGAGAGATGACATCATAAGAGATACAATCTGATTTATCAACGCGTACAGAAAATTAATCTACAGCTATAGAAAGGTGTGTGTGTGTGTGTGTGTGTGTGTGTGTGTGTGTGTGTCTGTGTGTGTCAGCTGATCAGGTCAAGGTTACTCATGCAGACAAAGCTTAATTAAAGCAGAGCAGGGAGGATAAACCCAATGGCATCCTGCCCAGCCTTCAGTAATCACACCTCGATACACCTGCTTTATGCTCTGACACACACATTCACACACACACACACACACACACACAAACACACACACACACACAATCGAGATGGCAGAGATACAGCCACACAGACTCATTTGAAATTGCTCTCAGAGAAACATTCCCTTTGCTGTGAATTCCAGTTGATCAAGGTGATCAGGAGTAAAATGATCACTTATTATTCATCAGCCAGCCTCATAGGCGCAACAAAAGACAGAAAAACATTCATCATCCACACACTCCTGAGGGAGTCCAGGTCTGTCTCTATGGCTGTCAAGCAAAAGGAGCAGAAGGTCCAAGAGATAATTCTTAGCTGCAAATAATCCAAACTGCTGTGATTGTTAATGGGAGTTGGAACGCTGGTGGAAAATGACAGATAACACACTGCCACAATAACAGTATAGCGTGTTTTTGCCAAATAATGTTAATAGCAATTATGCCAATAAAATAATAATTAGGGTCCGAGCATCAATGAGGGTTGCTGAGGACCCTATTGGAATTGAAGGATATTATTAGGGCCTGAGCACCGAGGTGCGAGGACCTATTGAAATCGCTCTGTTTATTGTTATAATTAAATTTTTGTCCCAAATTAATTTCTTATTTGGGGGCTTTATCATATTAAAAACTCATCAAACTTCGAATATGCGTCAATCTCTGGAGAAATTTTTGTACTCTAGTGTTCGCGGGAATGGGCGTCAAAATCATTCACTAGCGCCCCCTAGAGAGTCAAGAAAATTGGGCCCTTTGCACAGGAATGTCATAGAGACATAAAATTCGGTACATATGTCTGTCATGGGAAGATGCAGCAGAAAGTCTCAAGAACCCATACCCGAAAACAAACAGGAAGTCAGCCATTTTGGATCATATATCGTGCTTTTCAACGTTATTTGCCATTTCAATGCCTTGTACTTTAACAAACTCCTCCTACAGCTTTGACCCGACCGACTTCAACCTCGGTCAGTCCCGTTATAAGACCTGTTTGATTAAAACTTGTTTACAGTTTTCGGCATCATGTTTGGATTAATCGTACAATCTAGAGGAATTTCCTCACCTCATAGGAACTATATCCAGCCGACTGCTGGAACAGCACTAATACATCAGTCTAAAGCTAAAATAAAGAGATTTAGCTGTGATTTAATGTGAATAAACACATAAAAAGGATGCTGAAATAAATACAACATGATGCCTATGTGGCAGAAGTCTGAATTCATGCTTTGTCAGTTCTCTCTGCAAGAACACAACACTGCTGTTAAAGTTATGATATTCTGAGCAGAATGACCATCAGGGCCATGCTAATGAAGCCAAAATAAACGTTTTTGCGATCATTTTATTGCAAAAGACAGATCATGATGCTGACATAACTACATCATAAGCAGGTCTGTTTTCCAAACAGAATTTGGATCGACACCTGACAGAGATCTAAACTCTGCTTAGCACTAGTTGTTGCTGTCATGTAAGCGCTTTTATGGGAAGATGACACTTGTTTTAACATTTCTCACTCCAGATAACAGCATTTTCACGGTGGTCAACGGGACGAAGAATCTGCTGGTGGCAGACCTCTAACTCTGGAGCACAACATGGATATAGAGGTCAGTGAAGAGAGCAGAGAACCAACTATGTGGGGCTCAATGGAGTCAACATAACAATAATGGTCTTTTTTGGGCCATTTTTAAGGCTTTATTGTGACAGAGAATGCAGGGTGAAATGGAGAGATACAGGGGAAGACATGCAGGAAAGGGCTCCGAGTCGGACTCGAACCCGGGGCACCCACTCTCAAAGACAAGGCCTCTGTGGTATGTGCTCTACCAGGTGTGCCACCAGTAGGCCCCAACAATACTGTTTAACCATTTATCGGGCGAAGAACTATATTTGGTAACTTCAGGTAATATTTCGAGAAAAAAGTTGCAAAATTACTAGATTAAAGTGACAAATTTACAAGAAAAAAAGTCGCAGATTTAAGAGGTTTAAAGTGGCAAATCTGCGCGAAAAAAGTTGCAGATTTAATAGAAAAAAGTGGGGAAAAAGCAATTTTTTCTCCCAGATTCACCACTTTAAATGTCATAAATCTGCACGTTTTTTTCTTGTAGATTTGCCACTTTAATCTCGTAAACTTTTTTTAAGATTATATTTTTGGCATTTTTCATGCTTTATTGAAAGTGACAGATAGAACGGAGGAGACAGAGGGGAGGACATGTGGCAAAGGGACCTCAGGTCGGATTCGAACCCGCGTAAGGACTCAGCCTTAATGGTATGCGCTCTACCAGTGTGAGCCACCAGGACGCCCAATCTCGTAAAGTTTTTTCTCAAAATATGACCCCCCTCTCTCGTCTGTATGTTTTTTTACACATTCTGGCAGTATGTAATATCCTCCAATATTCTCTAGGTTTGAAATTTGGAATTTGCAAGTATTTCAATGAGTGCCCTATTAAGGGTTAAGACTATACTACGGCAGAAATATTAACACTTGATCACTGTTAGTTTCCATGCGCCTCTTATTTTTGTGATAACTCTGTTGTTGTTGCCCCCTGGCTGCTGAGCGAGATGTCAACTATCGCTGTGAGGACAAACTGACCTACTGTAAGGGCTTCAGAAACCTCCACAGTGATTACTTTGGCTTTCCGTATGGGACAGCAGACATTACGCGTCTCCTCGCCCCAGACTGTGAGAACCTGTCTCATGTGGCTCTGACCTCTGCTGCACATTTCTCTGAAAGTATGTCAGGTTTTTTAGTCCTGCTAAGATGCTGCTGCAGGGATTTGTCTGTGTATTGGTCGAGACTGAAATATCTTTCTACAGCACCAAAATAATGATTCCTGTTGACTTCTGCTCTGCTTCCACCAGCGGGTTAAAGTGTCCACAGCATCTCAACATGAACTACACTGTAAAAAAAAAGTTATTTTACAGGAATTTACTGTTGTTTTCCTGGGTTTTTCTTGCTTTTTCTACATTAAGTGAAAATGGCATTTAAAGAAGGGAGGATAAATTATTGCAAATATAAACCATAAAATGTATATAAATTAATATAATAGGGCAATATAGATTTTTTATTTACAGTAATATTACATTTCCAATGTTCTTGAATGCTAAATTACAGTGAATTCTATGTTAAAAAATACACATTTTCTGACAGTAAAACTGTAAATTTATAGAAATTTACTGTATATCATCTGTCTATTAAAAAAAAAAATGCACAGTCGACAGTTGCAGTGCACAGTCGACTTATCTTAAAGACTTTATCTGTTTTCTTCTGAAGAAGATGTGGTACACCACCACCATGAGGTTCATATTTGTTGTTTTAAAGAAACAACTGCTGGATGTTTTGTCATTAAATTTGGTGCAGCCGTCTACGTTTCCCTCAGGTAAATTTGTAATAACTGTGATCCTTCATCAATACTTTGGTTTACGGCTGAATTCAACCCTCAAAATTGAGATGGTATTTCAAACAGCAACTGCTGTACTTTGTGTCACTGAATACAATAGAAGTATACTTCTGCAGATATTTTTCTTCCCGGGTGATGTCTTTGTTGAGGTGTATTTTAAAGTGGTCCTTGAACATGCTGTTTAAACATAAATTACATAAATCTTTCCTGTGAACAACAGATACACTTGAGACATTTCTAGAATGAAGAGCCAGAAGGCCAAGTACCACTCCTTTCCTTTCAACTTCACCGTCTGCATCTCAGCTATGTTTTATTTCAGCAACGTGCTCCAGGTAACATGAAATTCTTAATTTATTGAAAGAAAAATTCAACTCTTGTTTTCTAGAAGAACAAAATAAGACATTGTCTCTGAACTTGTGTTGTGTTGTGTTGCAGCTGGTCCAGAGTTTGGAGATGCTGCAGTTGGTGAACAGAGTCGTGAAACACAGAGTCCTGAAACACAGCGCGCACTGCACTACTACACATAGAGAGGTGGAGTATAATTTTGGATGTGTGAGCAGCAGGAGTATTTTATCCATCCATTCCCTTTCATTGTGTAAACACTGAGCCAAGTGCTCTTTTTCCTACATCCACTTCCTTTCCTCAGGAGGATGAAAAGCTGCCTAATGGTCAGTGCTCTGCTTTCAGCTCCATGACAACAGTGTGTGTAACTCATCTTCTTTAGCCTCTTTTAAAAATAATAAAAAACCTAAATTCATATAGTGCCTTTCAAGAAACCCAAGGACGCTTTACATGAGACATAACTGAAAGATGAAGAAAGAGGGCACTGGTGAGGGGGCGGAAGGGTGAACAGATGTGCTTGAGGAGTTTTTTGGAAATGTCCAGGGATGTAGCTTTGGGCTGGGAGAGAGTTCCAGAGGGTGAGGGCTGTGGCGCTAAAGACACAGGCTTCAAAAGTTTTCAGTTTGGTGCAGGGGGTGGAGAGCAGACCTCCAGGATGGTGTTTAGGGGTGGAGGAGGTCAGTGAGGTACAGAGGGGTAAGAGCAAGGAGGAGGAGTTTATAGACGATGCGTGACTTGATTGGTAGCCAGTGAAGGTGGAATAGGGTGGGGCTGATGTGCTGCCAGAGCATGGATCGGGTGTACATACTGGAATATGTTTAGGGATTTGTTTGGAACCCCTGACATAGGGTCAGCGCCCGAGTCTGCAGATGCGAGTGCCTCGGGGGCCACAACCAACAGCAGCTCTGTCTTATTGCTGTTGAGTTTTAGGTGATTTGATGTTCTGCTGGCAGTTGATTAGTGTCTGGGGAGGAAGCTGAGATCATGGAACTGAGTTGATATAGAGTTGGGTGTCGTCAGCATAGTAATGACAATTTAGACCATGTTGGCAGATGATCTGACCAAGGGGGAAGCATGTAGGTGGTAAAAAAGAAGGGGACCAAGCACAGAGCTCAGAGGAATGCCTTGGTTGACTGGAGCTGGAGTCTCTGATGGTGGCAAACTGTTTCCTGTTCCTGAGGTGTGATTGGAACCAGGAGAGAGCTGTACCGGTGAGGAGGATGGTGTGGGGAGACAGTGTGAATAGCTGCAGAGGGGTTGAGGAGGATGCTCATGTGACTGGAGTCGGCTGCGATGAGGAGGTCGTTGGTGATTCTGATGAGAGCAGTCTCCGTGCTGCGGTGGGTGGTTTAACACAGCCTGTTCAAGCTGTTAATTCTGCCTCACTGTCTGTAGAGAAGTAACAGAGCCAGTTCATGACTCTGCCAACTTGCAGGAACTTTCTATTCTAAGATCAGAACCAGTCAGAACTCCGACACCGGAGTTCAGAAAGTAAGCTAACAGCTTTACATCCACTACACTACTGGTTAGTATTGAAAACAATTTAATGTCCACAATCCAGAACTGTCCCTTAAACTGAATCCTCTGAGCTGTTAATGTGTTTTCCAATGTCTCCTCTTCAGGTCTGGTCCAGATGATTCTATAGTCTATGTCCAGTGTTTTTGTGATCATAACTTTAAAAATAATTTGTTAATGCAACAGTTACTGATGCTTTAGAGTAAAAGTTATAAATGATTAGAAATGAAACACTTTTTCATTCTGTTTTGTGTAAACCCCTGTTATGCATTTCTTTATTTTGTCACCAGTTGGACAGAGCTGTGGCCTCTGCTGGAAGAGAAATATGGCGGTGAACAGTGCTTCTTGTTTGAGAATAACATGTTCCCCAGCACCGTCACACGGACTCCTCCTGACTCCCAAACTCTGCCCTCGCAGGACTGCTGCCCCGGCTGGCAGAACGTGTCCGGGGTGAACATCTTGGATCACCTGTACCAAGAACCTATCATTACAGTGACCATGTACCACAACTTTAAGCTCATTGTCAACCCGCGAAACGTGTTCACCCCAAGCGTCCACGGACTGCTGAGCACACAGAAGGGCTTTGTCTGGATCAACAGAAACACTGCACAGATTTACCACACCAGGTAGACTGATAGCTTCTTCACCAAAATACTGAACAGAAATATAAACACAACACTTCTGTTTTTGCTCCAGTTCTTCATGAGCTGATCTTACAACATCTGATCTTGAACACAAAAGGCCTATTTCTCTCAGATTTTGTTCATATATTTGTACAAATCGGCTGCGGGGTGGCTGGGGCTCAGTTGGTAGAGTGGCTGCCTACTAATCGGATGGTCAAAGGTTCAATCCCAGACCATGGCAGCCTACATGTCGAAGTATCCTTGAGCAAGATACTGAACCCCAAATTGCTCCCGATGCTGCGTTCATCGGTGTGTGCATGAGTTCCCAATGGTGGCAGGTGGCACCAGTGTGCCCTGGTAGCCTCGGTATGAATGTGTGTGTGAACGGGTAAATGAGCGTATTGTGTAGTGTAAAGCGCTTTGGATAAAATCGCTATATAAATGCACTCCATTTACCATAACATGGGCAGAGATAATCCATCTAGCTGACAGGTGAGCCTGCTACTCACAAAAGTGATCTCTTGTTTTGCGAATGATTCGTTCAAATAATGAAAAGCTTAGCTGAACGAACCATACTGAATCACTTCCTGAAAAGTTTTGTTCTTTTTCTCAACTTCAGATGAACTCTCGTCTCTCTCTAGACCGTAAGGGCCAAGTAGTCTGCCCCTCACTCCAGACTTCTTCTTCTTCTTTTTACTTTTTATTCTTCTTGTGTTTTACTGGCGGTTGGCAACCAGGTCCACTAAAAGGTCCACTATCGCCACCTTCTGCCCCAGAGCTCCCTCCCCTGTAGGCATCTCAGTATATCAGTTCCTGTAGTGAATTTACTGGTAAAGTGAACAGAGACTTGTCGCTGAAGCTCCCCCCCGCTCTCTCTCTCTGATGTCTCCAATTAGGAAGTACCGTCAACTACTTTAGATGTTATGAAAATATTATTTTTATTGCAGCTTACAGTTTGCAAACTGTAGCTTTATCCAACTAAACTCTCGGCTTATTGGCTTATTCATGTACGGCCTTTCTCCGTTCACTCAGTGAGCAGAACTGATCAATCGGGGTGTTTCTTTTGTACAGATCTTTTTAATGAATGAATTATAGTGATTCAGTACACTAAAAATAACTTGCCGTTCCCATCACTAGGTCACAGTAAAAGGACACTCTAAGATGTGCAGTTTATCTCGCAGCACGAAGCCACAGATGCTGTGAGGGAGCGTGCGGTCAGGGTGCTGACTGCAGGAATTAGCTGAATGTTGTGCTCCCTGCTTTCTGTCTGTACAGACCTGCAAAACAAACCTGGCTGAAACCAGATCAGCTGATTTATGACTGCCGACTGCTGAGCTACAGCACCAACCTCACACCAAAGCTTCTGAGCTACTTTCAAAAACATGGGAGCACGGTTCCTAACTGTAGAGTTTAACTCATTTCAAAATTGCACCAACTTATAATAGATAAGTGCCTATGTGTTAGTGAAAGAACAATTGTTTACAAAAAAGAAACTTGAAATTGTTGCATTTTTATACATTCAGTGAAAGTTCTTGTGTGTAAAAGAGCATGAAGAAGATGAAAAAATAAAACTTTTGATATTGAATTTCACATTGTCTTCTTTTAATAAATTAAATGTTATGTTTCATATATCAAGTCCTTGTCATGTCAGCACAAAAAACATTTTGAAGCAAAATGTTTGAGGGGAATGTGACAATACTTTCAGTTTTATAGAGTTTGAACAATGTGTTCAGTTATTTCTAGTAATACTAACATCACTCGCTAGCCTGGCTAACACCAACCGTTCATTTCTCCGTAGAGGAGGTGTGGTTTACGATCCTCCGGAGTCGTTTATTGGGCGCTTAGAATGTCTATCAAAAGCGTCTGTTGGTAGCTCTTAGCCAATCAGATCAGTTATACCAGATGACGTAGTAGAGCAACAGAAATTGATATTTGTTGTGTGTGTGTCTGTGAGAGAGTGTTGCTGCTGCTTTGCTTCTCCAGTTCTCGCTTTCTGCAAGATTATTTATTTTCACGCTTTATTCCCCCTCATGTCATTCAGCCACACACATCCACTGATTTTATGGGCAATAAACAAGCTGCTGCGGGTCTCTCGGCGGCCCCGCTGTCCCCCGGCTCGTAGCGAGATCACCGGCGTTACAATAGCGGGGCTAATAGCTAATAGCCCTGCTAACGCCGTAACGCTACCGCTAATAGCCCCGCTACTGTAACGCCGGTGATCTCGCTATGAGCCGGGGGACAGCGGAGCCGCCAAGAGACCTTTCGCTTTTCAACTTTCTCTCTAAACTATTTAAAACACCATCTAAATCTAAAGAGAGTTTCGTGTCTGCTGCAGCCATGTTGGATCCGTAAGAAAACTACAAGCTTCCGTCTGCCGGGTAGTACGCGTCATCGTCTTGCCGTCCCTCCCCGTTCTGTGATTGGATCCCTAAAACAGGGCTAAGAAACGGCCCTGGTTTCCAGACCCTTTCGCAGTTCATTTCGAACTGCGAAAGTGGCGAAATGAGCGCGCAAGGCAGTCTGAGTATACCCAGGCTAATAACTCGCCATAAGTTATGAGAAATATTTTAAGATAGGATATGGAGTTGGAGTCTTTAACACGCAGTTAATTTCTTGAAACTTGTTTTTGATGCAGATGAGGCAAAACTGTGGCAGAACGTCTGTTAGAGGAAGTGAAATGGTATTTTGGTTGATGTCACTGTTAAGCCAAATGGGCAGTACCTGGTGAAACAGCTGAAACTGGGTTTTTATTTTCGTTTAATTTAAAAAAGCTTTTTTTCCCCGTGTTGGACTGTGGAGATGTTCTATATGTGCACAGCTGTGACTCATCACTCGGTCAGTGGTTTATAAGGCCGGTCTGCTCCGACACCTCCTGCACTGTGTTTGCATCATGCAGAAAAGCACTTAGGACGGAGAGCTTAAACCAGCCCTGAGGACACAAACACTGAACAGAAACTGGAAAAAAGGGTTTTTGTGTGTTCTTCACCCTCTGCATGGAAAATGTTGGCAGAACTTGAAACTCAAAGAATTGATACTGCAAACTGCTTTTACATCTAAAATGAAAGAATTCGAGGCATTTTCCCAAAAAGTAGTTTTTTTTGTAAGTAAGTTTCTTTTGTGTGTTCCTCCCACAGTCCAAAGACATGCAGCTAAGGTTGAAACTATGCAACATTTTCAACTTAATTATCAATCTTAATTATTATCTTCCGCCGCAGGCTAAAGACCTACCTCTTCCAACAATACCTTGGTTAAGTCATAGTCACCTAACATATATATATATAAAAAAATAATTAACCATTTACAAAGTGCTATATACATATTTAATCTTTAAATGGTTTCAACCAATTTCTTAAAGGTATATGAATCATTTCAAAATCATTAACATACTTAATATGGTGTTAAAATTGTTATAATGAGTGAAACGAAAACTATTAATAAACTATTAATTATAATTTAATTGTTTGTCAATGGTAAATGAATGATAAACTTACATTAATATACCATCTATTAGCCATTTATAAATTATTTAGTTAGTTAAACAGTAATAAATTATGTATTTACCATTCTAAATGGCCTATAAATGGTTTATAAATGATGATTAAACATTAATAAACTATCTATTTACCATTTATAAATGATGGTTATTGTAAAGTGTTACCCAAAATGCTCTCCTTTTTTTCTCTTCTTCTCTTCTTTAACATATAGAACTCCTGTAGTGATTACTTACTTGATTCCTGTGGTCTAGTACCTTCAGGTTGAATGCACTTATTGTAAGTCGCTTTGGACAAAAGCGTCAGCCAAATGAAATGTAATGTAATGTGATGTAATAAAACAGTTTAGAAACCATTGTGATAGTCAAATGACCTGTTTATGTGCTTGCAGGTTTAATTTCACTTTAATATTGGAAAGAAGATAAATACATGTCTGTGATAAATATTGAATTTGTAAGTATTGTGTGGTTAATGTAATAATGGTTAATAATAATATGGTTAATATATCTCTCTCTCTCTCTCTCTCTCTCTCTATATATATATATATATATATATATATATATATATTAATGTAGTTTAAGTATCTGTATGTCTGTGTGTCAGACTGTGACAACTCAAACACAGTGTTGTCACTGATTGTGTTTTCTTCATTCCAGTGAACTTACCAAGGCAGTGTGGTTCCTTGCCACTCCAGTAGGGGGTGCTAGCATTACGGCAGGTCAGCACGCTGTTGCCTTGCAGCTGGTAGCCAGTCAGACAGGTGAAGAAAGCCTTGCCTCCAGAGTGGAGACTGCTCACTGATACATCACCGTAGAGAGGCCGCTGGGGGAAGGCACAGCTCAACACAAAGGCTGCAGACACACAGATAGAAAAAGAAAGATTCAGAGAAGACAGGAACTGAAAAGGAGACACAAAGGAGGAGAGAATTAAGCTGAAAGGAAGTTTAATTTCGGCAAGACCTGAGGTTTGATTTCAGAGGTTGAAAGGAGTTAGTGAGTTAGTTAGTTAGTTAGTTTAGTTAGTTTGAGTGGCTCATGTGGCAGAGCAAAAAGAGCTTCCATACAACCCACAATAAGCTTTAAGAATAAAATGGCCTTGTTCAGGCTTAAAATGGGTTTGTTTAGGGGTTGCTGTGAGATTCATTCGTAGCTTAACCCAGGCCAAAAAACAAAAACAAAAAACAATTTCTTAAAAAAATCCGGGCTCAAATCCGAAAGTTTTTGGTGAAACCTTTATTTTGAATTTTTATCAGTTTATCACACGAATTTGTCCAGATCTGGTGGCTGGCCATGGAGAACACACTTCTAGTACTCAGACTGTGACAGTGGAAGGAACAGCAGAGCTCATCCTCACTGGATGTGATGCTCATTCATTTCAGGTATTGCAGATAGAAGAGCTGAATCAAAGAGTGTCAGACAATTGCCGAAGATTTGTATAAAGAAAGCATTGAACCAAAGAAATTCCCAGTAAAAAAAATCCTATACAATAATGGTTCACATGGTTAATTTAATTATCATGTACATCCCCACAGCACTAATTCTGTTATCTGCTGCTCTGACTCACACTAATAACTTTTTCCTTTATTAATGAATTGGTCTTCTTTGCTGTTTTTTTTCAATGGGTGTTGAGCTTCCTGCATTTCCCTTTCAGTAATAATGATAATAATAATCATAATACATCTTGTTTTTTTTCAGCGAACTGAAAAGAAAAGTGCTTGAGAACAGTATTTCCCCAAAAAACTTGGCTTGGAAAATAATGAATGTAACATAGCATTGAATATCCAATGCTCAATAAGCAACAATCAAAGTTGAAAACACACAGCTCAAAATACTTAAAAGTTAAGCTTATCTACTTTAGCACGACTATATGAGTGTGTTTATTTGACAGCAGACGAACAATACAACAACTGTCATCACTTTTTGCTTTAAATATAGCTACATCCTTATATGGGATTTTATGGTGTGACCTTTTTCCACTTACCACAGAAAAAAAGACACAAATGTTGAAAAAGAACAATTCTAATTTTGAAATAGAGGCACCTCTCTAATAACGACAAAATATCATGCTACTAGATACAAATTATATTATTGGCAGCCATTCCCTTATTTGGCATAAATTGATGTAATCTGCACTCCTTACTTTATCTTTATCTGTTGCTCTGACTTACTCACTGACTCACACTAATAACTTTTTCTTTTATTAATGACTTTGTCTTCTTTGCCGTTTTTTTCAATGGGTGGCTTTCAGTAATAATAATAATAATAATAATAAGTCTTCTTTTGTTCCAGCTATCTGAAAAGAAAAGTGCTTGAGAACAGTATTTTCCCTAAAAACTTGGCTGGGAAAATAATGAATTTAACATAGCATTGGATATCCAAGGCAACAATCAAAGTTAAAAACAGTTCAAAATACTACATGACTATATGAATTTATTAGACAACGGAAAACAATACAACAACTGTCATCACTTTTTGTTTTAAATATAGCTAAATCCTAATAAGGGAAAAAAGACACAAATGTTAAAAAAAACAATTCTAACTTTGAAATAGAGGCACCTCTCTAATAACGACAAAAAAAATTATGCTACTAGATACAAATTATGTTATTGGCAGCCATTCCCTTATTTAGTATAAATGTGTGTTATCTGCACTCCATACTTTGCTCATCATGTGAGTTTCCTTATGTCCAAACAGCCAACACAAGCCACTCTGAATCCACATCCTGTATTTATAGGACAGACTTTACAGGAGCATATAAATGTGACAGAAACAGCAGAAGACCAGACTTTCCAAACTGTCAATGTAAAACTGATGTTTAATTAGGCTGCCCCCCAGTGGATACCACACACACACACACACACTCTTGTACTTCTATCTTTGTGAGGGCCGTCATTGTAATAGTGAATTCCCTTGCAAGGTTATAATAATTTTGAATTTTTCATTAGTTTTAGTTGTAATTTGGTTGTGAATTTTTGTTTTCAAATTCAGTTATTCATCTTCATTATGTATGAAAAAAAGTTGACAAAGATGAAAATGAAGGACATTTTCACTATAATTTTAGTTAGTTTTGTAACCACACAATACAGTTTCAGTTAATTATCTTTATCATGTAACCTTAACACTTAAAACAAAGTCTGAAATCTCAAAAAAGCCTTTAAAGAAGTGAGGACTGGCCAAAATGTCCTCACTCTGTTGGCAAAAAATGTGTTCTGGTCCTCACTATGTAGGAGGTACAAGAACACACACACACACACACACACACACCACACACTCTTGTACTTCTATCTTTGTGAGGGCTGTCATTGTAATAGTGAATTCCCTTGCAAGGTTATAATAATTTAGAATTTTTCATTAGTTTTAGTTGTAATTTGGTTGTGAATTTTTTTTTTTCCAAATTCAGTTAGTTTAAATGAGTTTTTAGAGTGAGTTTGCTAGTTTTAGTTTAGTATTTATTTTTTTGAAATGCTTTAGTTTTAGTGTAATTTTTATTAGTTTTAGTTTTTTGTAATGGGGTATTTGTTGGGTGGGAGATTAAAAGAGGTCACAGTAAATTTTGCCTTTATTTCCTTTGTCTTATCCATCTTCATTATGTATGAAAAAAGTTGACAAAGATGAAAATGAAGGACATTTTCACTATAATTTTAGTTAGTTTTGTAACCACACAATACAGTTTCAGTTAATTATCTTTATCATGTAACCTTAACACTTAAAACAAAGTCTGAAATCTCAAAAAAGCCTTTAAAGACGTGAGGACTGGCCAAAATGTCCTCACTCTGTTGGCAAAAAATGTGTTCTGGTCCTCACTATGTAGGAGGTACAAGAACACACACACACACACACACACACACACACACACACACACACACACACACCACACACTCTTGTACTTCTATCTTTGTGAGGGCTGTCATTGTAATAGTGAATTCCCTTGCAAGGTTATAATAATTTAGAATTTTTCATTAGTTTTAGTTGTAATTTGGTTGTGAATTTTTTTTTTTCCAAATTCAGTTAGTTTAAATGAGTTTTTAGAGTGAGTTTGCTAGTTTTAGTTTAGTATTTATTTTTTTGAAATGCTTTAGTTTTAGTGTAATTTTTATTAGTTTTAGTTTTTTGTAATGGGGTATTTGTTGGGTGGGAGATTAAAAGAGGTCACAGTAAATTTTGCCTTTATTTCCTTTGTCTTATCCATCTTCATTATGTATGAAAAAAGTTGACAAAGATGAAAATGAAGGACATTTTCACTATAATTTTAGTTAGTTTTGTAACCACACAATACAGTTTCAGTTAATTATCTTTATCATGTAACCTTAACACTTAAAACAAAGTCTGAAATCTTAAAAAAGCCTTTAAAGAAGTGAGGATGGTGCAAAAATGTCCTCACTCCATTGGCAAAAAATGTGTTCTGGTCCTCACTATGTAGGAGGTACAAGAACACACACACACACACACACACGTCCGAAGACAACTGTACGGAGTCACTTCTCTGCCAGTATGTGATGTGCAGTCTGACAGGTGACCAGTTAACTAACTGGCTCTTTTTATTACCACTGATTTGTCTCCCTTCAGCCTCCTGGCATTCAGCCAAACATATTAATAATATATTTCTGCTAAAGACTCTGATCCATCTCACTGTAATTGTCCTAGTTTTATTGTTAGCCCCCGGATGGCTTGGCAGTAGTGCTGCTATTGATTCTGTCTGTTGGGGATAGCGATGTGCCTCAGGCCAGGAAATATGTAGGGAGATTAAATAGGCCAATAAATGACAACCTACGACCTGGGCCGCCTCAAACACTCTGTTAGAGCTGAGGGATGTTCGCAGCTCTATAGTGTTAGATAAGAAGAGCAGTTTTGGTCTTTATAGTATTTCTCATTAGAGCAACATCCCATACTAGTGCTACCATAGCAGCAGCTGCTGGAACTGTGTCCTATCACTCCCTGAGCTAGTCATTACCATGGTCAGCACTAGCTATTAATATCCAGGCCAACCAAAAACTATGAAGCTCACAGCTCACTGGAGACTAGAAGAGAGATAAAAGAGCCATCATGGTAGCATTGTGGCATCATAACACTGGTGCTAACAGGGAGCTTTCACAGAGACAAATGGCCTGGGAGCAGTAAAATGCCTGCTATATGCTACATCACTTTGTCTTGTCTTTGTACAACTTATGGCCATATATCATCTTTTGATTTCAATGAAAGTTTATTGATAATCACTGCTTTTATTTGTTTTTTCTCTTTTATACAAGAATGTTCAAGCTGACTGAGAGTAGATCATACAGATAGTGTGTGTCTTCAGAAAAGAGAGAGGAATAGCAAAATATAAAAGCTGAAAATGCAAAGAGCAAAGAGGATGAAAATGTAACAATAACACTTCTGGACTGTTTTTGATTGTCAAGACTTTGCACTAATGGGGATAAAGTTTTTAATAGGGTTCCTTTTTAGAATGAGTTTAATAAAAAAAATTTATTTTTTTATTAAATTTTTTTTCGTTCGATACATTAAGGACTTGTCACAGTAAGCATATGTTGTTGTCCTCGTTTTGGGTTGACTGCCTGGGTTTTTTTTTTATTTTCTTAATTTTTTAAATTAAAAATTTTTTTTTTATTTTTTTATTTAATTTAATTTATTTTCTTTCTGTCTGTTTTTGGTGTCTGTCTCGGCTGTTTGTAAGTGTTTGTATTATATGTTGAAAAATTAAAAATTAAATGAATACTTTACTATAAAAAAAAGAATGAGTTTAAGTGAAAGGTCTAATCTGTCCATAATGCAGGGTCATATCTATTAACCATTTCATAGTTTGCACAATCAAGTGAGTCAATTTGTGAAAATAGATGATAAAAAAATAAAACCACTGCTTTCCAGGTTTTTCCAGACTTGAGGAGGTCTCTTTGCAAATGCTCAGTCTGCCCTAGTTCTGATTCTCAGCAGGAATCTCTGTGATACTCCAACCAGGCAGAAACCACTACTAACATATAGTGCTCTGCTACAGCACCATGTTTCTCTGGCTCAATCGGTAATAAAAAGCAAAATCCTAATTTTATTTTCATACTGTAGCCAACTCAACAACAGTCTTCTGTTAGCAGCTTATTCTTTACAGCTCATGATTTTCTTTAGATTGTCATGCAGGTGTTGGCTTCTAAAACTTTCACCTGCCTCCTCCAGCCGCTACCAGCGAAACGTTTTAACCCTTAATAGGACACTCATTGAAATACTTGCAAATTCCAAATTTCAACCCTAGAGAATATTGGAGGATATTACATACTGCCAGAATGTGTATTAAAAAAAAACATACAGACCCAGGGGAGGGGGATAATATTTTGAGTAATAAGTTTACGAAGATTAAAGTGGAAAATCTATGAGAAAAAATTTGCAGATTTATTCGATTTAAAGTGGTGAATCTGCGAGAAAAAAGTTGCTTTTTTCCCAACTTTTTTTCTCGTAAATCTGTGACTTTTTTCACACAGATTTGCTACTTTAATCTAGTAAATTTGCAACTTTTTTCTTGAAATATTTTTATTTTTTATTTTGGATATCCGCTGAAGTTACCAAATACGGTTCTTCGCCTGATAAAGGGTTAAAGATCTCTGGCCATTGCTGGGACCTACAGTGCTAAATACTGTAACTTACAGCACTGTCCCCACTAACGTCTGTGGTTAAACCTCTCCTTAAAAACACACCTTGATCCAGGTTCAGTGAATGAACCAGTGACCAGTGAGCCTTCCACTCTTCTCTATAATACTACCCGAACGTTTGGTCCAAATATTCAACTGTAATCTTTTTTAACCTTTTAAATCTTTCCATGAAACGAAGGTCTCAGTGTCTTATTTAAAGTTCGGCAAAGATAAGACAAGACTCTTTTAAGTAGAGGGAATTCGTTGATATAACAATCCAAACTGTCGAACAAACGTGAGACTTACACCAGGAGGATGGAGTTCATGTCCCATATTTCCCATATGGGCCACGTTTTGTGAATAATGTTAATTATGTAACTTACAATAGGCACGTCACACATACTTCACTTCCAGCATTTACATACATGTCTTTTCCTTACCAGGAAGTTTTTTTTCCCTAAACCTAGGTCAGTGATTTTGTTATTCAATGTGTCAGTCGCCAACAAATGCGCACAATTTAACCAAAACATGAAACACTGATATAATCAAATTAACCCTCTGGAGTCCATCTATTTATTGAAAATGCATGTTTTATTTACAGTAATAACTTTTTTTTATATATGATATGTAGACCAGCTGAGAAAGCCGGTTGAAAGTTTAATCATAGGAGCTTTCACAGTGTGCCATTTATGTTTCTAGACCATTTTTAAATTGTCAATTTACTTTATACAATGAAAACTATTACTATTTGTAATTTACATGCAAATAGACTGTTTTGTAGTTTTATTATTTATTTATTTTTCTGCTGTTTTTGTGTGTATAAATGTTTTTTAAAAAATGGTATTTTTCCACCTGTGTCTTTTGTTTGTATCTTCAGTTCTTGGCAGCTTTATACTTCAAAAATAAAAAATAAAATGAAAAATCAGACTGATAGCCAAGTTTGTGTCAAGAAAAAGGAGCCATGCATGTGATGTAAGGACAGACTGAAAGATGCTAAACAGAGACAGAAATGAATGCATATAGGAAGTTGACAAATTTGAACCAAAATCTCCTGGACTTCAGAGGTTTAAAGTAACAAATTATATATTTTGTGCACAAATTAATGTGCACAAAATGTGGCTCAATTTCATTGTACTTGTACTTGTTACTCTGTGCAATGACAATAAAGGGTTCATAAAGGGTTCACTCATTCATTCATTCATTCATTCATTCATTCATTCATTCATTCACTTGCCTTTCTATATACCAATCTCCAGCAGAGTACTTTGTTAGGCTGTATTATGTTTTTCTCTGCTGCTACTGAGCCAGCTCTCCACAACTGCTGTGAGAAAATGTTGGCCTCTACTGTATCTAATCAGGCATTGTGGCCACAGTGTAGATCACAGGGGAAGAGCAATCATTTGAAATGTTTAATGGTCCCCTGTAGCTAGCGGATGTAAATTGAATATTTATTTTGCGGTTGCATTGTGAAATAGCTTTGATGTGGAATAGCTCCACATGGATCAAACTTCATCTCTAATCTTGTTTGCTCCCTCACAGCATTTATTTCTGCTGACCATTGGCCTCGCATTACTGTGAGGAGCTGACAAACCCTGCAAAGATTAATGCATCTCGCAGCTCTGGCTCTAGGCTTCAATGTGGAGCAGCTGGAATCTGTGAGCAAAACGAAGCAGGATCTTTCTGTGTATTGTGCTTAATTTATGGTACATATGCTCTGAATGTGTGAAAAGGTCACTTACTCACAAAGAAAAATGTCCCCCCTGTATAAACATTCTTCCAAGATTCTATCACCTCAAGCTAGATACCCAAATTTACAGTAATCTGATATTTGCACAACATTCAGATTCAAACACCATGATCAAAATCATTCTATGTCAGTCTTTGTTAAGTTCAACTCTTGAGCCCTAAGCAAGATATCTGGCCAGCTGCTGATCGCACTGCACCAGAAGAAGAATCCCAATCATTGAAGTGATCCCTGACCTTTCCTTTTGCACTGCTTGCAATCCAAATTTCCCTACTTTATATGAGAAATATTAAAATCTACTGAACAGATTGTTGTTAAATTCATGAAGACATTTAGCCTGGCTAACACCAGACCAAATCTCATTGGAGATTAGGTCTGGACACCTTCAATGCTTTTCTCCGTAGAGGAGGTGTGGTTTACGATCCTCCGGAGCCGTTTATTGGGAGCTTAGAATGTCTATCAAAGCGTCTGTAGGTAGCTCTTAGCCAATCAGATCAGTTATACCAGATGACGTAGTAGAGCTACAGAGATGGATGTTTGTTGTGTGTGTGTCTGTGAGAGAGTGTTGCTTGCTGCGTTGCTTCTCCATTTCTCGCTTTCTGCAAGATTATTTATTTTCACGCTTTATTCCCCCTCATGTCATTCAGCCACACACATCCACTGATTTTATGGGCAATAGACAAGCTGCTGCGGGTCTCTGGGGGCTCCGCTGTCCCCCGGCTGGTAGCGAGATCACCGGCGGTGACCGGCGGTCTCACCGGCTCGGCGCAACGAGCCGCAGAAACCGCCCGTGCGGCGCTAATAGCCCCGCTACCGGTGATCTCGCTCCGAGCCGGGGGACAGCGGAGCTGCCGAGAGACCTTTCGCCTTTCAACTTTCGCTCTAAACTATTTAAAACACCATCTACAGCTAAAGAGAGTTTCGCGTCTGCAGCAGCCATGTTGGATCCGGAAAGCTTCCAAGTGCCGAGTAGTACGCGTCATCGTCTCACCGTCCCTCCCCGCTCTGTGATTGGATCCCTAAAACAGGGCTAGGGAAATCGCTTAGTTTCCAGACCGCCTGGAGGTTCGAAATCAAATTCGAGCGCGCAAGGCAGTCTGGGTATACCCAGGCTAGAAGACATTCATGCTACCCATGAACATTCATCAGGGTGCCCTCAAGAATCCTTTTTTTTTTTAAGACTATTTTTTTGGGCATTTTTGCTTTTTTTTTTTTAAAAGATAATTTTTGGGGGCATGTTTGCTTTTATTGAAAGTGACAGATAGAAAGAGGGAGACAGAGGGGAGGACATACGGCAAAGGGACCTCAGGACATCCCCGCCCTCAAGGGAATAAGGAATTACATTAAGAATACATTTTGCATTTTACATGCTTTTATGTTTTAACGTTAACTATGTTTTCCATCAATTATTTTTATATAAATAAATATTAAACCTGCCACAAATAATAAACTATGAAAGCAACAGTAACATACGTGTTTGGAGCAGGGCTTTGAGTTTACAATTGGATTTTAGAGCGTGTTCACTGAGTGCAGCTGCCTACAGCCGGCAGCAAAGAATCAGAAATACAGTGAGCTTTATGTTGTAATTTGTATATAATCAAAGTAGTGGTCCAGGCAAGATATGACCAATAAAATCAGATGGACATGAAGCAAAACTCTCTCATTAGCCGTATTTCCATTAGGGGGAAGAGTGGCCGCTGGGAAAATCTCAGGCCACGCCCTCTCAAATGTCCGCTCACTCAGCGTGTCTCCATTACAAAAAAAAGACCTCAGAGGGATTTAAGAGACTACGGAGGTGACGTATGGTTTATGATCATCTGTAATCGCTTAGCAACAGTTTCGACCATGACCTCACGCGAAGCAACTGTGGCCGCATGGCTAATTATGCACAGCGTCTCTGCTGATGGTGAACAAATGGGCATGGCTAATTGTGCAGTGTAGCTGCTGATCATAAACAAACCATCATGGCTAATAATGCACAGCGTCTCCGCTGATCATGAACAAACGGGCATGCTAACTGTACACAAAGTGTCCGCTGCTGATTGTGAATTAACCGGCATCGCTAACTGTGTTTGTTGTTAACAAACAGAGATCACTAAGTGAACACCTCCTGCTGCAGCACATACACACTGTACTGCTACAGAGCTAACTGTTAGCCTTTTAGCATTGTGTTACTGTGCACCTCATTCCGCAGCACCGGACTGCACTATGAACGCCCTAAGGCGAAGAGCCAGCACAGATCTTTCCAGCAATATAGTGGGGATTTGCAGGACCACACTATGAAAGGGGCTTATGTTTATTGTCGCTTGTGACGACTCACTGCCTTGCCGGCTTTTACAAATGGCGTGTGTTGTTGTGGCATCGAGTACTACGTCATGTCCTGCTTAGCGTTCTATCCAATCAGCAACCAGGCTTTTTTCAGGGGAGAAAAACGGCCCTGCTCTTCGACAGGGATGAAAAAAGTCTGTAAAAAAGACCCTAAGGACTGCTCAAATTCAAATTAGCGGCGTTTCGGCGAGTGAGACCAGCCTCATTCCGAGTATTCGACTGTTGTGGAAACACAGCTATAGACTTGACTTTAAATGAACAGTAATGTCAATATTTTGTGCTTTAGGACAGGATTGTGATAACTGTAGAAAACGAATACCCTGAAAACGTCTGGCCACGTATCAATCACATGTACTGTGCATAAATATGGCTTATAATGGTTTTAGCAGCCCCATATACATAAAATAAAGTGTCATATTTGCTCCACCCAATACTTTTTGATAAATGTTAGGTCTAAACCTACAATTATGATTCCAAAAACAATGGGATGCTGTGAAAAATTTGAATGATAACAGAATGCTTAAATTCAGCATGAGTATATATATATACACACAGTCGCCCATAACGTTTCATTCCTCTGTTAATGTTGATTGTTGTCACAATCATTTCATGGAAAGAGTTAAAAAATATTTTATCCCAACTTTATGAGCAACATTCCACATTCCATCCAAATCCACATTACATATCTATATTCAATTAAATGTAGTACACAAACTATTTGCAAATCATTCATGTTTTTATCATGTTTTTTTACAGTCCTTCTTGTGACTTTTGTGAAAATATTTCAAAATGGGATGAAAGAAAAGAAGACAACAGCACCCCAACTGCATTGTATCTGCTCTATATAATGAAGTATAGTTTTACAGTAATACAATAGAAGAATCATATTAATAATGACATAGCAACTAGATGCATTCAGTCAAGGTCTGCCATTATATCAGATGTGGTTAAAAACATACACACACTCTCTCTTTATATGCTATTTAACTGTATTCTGCTGACATCTCTGCTGTGTCCTACTGTAACTGTGAATCTTGACAGAGAACGGCAGGAAAAATACAGACAGCGAGAGATGGAAAAGATCTGTAGTAGCTAGTCTGAGGAGATTCAGTGGGGCTGCACCCCTCCTCTCTTAATCCTCAAGAGGCCATCAGCAATGATAAATAACCAGCAGGAAAGAGAGGATGAAGGCACAGAAACCCCCACATTGAGATCATACATAAAGTAGACCACAGATGATGCAGGATGAGCAAAATAGAAAAGAACAAGGAAAGAAACAAATTGCTGGCAGACTGTGTTTTAATCTCTGATGCAGTGAAAATGCAGCTCTCTTTTTATTCCCTCACTCCCTGAGAGTCAATGAGCCATAGACATACAGTAGAACCACCACGCCCACCCTCTACCCCTGCAATCCATTTCATTTATGCTTTATTGCAGCAGCCTCTTAGCTCAGTGGTGGCCTTGTGGCTGCAGGATGTGGACATGTTGTTATAGGAAGATCACCCTGCAGTTTCTCTTTCAATTAGCCGAACATGGTATGGAGCACTCGACCTCTCATCCAGAGCTAAATCACCCAGTAGCACCTAGAACTCTCTTCCTCTGGTGGCTAGCTGCTCTATGGGCCAATGAAAGGACACATGGGGTTTGTAATGATGAGGACCATGGAGGGAGTGATGAGGTAAACCGTCAGCAGATAATGCTAATTTCTTTAATGGGCCCACCATTAGAGATTCTACAAACACTGTCCAGTCCTCCAATGCAGGGGGGCCCGACCCCCCACCCTGGGGGGCGCCAAAGATCCATGGGGGGTCGTGAAGCCCTCTTAATTTTAAGGGGTGTAATAAATCTAATGGGTTAAATATATACATCTTTACCTATAAATTTGAAAAATGCCAATCTACAAGCTCAAAACACATGACAAGGCTTCATGCAAGTTTGAATGTCTGCTTTTTTCAAAAGTAAGTAATTTAGCATAAGCTTAAATTTATCATCTTAAAAACGATAGTCCACACAAACTTGGTGTCCCGTGAAAAAGGTTGGGACTGACTGCTCCAATGGCCTTGCCAATATGAGAATGCCAATTTTTTTATAAAAAAACATATGCTTGACCTTTACAAATGGTGAACAACATAGAACAAGAAGGCACATACAAGAAAAATAATAATAAACAATAATGATAGCAATAATGATGATAAAAAATTAGATTAAAAAATGAATAACTAGGGAAAGAAAGAGAGAGAGATAAAAATAAAAAATAAAAAATAATAATAATACAAAACAAAAATAAGGAAAAAATAAATACATTTATAACCACGAAATAAATACATGAAAAATAAGAAAATAAATAAATATATACATATATCTATACACACACACACACACACACACACACACACACACACACACACACACACACACACACACACACACACTCACACACACACAGTAAATGTGTATACTAAAACAAGATAAAATGAAAAGAGAAATAAATAAATAAATCTTCTCAGTTCAGCTCATCATTCCAGCCATCTACTTCAATATCATTTTTCTCAAGGGAATTACAGAGAACCTTCCAGATTTTCCAAAACTTGTCAAGCTTGTTTTTCGTGGTGTAGCTTATCTTTTCTAAAGCCAAGTAGAAAGACATCCCTGTTAGCCACTGACTGTGAAGTAGTACAAGGTTTTATCCCTTTTCCATGCGCAGGCTATGCATCTTTTAGCTTCCAGAAAACAAATATTGAGTAAGGATTTTTCATTTTTGGAGGTCACAAAGTAGTCCGGGTTAATATTCAGTAAACATAACTTTGGTTTGAGAGGTACTTCAACGCTTTTTCCCAAAAGGAAAGTATAAGAGGGCATTCCCACAAGCAATGGAATAAAGAACCTTTTTTTTTGCTTACATTTAATGCAAGTATCTGGGATATTTGGGTTAAAAAGGTGCAGCTTACTTGAGGTTATATACTGTCTGCTTATCTATTCGTATTGTAGTAATTTAGAGTTTGTATTCACAGTTTGAGTTTGAGCTGTTAAACAAGCTCGAGCCCATTCTTCCTCTGTTAGATTTTCTCTTTGGATTTACTTACAAACAAATTACAAAGAAAGGACACCTGCCCCTTGGAGTCTGAAAATCTCATCGAAAAATCTTCAAGAGTAGATAGTCGGGGAAGTTTCAACCTATTACATATGAAACTTCTCAATTGAAGAGATTTAAAGAGGTGTTTTGAGGGTATTTCATATGTGGCCTTAAGTTCTTCGAAAGACATGAAAGTATGAGAAAGACAATTAAAATAAATGTAATTGTAAAATAAATAAATCATGGTCCTGAGAGGACTGGCAGCCATAGTGTGTGTGAATGAAATTATTGTTTTTGGAGCTGAGGAAGAAAACTTTGTCCATGGGTTTATGTTCAGCAGGCTCGACTATATACTGTAACAGAGTCTTTACAGGTCGATCAGACAGCTGCAGCTCATTCAGAACGCTGCTGCTCCAGTCCTCACGACACAGCAAAATCTGTTTTTTCAGTGTTAATAACTTTGAGTTGATGGGTGTTGATTTTGGATTTGTTTTAACACTTGTAGTGAACAAAAAGCTCTGCCAGCGTCTGTAGCCTTGCAGCTGACTTTAAAAAATATTTAGATTTTGTGACTTGTATGTTAGGCTAAAGACAGAATGCACTTCAAAGAGGAGCAGAAAACAGCGCTGAAGCCTTTTTTCAAAGAAAAAAGATGTTTTCAATCTTCTCTGATTCAAGTGCCTGACGGTTTTCAATGAAAATGATTCGTGCAAAAATATTCACATTCAAATATGCAATTATGTTTTGACCAAATCACTTTAACAGATATTACTGGTGAGATTTTCGACCATAATACGTTTCAAACCAAGCTGCCTGTAGCTGTAATGTATCATAAAACAAAACAATGAATGTCAATTATCACATTAGTGAAAGGAAATAACATGATTTTAGGGTTAAAATACACTTTAATGTGTCAAAGTAACACAATGTATGTTATAAATTAACACTCACAGTGAAAGGGAATAAGAGAATTTCGAGTTAAAAGTGCACTCATGTGGTGTCATAAAACAACACCATGGGTGTCATATATTTAACACTATTAAAGAGTTAAAATATTAACACTTTTCAAAGTGTAATTTTGAATCTGTGAGAACTATATAAACTCAGAAAAAGTGTTACATTTAACTCCCTGTGAGTTGAATTAACACTTACTCCAGTGCTGAGGTCCTTACACTGGCTTCCTATCAGTTAACAAAATAATTTCAAAATACTGTTGTTGGTCTACAAAGCACTGAGTGGTTTAGGACCAAAATACATTTCTGAACTTCTGCTTAGCTACGAACCAGCCAGAACTCTCAGATCATCAGGGACTGGCTGCTCTGTGTTCCCAGAGTCAGAACTAAACATGCAGAGGCAGCGTTCAGTTTTTATGCTCCACATATCTGGAACAAACTCCCAGAAAACTGCAGATCTGCTGCAACTCTCAACTCTTTTAAATCAAGACTGAAGAGCTTTCTGTTTGCCACTGCCTTCAGTAATACTGCACTGTAACTTCTATTCCTTTTATATTTGATTTTTTCCCCCCAATATTTTATCTGCTCGTTTTTTAATTTTAACATTTGAATGTCTTTTTATATATGTCTCTTCCCAACGCTTTTAATGTTTTGTGTAAAGCACAATGAATGGCCTTGCTGTTGAAAGGTGCTATACAAATAAAGTTGCCTTGTCTTGATGAATGCGACTGCCTTCAGAACAACAGAGTGTAGATGCTGCAACAGCATCACTTATATCAACTGTAGGGTGTCTCTCCATTCAAAGAGGAGCAGAAAACAGCACTGAAGCCTTTTTTGCAAAGAAAAAAGATGTTTTCGATCTTCTCTGATTCAAGTGCCTGACGGTTTTTAATGAAAATGATTTGTGCAAAAATATTCACATTCAAATATGCAATTATGTTTTGACCAAATCACTTAAACAGATATTACTGGTGAGATTTTTGACCATAATATGTTTCAAACCAAGCTGCCTGTAGCTGTAATACAAAAAAATGAAAATCTTAAAAGCCCATTTAAGAAGATCCCTGATGCTTAGCCCCCATGGGGGTTCAACCTATGAATATAGCATGAATATAGTATTGAAGAACTGGACCAATATGTATATGTATGACATGAAATCCCAAGGATATAAAGTGCTGGTTAACCCTGATGCTAGGACGATGAGCAAATCACAGATCAAGCAAATAAATTCTCTTCACTATAAGCCTCGTTTTTACCAATTATCATTTTTCATTAGCATATATGTTTCACCTTTAAAAGCACTATTTCACCTTGTGACCGTTACTGTGAAATAAAACAGCATATTGTTTGATAACGCTTTATAATAACCGTCTAAGTGATGTTTATAGATGGTTTATAAACCAATTATTAACCATTTACAAAATTCTATACATATTTAATCTTTAAATGTTTTCAAACAATTTCTTCAAGATATAAGAATCATTTTTAAATCATTTACATACTTAATATGGTGTTAAAAATGTTATAATGAGTGCAAAACTATTAATAAACTAATAATTATAATGTAATTGTTTATTTATGGTAAAGTAATTATCAACTTACATTAACATACCATCTATTTGCCATTTATAAATTATAGTTCAACATTAATACATTTTCTATTTACCAATCTAAATGGCCTATATAGGGTTTATAAATGATGATTAAACATTAATAAACTATCTGTTTACCATTTATAAATGGTCTATTTACCATCTATAAATTATGGTTATTGTAAAGTGTTACCTATAGTTCTTCCTGCAAATTAACTATTTATTTGCAAAGCATTCATCAGTGATACATCTACAGTTAAGATGGAAAAAATATGAATATGTTGTGGTGCATGTAAATTATAGTGGTGCTCCTCGTGGAAAAAGTTTATTATACTTATTATTATACTAATATCAAAAAATATATATATGTTGTTTGTGATGATGACATGATCTTGTAACTACATAACCTCAATATGTATTTACCAAGTATGAGTAACACTGACTACAGACAGCCAACAAACCAACTCTTCATCAGATTGGAAACACTCAAATTTAGAGACTTAGTTGATTTTAAAGTATCACAATTTATGTTTAAAGTAATTAATCGAAAAGCATCACAAAGTATTCAGGGGTTGTTTCAGGTCAGGGTAAGTACACATGTCCTGTGAAGTATATGTGTACTGAAAACACCTGATAAGGACAAATTCTAAGTATCATTGCATTACAAGTAAAGGAGAATATGGAACAACTGCAGCGATCAAATCAAATCATGCACAACAATTGCTATGTTCAAAAGGCTGATGAAAAATGATATGCTAAATAAGTATAGGTTAAAAACTGGATGAGGACGTTCTTGTAACTGCCTTCAGTGTTTTGTTTTGTTTTGTTGATGTTATTTGTTTGTTCGTTTGTTTTCTTTTGCGGGAGGAATAGAGTTAGCATTGATACGCTAATGGCTACTCTTGTAGCTGTAACAAGCAGCGCTGCTAGCGTCAGTTAGCCGCTAGCATCAGTTAGCCGCTAGCGTCAGTTAGTCGCTAGCTTTCGCTAATAACAGAATTTCACCGCTTTCTATTTCACAACAAAAAAATAAGAGTTAGCAGAACTATTGTCCCTTGTTGTGAACCCCAACTTAAAGATATAAGTAACAACAACTCACAAACTTGTTTTTGAGCAGACAACTGGCTTCCTTTGTTGTGCTAACTTACATCATTGCCCTAAATGTCAATAATTTATATTTCCAAGTTTTTCCAACTTAAATCACTTGGGCCAAAAAATACAAGTTGGCTTTTTTGCAGTGCACTCGTCTGTCCTGGTTCTCAGTTGAAGTTAAACTCCATTATAGTCTTCTCACATTTTTTTTTAGAAATATACTATTTAATCAGACACCTGAATACTTCTTCAACCAATTGCAAAGCACAAGAAACCGATACAACCATTACACCAGGAGTGCCAGCTCAGGTCATTTAATACCTCCAACACCAAGAACAAACATACTCAAACGCACAGTTATCTATCGTTCGATAATGTCATGGAACTCTTTGCCTCCTCACATCTCTAGCACGCAAAACAAATCATTCAAAAAATGACTTAAGACACACTTGATGCTACCCACCAAATGAATGATCACTAATATGTTGTGATTTATTTTGTTTTCTTATTTTATTTCTTTTTCTCTGCTATATCTGTAGCCGGATGATTCTTCCTTTTAAATGTTCTCTAATGAAATGATAAATTATAAGTGTATACAGCTGATATTGACACTATAGACATCTGAATTAATGATTTTTACAATATAACATTTGTCGGGTAAATATGAATGTAGAATTTTTCAACAGTATTGCATGTATGTATTAATCGTGTTTGTTATTGTTTTTCTTGTATGTACCGTTTTTGTTTATGTTGTTTGTATGTCATGTTCTGTGTCTTTTTAGGGACCCCAGGATGACTAGCAGTGGCCAAGGCGTCAGCTAATGGGGATCCATTCAATAAACAAATAAACAAATACAGCATCAGTACTCTTTACTATTGTTTGAATAATTAGTCAAGCTCTATGGCTCCATACTGCACAAACACACTATAAGATAACATAATCATAATATAAAGTGAAAGTATAATTTTCCACATATTAAAAGTACCATCTCATTAAAAAAGGTTGTGTTCCATCATCAAAATCATCAAAGTGCTATTGGTGTTATATGTTTATAGTTCAATTGAATTTCTTTTTGCTAACAAATACAAATGGTCTATCAGCAGTCTTGCATTTTACATGGACTGATGAAAAATACATAGATCCTCCTCTATGCCTAGACATCAATAAAGAAACTGACAGAGATAATTCATTTACACCTCGCTCATCAGAGCCCAATGAATATAATTGGGCATGACAGGTTTATACAAGACTGTGGGTGGAAAATATCCTTTAGTGATGACATTCAATTTGCCCCAGTGTCAAAGCCCCTATTGAACTGGCATTGTCTGTAAGGAGGATTTAGTGTGCAGTCAGCTCTACTGAATGCTGCATAGACCCATCTAGATCACTTACATCCAACTCGCATTTGATGGCTGTAATTGAAATGTATCAATATTTATGGAGAACAAGAAAATGCAACATTTTTCTGAGATATTCGTTATACACAGTCACCCATAAAGTTGGAATTAAATATTTTTGACCTCTGTCCATGAAATGATTGTGATAATGTGATTTATTATTGACAGACAAAGTGTACATCTCCTCAAAACTTTATTAATCAATCTCTTCCAAACATATCACAATACAAACAAAACCACAATTAACAGAAGATTGTGTCTGAAAACAAAATGAGTCCAACTTTATGGGCGACTGCACTGCAAAAAGTCAGCTCTTAGAAACAAGTGGAAAAAGTACAAAAATTAGGTGTATTTTGCTTAAAAATAGCAAAATTGTCTGCTAATGGAACAAGAAAATTTGGCTTGTTAAGAGTTTCCAAAACAAGTTAAAATATCTAATCTTAATGAACCCCAAAATACCTTAGAATTAGTGTATTCTAACTAATAACAAGTACATTTTTCTTGATTCTAATGAAATACACGTGACCTATTTTCTCAATATGTTGAAAATATTCTTGAATTAACAATAAGTAAATGCTAGAGCCATCATCTTGACATAATGATATGCATAGGCATAATGTTTCTGGAAACCAGCAAAATCAGACGAAAAACTAGTGAACTTTTCTTGATACAGCTACAAAGATTTTTATCTGTATGTCGAATATTTTTCTTAAAATTCTTGAAATAAGGCAAAAGCCATGGAATCTTTATATCAAACAAGTGAAACAGTCTAAAATAAAAACTGCTTACTAAGAAGAACTATCTTATCAGACAAAAAACAAGCATATATCCCCTTGATCTAAGATAATTCATCTTACTTACATTTCAGTTTTTGCAGTGTGTGTAATTGCGATGCTAGCTCATTCATAGTTATTAAAGAAAACCCATAAAGGAAAGACAGGTTTGTTATTCAACTAAAATGGGGTGCCTGTGGCATACATTTAAACACTTAAGGAAAAAAAAGTTGAATGTGTGAAATCTCTTACTGTCTGTTCAGCATAATGAACACTATTAGGCTAAAGTCAATAAATATTCCTGACTGCTACAGTGAAGAATTATCTATGACAGTGCTAAAGTTTAGGTTTAAATGCTAGCCTCCTTTAACAAAACGTGCTAAAACAGAGAGACTAAAAATATCAGGAGCTTGATGACTGCTGTCACCTCATGTCTTACTATTCCCTACCAGTTCAGAAGATCAAAAAGATGTCCATTTCAAAGCAACACTCAGTGAGTTACTTCTGAACAACAGCTGCTGCCATGAAAAGTTAAGGTGGTTATGATTTATTGTCACAGTGACATTTTCTGATTGTGTCTGTGTATTCAAGCTTAAATCCAAATGGTTTCCTAAAATGTGATTTTAGCTGTGCACACACAATGACCTTCAATATTATCATTAGCCAGGTTCCCATCAACAAATTTCACATTTTGAAAATTCTTATGAGATAAACTTGATTCAGAAAAACTTCAGAAAAACTTCTTAATGCACTAAACTGGAGAAGGAAACACTTTTTGAATACGTTTAACTCACATGACTGATCAGCTGTTTCCAAAATCCAATTCCTGAATACATATTTACTCTGATGGGTGGCGAAAGTTGTCCAATTAGCAACCTCTTTTTATTATTTTTTGTTTTCTTTCTTGCCTAATATCTTCTTCTTCTACTCTTTATTGATGTATTAGCATACAGCAATACATTACACTGCCATCTTCTGACCAAAGTACGTTTATGCAGCTTTGTTTATTTCATCTAAACCAGTTAATGGAAACATCCTTAATTGGCATTTTCTTTAATGCGACATTTCAAAATTTCAAAAATTTGATTCCACTTTGATGGAAACCCAGCTAGCTTATCTGTTACACATTGGCTACCAAGCCAACATGTTCCTGAAAGCCACTGTGCATATATGATCAAATCATCTTTTGGGATCCTTCCAATGGAATACAAAATATGTATTTTGAAGCACTGTGTGAAAGTGCATCCAGCGTGTCATCTCCATGATGAGCTTAGTGGTTGAAGACGTTCCCCTACATATTGATATAGACAAGCGTGAAGAAAAGCTTGGGAAACTCTATCAGCAAGTAGAAGGGGAAAATTGAGAAGGATAGCTGTATAAGGTTGGGAGTTTATATTTTCTCCCAGACTATGGCCATGTTACAGGGACTCTCTAGCTTGGCTAACGCCAGACTAATCACAAATGAGATTAGTCTGGAAACCATGCCAAGCCATTCATTTCTCCATAGAGGAGGCGTGGTTTACTATCGTCCAGAGCCGTTTATTGGGCGCTACGAATATCTATCAAAATCGTCTGTACGTAGCTCTTAGCCAATTATATCAGTTATACCAGATGACGTATGTAGAGCGACAGAAATAAATGTTTACATAGCCAGACTAGCCCATCTCTACTTTGAGACTAAATGCTCAATTCTGCTTCTGCAACGTTTTTCTGCAGCATGTTCTGACTCTGGCTGCTCTGTAGTTTCAGCTCACAGTCTACCGGCAGTGTTGGTGTGTGTGTGTGTCTGTGAGAGAGTGTTGCTTGCTGCTTTGCTTCTCCAGTTCTCGCTTTCTGCAAGATTATTTATTTTTACGCCTTATTCCCCTCATGTCATTCAGCCACACACATCCACTGATTTTATGGGCAATAGACGAGCTGCTGCGGGTCTCTTGGCGGCTCCGCTGTCCCCCGGCTCGTAGCAAGATCACCGGCATTACAGCAGCGAGCGGTAGCTGGGCTAGCTGGTAGATTAGGCTTTTGCCAAATCCTGTCGGAAGCAAGGCTAAAACATCGTTTTTGGTGGTGAAACAGGAGTGTAAAGTCAAACTATTTAAAACGCCGTCTACAGCTAAAGACAGTTTCGCGTCTGCTGCAGCCATGTTGGATCTGTAAGAAAACTACAAAACTACAAGCTTCCGTCTACCGAGTAGTATGCGTCATCGTCTTGCTGTCCCTCCCCGTTCTGTGATTGGATCCCTAAAACAGGGCTAAGAAACGGCCGTGGTTGCCAGATGGCCTGCAGGTTGGAAATGAAATCGAGCATGCAAGGCAGTATGGGTATACCCAGGCTAGGAACTCCCATTAATGTAGAAACATACTCCGCTTTGGGTTGATTTGATTATTTGTAATGAGAAACTACCTTTCCATCCTGACAGATAACCAAAAGCAGCTGATGAGAAAATCTTTGTAATCCACATCTCCAAGCCACATCTTTGTAAAAGCCAACAGGCATTTATCCCTAAAGAAACGCTTACATCTGTTCCACTTCATCCATCTTATTGACATATTTACTTTTTGGACTAGGTACTGCTTGCTGCAGCATTGAGGTAAGACTCGCAGCCAGCGGTCAAATGGCAAGAAGTAATTCATGGAGTTGACAGCCTCACTGCTGATGTATTCATATACATACACATTAACTCCAAGGCAATGAAAGTTGCCAATGAGGCACAAGAGCATGCAGACAAACACTAACACAAGCACAATAAACAAACTGCTTTGGGTGGCACAGGTAGCGTGAGTGCCCTGGAGACAGAAAACCCATGTAGAAAATATTTTAGCTCTATAAAGGTACCAGACTAGGACCTGCATAATTCATAATTTCTCAACCCCCTGGGGTCTATGATGGTGGCGTCCTGATCACATCATGTGACGTTTAACAAAAAAAATAGGACACATGAAGACCTGCTATCAACTTCACTCCAAAGTACAGACTTGAAACTTTCTCCCAGTTTCTGTTTGACATTCCTCGGTCATGTAAAGCCAAAGATATGCTAGTTTTAATTTGATAGTACAGAAATATTTGAGCGTTAGTGTAGCTTTCTGTGTAATTTCGCACATAGTTTGTTGCAGAGTTGCAGCTAACAAGGAAAACAGCCTATAAATATACATGATTTATGGAACTTTTTTGTATATAGTTTTATTGCATTCAAATGTTTACCTTTTTATATGTTAATTATTGTATCTTATGTTTACATTTTCAAGTTCCAAAACAGTTCATTGAGCATATTTGTGGTTTTTATTGTAGTAAATAGTATAATTTTATAAACTCGGATTTCATGATTTTTGGGCTCAATATGTTGATCAAGTAGGTAAAATAAAGTGAGAAAATATTGTCAAAAGTATTGAAAAAACGGCCAAAATAGGCTCAGACCCCAGAGGGTTCATATAACCATTTATAGTTGGGCTGAAAATAAATATTACAGCATCCACAATAGTGAGGTTGTGCAACAAAGCACACATGTTCAACCCCATTACAGAATATGTCAGGGGTCATTAAATGCAAAATGCATTAAAGAACAGTCACACATGTTGTAGATGTGAGAGCCATGAATGTCCTCACTGAGAGTAAAGGTTGGAATACAAAGTCAGAATTCTGTGGAGTGATACAACACTTGTGTTTTGCTTCCCAGTGCAGCTGTGTAATTTGTCACCGAGGAGATCAGCCCATGTCTTTTTAATGCCTGACAGACTCAACTGAATGCCAAACCTATTTGTGTGTGCTGTTATTCATGCTAATTTCTGATACGCCAGTAATTTAATGCAGGGGGGAAAAAAGTCAGTTTGCCTCTCCCCATAATTAATTAATGGAAAAATCCTGTTGCAATTACATCTTCATAATAACTAAAAGAATATTAGATACATGCCCATTTTAAATTAATTTGTCAGCATGTCAATGGTTTATAATTATCCAAGGAACAGAATGAGTTGGCCCGTTCACCGCTCAGCATTTAGTTCAATATCTCTGAGAGTTTTCCATCAAGTGATTCACTTTACATCATCTGCAGCAGCTGTAATGTATTGTAATTACAGTTTTCTTGCGTTTTGAGAAGGAGATATTGACACCAGTAATGCTAAATTGAAGCAGCCAATCACTTGTGCAAACATTTAATATCAGTATATTTATTCATTTTAATGCAAAGAGAGATAAATTACGTTGTACAGAAATATTCATGGTTAACCATCCACTGAAACAGCTTTTACACATAGAAGGACACTATAGTCCGTCAAATCAATCCAACCATTTGGTCGATGGTTATGATAAAAATACCTCCTTCAGCTCAATGGAGCCTTTCAGCATCTCTCAGCTGAGTGTTTGGATTTTAAAAGCCACAACTTTTCCACTTTGGTTCAGACTCACTGATCTTTCTCTTTCTCTCTCATCAACCTTTCTTCCAGAAGCAGCTGGTGGCTGTTTTCAGTGACAAAGCTCTGATAAACCTTGTACACTCTGCAACTGTTCAAACAGCACATAGTCTCAGTAAGAGGCTAGCTCTGGAACATAGCTGGCCCAGTTTAAATCTATGATAACCAATAACTCTGCCTTTCACTCTAACTGTTTTTAATGTTTTTGCATGTGTTTTGTCTGTGCTGTTTCATGTTTTCTCTGTACTCTGTTTTGTGTTCTCTCTGTACTCTCGACATCATTGTAAATGATGAGGGGTTGCCCTCAATGATTCCTCGAGAAAATAAATAAAGGATAAATGAAAAAAAAAATGAAATTGTTCTGTGGAGTTGGTGGAGACAAAACACAGCCAAGGAAGTCAAAAAAATTGTCTGAAGTTCATCAGATGGACAGAAGAAGATTTCAATGCCCACGTTGCTCTATGTCTGCTGGATAGGCAAATGTTTGTTTACAATGTCTCCATAACAACTTTAGAGGGTGATGTTCTGCCCCCTAATGATTCATTAACCCTTAATAGGTCACTCATTGAAATACTTGCAAATTCCAAATTTCAACCCTAGAGAATATTGGAGGATATAAAATACTGCCAGAATGTGTAAAAAAAAAAACATATGGACTCGGGGGAGGGGGATAATATTTTGAGAAAAAAGTTTACGAGCAAAAAGTTTACGAGAAAAAAGTTTACGAGATTAAAGTGGCAAATCTACGAGAAAAAAATTTGCAGATTAATGAGATTTAAAGTGGTGAATCTGCGAGAAAAAAGTTGCTTTTTTTCCAACTTTTTTCTTGTAAATCTGTGACTTTTGCCACACAGATTTGCCACTTTTCTGGTATATTTGCCACTTTAATCGAGTAAATTTGCAACTTTTTATTTTTTATTTTAGATGAAGTTACCAAATACGGTTCTTCGCCCGATAAAGGGTTAATTTAGTTATTCATTCGTTATCCAAAATCGCTTATCCAAAGTCAGGTCTCGGGGGGCTGGAGCCGATCCCAGCTGACACCCTGGACAGGTCTCCAGACTATCACAGGACAGCCACATAGAGACAGACAACCATGCTCTCATTCACTCCTACGGACAATTTAGAGTCACCAATTAAACCTAGGCTGAATGTGTTAGACTGTGGGAGGAAGCCTGAGAAAACACTACACTGTGGGGTCCCCACCCACCTAATAATAATTATATTTCATCATACTTATTATATAAGTTATAATGATATCATATCATCATCATTTTTACATACTCTTGTTTTCTTAATAATTGTATTTAACCCAAGCTGAGAAAGCTGAGAAAACATTTATGTTTCATAAATGACATGTTTATTTTCTTTCTACAATGAAAATTATTACTATTTTTAATTTACATGCAAAGAGACTGTTGTGTAGTTTTATTATTTAATATTTTCCTGCTGTTTTTGTTTGTATAAATTGTTAAAAAATTTAATAAAATAAAAAAGTACATTCTCATAGACACCTGTGTCTTTTGTTTGTATTTTTGGTTCCTGGCAGCTTTATACTTTGTTAATGAAAATAAAATGAAAAATCTGACTAATAGCCAAGTTTGTGTGGAGAAAAAGGAGCCATGCATGTGATGTAAGGACAGACTGAAAGATACTAAACAGAGACAGAAACGAATGCATAGGAAGTTGACAAATTTGAACCAAAATCTCCTGGACTTCAGAGGTTTAAAGTTGTATATCTTTTTGTATCACTTGAAACTTTCATTACTTATTGAATGCAGTAAACTGAATGGCTTCATATAGGCTGTATGGTAGCTTCCTCAGTCAGGTGTTGACTGGATGTGGTTAGAATATCCAGAAGAACGTTGTATGCATGTCAGAAAAGACATATTGCAAACTGATTTGGGTGTGAGAATGTTCTGTTCAACCATGAATACCATCACATTATCCATGGTGCTGTCTGTCATTGTCCCACTGCTGCCTGGCCAACACTTTCCTTTCTCTGCCTGGGAACAATAAGTTGCAACAACAACTCAATGTGATGAATCCTATCTCAGCCAACACATGCACTACTTCCCTACTCAAGGCGTTGCAATCAAAAACATTGAAGGCATTGATCAATAGCCTTTTATTCCAGGATTTCAGACAAAAGGCTAGGGAAGGAAAGCTAGCGTCTGGAGGGTGTGTGGTGAACATAAATGTGTATTTCTGTGGTGTATATCTGTGAAAAGTTTTAGCTCAAGGTGTGGGAGTTTTAACTTGTATACCGTATTTCCTCAATTTAAAGCCGGGCCCCTATTAATGACCGGCCTCATTTAGTAACCGGGTGTAAAAACTATTTTTAGTAAATAAAAGCCGGCCTCTTTTATAAGCCGGGTGTCTTACCGGTGTTATGTCAAAGTCTGTTTCCCCGTCGATATGTGTCCCCCTTACCTTAACCTGCACCAACCTGACCCCTGACCCCAACCAGTCCTCCTTTAAGTTGCTAACATGACCCCAAGTTTACCTTAACCCCAAACAGTTCTCTCTACAAGGCCTAACCTTAAACTTAAATCCTTATTCCAACCGTGGAGGTGATGCTACGGAGAACAAAATTCAGGAAACATCATTTGACGGGTAACAGATTTCAACACAACACCTGTATTTTGAAGTTTGGCCACACGAGTTAGTACTGTAGGTAAATATGGTTGTTTCTCCCGCTGTCCTAGTCATTCTCTGTAAAGTCGAGCCGTTTATGCACGTTCTTCTGGGCTTTTTAGTAGTTTAGACATTTTAAATCCTGCTTAAAATGAACATTCAACGTGCTGTTCATTGTTTGTTTACATCCGAGTACTTCCAATATGGCTGACATCCGGGTAACTGGCTACAATGCGCTGTGTAAAACACTCTAAAAAGTGCAGTTTTTTTAAATAAAAGCCTCTTTCAAATAATAGCCTGCCCCTATTATTAGCCGGGTCCCAAACTGATTTTTTATTAATAGAAGCCCTGGTTACTATTTGAGTAAATATGGTAGTTGTGTCTGTGGCCGAGCCAGTGGGTCTGTGCAAATGCATTTTAGGGGAATCTGGGAGGAGTTAACCACACACACTGTATGGGTTTAACTGGCTCTTTAAGCCTGATCCCTCCCATTATGTTAGGGGGAAAGTACAACCATTGCAAGGCTGCAAAGTTTCACCAAAGTTTTGTTGTTTGGAGGGACCTTGGGACCTTTAGAATTATATCATATATTTAGAGCAGGATTACTATTGCAACAACACATCATCAGTAGGGTAAAACTATATTTATTTGTTCATTATGGAGCTGGCAAGTTTCACCAAAGATTTGTTGTTTGAAGGGACCTTGGGGCCAGAGGCCAGATTCAGAATAATATCTCATGGAGCATCATAAGAAGAAATTACATTTTTTTTAAAAACTGATAAAACAAGAAAATTAAATGAAATAAAATAAATTGTTTTATTTATAAACCTTACATAAATACAAATTGATGTAAGGTTTTATCCTAGGACTCTAGTGCATCTCTTTCCACCCTGATCTGCCTCTGATTGGTCGATACTTGCTGATACTTGTTGCCTTTTGTTGGGTTAGTTAGATTTTAGGCATGAGGACTGATGATTGGCTAGGGTTAATATCTGGGTAGCCAAATAGCTCTACTTATGTCGGCCTCATGGTTCAAAAGTGTTTAAATGGCTATCAAAATGATTAATAATTAGCATGCATAATTATTAATTATATTAAATAACATTACTTGATTTATAGGTCTAGGTAAAGTCTAAAAACAATTTATCAATTTAGAACTCTGATTGATAATTCACTTAACAGCACACATTGGACCAAATCATTCATTGCAGATTAAATGTTGTGTTAAGCCTTTTGATTCTTGCATTTATTGTTGGTAATTCATGCCCAGTGTATTACCACGTCAGTGAATGCAGAGGAATTAGAGGAAAAACAGTAAAAGGCTGGAGAGTTGGTTTCTTGTTTGTACAGTGTGTTGCTGGCTGTGGTTGCAGACTGCTCATTGCTGTCTTCCAGGCTAAGTTGCTCGCTGCAAACCCACTCTGTTGCATTTAAAGCAGTTTAGAGTCGTGGTCTCTAGGCTGACGGCTGTTGTAGTAAACTTTGTGTTCACCAATCAAAATCTTGATGCACAGCAGTCGCGAGAGAGGGTAGCGCAGTGGCTGCAGAACCTCTTATCTCTCGGCTCAGCAGGGGCTCCCAGCCTGTCCTCTGGGGCCTGTGTGTCCCAAGTCAGATGCTGAAGAAAGAGAGCATGGCCCTCTCCTCTGAGTACTAAGGTCTGTGTCTCAGGGGGGAGGCTGGAGAATTTCTGAATTTTTGATTTCCGAAATGAATTTGGCGATTGGGTTTGGTGTGAGCAGACTGGAAAGGCAGCTTCACTGAGACACACACAGATCATAGTGTAATAAATGTGTGGCGAGTGACCAGATGCCCCCTAGTGTGTGTGGGGACATCAACATGTTGCGTGAGGTTGAGGCAATTTTTGAGTTCATACCATTTGTTACACACATTTGGTGCTGAATTATGCAATATTTTTCATATCGAGAATGTAAAAAAATACCCTCCAGAATGTTACATCAATATACCAAGACCTTTGGAACGACACAGAAAAATGTTGTGCTGTGATTTGGTTTCAAAAGCTCTAAACTGCCAACAAACCCCCTTACTGTCAATATACCTGCACATCCTTTGAATGCTCCACGTCTCTAGTTTATTGTTGTAGTTTCATGAGGCTGTGATTATCCTAGACTCAAGAAAAGTCCTAACTGGCTACTACTGCTACTACTACTGGATACTACATGAAGAAGACTGGACTCATTGAGTCTCATTTTCAGTAATACCCTGTTTATGTAGTTCAAAGCCTGTTTAGGGACCTCAGTATGCATGTGGTTTGCCTTAAACTGCATGTTATCAGCATAAAGTATCTGTGCCAGTGACAAGTAAGGGTTGGCAAGACTTGTACTTGTACATAAAATTACTTCATTCTAAAAAAATATCAAATTAATTAGTTTTTTTAGTATTTCTACATTTACACATTTTGTCAATATTGAGCAGAACATATTCTAAAAACAACCATTTTCTTCTAGTTCTTTTCTTAGTTTTGACAAATTATGTAAAAATTTGTGATATACCATAGTGTTGCAATGTAACCGTGGATTGTATTTTTTCTCATTTTAGTTCTTTTGGCTAAAATTTATTTTCCTGTATATAATTCGATTTTTATGGGAAAAAAATACTGGTTACACCAACTGACACTGGGTTAGATCACGTCATTGAACCATCTACAGCCATGTATGTAAATATGAGATTTGTGGGAACAGAGAAAGCTTATTTTTATTGAGACTAGTGCAGTGCCCGTAGGAAGTATGTATTCATACATTACATGCCACACTACAACGTCTGCAACTCCATAAAACACTAACTTTTCATAAGGTACCACACCATCCAGCACATACACATTGAACTATTTGAATATTATTGGAAAATCGAACCTTGTAGTGCACTTTAAAACTCCTAAAGATAGGTAGGCTAAATAGACTTCCAGATGAGATGAGTCAGGGTGGAAATCCAGAGTGAATTGTGTTACTGACAAGGTGTAGGCCTATCACACAATGGGGCGGAGCTCCCCTAAAAGGGGGCGGAGCTCCTCTAAAAGGGGGTGGAGCTCCTCTAAAAGGTGTCAGATCAGAAACAGTGCAATGCTGCAACACGTCCTACGTAAATAATGATGATATTTTGAAAAATTAATTCAAAAATCTTGAAAATCGAGGATGCACACCTTTGTGCCATGCGCAAGACACATATGAAATCTTAACGGTCAGCGAGATATGCCCTAGACACACACACACAAACACACACACACACACACACACACACACACACAGATGCTTCTTGCTTTATAGATAGATAGCATGACATCAGAGGTCACATGACCGCTTTGTAAATCATCAATTTCCGCCACTTCCTGACATGACCTTCTAGTTTCATATATTGCTAATTGAGAAAATATAAAACAGCAGCATTTTTAAAAAAAAGTGACACCTCCTCCCGCTGGCAAATGTTTTCCCTCCCATTTCAGAGATATACTGCTCCCTCCCCACTCATCATCTGGTCAGACCGTGTGATGGCTGTGTGAAAAGGAGCACACCCACTCTCACCGTGTGGAATCAGAGGATTAGCGTGTGACCGTGTAAAGACTCTCACGGTCAATGTGTGACACTCTGCAGCTCTGTAATCATTATTTTACGGGTCAAATGGACTTAGACTATTAGCATACATTTGCAAACAGGAAAATCGTCAGTTCAAATGAAACAAAAATGTTATGATTTTTCAGAGAATTCAGAAAGAGGAAATTATGATATATACACTATATTTAACAACTATTTGCAAATCATTGTACATTATATTTCTATCTAAACGATGACATTGACAATTATTTTATAAACTTAATCCAGGAAGTCAGATAATGTTCCTTCAATTTAAATGTGGATGAGGGAGCTCAGTGAGACCTTATGTATGGAGAAACTCCGATATAAAAACGCAGTCAGGTGGGTAATTTTTGATAAGGTATGGAAGCCTGTATTAAAATTTCTGAAGAACCTGAGAGAGGTTCATGTTAAAATTTGAATGATTCCAATTAAGTGATTATACTGACTGGAAGCAGATCCTTCCCTCTGCCATAATGTATGGATTTCATCTGATGCCAGACGCAAAGCTCCATTTATGTCTTAGTTGCTGCTGTTGTCCTATAAATCTCCAATTCAGGTCTCTTACAATAGTCCTATATTTTCTTACGATTTTAAAGGTAAATATCTGTGTCCAATCTGATTGGTTGATCCAACATGTCAGGAGGCTGAGAGGAAAGACTGACCTGCTAATGTTTAGCAGGTGTATTGTTGTTCATCATTATAGTTTAGAGCAGGGATGGGCAACTTAAATGCTGGAGGGGGCCACAATTTTTCATCGACACCACCACAGGGCCACACATAGGACCGTGCAGTTAACCAGATATGTTGAAACTGCAATTTTAAATATGTTTACAATGCAGTAACATAACATATTTCATGCTCAAATGCATGTATAACAGTATAAATAGGAATACAAAAGGTTTGAAGCAGATAAAAATAACCACTAACTGTGATTTCTTTTTTTTTCAGTGTAAGAACAGCAGACCAACATTAATTACAAGAAGTAATTTTGTGCATTTTTACACTGCACTTACAGGATTTCATGCTCAAATGCATGTAGTTGTACTGAGGGCCACTTCAAGTGAGGGTGCGGGCCATATGTGGCCCCCGGGCCTCCAGTTGCCCATCCCTGGTTTGGAGTGTTGGCAGCTAACATTTGCTTATCGGCAGTTAACATAAATTACAGCTTAGGCTGATGGGAATGTCATTAGTCCTGCAGGTAAGAACTGCACAAGGTTGTTACAACTGATCATGAAGAGACATCAATGTCTCAACCACATTTCATAGCAGTTCATCCAGTTGTTGTTGAGCTATTTCAGTCTGCACCAAAGTGGTGGACCATCACACCAACATGACAATAACAGCTAAGAACTGTGGATGTTGTAGTAAAATATGTGTATAGCTGTCAATCAGCCATATTTGAATCATTGTCTTCATCATTTTCAGAAGCATGTTTCACCATTCATGCTTTGAGGGTTTAGTTATTTTAATTTGTCTTTGGAAATATCTGCACTGACAAGTACAAACAGCTAATTCTTACACTGACAGGCCAATTAAAATCTGACAAAAGGAAGAAAATAGAAAAAGACACTTTTGTGTCTGTGCAACTATTTATGTACATGAAAGCTTCCCAGTCAAAAGAACTAGCAAACGTTATTATTGCTAATTCAGCACAGACATTTTTCACATGTAATCACATGTCAAAGAAAAAAGGAAAAGTCAAAGAAAAGAGAGTGAAAACTGTATCATAACCAATGACCTGTGACATAAGAGGAGATTAAAACCAATGATAACTATCATTTCCAATCAGTGAAAGCCTGTTCTGGACCAGCTAACATCCCCTCTGAATAACATACAGTCATCTTCTCTCACATGTTCTTTATGCAGTGTGAAACACCATTTTAAAAATATTGTTTCAGCCACTTACCTTAAATTGTAAAATAATGATTTAAAAAAACTGCAGCAACCAATGTTTTTCTGTCATGCATTAATCAGTAATTAATAATTTCTAACGAATTGGATATCCACTAAAACTGCACTTTTTTTTGTTCATGGCTTTTTCGCTGATCCAGCTTCTAGGGGGGCCAAGGAAAGAACAGATAGTCTCAGAGGAGAGGACAATTTATTTGTGTGCGAAAAGAGAGAAAGAGAGAGAAAGAGAGAGAGAGAGGACACCAGCATTTGAGGGTAACAAGATAGAGTTGTTTGGTCTTGCTTCTCACTTTTAAAATCTCTCTCCCACTGCAAAACCCACTCATTCTGCACACGTTCGAACAAAACATCAATCCATTAGCCGGTGTTGTCCGTTTATTTAAGATAAGGCTCAGTTAAGTCACAATTCTCATAGTTTATTTTCTTAGATCAGGACCTTTATTTACCTCAACGAGCGAGAGGGAGAAGCAGTCTTCAATTGTCCCATTTTTTAAGCATGGTACGTTTGAACAAACTTCCTTCTTTTTTTGTGTTTCCATTTGCTGTTTTTTTTGTCATCGCTCCTCTCTGCAGTTACTATATGGTCTTTTCAGTTCACATTAAAATGGTTCTCGCAATTCTTTTCATTTTGATTTCACGTTATTCACACCCAGACATGAACATTGCACACAGAGTTTCAGCTTCTCCCCTCTGGGTGTAGGTTTACAATCCCTAGGTGTAGAACAAAAAGACACAAAAACAGTTTTGTCCCTGCAGCCATTACACTGAGGAACAAGTCATAGCTATGCTTTGCACAGGTGTTTATTTATTGTTACTTTTATGTATGTATTTACTATTTCTATATATACATTTTAACCTTTATCTACATTTTTACAACCTAAACAAGTTTTATTTTATTTTGCTGTTTTATTTTTCATTATAGTCTGGACCTGTAAGAACTTTTAATAATTTTTAATTTTATTCATTTTTAATTTTTATTTAGCTTGCCATTTCTTATCTCCCACTGTCTTAAGTTGAATGATGTGTGATATGTGCCTCCTGCTGTCTCATTCTTCAAGAGATTCTACCAGACTAACTGAATTTACCCTCGGGGATAAATAAAGTAATTTGGATTGATTGATTGATTGATTGATTGATTGCTTGATTGATTGATTGATTGATTGATTGATTGATTGATTGATTGATTGATTGATTGATTGATTGATTGATTGATTGATTGATTTTGTCCCTTTGCATTCTTTTAGCCTTTACATTTTCAGCACATTGCCACCAAGTTGCCAGTTTGCACCACATTTGTCACAGACCCTCAGTAGAGCATTGGAAAAAACTGAACCAAGTGTGCAGCCTTCCTGTTCTCACGGCATCCTTTAGGAAGTTGTTCATCTATAACTTGCACATGTTTTTGATTAATAAAATTATTTTCATGACTTTTTGTCACACAAATGGAAGACTAGGCTGTACTTCCTTGGAACAGCTCAGAAAGTACAACCTGCCTCAACAGCTAGTGATCCAGTTTTACATGGCTATCATCCAGGCTGTTCTTTGTTCTTCAATCACTGTGTGTTTGGGTCAGCCACTCAACAGGACAGGGAAAGATTCCAACAGACTATCAGAGTTGCAAAGAGAATAAACGGTACTGACGTGCCCTCCATTCAGGACTTGTGCAACTCCAGACTGAGGAAAAGGGCATGAAGTATCAGTGCAGACACCTCAGTTTGTTCCTGTGTTACTGTTAATCTTTTTTAAGTACCTCTGAGAGCACTGTTAAACCCCAGTCAAATTCCCAAAGCCAATTCTGATTCTGATTCTTAGGAGGGCGGTACAATGTTGGTTTGTACCGATTTTGTAACTGGATGTCACAGGCACAGAAGAGTCTCACCCTCTTTCTTGGGTCGCTAACGATAACCCAGGTTTCCTCATGTGATGGTAAATAATAGTAGCCTGTACAAAAAGAGACTATGAAATGCTCTGCTGTCTAAAGCAATTAGTTCTAAAAGTGTAAAAGTGTAAAACTAAAAGTGTTCTTGTTTATATGTTCAGGATGACTCTTAACCCCACATATACACCCTACACTGTAATAGATTTAAACATATGTGTTTGATTGTTTTGTATTCGTTTTGTAGTAGATTTAAACATATGTATTTAATTGTTATGTATTTGTTTTCATGATTTTGATTATTTTTGTATTGTTTTGATTTTTTGTGTTGTATTTTTGTTATTCAAATGTTTTTTGGGTGTGGTTTTCATGTAAGCCACTACGGGTTTCTGCGGCACCCACACATGTACTTTTATGTGTTATAGTTATCAGTGTTTTAAATTGTTTATTATGTGAAAAAACACTGCATAAAACATCAATGTTTCAAATTTAGAACATAGTGTATATTTACAAAAACTTAAAAGTTTTTTGGCTCAAATCCTTACTTGCACGCACGCACGCACGCACACACACACACACACACACACACACACACACACACACACACACACAGCCAGCAGGCCAGCAGTTGGAAGAAACTAGCACATATTGCTTTTAAACAGCAGGTAATGATGTTGAAGTCACTATTTAGCAGGGTAGAAGTTTACACATGCCATCTGCGCTTTGGAGGACAATCAATGGAAACAAGCATAAATGAAGACATATCAAGGAGTGGAATCTCTACACCATGTTCAGCGGCTGAGATTTGACCAGAGCTCTCCCTGGCTTCTAGGGACTTTTAAAACACCACCACACATACCAAATACCTACATGGATTTGCACAACAAAGGCATTTGCAGGAAATGCCAGTTTCAGTTCACCCCTCTGTTATTAACTGGCTGCAGGAAAGAGTCTTTCTGACATTCCTGTCTGAAGAGCATAGCTTTTAAAAAGATAATGTATTGGTTAATCACGTGGCTCACAGACAGCACATGTTATTTTCTGGCTGACAGCAACAACACAACATGTAAACAAGTAATAACACACATTAAGCTACACTTTGTTTGCAGCCTGACAGGAATATAAGACAGGCAGACTTTATGTGCTTGATCTCAAAAGATGAATCAAGTCCATCTCCAGAACAGTAAAGATTGGTCCAAAGAATACATTGAAGTGTGTGTCATGAAGCTATGTTTAATCTGCAGTCACTTAAAGTAAAGGAAATACTTTTGAACAGGTTATTTAATTTAAAATTACAATAGACATCAACACAAATTATGATAAAGCAATTTCCATCACCATGGTATGTCCAAATGACCATGACCATGATGATTTCTTCAAGGCACAGGATTGTCAAAGCCGTGAAAAGGAATCTGTGTATCATTCGTTCTTTCCATTTTTAATTGGCAATCAAAAATCAAATAACGAAAAATTGACTGGTTATTTTGTTATTTGTTTTTATTATTAAAAAAAAGAAACAGAAAAAAATGCTTGTTTTTTCATATTTCAATATTAGGCTCAGATCAAAAATACGAAATGGAAAAACGGGGACCAGGACTGAATTTGATTTTAATATTTAATTGGTGGGGTTTACATGACCCGGAAGTTTGACTGCGGTCAAGTGAGCCGTCATTCGCTTCTCCGTAGTCAAACTAGCCGTCCCTGTATAATGTAGTGCGCCCGTATTGTGATATTTATGATAAATTCATAGAAACTGAAATTAATCTTCTTCCATATTTATCTGTTTTTTGGCCTGGTTGTGTAACACTTTATTCTGAAAACTGATAACCACACGTCGACACAACAAATACATTTTCGGCATGACGCAATTTGATTATTTCACGTGTGTTGATGAAAAGTTAATACTTCATCTCCTCTGCGGGTAAGAGTTTTATGCTGAACATTTTTTATAAAGAATGACAGTAAAGTGTTTATCCTTCATGTCAGCTCCCTTGGAGCAGTTTCAATGAATTTACCATAAATATCACAATACGGGTCACTACGTGAGTGACGGCGAGTGACAACTCACTTGACCGCGGTCAAACTTATTAAATTAAATATTAAAATCAAATTCAGTCCTGGTGCCCTTTTTTCCATTTCGTATTTTTGATCTGAGCCTAATATTAAAATATGAAAAAACAAGCATTTTTTGTGTTGTAATAAAAAACAAACAACAAAACAACAAGTCAATTTTTCATTATTTAATTTTTGATTGCCAATTGAAAATGGAAAGAAAGAATGATACACAAATTAAAAGGCATTTTACTAATTGAATTTCATGTTGGTTGTTTTCTCAAAATTTAATTTCCATACTTTTCATATTTTCATCAATTTCTTCAGTAGTGGAATTTCGGTACCGCTTTATAATAAGGTCCTTAATAACCATTAATTAACAAGTAATAAGCCATTGTTCTCGCTTTAGATCCGGTAGTTGCAAAAAGCATAGTTAACTTATAATAGATGAGCAATAAAGTATATTTTAATATCAATAAGCAAACAAAATAAGATTAATAAAGGCATGGCAAAGACATAATGGATGGGTCATGGGTGTTTGTAATGCCATTATTAACACTTATATAAGCTTATAAACACACAATAATGTTAATAAGCATCTTGTAAGGACTTATTACTTGTTAATTAATGGTTTTTACAAGGACTTTAATATAAAACGTTACCGGAATTTCTTCTGTAACATACACTTACCCAGATATCTGAGCAGGACTGATCCGACCTGAGCCCTCTGGCTGTGGAAGCCTATGGAGATCTGATTGCTGTGGCTCCGTACCACTAATCCTCTCATCAGAATGGACTCGTTGGCCAGCATGGTGTTCTCCCCATGTCCCACGTCTTCAAACAGCACCTTGTCTCTCTCAGATAGATTGACATTCATCACCTGACAGAAAACAGAATAAGGGTTAGATGATGCATCTTATAAAAACAAAACCGTAAAGGTTCAGATTGAGGGATCTAGAGTCTCTCAGGACCCAAAGCCAGAGGCCATCATGGACATTGCTGTAACAAAAGGCATCATACAGCATCGTACAGCAGCAATGATCCTATTGTATGAATCACTAAGGACCAGATTTGATATGAAAATGTAGAATAATAAATCATCTGAATGTATTCAGTACCTGATTTACTAAGACACAGTTATCTCCCTGACTGAGTCTGGTACTGACCTCCACCTGCACACCATGATGGAGCTCAGTCAGCGCAGTTGGAATTTCCATGATGTCACCAGGGTCAGCAAATATGATAGTGTAGTTGTAGTGCTTACTCATGTATACAATGAGGCAGCTGTGGCTCAGTTGGTAGAGTTGGTTGGCCCCCAACCGAAGGGTTGGTGGTTCGATCCCTGACCATCGTATCCTTGAGATAGATACTGAACCCCAAATTGCTCCTGATGTGTGTGATTGAATTCCCAATGGTGGCAGGTGGCTCCGTTTAGGGTAGCCTCTGCCACCAGTATGAATGTGTGTGTGAAAGGGTGAATGAGCGCAGTCTGTAGTGTAAAGCGCTTTGAGTGGTCGCAAAGAGACTAGAAAAGCGCTATATAAGTGCAGGTCCATTTAGTCCATTTACAAGGAGGTAGTACTGTATGCTCTTGATTTATACTGTCTCTATACATCAGTATGTAATGCTGTGTATCATAGCAGCTATTCATGCTTCTCCTTCATGTCTCACTTATTATAAACATGTAACAGTTCCACCTAGTGGTTTACGCTTTGACCCACTCCACCTGAGAAAAACTGATATGACTCAAGTTACTAATGCATTAGCACGCATGGATAGAGATGAGGAGAAATGAAATGTATGCAGAGAGAGAGAGAGTGAAAGAGAAGTAGCCATTTCCCTTGCTGTTTCCATTTTCCTCTGCTGGTCTGTTGATTTCTTATCCCCAATGTCTGCTGCTTATGAACCGCTATCTTTAAAATTTTAAGGACGGAAGTAACCTGACACCCACTGTATCCTTCTGCCAGTAAAGCCAGAATTGAACCCTTCTTTTCCTCACTCAAAACTTCTGGTATGGTTAATAGTTATTTTTTGATTCCAATTCCTTTTGAGGTACTGCTAGAACTGTTTTCGCCATCCAGCTGGTCCTATTGCAAGAGGATAGTGATGGCCACAGCAGTGGTTTTTATACTTCCTCGTTGAATAAGAATTGGTTCAGGTGATCACCTAATCAGTACCTTATGAAGAAGAATGAGGTGTGCTTGTGTTGGAATTCACCAGACACTAGAATGGAACGGCTGCCATACAGTGCATTTTTATCCTGTGGAACTACCTGGCTTCTGGTTTCTGGTACAGTATTTGCTTTAAAATTGCTTTTCTGCTTGCTGGGGTTTTGTGCTTTATTTGCTTGGTTCAGTTTTAGTTCAGTTTGTCCAGTTTTCAATGGCATACTTATTTTAGCTGAAATTGGCCTGTGAAGAGGCTTTTGTCTGCAAGTATCTGGGGGAGTGGTCTAGTGCCTTTATAACCCTTTATAACTCAGGCTCAAGACCTATCTCTTCCAACAATACCTCGGTTAAGGCATGGTCACCTAACATATATATATATATATATATATATATATATATATATATATATATATATTTTTTTTTTTTTTTTAATGTGCTTTTCTTTTCTCTTCTTCGTTTCTTCTTTAACATATAGCACTCCTGTGACAGTTGGCTCTTAAAGTTATGTACTTACTTGATTCCTGTGGTCTAAGTCTAGTACCTTCAGGTTGAATGCACTTATTGTAAGTCGCTTTGGACAAAAGCGTCAGCTAAATGACATTTAATGTAATGTAATGTAACATACATGTAGAGGTGCCCATTTAAGAAAAAATTTGAGTGGTCTCTTAATTTTTTCCAGAGCTGTATATATCATTGGCCCAAAAGACCTGCCGGCCCACCAGGAATTAGCCTGGTATGCCAGATGGCCAGTCCAGCCCTGCCTGGGTATGTTCTTGGTAAAGGATCACTTTGATATATTCAATGATCAATATCTTAGCAGACACTTTTAATATTTGATTTCCAACAATATTGAAAGTTTTGTTTGTTGGGTTATAGCCTGCCAGGCTATGTGGGCCTTCATGACTCAATGAAGTAACAGTGAAGCAAACACCATGCTGCTGGCATTAGACTATTAGATGTGTATAAAAGCTCTGAAAAAAGCTATTAAGTGAACAGTGTTTTAAGATTTTTCAATTATTTTTGTCTATTTTTTGCCATGTCAATAATGGATATTTCATGCCTTGCCTATTCAATCTACCATATTTATTTTTGCATTCGTTACACTCTTGGCTCTATTTGTAACTCAGTATTATTATTTATTATTTCTACAAGTGGGATAATGCCCTCCAAGGTGTCATGTTTTAGAAATTGGGCCAGAACTGTCGACTGCACACTGAACACAAATCGAACAACAACAAAAAATGAACACCTCTTCTGGTGTTATCTCTTATATGTGTCTATGTTTATCTTTCTGTACATTTGTTCATGGCATGTGTTGGAGTTTATTGAGACTTAGTGAAAAACAATGTTCAAATTGTTATGCTTGAAAATACTTGCCCCAAATAAATTTATAAATCTGATTCTGTGTCACTAAAGGGTTGATTGGAGAACAATAAAACACTAAGAGTGACCATGCTGTTTACTGACCATATATATATATACACGCACTTATTTTTGCACCGCGGAACGTTTCTCACTGGATGAGTTTCAGGCGGACCGATTATACTGGAGCACCAACTAGCGTTCATGAGTTCAGGCAACAACAAAGTGAACATGAAGGAAGAAGCTGATGAGACGCTTTGGTTGGCCCCGTGGATGATGGGACATTTTGTTACAAAAAACCAACGGATGGAAGCATGGTTAAGATCGATAAGAGCATGGTTGTGTGCAAACTATGACCCTAAAACCAAAGTATTGTAGTTTACAGAAGGTCTACCTACCTATAGGCTACCTGAATTTCTGAAATGTACTATATTTCTAAATATGCTATTGCTACACTTAATGGCAAAAATTGCACTGGTCTGTTGGACTTGAACAAAAATAAACAATATTTTTGTTGCTTAAGCTTATGTATTCAGTCATTATTCAATGGTATACTAAATCCATGTGAAAAAAAATACTTTTCACTGTTCTCAGGTCAAATATTTATATGCGATTAAAATGCGATTAATTTCGATTAATTAATTACAAAGCCTCTAATGAATTTTAATTAATTAGATTAATTTTTTTAATCGAGTCCCAGCCCTAATATATATATATGTGTATATATATATATATATATATATATATATATATATATATATGGAGTTCAAGGCTGGTCAAATACAGAGCCTCTCTCTGCCTGCCACAGCCATAACATATGAAAATCATATGTAAATGCAACGTTTTACATAATATGTATTTTCAGTCATGACCATTCACATCAAAATTGCACCACACTTGATAACACTTGAGAACAGCAGTTACCACCTTATTCTGGATCATTTTAAAAGTGACATAAAGACTTAGTTTATAAAGTTTATAAATTCAGGGTTGCAGTCATTATTGTTGCCACATTGTGCACAGTCATCAGCTAGGGAGAAAGCAAAGCAGAGAGTTTCCAATTTCATATCAGATAATAAAATGCTGCTATTATATAAAAGGGCTTCAGGGTGCAGGAGTGTCATCACGGATTCATTCGACATCTGAGGAGTTATTACCTGCACAGTTCAAGGACTTGTTTGTACTTTAAGTTGCATGAATGACATAGTTAAAAAAATAAAAAATAAAGCATCACTGTGGTGAAGTAAATAGTGTTGACTTGAGGTACTCTGTGGGCAGTGTAGTGTAGTGTAGCAAGTGACAAACATTTAACATTCACAACATATCAGCACGTCTCATGCGAAGCAGCATCTGCTTTGCTCAATGCTCGGCACAAATCAAAAGTAAGAAATATGGAAAAAGCCAAAAGGACAATGTGGAGTTCAGTGATTACACTGCAGATAGGCTTGATAATTGTCAGCTTGTCTCCTTCGCTGACAGCACGTCTGGTGAAAAATGTGGCTTTTATCAGCTTTTATCACAGCGGGTATATCTTTATTCAGGTGCTAAAAGGAAGGGGGAGTCTTGTCTTCACGTGGCCCTCTAGAGATCATATCAACTGCCTCCTATCTCACCTAGCTGGAGGATGAATCCACAGCTCTCCTGAGAAAAGCTGCTAAGAGTCTGCAGTGATGTGTATCAACTGACGGAACACAATTGTCAGTTAACAGTATGTTCATATTTTGTGAACATTTTAACAGACATCAGACTACTGCTGGGAGGGTAACAACATTGTAAATGTATAAGTATTATAAGTACAGCAATATACCGAATGTGTCTTAAATAATTAAATAGTATTTAAGACGGACAGGTACAAAAGTTGTCTGGGTCCCAATTTTAACAGTGTAGTCATACATGATGCGGTTGTTTCATGGACCCTCAGTGCTCATTCATTCAGCTACCTGTACACCAGAAGACTTTGAAAAGATTTGGAAAGACTCCTGCAAGACTATCAGCTCACAGTCACAAGATAGGATGCGATCCACAACTATTTTTCAATAGACTTGTTTGAGATGAGCTGGGGCTTGTGTGGAAAGTAAATACATACAACTGGTAAACAATCCTAGCACAGACCCAGAACTAAAATCTACTTTATCGACATTAACAAGATCTTGGTCATTTTTTCGAAGAATTATCTTTTATTTATGGGAACACCACTATAAAATATAATCTAAACCAGTGCTTCTCAACTGGTCTGGCAGCATCACCCAGTGATGACGAGCCGCCAACCAAATTGAGGAACATCTACAACTTCTCAAATTTATACAATGAAAAGATGGTTCCGTTTAAACCTGAGACAGGTCACAATGTCACAGTATGCCAACACATATATTTAATGATAAACCAAAACGACCAGCAGGCGGCGATGCTAGAGAGGGAAATATTCCCATTCACACTCACTCAGCTGCATCATAATTGAAAACCAAAAAGTGCATCTTAGGGACACAAGATACAACATACATAACAATTCAGTAACTAAACCCTTTTTTTTTTACCAGACTCAACAGCCTGTACACTCGGCCTGTCACTCCATCCGGTCCATCGTCTCTGGTGGTGTTTATCCTCCTGGCTGGAGGCTGGACTCTTCCCTGTATATTTCTAATACTGTCTCCCCAAGTAGAGAAGTTTGGCTAGCTCATTTGAGCCTCAGTTACATTACAAAAAACAGACAGAATGAAAAAAAATTATCATATTGAGTACTGACTAATGTGAGTCGCTGTTTCTTAAGGAGTTTCTATATGAGTTTGATGGTTTCTAGCCGATTCCAAGCCAAAACCTGGAATAAAACTAGCCCCCCCCAGGTTAGCTTCACAGCACGAGTTACCATGGTGATCTAGCAAGGATGCTGTATATGCTACCATTAGGGTCAATTTTCAAGAACAATAATCTTTCTTTTTATTGTTATACTGATGATGTGTAGATCTATTTGCCTTTAACATCAAAATCCAACAACCCTGTACAGTCATTGCTTGACTGCCTAAATAATGTTAAATCCTGGATGAAACTTTCTGAACCTGAACGAAAGCAAGACTGAAATCATAATGTTAGGTTGTTTTAAATGTGCTTTATAAATAAAGTTTGAGTTGAGTTGAGTTGAGTTGAGTTGAGTTAAAAGAGAGACTAAACCCCAAGTTACCTCCCAAACCCTCAAATCCAGCTTCATAGTACAGGGTTTAGAGCTGTACAATGACTAAGCCTTTTATTTTTTTATTTACTTATTTTACAACCAAGTTATCTCTATGACAACTCAGCAAACTGTGTCCACTGACTAAGACCAAGATGAAGTTGAAAGCTCTGGAGAAATAATATCTAGTAAGAGAATCTTAAATTAACACACTGAAACCACTGTGTTTTGGTTTCTAATGCAAAATGAGGGAGTATTTCATCACTGTTTTCATTTAAACCCACTTAATGTTGCTTATGTAAAATACTGTATGAACAGTCCATTATTCAATTACAGTGCACTTGTTTAAAGTGAAACTTTACTTGCAGCCCACGTTCAGTAATAGTCTCTTCAGCCTGAACACAACATGAATGACTCATACTGTACAGGCTCAGCGGCCTCTGCAGCATGCTTGTGTATAACAAGTCATAATGTGCCGTTAATGAACTCATGGACACAGCATCAGGATAATAGTGCGCTGAACAAAGGGCATCACCAAGTAATCACATTATGCCTTCAGCAAAGGGATAATAAAACACTTGAGGGAACATTGGGAGACGTAATCCAATTTGCCTTGGCACCAGTCCAGCTTCTGTATAACTGTACCTCACAAACATAATGATGAGGGGTGAACCCACGTCTGGAAAAAGACTTATTACTCTCACAATATAATGGCTCACAGTACACTTTAAAGTCTGAATCATGGCTGCTGTAAATGTTAATTGAGGCATGTCAACAAGTAGCCACAGTAAAATCTAGTGAAAGCAGTGCTGGTTGCCCTTTTTTGTTGTGCTGCAGTTTAGCTGAGATCCCAGTGTGATAAGCACACTGATCACAGTTGACATGTTTGTTTATACTAAACAAACCTAAACTCTTCCTATAAAAATTGTCAGTTCCACTTTCTACTGTTCATTAGCTTCACCCCTGATATAAGCATTTATATATCACAATATGTTGGTGTTTAAGGATGCTGTGCCATATTGTATTCTCAAGAACAAGAAGCATAAAACAAGATTAATGCTGTGTGTGAATTTGAATTTTTCTGTGCTTACACTTCATATTTTGAGTGTTTTCATGCTGACAATAATGGCAAAATGTGGTGCACTACTGTTGTGCACTGCTGGGATCTTAACAATTCCAATTCCAGTTCTGTTTCTGTTAATCGATTTTGTTTTGTTTTTCACAGAAAAAAAGAACCATGCAAACAAAAATGTATGTTTATAAACTTACACACAATTCCATTTTTATTTCGCAATTCTCTTCACAAAGTTTAAGGATGTGTAAATTAATTCCATAGTTTATTTTTTGGCTTTTAACCCTCTGTAGTTCACAAAGACTTCTTCATGACGTCAAAAAAAGACACAAAAAGACACAAAATGACTAGAAAAAAAGACACAAATTGACCATAAAAGACACAGAAGAGACAAAATGACAAATAAGAGACAAAATGACCAAAAAAAGAAACAACAACATACGCAAAATGACCGAAAATAGACACAAAATAACTAAAAAAATACACAACAACAGACACAAAATGACCAAAAAAGACACACAAAAAAATAATAAAAAAATACAACAACAGACACAAAATGACCAAAAAACACACAAAAAACTTTTTAAAAAAGACACAACAGACACAAAATGACCAAAAAATACACAAAAAAGACACGAAAAGACATGAAAAGGATTCAAAAATGGACAAGATAGTCCAAGACTCCATAGAGTTAAGGAATGATTTGATTAAAGTATAATCAGTTAATTATTTCTTAATTCAAGGTACTGTAACTGTAATGACACGGTGTCGAACATCATTTCATTCAAATACTTTTTTAGATATTGCTTTAAAGCCACACTGAGTACTGAAATTGTTCTTCTTGATCAATAAGTGTAAGTTATTACAATAAAACAAATGAAATGGCACAGAATTATATGGAGTGGATGTGAATTAAAAGGAATGGGGCAATGAGGAAGTGGGATGGAATAAAGGGTTCTCTAGGGTTTGAGCTTTTCCGAGGACTCATGTAAGGACATGCAATTACTAGTAAGTAACATTAGGTGCATTAAATCTATGGAGTCTGGGGCTATTTTCTCCATTTTTTAATCCCTTTCATGTTTTTTCGTGTCTTTGTGAGTCTTTTTGTGTCTTTTGGTCATTTTGTGTCTGTTGTGTCTTTTTTAGTTATTTTGTGTCTTTTTTTGTCATTATGTGTCTTCTGTGTTTTTCTTTGGTCATTCTGTCTTCTCATTTTGTGTCTTTTTTGGTCATTTTATGTCATTTTTTTAGTCTTTTTTGTGTCATTTTTTGGTCTTTTGTGTCTTTTTTTAGTCATTTTGTGTCTTTTTGTGTCTTTCTTTGGTCATGTTGTGTCTTTTTTAGTCCTTTACTCCAACATAAAATGTGATTTTGAATCTTTTTTTTAACTTTGAAAATACTATCATGCTCAATAAAGAATTTTAAATGTTGCAAATATGAACAAAGGTGTCAAATATAACATATAAGAGGGTTACTTCCAGTTCTATCATTTTATACAAAACATATTTGAGCTTGTCTCCAGTTTTACTTGGTATATCATCATCAAACTGAAACTGGCCTCATGGAGTTTACAGCCAGAACTTTAGAGGTAAATTTACAGTAGGGCTCCACGCTGCTTTGTTTTCTAGTCTGGATGTCATGAAGAAGTCATGATTTGGCGATTTTGGAGACTCCAGAGGGTTGAAGACATTCTGACTTTATGGTCAAATGATATGTAAAAGCAAATGTGATAGTCTCTGTAAGTAGTGTTATGGACAATTCCTGGTGAAAACCAAGACTAATTAAGAAATGTAAAAAAGAGTGTGTGAAAGTTGTGTATTTAGAGTGCAGTGGTTCAAAACCTCTTAAATCAACCAAGTCTTGAATGCTGTAGGCATTTTATGTTTCTGTTGGTCACAAATATTTTGAATCTCTACATTTTTGAACCCCAAATACATTAAATATTAACATTTCTGTACCGCTCTAACCCGTTCTCCTTGTAAATGGACCTGCCATGGTAAATGGACTGCACTTATATAAGCTTTTCTAGTCACTTTGCAACCACTCAAAGCAATTTACATCTATAGACTGCATATATTCAAACACACATTCATGCAGGTGGCAGAGGCCACCCTCAGGAATTCATTCACACACCGATGAATGCAACATCGGGAGCAATTTGGGGTTCAGTATCTTGTCCAAGGATACTTCAACAGGCTGCCATGGTCGGGGATCGAACCACCGAGCTTCTGATCGGTGGGTGACCGATTGAGCCTGAAGTCACAGACGCCCATTGTGACACTGTAACAACTGCTGAACATGCTGCAAACAATCTAAACATGCGATGACCATCACTGTTTTAAACACTTTAACCCTTTGGAGTCTCAGGCTATTTTGGGTCACTTCAAAAATTGTTTACCATGCCATGTTAGTATCATTATTTCAACACAACCTCACCTATATGACCTGATCATTATTTTTTCACTTGACTTTCTGGATTCACATTTTAACACCCAAAAGAAACAACATTAAATTTGATTTTAAAAAGGATGTACTTTTTACTTTCAAAACACAATCATGCTCGATGAAGAATATTAAATGTTGCAAATGTGAACACAGGTCGCAGATATAATATATAAGAAGTAAATGAGGAAAACATCTAGTTCTATATTTTTATTCTAAATATATTTGACCTTATCTCCGGTTTACTTGGCCTATCATCATAAAAAAAAAAACTGTCATGGACTTCAAGTCAGTACTTTGAAGAAGTAATGTGCTGGGACATGGACTTCAGAGGGCTAAGACCAAATCAATGAAATATTTTCCTAAATTAACTTTGTCCTGTAAGGAGTGAAACATTAAAAACAAGCCAGAAATATATATTTAATTATTTATTTAAAGTATTTATTAGATCTCTAAAAATAACATAGTGGAAACATTTCTGATAATGTCTCACATCTTTCATTTTTTCTTTTTTTCCCTTTGTCATACACTGTAAAAAATGTTTGTAGAAATTGAAGTAAAACATTGTCAAATTGCATCAGAAATAGTGGGTAAAATAAAAAAAATTAATACCACTGTAATAGACACTTCAATAAACGTAAATCAAGGAATAGTACAAAACTTTAAGTTTTACTGTCATAAACTGTTGAAATCACAGTTTTTTTCATGTCAAATTAAAATCCCTTTAAACTTCACTTTAGTTACAACATCAAAACTACTTGCTTAAGTTAAGACTTGAAAAATACAAATTCCAGACATCCAACAAAAGGACAGAAAAACATCTGGACGTGAACGCTGGTTTCTGTTTACAGTCCTGGTTGGTTGGATCCTCCCACCGGACGGTGGACCTATGTAGCTTTTAATGAGGTCACACCCTCCTATGTTTAACTGCGGAATAAGGTATATATGACGTTATATCTAATTAAATGAATTTATAATTATTAAAAAATAATAATAATAGCTCAACTGCCTGATCCACCAGTAGAGACTGATCATCATCATTCTAATACAAAGACTGGGATCTGCCTTTTTGACAGTATTTAAATTGATGCCATTGGGATTTCTAAATGCCCTGGTCAGCTATATTGTAATATTGTGATACCACCTAAGCCTACTATTAACATCACAATACTTCATCACATAAACAACATTCAGATCAACGTGTCTATGGTCTGCAGAAACGTCAATTAACGGCATTTTATGCTTGCAACTGGGCAGCTTTACTGAACTGAGGATTCCCTTCCAATATGGCTGCCACATGGTGTGTTACACTACTTAGAAGCCCTCTAGGAAAATATTCCTCTTTATTCCATCATGTAACGAACATATTTACATACTGAATAACCAAATCCTCATAGAAACTCTTATCTCATGCAGCTACGCAGCAGAGAATAAAGAACACTGTGTGCTGTGGTGTAAAGAGAAAAGCCTCTTTGACATCCATTTACTTTATAAAAGCAACAAATGACAGCTGAATAATTCAACTGACACTCTCTCATTAAATATAAGCTGACAACTTTGGGGGACAGCATGGGGGATGAGAGCAAAACAGGGACAGATGGAACCCTGGGATATGGTGTTGACTAATGGATCAAAGTCTGCATATGTGCGTGCGTGCGCGCATGTAGAGAGACAAGTGAAAAGACACAGCAACACAAAGAAGTCAGAGAGAAATGAGTAGGAGATCCAGGATAATGCAAAATCATCTTGAATGTTGTAGACTGTATATCTGTATTATATATTCTCAGAGACTCTTTGTTGATATTCTTATTTTGTGTAATGCAGATAGGAAGAGAATAAGAGGACTTTTCCTGTAATTGTTCTCCTCCTTGAAAACATCCCACTTCCTCCCTTCATCCATAATCACAGCTCTGTAAACTGCTAAACCTGCCTCTTACATGCATCCAGCTGAGATTTATTCATTCTAATAATATAGCTGTCACATGGAAATATTGGAAATAATATAGTCAATGTGTGCTCCTATGTGTAGTTATATGTGTCCCACTGTATGTGTATGCAAATGAACGGCAGTAATTAAGAGGCAGGTGAGTAAATGATGGACTCGAGGGGACATCTGTTTCCGCCGGAGAAGTGGGTGGAGAGAACAGAGATGGAAAGATAAATTGCTGGACTGCCTTCCAATTACCTCACTAATTTAATAAATATGGTAATATCATATAGATATTTGGTTAATAGAGATTAAGTAAAAAAAAAAAAAGTTGTGTTTTGTCATTCTATTGTTAATAAATCCCATTTGCAGACCCAAACCAACAATGAATGTGTCTAACACGTATTGTGTTTGTACCCCAGCTCCACTGTGGTCCAAACCTACTGATGCACTGGGTGAGAAACTCCTTCCTGAGCATGAACACCAGGAAATGATCAAGGGTTAAATCACTGCTAAAAGTAGCCCCCAACAACAACATCTCTCTGATTTTTAAAATCAGCAAGCTTTTTATTTTAAAAAAGCGTGTGTTTTTGTGCTGTTCTTCAAAATGTACACCTCAGGTAGGAACCAATCTGCTTCGGACTGAGCCCACCAAAACTTGCTCTTAAATCATTTGCATATTTTAAATCCTGCATTGTTTACACCAGTGTTTGCTAGCTCAAAATCTTCTAGTAAATATGATAATAATAGCAAATATGAAACTGCATACTAGCACCTACTGGTTGGGTGCATATTTCTTCATTAAAATGTATTATGTTTCTCTTAGAGTGCAAGGTTGGCAAGGTTGAGAATAGTTACAGGAAGTATGGAAAATGAGAACCAAGCTGCAGTCACCATGACCAGGACTTTGCCCACACTATTAGTTTTGTCTCTTTTCAATATGTTTCTTTATTCCCTCTTACACTCCACAATGTTGTGAATGTTATATATAAAAATGTTTTAATCATTATTAATTTGTATTAAGATAAGATAAATACGTTGACCAAGAAATTTAGACTGAAGAATTATTAATTAATTAATTTAATTTTCTGTGTTTCTCTCTTGCCATATTTGTAGCGACAGATTTGAGGTGGAATGCAATCGAGTTTGTCTAGCAGACTCAAAGACAACAGAGCAACCTGATAACCATTGTAGTTAAACCAGGCAGCAACTTCCGTGTCTGAGCAAGGAGGCAAACCAGGAAGTGCCTTAAGCTAGCCTGGATATACCCATACTGCCTTGCGCGCTAGAAATTCATTTCGAACCTCCAGGCAGTCTGGAAACCAGAGAGCTTTCTTAGCCCTGTTTTAGGGATCCAATCACAGAGCGGGGAGGGACGGCAAGACGATGATGCGTACTACTCGGCACTTGGAAGCTTGTAGTTTTCTTACGGATCCAACATGGCTGCTGCAGACGCGAAAATCTCTTTAGCTGTAGATGGTGTTTTAAATAGTTTAGAGCGAAAGTTGAAAGGCGAAAGGTCTCTCGGCGGCTCCGCTGTCCCCCGGCTCGTAGCGAGATCACCGGCGTTACGGTAGCGGGGCTAATAGCGGTAGCGTTGCGCTACCGTTACGGCGTTACGGTAGCGGGGCTATTAGCTATATTATTTTTGAAGTGTTGAGTATCAGGGGATAGGCCTAGATAAGTATTTTATACTTCAGCCTACTCCCTTTTTTTCGAACCAAAATGATATAAGGAAATGCATATTGAATATTAAGTTAACCGGTTCTTATTTCTATCTTATTACTTATATGTATAGGGCTTTACATACTGTATGTGTGTAAATGTTTATATGTTTATGTACATCTGTTTAATGGTGTCTATGTGAGTATGTGTACGAATATGTATATGCATCTAGCCTACGCTGTTGTAGTTTATGTTGTTTATTTTTTTTTCAGTTCGAAAAGAAGAATTAATAAAATGAAAAAAAAAAATTAAAATATATGGAGAACAAATCGCTGTCTAAATGGGTGAATGGTTAAACAATGGAAGGTCCCTCTGAGCAACAATTTCATAAGAACACAAGAAATTAGCCAGTCGTAGCAAGCATCAAAATATGTGCCGATTTAAATAAGAATAGAGACAACAGACAGAAGGCCTAAAGAAAAACAGACTAACCCAATATTTAGAGCTCTATTACTCTGTAGCGGTTCTATAATGATCAAGGGTCACACACAAAAGTCAGGTTCAAACAGCCTCAGTCATGAAGCCTGTGGAGACATCAACTAAACTGATGTTTTAATTATTTAATTCCTCTTTTGGGGTCAAACTTATTTAAAATGTAAATAATACATTTGGGGTCTGAATTATACTGTTTTTATCTCTGTAAAAAATCTTACTATTCAACTAAAGCTAAAAGAAAAAACATCAATATAGAGGATTAATCACATAACTTTCAACTATAAAGCCTATGGAATTGCCACTCCCAAAGGATCATATGACCTTTTTCAAATTACCTTTATTGTGAAAATTTCCCATTTCCAAATCTTTTCAAAACACTGCGTTCAAATAAATTGGACAATTTAAATAAAGGAAACTATTCATGGATGCAACCAATTGAACCACTTTGCCTACAATGATTTGACCACAAACAGGATAAGTTATTGTCAGAAATTGACCATTTCCACTCCCCCTCTGGCTATAAAAAAAGGCCTTCTATCAACTAGCAAGTAGCTAACATTAGTGGACTGTACGGTACTCATCAATAATAAATAAACTTAACTATTGCATATTCAGTTCACTGGAATTTCATCATTTTCCAGAGAGTGATTGATGCAATAAATCGCAAATGTTCCAATTTTTTTTAGCATAGAAATCTTCTTTCAGCCTCAATGTTTCAGTGAAAATATCTGTGTAGCAGACGACCTTAATGACCAGAAAGAGACTCTGCCGGGAGGCAGATCAGACAACTTCTCTCTTCCTCCAGCTCCAAGGGACAATGCCTGCAAGGCCCAGAAACCAAGCCATTGGGCCGTGCAAGATCACTTCTTCATCTGCTCTAAGATCTCCACCAAGCTTTTGAAGCAAGCAACAGCAAATGACTCCGAACACACCGATACTCAACCAGGGGCTGATTCTTCATCAAAGGATTTCTGCTTCCACCTTTTTCATCTCTGTATTCTGTGGTATAGTACTCTGGGCAGTTAGAACAAGCAACAAGTTTGTAATCAATGGTGTTGATCTGATGTGTGTTTGTTTATTACTATTGTTGTAACATTTTGTCTAGTCACATAATTTGAAGTGGTATGTTAATCTCGCTTTACACAGACAATAAGTAATACATGTAAACTCACTTTACTAACTTCTTTGATTCATATACAATAAAATTTGAACCGGCTTTTTACAAATACATAGATTTTCAAGTCAGAATGGCCTATTGTTCTCCCAAGAACAAATGGGCTCTGCCATTTTGAATAAATCTTTGTCTGCCCTCGGTTGGTCATTTTGTACACACCGCACACATAATCTTTTCTCCCACATTTCCAATGTAAATAGTCTTTTAGGTTAGTTATTGTGTATTTTTCTTGCTTTGCTTTGTTTTAGAATTAATATCTTTTTAGATTAAACATGCTGTTTGTTTTCATGTTGCACATGCATGAGTGATATGCCAACCTCTGCTATGAAAAGAACTTCAAATTCCTTCAAACAATACTAAATATGAATATGGTAATTCGATTATCATTATTAACTTAATTATCAGTCAGTGTTCTAAATTGATAGTTTAGTAAATTTATGAGACTGATTTACTGTGATTTTGCTACCTTTCCCCTTTCTAAGAAAAAGGGATGGTGCCCCGTGAACGTAAATTTGATTTAAAGTATAAATATTTATTTAGTCATTGCTGATAGTAAGATTGATCTAAATAAGCTTTTACCACTACATATTTGTTGCCCCCTGTGGGCGGCAATTTGCAACTGTAACAAGATACCCCTACACTGTTGATTACCATGGTTTGTAGTTTGTTTCCCTTTTCCCCACTACCATACATCACTCCTTCCACATGTTTTGTCAGGCTTTTCCAGTGTTTTTCCCCTGAACTTTTGTCCTCCTCTTGCTGGGTTTGGAACCTGTTACTTATTCTGTAAGGAGGTTTTATACAGTGCAGTTCTAACTATGTCCTGGAAAAACTGGATGTTCAATTTAATTCTGTTATTTCTGGGGTTGTTAGAACACTTCAGTTTGAGGTGTATTTTGGCTGCTAGTAGGTGGTGGTCTGACCCAGAGTCTGCTTCCCTCTTACATCCACCAGAAGGTGCCTGAACCTCCTGTTTATACATATGTGGTTGTATCTGGTTCTCAGTAGTGTGGTCAGTTTGATATCCATGTGGCTTTCTGGATATGTTTATGGGGAAAGGCTGTCTCTCCTATTTACTACACTTAATATACTCAATTTATTTGAGTTTTTTTGTCTTGTTTTTGACAAAAGCCTGTTTTCAATTTATTTTAAAGACTCTGAAAACATTTTTTTCAGCTTTGTCCTACACACTGTCAAGTTATTTTTCTGTGTCTTTTTGTCACTGTGTTGTTCCTATTGGTTTGACGTTGGCCAGATGTCATGTTCTTCCCTGCACCTATTAGACATTTTAAACAGACTCTGAATACAGTTGGTGGATTGTTACTGTCAATAAAATCTACTCTTCACAAATTACACTTAAATATGTTTTTAAGTTATTATAAGCTCAATAAGAAATATTTAAAGAGAACTTGATGACTTTATATGAAAACCATTTATCAGGTGCTTTAATGTTCATTTCAATTTGTAGTGTTTCAGTTTTATATTCTTAAACAGGTTATCCTGTATAAGAATATTAACCCGCAGGTACTGTGTGGGTTCCCAGAGTAAGTAGATGGCTACCTTTATGAAATAGGTTAATACATGCTGAACATGATTAATGAGAGATGTCCCCGGTCTTCTCTGGTCCTCATTGGAATACACTCCATTTCTTCATCAAATCAGTCAAAATCAAATTCATCATAGTGTATGAAATGGCAGAAAGTGCACTGAATGTATGTGTTAACCCATTAAGGCCTAAAGCGCCTGGAAAAAAATGCCTGGAAAACCTATGAGCGATTTTCAAATGGCCCCCTAAAACCTGAAGTTTTTCTGGAAATTCAACATCTACTAAATAATAGATTTTTCAGCCTCTGTAGCAGATAAAAATGAAATTCAAAAAGTATTTGAGAGCTTATACCCGTGGCTTTCATACGAAGTTGAGTTTATTTGTCCAAACCTTCAATACATTTTTTTAAAAATCAACAAACTCAGCAAATGTTACATTTGACTGAATAAAAAATCCTATGCATAATACTAATACATGCCCATTAGCAAGATGCAAACATGATATGACCACTGGAAGAACAAGACATATTTCCCATTAGCCTACTGTAATAAAAAAAAAAAAATAATAATAATAATAATAATACATTTTATATATTGCACTTTTCAGGGTACTCAACGACGCATAAAGTAATATAAGACATAAACAGTCATGATTTCTTATATCATCATCACAATCAATTAGCCTATTATTATTATTATTATTATTATTATTATTATTAATATATTATGAATAATATTATTATCTCCAGATGGCCACAAATCTGTCTGTTCTTTGGTGAAAATATGTCGTCTGAAAGTCCGATGTTGCATTGCGACACTCCCGCATGTATTCTGATCATGATTCTGATGCATTTCATTGGCCAAGAGACCGAAAATAGGTGGAAAAAAATACAAATACTACAAAATGACATATCCGCTGTCCCGGCCTTAATGGTAGAGTGACGCAACAGCGCTCCCGGCTTTATAGGTAGAAATGCGGTAATGCTTTCCCGGCGTCAATGGGTTAAGATAGCAGTAAACTCACTGAAAGGTGATGAGCTGTAAGGGTTGTCTTGCAGGTCTGCTAGTAATTCTGAGTACTTTTGTCATTATGAATTTGTTTTGAAGTTCCATCCATCCATCCATCCGGGCCGGGCCGGGTCGGGGGGTCAACAGGCTAAGCAAAGTACTCCAGACGTCCCTCCCCCCAGCCACAACATCCATCTCCTCCTGGGGGACCCTGAGGTGCTCCCAGGCCAGGCGAGAAACACAACCTGTCCACCATGTTCTGGGTCTGCCTCAGAGCCTCATACCATTTGTACATAGAGAACACCTCTAATGGGAGGCGCCCTTCATTTTGACGATGTGAAGTACAAATAGACACTCTAAGGAGTCGGCTGTTCATTTTTTCAGGTGAGTCACGTACATTTTTTTTTGGTAGCCAAAATTAACATCTCACTTAATGCTACAGTTAATGCTAACATGAATTAGCAGCGACTCTGGGCATGTATCAAGCAGCCAAGTGCACTCCCAGTTTACGAAACCAAAATGGCAACATAGGACAAGAAAGATGGCAACGAGGGTAACGCTGAAATTGATGCTTCAAACGGGCCACAAATGTCTGACTGGTGACTTCACAGTCACTTCGTCCATTATTATATACAGTCTATGATTCTGTCATGCACAAGTTCCATGTGCGAGCACTGCAGTCTAAGAGCACAAGTTTTGAGAGCGCACACAAACGGTTTGAATCCAAGGAGAGAACAGTTCAAGTGAGACCGAACAAAGTGTGTGTAAGCAGTTAGTTGAGTGCAAACAAACAGTTTTGATCTCAAGGACAGAAAATCTGAGTGTGAGCAAAGAAATTTTGAGTGCAAGAGAAAGGGTTTGAGTGAGAGCAGTAAAACAATCTTAACACAAAAACCAAGTCATCCTGCACCTGAATAAAGACAGTAAATATACTCCATATAATAGTTATCCTTCAATCCTGCTGCCAGTGAGGCAAAACATAGACAGTGTGACAAGTTGTGCTGTCACCTGTGTTTAGATCTTCATTCATTCATTCATTCATCATTAACATCGTCAGCAATGTAGAGTTGGCATATTGTAAAGGTCTGGACCCAGGCAATAATCTGCCTGTAAAATCCCTTCCAACAAAATCTCAAAAGAGACACACTGCACTGTAAGCCCAGATTCATTTTCAATTCAGCTGATACTTAATGTTATTATGCTAAACAGCATCCCTTCTGTGATTTAGGTCGATAAGATTTCTGAAGTATTTTATACAATTGCTGCCCTGTGCGGCTTTCATCTAATACATACAAATAGTTTTAGTCAATTCAGCTCCAAAACAGATGAAAAATAAGAAAAGTAATTTGAAAAAGAAAATGAAAAAAACATTGTGGGTCCTATTTTACTCGATGTGCATGCTATTTTACTTTTGTATGGGCTGGGTGGAGTGGAATTTAGATCAGAGGTAGTGTTAATGAATATACTCCAGGCACATCATTGGTCTCTCTTGCCTATCACAGTGAAGTATGACAAAAATAGGCGTGCTTCCACTGAGTACTTTTGGGTGTTTGAGTGTTTTGGCTCCGCCCACTAGTTAGTTCCCCTCAGCCTCTGTTTCTATACAGGTACTTAAGTAGCGGCTAACCAACGGAGTTAACGTGAAAACAGACCGACACAGCGAGCACTGTTGCCAACTTAGCGACTTTGTCGCTATATTTAGCAGCTATTCAGACCCTCTTGAGAGTCTTTGTCTCTATATTTAGACTTTTCAGACCCTCTAGAGACTCTTTGCTCTATATTTAAACTATTCAGACAAGGGGCGTCCTGGTGGCTCACACTGGTAGAGCGCTTACTATGAAGGCCGTGTGCTTGCTGCAGCGGATCCGGGTTTTAATCCGGCCTGAGGTCCCTTGGCTGCATGTATTCCCCTCTGTCTACCCCTTTCTATCTGTCACTCTCCAATAAAGCAGTAAAATTCCCAAAAAAATAATCTTAAAAAAAAAAAAGAACTATTCAGACCACTCTTGCTGCCACACACTCCTCTGACTGGCACAGAATTATTACCAAATATAAAGAAATGTCTCTCCATCATAATAATAACAATATTTGAAGATGAAAGAAGATGTAAGATGAAATATACGTTCAGATCTGCGCTCGTTGCTAGGCTCCTTTGATAAATGAGGGCCGCTGTCTATATTTACACTATTCAGGCCCCTCTAGATACTTTTTCAATAAAGTGACAAATCTAGCTACTTTTTCTGGTGTTATTAGAGACTTTTGGACTCGTTCCTGCTCTTCTTAACGAGTATCAGGCACCGTCCCAAAGCACTCACAAGCGGCCCAGTCCTCCTGCAGCAGTCTCTCCCAGCTGCAGTCAGAGCAGCATCAACGTTGACTAGTTAGTAGCAGATCTTGGACGGATCCTCTCGCTCAAGCCACACCCATAGCGGGTCACTAGGGAAAAGTAACTAATGGAAACAAGCCTTGTAGCTCTGTGAAATGAGGCATGCCCTCTCCAGGAAATCATATGGTTGTGTGGATGGTGTAGAGCAGTGCAATGTGAACAATAAACATACATCAGTAGTTGCAGTGCTGCACAATGACTTCAGAAATTTTAAAAAGCAGCATAGAACACAGCGTGAAAAAAGACCAACATATGTTAAGGTGTGTATGGTAGTAGCAGCCTGGTGTCATTTGAATGTGATTTAAAGGGCCTGAACACACACTCAGAACAATAATATAGCATTAAACAACTATTTTCTTTGTAAATATGAGCTGAGCTTCAAGGTCTAGTTTAACACATCTACTGTTTGGAGAGCACTTAGTTGACATAGCTTATTTATATTTTAAGCATTGTTGTATTATTTCTGCTGTTGTATTATTTCTGCTCCAGTTATGTAGTTTGCACTTGATGCTAATATCACCAAATTGCAAAGCAGAGTGATGAAACAGACGAGGTTCCAGATTGGCAAAGTAATTTAAAGTCCAGTAAAGTTCCAAATGGTCAGAGAACTGGTTGTTGCACTGCTATAAATATACAGTAGAGGGCACATCATTCTAAACAGTGTATTTTAATGCACAGAAATAACACCTCCACATAGCAGAAAGGCTGTAAAATTAATTGAATGATTCTATGACATGGCATTATTTAATCTGGTAAAACACTGTCACTGTGTGCTGTGGGTTTTTGTTGTGGAACAGTTGTGAGCCCATGCTCAAGAAGAAGCAATATAGACGGTGAACATGGCCTTCTTTGTGCATAAAAGAAACACTGCATGAAAGTATGCAGCCGGCTTTCACAGCCCTGTCCTTGAGTCGCCCTGTAGTCTCAATCTGCTATCACACAAGAGCTGCAGCTACAAACACAAAAAGAGAGGCTCCAGATTAGTCTGGCTGTTTGAAAGGAAATTGAACATTGTGTCACAGCGGCCAGACAAGAAGAATTCTCCCTGAGTTTTATTCCTTTTTTTCCTGAGGACAGCCAGGTAATCATTGTTTCATGGACAGTATGAATGCAGATGGGCAGAAGGTTGTCTTCACAGAGGAGTGGCCCACTCAAGGTCAAGACTGGAGAGCTTGCTGAAACTGCCTTCACAAAGAGCAACCTTGCTTTGAGGAGTATAGTTCAGCGCCCATAGGAAGTATGTATTCGTCTGCAACTCCATAAAACACTTACTTTTCATAAGGTACGCACACCATCCAGCACATACACATTGAACATTGATATTTGCAGGAAACTATTTAAATATTATTTGAAAATTGAAACTTGTAGCGCACTTTAAAACTCCTAAAGATAGGTAGGCTAAATAGACTTACAGATGAGATGAGTCAGAGTGAATTGTGTTACTGACCAGGTGTAGGCCTATCACACAATGGGGCGGAGCTCCCCTAAAAGGCGTCCAATCCGAAACAGTGCAATGCTGCAACACGTCCTACGTAAATAATGATATTTTGAAAAATGAATTCAAAAATATTCAAAATCGAGGATGCACACCTTCGTGCCATGCACAAGCCACATATGAAATCTGAGATCAGTCTGACTAACGGTCAGCGAGATATGCCCTACACACACACACACTTCTTGCGTATATATATATATATATATATATATATATATATATATATAAACCAATACTGCTTAGGAATCCAAGGAATTTAAAACTAAAACAAGGCTATAACAAGATTAAAAGGAGACCACTGAGTCAGCTGACCTAATTTTCTTGTGTTGTCCATTCTGGAGCCTCTGGCCATGTTGTCCCCCATAGTTTTCAGCTATGACTCTTGAACTGACATACATTTCTCTGCCTGAGGGTCTCAAAGTATGTACAGTACTAAGCGGTCAAGATATAACAGAGAGGGGGCCATGAATACCCTTACAAGCAATCAGCTAAACCTATGCTCCAACTAACTGGAGGCCAGTGTAAAGAGGCTAAACCTGGAGGTATATGTCATCATGTGTCTTGGTGCTCTAGCCTGAGAGATGAGTTCTGTACAGTCTGAGTAATATATTTTTGGTTAAGGCAAGCAAAAAAGCTTTTGCAGTAATGATGTGTGATGGCATCAAGGCATGCCAAATGTTCTCTGTGTCTCTGTCCCTGTATTGGGATGGATGAATATATCTAAAGTGATAAAAACATGATTGCACAAGCTTTGTGGTGAACTGCTCAAGACGTCAATTACTGTCAAACCAGCTGCCAAGATTTTTTTTCAATAGGCTTGTTTTCATCTAATAAGGGACCAACTGATGGCAGCATTCACTGCTTGTTTGAGTTTAGCTTATTCATTTTTTATTTTATATTTAGCTTTTGCCATCAGAAAAGCAGTTATTATGTGCATTTAAATGAGGGAGGTGAATCTGTTTATCATCAGCATGAAGATGAAAAAAAGACACCTTGTTTATGAATAATGTGCCCAGGGAAAAGTAAAGAAAATTAAATTGGTATTAATACAAACTCTTGTTCACAGAGACATAGAAGCTATTTTCCCACCTTTTTTACAGGTAAGATGAAAACCATTCTGATGGTGTTCACACCTGGAGATCTGAGGCTAACCTAAGACCATGTGTGGGGGTTGAGGTCTTTTCCGACCAGATCCCAAAACAGAAGTCTCTATGCCTTTGCTTTGTGCTCTGTAACATATATTAGGCAGCTTTCATATAAAAACAGGGCAGTTGGCAGTAAGTGGTTGTAATTCAATTTTTACCATCATAGGTTTTTAAACTTTAAACAGCAAAATAGGTTAGACCCCCTTTAACTGCAGCATCGGCAGGCAGAGATGTTTACTGTGTCACTCTCATTCTTCAATTTGTGCCCTCAAATGATTTATTCATTAAATTTGACCATATGTTTACATAATGTAAAAGATAACACACCACTGTTGAACAGACAAAATATTGGATGTTTGCATATCTCCTAGCATCACTGCAGAGGGACAACTGACTGAAATAAACACTACAAGCTGTAACTTTGGTAGCTTCTGCTACAGCACTGTTTCTAGGGTGGGAATTACCCCTGGTGTTTAAAAAAACACACCAGAAGGCCTCTGTGTTCTTGCATTATTGAGCTGCAAAGATATCTCCAGTGTTTTGTCTGTATGGGTGTTATGTTTGAACAGTATGAATTAACAGGAGAAATGTGAGATTGGGACAGTGTTTTACTTATTATGGCTATAATCTTAAAAGATCACTGACACGTAGGATGCCATGGTCTGGGATCGAACCACCAACCCTCTGATCAGTGGGCTGATGGGTTGGGGCAAAAAAGACACCAGCTGCAAACATTTTAGGTCATGTTTATTAATTACCTGCTCTAAATTTTCCAACTTGTTCTAGACAGATTTGGTAATAATAATGATTCAAAATTGAAAAACACCATTTTTGTTTTCGCAAAATATGTGCATCTAGGTCTTAAACACTGACTTAAATACATTTTCTTCACTGAAGGGCAGTGCATTACATTTTCTCTATGTAAGGGCACCCTACAGTATATTGCATGAACTGTCCGAGAGGACACATTTGCTTCTGGGGTTTGTTTGTTTTTTACATGGGGGTGCCATAAGGGGCCCCCTGTCCCCTCAATGAAACCACCAGTCCATACAAATATACTGCTTTTTAATTCCAAGCAGGTTTTGAGAATAGACTTACATTCACCATGTGTACACAAATGGGACTCATACTACTCTCATTGTTATTACTGGATGTACAACATACATGGGTGTTAATTAATCCATGTTGGCCATGAAAAAAAAGGTTTGATGTAATGAAACTATGGATAATTAATACTTGCTACTACTGACAGTGAAATGCAATCCCATTAGCACCATCAACTTTTGCATTATTCCTCATGAAGCAGAATGGGTCCAGAATAAGTCTGATGCTTAAACAGCGCCATTTGGCACTCCAGGATCCAGTTTGTTGCAGAAGTACTTATATATATAGCATACTGCAACCTACATTAGTCTAGTGTCAAGGACAGAAACAACATTGCAGACAATAGCCCCTTCAGACTGCTTTTTGACAAAAGTCCTGTTATAGCTGTGCTGGCTTTCCCCCTTAGGACATCCTTACTGACTCCGCCACGCTATAATATTGGTGTGCATTCACACTGCAGTCTGGCATCACAGAACAAAGTGGGAGGAGACCTTAGTGGGGTGTAACAGAGCAGCAGCAGTGCAGCACAGTAGCACAGTGCTAACGAGCTACACAGTTCACACAGTTAACCAATACAGTATGTATATGTGCTGCAGCAGCATGTGTCAAGGAAGCAACATCAGAAAGTTTATAATTAGTGCTTGCACTCTGTACAGTAAGCGTACTCACTATACTTAATTTGAGTACGCAGGGTGTTCCGATTCTGATCGAGGCGAAAAGAAGTGTACCTAAAGGACCCGGATGGTGTCCTGATAATGCAACGATGTACACTTTACGCCTTCAACGGCCGCCATCTTGTCTATGTAGCGGAAGAGGCGGAGCCAGGCAGAGCCGCTCAGCTCTAAAAAAAAAATTTTAATGGCGGCCAAAATTATTTGCTGCGTTAATGCAACGGTCGAAAACCATACGGCACCTCTGGAGTCTCTTAAATCCCTCTGGGGGCTAACTTGTAATGGAGACAGGCAGAGTGAGCGGACTTTTGAGAGGGTGTGGTCTGAGACTTTCCCAGTGGCCACTTTTACCCCAAGTGGAAACACGGCTAATGTAAGCGACGTGGGTAGATATGAAGGAAGAAATCAGTACAACACAGTCCGGGTCTGTCTCATAACTTTTTAGTCAGCCTTTTTCATCGACAGTACATTTCAAGCCTGTCTCAATACAACTCTCTCTTCTTCTCCCCTCTTCTCCACATAATATGTGTAAGTATGTGTGCATGCTGTAAATAGTTATTTTGCATGGGGCACTTCATTTCTTAATCCGTCCCTCCATAGGTCAACACTGCCTCCTGACCAGGTACCACAAAGGTTTGCACCAACTCAGACTCAACTCAGACCCCCAAGTATACATGTTTACTCTTGGAAAAAATATTTTGAGCATGACTTTATCAAACGATCTGATTATGTCTGTATGCAAATTTGCGCATATTTGATGAGTTATGGCCTCATTTGCATATGTAAACATTAAAATACAAAAAAAATGCAATACATTTTTTTCTCCTCTTAACATAAGTAATAAACTGAGAAAATTTCATGGTGATATCTATTATTATTATTTTTTACCCTATTCACTTGTGGTGTCTTTACTTTATTGTCTTATTATGCTAATTATGCAAATTGCCCAAAGTGCAACTTTTAGCAACCAAGTTAAATTCCATCCATTAGGCCTATAGATGACATTTCTGCAATAAAACTTTAGGGTACTCAACATTTCTGGGTTCAAGAAATTACGACTAGACTATAACCACTACACTACTCTCACATAACAGCGCCCCCCAGGTCAATAACATTATAACAGTATTTTAACCTTACTGTAAACACCAGGAAAGAACATAATGTTTCTATCACAGTATTATTAATATATCCTGTTTTCACTCTTACACTAATAATACTTTGTGACAGGTGAGCACCGGAAGATAGTGTTTTTGTGTTTGGTTTTCACAGCTATACACAGCATGGTTTTCTTCAACCTGTGATTCAGCTTTTGGCATGTAAATGATGAAGATGCCCCTTCCATTCAGTGGTTGAGCCTCCAGTAAGCTGTCTCCATCCACAGGTCAACAGCTGACAGAGGGACAAACGTCTCTGTTCATTCTGGACACAGCAGAGAGAGGTATGTAACAGACGAGATCTGTATCTCATTTTTATTATGCCGAGATGTGAAAATGCCCTCTCACAAACTGCACTGCTAAAAAGGCAGTGGAAGAGACACTGAAACCAGCTGATTAATTTTGGACAACAGTCTGGATTGCTTGTATTTACTGTCTTGACATTCACGAGTAATTTTTCTGTTTACTGTAATTAAACACATCCATTCTCTCACAGAAGATTGTCTGTCAAGTTGCAAGATGGCCTCATATTTCTAAAGAATGATGCACATCACTGCAGGTCACCGTGAAAAGCTGTCCATAATATATTTATATTAAATATTTTTGAATATTTTTTATTTTATTCCTGCATGTCATCATCTGATATTGTGAAACTTCCCTAGTTTAAAATAACGATCTCTGCATAACTTCTTCAGCACAACATTTTCTTATTTATCATTATCATTATTTCATGGTGTAAAGATCATCCCTCCTCTGTCTCTCCCTGAGGCAAATCTGTGATTTGTGATTTTGGGCTATAAATAAAATTGGAAAAAAAAAAAAAGTATTCAATTGTAGGTGGCATCAAAAACAGGAAGTGGTGCATATCTTGGCAACAATTACCACGATTAACAAGAAACTTTTCATAGTATTTTTTAACAGTCCAGAAAGGATCTGTGCAAAATGAGTGGCCCATCAGCCACTAGGTGGCACTGTGCCAAAATATGTGTGCATACAAAAGAAGTGATGAAATATTTCTACAAAGTTCTGTCAGATTGACATGAAACTTGGGCAAGCAATATGCCATGTCACACTGAGGCTCTGATTAAAATGTAGTGCATGTTAGCCACCAGGTGACACTTTTAAATATTTACAAAGCTTCTTTTATCCCAGTTTAGTGGGTTTTTATTGTAATTTGTTTCTTGTAACTTTCTACTCTTCATTTATGCTCTTGACTGTTGCAGTAATTTGCTCTTATTTTGTATGTCCTCTCAAATGTTCATTGAATGAAACAAACACCAAGTCAGTTTGCTTGGTTTCTATTTTGGCACCCATGTTAATAGGTCAGAGCAAGCACACAGTGTGCCAAAACTCATCGTTTAGGCACAGATTGTAATTTAATTCCTGCAGTTCTCAGTAAAGATAAACAGTGAAATGATGTTTGACTTGCCTAGCATCACCAGACTAATTTGCTCATTCCTATTAGTCTGGAACCTCTAAATTCATTTTTTATTTCCGAAGGTGTTGGCTTTGAATAGACCGACAACCATCAGAGCAACGAAACGTGACCTTCAACCAATCAGAGCAGTCATCCTATCAAACCCGCTGATTGGCCCGTCAGGGGGTCTTATACTACCACAGGAGACTTTCCTAAATTAGTGCAATAACCACGTTGCTACTCTAAAGTTAAACTAAACAGAACAAAATTGACTTTTTGAATTGCACTAGACATACGAATGTATCGCACATATACAAACCTGGCACAAGGAAAATGAACTGTAGAGCAGTTGACTTACTGAAAGGCTGCGTGTGGAAATTAGTTGTGCAAATGTACTCAAACCCCAACCCCCCTGTAGCCCAGAGCAAGGTATTCTATCCCAACTGATAGAGCTGCATGACTGCAGGGCTGGAAAATCTTAATATACATTTTCAGATGTATAGAACCACATCCAGATCAATATAGTGTACTTACTAGCAGGATAAAATCCTAATTTTCCAAAGAAACAGAACATCCACTCACTTTATGGGTCCGCATTTATCTTGTTTTGACATTCACCTCGCCTATTGCTGTTTCATTATCACCACAATCCCTACACGCCTGTCAGAAAATTGGTTTTATGCAACACGCCTGAGTGAGAGGCAAAAAAAAAAAAAAAAAAAACAGAAAAAGAAAAAGAAACGATGAGCAAGTTAGGTGAGGGTGTAAATGAAAAATATATTTAGGTGCACTGCAGTGTACTGTATGTATGAATAAAAACAGAATGGAATTTACATTCTCAGGCTTGTTTGTCATTGGAAATGGTGCTGAAGAGAATAAATTGCATAGGGGGAAATAAAATATGTATTTTTCTCCAGGGAACTGCATGCTGAAATTGGACTCTAGGATATCAATATGAAGCAGAATTGAGAACATGGTGATGGTATGATAATATTCAGACTGTTCTAGGAAGCACTGGGAATATTTAGGTGATACTATAACTGCAAGCAACATTCAAAGTAAACCAAACACTGAAAATTGTCTTTCCAAATGGCAATTCTATGAGACAGATGGAGAGACAGATTACATTCCTGTCCCTAGTTTTTCCTCAGAGTAGATCTCATAAACTGGGGCGGCTGTGGCTCAGATGGTTGAGTGGTCACACCATGATCAAAGAATAGGTGGTTCGATCCATGGCTATGGCAGTCAGGGGCAGGGAGAAGAAGAAGGTCAGATTTAGTCACTTTTTTTTTAAAAACCACACAGTCCATCTAAGCAGCAAGTGTTGGCTGCAGCACATCTTGAGACTCTTGGGCTTTATGCCTGCAGTTCTGAGCAAAGATAGACAGTGAAACAATGTTTCGACTTGCCTAGCATCACCAATCGCCACCATAACACAGCGGCTGGCTCTGGGGACGTGGAATGTCATCTTGCTGGCGGGGAAGGAGCTCGAGTCTGTGCGGGAGGTGGTGTTCCTTTGGGGAGTCCTGTGGGGGGGTTCTGTGGGAATATGCGGTACAGGGCCCATTGCTACCAGCTATCCGGTCCCGATATAACCAATGTGTGAGAAGTGTCTGTACACTCGGCATGTCCCTAACAAACATGTTCCCAGGGGGTGTTGGCCTCCACCAGGGTTGCCCCTTGTCTCTGATTCTGTTTGTGGAATTCACCGACAGGATCTCAATGCAACCGGGGGGAGGAAAGGCTTTGGTTTGGTGACCTTAGAATATTTTTGCAGATGATGTGGCTCTTTTGGTTTCATCAGACCGGGACCTCCAGCATGCATTGGGGCGGTTTGCAGCCAAGTACAAAGCGGTTGGGATGAGAGTCAGCACCTCCAAGTCTGAGGCCATGGTTCTCTGCTGGAAAACGGTCGACTGCCCCCTCTGGGTGGGGAGAGAGGAACTAGTTTTACCAAAATAAGTCCAGATTTCTGTCTCCTGCAATCTTTGTAGTCATCCCTTCTATCCTGTTTGTACTGTAAAACACCTTTCCTGGTGCCATTAATAAGCATGCAGTCACCGGGTGTGTGTCGTGGTGGGGGCTTTATATGCATAAAGGGTCCCAAATCCCAAAGCAAGCTTGTGTAGAGGCTGAAGAAGAGGCTGGAGTTTACCAACAGTCAAGTGAAAAGTCAAGGGCAAGAAGAAAGAGACTGTTTACAAAGGTGTGTGTACCTGCACTGCGCTCTGCGAGGTGTACATGTTTATATGCATGTGTGCGATTAAGCGCAAGTGTGTGTGTTCGAGTGGTGAATCAAAGGCCTTCTGTGCAGGGCTGCACAGAGCTGATAGCTGACCCATCAAGCGTGGCCCACCAGAAGCAGAATAAAAAAACACCCACATCAGAAAAAGCCCCAGCGGAGAGAATTCTAAAGTGCAGCGCTGCACTGTGCACATCTGAAAGGCCTACCTCAGCCACAAACACATGCCTCAAATCCTCAGCCAACAATGGGTGCTTACAGAAGGTGGAGCTGAGGGCAGAGAGAGTGGGGAGAGGGAGACGGGTCAAACAGACCTGTGTCCTTCATTCTTCAAAGCCTTCCAGGCTCAAGCTGTCTGCTTCCTGTCAGCAACACACTTAGCTCTGTGTTGTTTGGAGTAGAAGCCAAAGTCCCTCTACCTCATCTGTTAAGATCAGACGGGGAGAGCACAGTTGAGTTCCAAGTCCATAAAAAATTCAACATAATCGTCTTTGCCTATTTTTTTATAGTGAAATAACTCTACTCAACATGTTTGTTAGTCCTGAGGAACACAATGATGTTATTTTATTATTATTGAGCAACACTGACTGAGAATTTCTATGTGTTTTTGTAACTACACACTGTAAGACTTTTCTGTAAATTTAAAGTCAAATTCTAACAGTAACTTGCTGTGTTATGATCGTACAGCATATTGCTGTGAAAACAATGCATTGTGGGAGATATCATGATTGCTCAGGCGTTTCAATGGTCAAAATGATATTTTTACAGGAATTTACTGTTTTCAGCTGTCGGGAAAATAAAGCTGTTATTTTCAAAAAGAAGAAAAGTTGTATTTTATTTATTTTTTGTCTGGGCTGAAATAATCACAATGTGCTGTTTTTCAAGTAATACTAATATAGAGTTTAAATGGATTAGTTGTAACATAATTTAGAGTTAAACATTTAAACGTCCTGTAAACAGTAAACGGACCTGCATTTCTATAATACAGTAGAGGTACTGTAAATTTTACAGTAACTTACTTGTGAAACTGCCGCCAGTAATTTACTGTAATTTTACAGTAAAAAGTTTTACAGTGCATGTGTACTTTTGAATTATTAGGACCATGCATTGAAATTACTTTGTTTCAGCTGAAATTATTCAATTGCGTTTTCATGCCTGACCATTAAAATGAGAGAAAAAAGGGTTGCAACTGACTTAAATTTTGCTTTTAAAGATTAACTTAACAGTGGGCTTAGTTGTACACTGTAATACATTATTTAGTAGTCATTTCATTTTACTTATGTATTTGATCAAATGTATTAAATATAAATGCGTCCTTGATTTTGAGGCAGTTGTTTAAGTAACTTTAACATAAAAATGTCTGAGATAGAATCTACTTATTTTGATCACATTAAATATAATCTTTATGTGTATGTAATTCTCAATCAAGAGAATTTTGAATGAATCCAACACAATGGAATTACTTCCTGTTAAGTTGTTATTAACTCAACTTGTAATGTAGTTAGATTTAATTAATAATATTGCGTGCAATCTGTTGCTTCAATTTTATTGAGTAGCTATAATTTATCTTTTTTTACAGTGTAGTGTTGTTGTGCTCACTTGTGTGTTGTGTGTGTCAGAAATGTGCTCTGTTGTACCTATAACCACACCCCAACAGTGACTTCACTGGGTTCTGGAGTACACTAAGCAGAAACGACATTTTCTGGAGATGTCAACAGTTTGTTTTTGGCCCCCAGGAGCAGCTGAAACTGCTCCACAACGAGCAGCTAACCTTTCAGAATACATTTTACTTGATGTGGGGATTCCTTTTTCTTATGTATTTGAAGTTCCTTCTAGTGGTACCTCCTTTAGCTGTGCTGATTTGGCTCTGGTTGCCTCTATTAGTCTCCATAGGAAACACCTGCACTTTGATAAGGAGCAGCAGCGTTATATAAAGAGTCAAACAATTGAACGTGGTGTGAAGGCAACCTAAACTATATATTTTCTCAGGAACCAATCTGTTGCTAGAAATAAAAAAAGGGAAAAGAAATCTAAAATTGAAAAATACTGTGTGTCATTGCTCCTACAGCAGCAGCAGTATGAGCTGGTGTAAAGCTTCCTATCAAAGTTATACCAGAAATGTCCCTTCAGCACACTACTGAGGAAAATACAGCAGTTTTTGATGCACATCCAACTCTTGCCTTGACTGAACTTGACTTTTGTGGAGAGAAGAAAACTGAAAGCAGAGAACAACCCCAATCAGTGTCGCTGCATGTTTTTCACACCATCGCCCAGGTTGGTGGTTGCAGGAACAATCACAGCCAGATAATACAACCATGACACCCCTGCTGCCAAATTAAGTGCAACTCCATGTTTGCGTGCTCCCCCGGAGTGATGTTAAGTGAGGCACTACATGGAAATCCTAAAATTGAACCTCTCTCAGGTCTGTGCTTGTTTTTCTGAGGACTATGAAGCAGCCAAACAGGAGAGAAAAACACTGGTGTGGAAGAGAACATTTGGTTCGGTTCTCTCACCTCCCCACACAGGTTTACACTTACCTCACTTATATTTCATTATTTTGCAATTGAAATCCATAACTAAAGGCATCAATATGTATATTATCATTTTACTAGTGATGGCCAGTTGAAGCCCCATGAAGCCTTGAAGCTTTCCATCCAATTGGTTCAAAAAAAGGTTAATTTCTCGAGGCTTCATCTGCTCACAAACCCCCTGCTGGTCAAAACCTTTACTGTAATTTCAACTATTTGTGATGGTCTCCTGGCTGTCTGCAACAGTGTCAGCATGGGAATAATCACTGCCAAGAACAATTTAATTTGATTTAATGTGGTTCATTAATTCATTCATTTAATCTGATTTGATTAATGTGTGGGTAGGGGTAAAAGTCTATTAATGTAAAAAAAAACAAAAAAAAAAACATGTTAGTATGATTTCAGTCACTGTTTGAATCCAATAGGACATGAGATGTTTATGTTAAACCTGTTGCAGTGTTTTCCAAAGATTAGACAGTGATTGTGAATATGAATACTTGGGTGATGATGATGATGACTTTATTCATTCTTAAATGGTAAATGGACTGCACTTATATAGCACTTTTATCCAAATCGCTTTACACTACACACTATGTTCATTCACCCATTCACACACACATTCATACTGGTGTTAGGGGCTACCAGGGCACACTGGTGCCACCTGCCACCATTGGGAATTCATTCAAACACCGATGAATGCAGCATCGGGAGCAATTTGGGGTTCAGTATCTTGCTCAAGGATACTTCAACATGTAGGCTGCCATGGTCAGGGATTGAACCACCAACCTTCCGATCAGAAACGACCACTCTACCAACTGAGCCACAGCCGCCCTTCTTATTAAAAAAAGAATATTTCTGCCACTGTGCTTGGACTAAATTTTGCAGGGATCCATTGCGCTTTATATATTGTTTATATATCACACCAACCTGATGCCAACACTCAAACCATTCCCTGAACCAGCGAGGCTTCAGACGTCATCAATGACATCACTCGCCCTTAAAGAATCAAGCCTCGATACGCGCTTCATAAAAGACTTCCTGGATATCTCAACACACCCTCCGAAGCCTCGGCACAGTCCGTCCCATCAATACATTTTACATCAACATATTTCAGTGGTCCACGGGGCGAAAAATGCTGCTGGAGATAGAAGAGACTTAAGACAAAGCTGAGAGTGAATAAAATGTAAATGCCATCAAAGGAAAGATTTGAAATCTTCTTAGTATAGAACGTCTATGTTATTAAAGTATTGATCATATAATTCTGATTTAAAAAAAGGTTTTGCAAGTTTGCATTCAACCCTTTATTGTCAGACTCAAATCCATGTTATCATGTATAATCATTGAGACATTGTGGCGTGCTACATTTGGTTTGTACCTGTAATTTGAATTTACATTAGGGTTCTTCATTATAACACCAGGGGCTGATCCATCAAGGCGGATAAAGGAGAAGCCTGGCTTATTTTGATGAGCTAATTTAAGTGAGATATCGGTTCCATTACTGTGGCTTATGTGGCTCCCTGCTCAGTAACCATGGTAACTTACACCGCTGCACTAGCCTGCTCCGTGGCAGGCTAACTGACGAGCTAACTTTAGCTGTGTGTCAAATCATTTCAGATAGGCAGAAGCAAAATCCCAAAAGACAGTTACGTCATGTTTCTTTCCGCGCTCGTGTCACTTCTGTCATGTCCATTTCTACCTTTTTTCTCAGAATTTACAAACCTCTTTCACTTATTTTTTTTTTTTTTTTGATTAATGGAACTTTTGTTTTGGAGTGAACCCTTTATTTGAAAGCTCAACATGTACAATTTAAGAAAGATTTTTTAGTCGTCATTAGTTTTGTTCTAGCTGTGAAGACAAAAAAACACATTAAATACAAGGGCCAGAGAGGCTTCACACACAAATTAACAGTACATTCATTGTTATTAAACTTCTCCCAAGTTAGCCTACACCATCATTGAGATAATGATAATGTTACTGTATCTAGTGATCTAAGTGTACATTTATTTACAATTACAAAAATAAGTAGGACTGTGTTTCTCATGCATTTAATCAGTCTGCTATTTTTGCCATGCCATCTCCCTGGCTCTGTTACTGGAGCAGTATTACGGTTTTTGTGATTGTCACTTTATATTCCTAATAAAGTTCCATCAGCATTGTTTGCTCGGCTGCTGAGAAAACTGCTACTCTGCTTTTCACCTCTTTTTGCATCATCTTGTGGGCTGTTCCCAGCTTTTCGTCTGATCCGGGCTGCTGATATGCTCCGTGCTCACTCACAATGGCAGCTTGTATAAGCCTGGTTCGCGTTGACATGGCACGGCTGGATTGTGCTAATGGAACAATTTAGAAGTGAAAGTTGGTGATAATTCCAACCAGGCTTTTTCAAATGAGCCCCGATTTCATTACCCTTCCCCCCAGGTTGTACTACATGTTGTTGTTGTTGTACATTGTGACCTAATGTTGCACTACATGTACTACATTATTTTAGTTTTTCATTGCGATATAATATTGCCCAGCATTTTGTTTATAATTTGAGACACTGTTTTACAGTTTGTTTATGGATTGTAGCATTACATTTTACTACATTATGTTGTGCATCACTTTGCTTATTCATACAATCTATATTATGGATCACATTACTTTGCACACCTTGACACAACAGATGCCATCAGATGTCTTTCATGCTCTGATGTGGAGAGTGGGACAGAAAACATCACCACTGACTGCTTTAATAATCATTAAGCAATATGTACAGTGTGTCTACTGTGTATTTACCGTGAGTAGCTTGGGAGTAGATCAGAAACACAGTCAAAATCTGGATTTAACAATTGTTGTTATAAAAAAGAATTAATCTCCCAACAAGACCAAAATAGTGTCTCAGCGGTTTGTCTGATAAAAATACACTTCTAAGGAAAACAAAGAACTCTTGAATTCTAGAGACACATAGGGACTAGTTTATAATGAAATAACTGAAGTCAATCAAATGAGATGTTACATTATGTTATCATTATTTATAGATGTTTCCATTTGCTGTTGTCTAGTTGCTGTTTAGATTTTGATTTAGACTGAGCTGGGAGTCAACACGGGTCATTTGCCATGCTTATTTAACATGCTGGTGAAACGAATCTAATATAAAGAAATGACAAAAGAGAGGAACATGTGAGGATAAATGAGTAAATGATTGTGTTTGTAAGAAAGGAGAGATGAGCCTGCCACCACAATAGAATAGTTCCAGAGCAGTGTGAAGCAGTGCAGAGGTTGTTTTATTGAATGCTGCTGTCTATAGAGCTGTTTGACAGCTGTTTATTGAGCCGCTCACTGTCTGAGTGTAAACACTGGAGTCACGAGGGACGGAGGCAGAGGCAGCTTTTCTACAGATGAAAGGGAGATTGGCCTGGTTTAGTGTGGGCTATGCATCGTGGGAGTTTGAACAGATACAGTATTCTGCTGCAGTGCCTCTCAAACCTACCGAGGGTCTCTGTAGCAACTGGTGAGGTAATAAATTCAGGATAATGTTATGCTGGCTGGTCAAAATGAGGTCACATTTGGTAGTAGTGGAGTGATCATTGTATCATAAATTCATGCTTTAGTGAATGTCTCAACAATTGAGGGGTTCAACTTCCTGGAAGAGCACTGAATCTCCCACAGTTAAACATTGGTTTAACAGTCTTTCCAGTGTTCTAGCCATGGAGAAGTTAACCTATGCCACCAAGGGAAAATACAGAGCTTTTTTAAGCTATGGGGACAATTTATTGAATATCTTGAAAGTCACCGATCAAGATGTTGAACATTTGAAAGGGACAATGAAGTGTATAAAAAATGTAATATTCAACACAGCAGCTACATAGGAAATACAGGGTTTTTTTTATTATTATTATTATTTTTTTATCTAGTGTTTTTTGTTTTATTTTGTTTTGTTCTTTGTTTCAGTGATAATTGGCCTTGTGTTTTTTAATCTAAGAATGTGGGCATGTAAACCCTCATTAATGTATGTGTCATGCTAATTCTAAAAACCCAATAAATATAATTAAAAAAAACAAAACAAAAAAAACAATTGAGGGGTTAAGGTCGATGCTGCAAACCTGACTGACTCACTGACTGACTGACTGACTGACTGTTGGTAGCTGGTTTAATTAGCATACTGCTATTGCTTGCTATATGTAAGTGCTTTGATAAATGTATTTTCTTATTTTGAAGCAGTACATTTATTCTGTCATTATTTAACATTCCTGAAGATCCAACACTGAAAAAAGTATAACCTTGCTCAAACTAAAAAAAATCTTGTCCAGATATCACATCTAAAATATTTGACTTCATAGAATCTAAATTGAGTAACTTCTTATGACCTGATTATTTTATGTTGATGTAAACAATAATGCTGCACTTGACTCAACCTTAATTCTTTGCCTTGATCCAAATTATTATCTTAACATTTTAGTTATTGAACTAAACTAATAAATTTAAATTGAACCAACCTAATATATCCACTTTTAACTGAATTAATGTTTGCATTGACACCAGTTAATTAATTTACATATACCCAAACTATATTATTCACATTTTATTTGACTTAACTAATTTTTGTTTCCCACCTTATAAAGAAGAAAAAAAAAACTTGAGAGAAATCAAAAATTTTGATTTGGGTCCTTAGGACGTATGTTTAGTTCAGTATAAATCAAATTTGATGTCTCTAAATGCAAAAAGAATGAGTTTTACAATCAAATCAATAATTTTATCCTCTTTTAAATGGCAGTTATTAGTTTGAATGAACAACTGCATGTTACACTTTTTTCAGTGAATGGTCCTGCAGATTAGGGCAATGTAACTTAGTCTTCCATGGTGGTTTATTCACTCACTCAAGAAAACTGAAAGCACTAGTGTTATTTTTGAAATATTTATACATATTATAAATATATTATAAACATTTTTCATATGTAGCAGTCTTAACCCTTTGATGCACAACATGGGTCTAAAGTGACCCGACTGAGTTTTTAATTTTCTATATCTTCGCAATAAATTAATTTCATCATTCAGTATTCCAGGTTTTCCTCAATCAACTTGTTTTTGATCATCATACATCCTAATTTTATGTTTTCATTTCTTACTTTTTGAATAAAAACCCTTTTTGTATCACTACGCTTCTAATGCACAACATGGGTCAAAAATGTAATTATGGGGTATTGTGTGTATAATTTTAAGGAAAAATGAATTTAATCAATTTTGGAATAAGGCTGAAACATAAAAATAAAATGTGGAAAAAGTGAAGTGCTGTAAAAACCTTCCAGATACACTGTATGTGTGACAAAATGATACATAAACATGTTAAATATATTAAATATATGAGTGCGGAAAGTAACTATTTGAAAGAAATTACTATTATTATAATATTAGGTCATTTAATTTTAAATCAAATTTGGATGAATGAGTCATTTTTGACCCATGTTGTGTATTAGAAGGGTTGTCCAAATGTTGTGCATCAAAGGGTTAATTTGTAGAGCAAAATATGTGGATGTGACACAGTCAGCAATCGCTTCACACTCCTATCGCTGTTAGAAACTGTTTTCCCTTCACTTAAATCACTGGAGGCAGTGACCCACCGTGAGATGGTGCAAAGTGGAGGCCTGTGGACCGCCCTCTCTGGGTGGGGAGAGCTAAGGAGTTCAAGTATGTCAGGGTCTTGTTTACAAGTGGCGGTAGAAAGGAGCATGACATGCTGTTAAGGCCTTACATAAGTGAGGGACACATTCAGTGTTTGTTGAATGTTTGGGTTGAGACAATCTCGTTTAAAGAGCTCCAGGAGGTTTAGAAAAGACATAAAGTTGTCCAGAAATTATAGCCATTTAATCAAATATGCAGGCGGCTGATGTGAACTTCACATCACTAAAACATGGGAGGGGAGGACTGGAAACGAGGCAATGCTTTCCAGTAACCAGCAGACTTTCCAAGAGGTGCACAGAGACGTCTTTGAGAACTTCCAACTGTTGTTTTTTTAGTATTAGTGTGATCGTCACATGTTTGCAGTGCAGTTGTCGTCATGTGTCACAATGAGAAAGGGTTGCAGCATTTCAGAAATGTAAATGTTCAATATATTTGTGGTAAAAAAAAAATGTAGATATTCACCATTATCTGTGTTTCAGGAACGCACCATGCTAATATTGATTTTGGCAACCGGGTTGATAAATATTTCCACAAACTTTAATTCTCTAAGAAAATCAGAACAGAATCCTCACTGTTGTTGACCGTATCCTAGGGTGGCCACTTCCTTCACATCAAAAAGGAGGACACTTTGCATACACAGGACAAACAAGCAGATATTTGTTTGGCATGATCCGGTTTTAAGCAGAGTTGTACTCCGATTAGCTCGATGCTAGTCAGTGCTAGCATGTCTCTGGATAGCTGCTTTGCCTTTGCTGCTCACATTTACATCACTTCGACATAATGTACAAAAAAAATGAAACTCATCCCTCTTACTTTTTGTAACAAACCAGATTTTTCTTGCCCATTCCAGGCAAAAGGAGGTCTTTAGTTTGACCTTTTCAAGCTTTCAATGGCTGAGAGCTTGATTGACAGCCTGGTGGTAGCAACTGGTGTGAGCACTTATAGTGGCTAATCAACACATGGCTCATTTGAATATTCAAATTAGCCATGTGTTGATAGGTCATGACAGGAAAATGTAACCAATGAAATTATGTATATTGACACAGCTTTTTTGACACGCAATTTAAGCCAATAAGTATTAAACTAACAAGGTAACGTCTCAAAAGGCGGACCTTTTTGTTATTTTTAGGGCTGGGACTCGATTAAAAAAATTAATCTAATTAATTAGAGGCTTTGTAATTAATTAATCGAAATCAATCACATTTTAATCACATACAAAAATTTGACCTGAGAACAGTGAGAAGTAATTTTTTTCACATGGATTTTAAGTATACTATTGAATAATGACTGAATACATAAGCTTAAGCAACAACAATATTGTTTATTTTTGTTCAAGTCCAACAGACCAGTGCAATTTTTGCCATTAAGTGTAGCAATAGCAGATTTAGAAATATAGTACATTTCAGAAATTCAGGTAGGTAGACCTTCTGTAAACTATAATACTTTGGTTTTTTAAGTAAAACACAATCCACGCTAGCTACCACACTAGCCGCTAGCTGCTATATGTTTTGCATTGAGGTGGTACTTGAGGCTTGATGTGCTGTGGTGATATGTGAATTCCTTGTTGCATAGCAACACAACCATGCTCTTATCGACGCTTCCATCCGTTGGTTTTTTGTAACAAAATGTCCCATCATCCACGGGGCCAACCAAAGGTCTCATCAGCTTCTTCCTTCATGTTCACTGTGGTTTGTTGTTGTCTGAACTCATGAACGCTAGTTGGTGCTCTAGTTATTTTCTCAAAAGGAGGATAAATGAGTGTCCGGATTAAGGCTGTGCCTGCAGCCAGACAGGGCATTTAAAAGCCAGACTGTCCGGCCTAAAGCTGGACGAATGGCCACCCTACCGTATCTAGATAGAATATCCAGTTCTAACACACAGCTTTCCATGCAACTCGGACATATGATGTCATCAGTGTTCAGGTCTTTCAGCAACTGACACCAGCTGATCCAGCCGGGTTGATCAGGGAAACGTCTCAGTAGCTTGTGAGGTCCATAGATCACTCTACGAATCTCCCAAGGTTAAACTTCAGCTGACAGCCCTGTGTTGCAACAAGCGCCCCCTGCTGGCCTTGGTCGCAGCTCACTGGTTGTTGCCAAATACAGATCACGAGTTAGGTAATACCAGCTGTACATTGAGTCTTATAGCGCATAATTCCATGTTTCATTCAACTGATATATTTCTAAGTACTACGAGCAATTCAGAAAAGGACACACACACACACACACACACACACTCTTGTACTTCTATCTTTGTGAGGACCCTCATTGGAACAGTGAATTCCCTTGCAAGGTTATAATAGTTTTGGATTTTTTATTAGTTTTAGTTTTAATATTGTTGTGAATTTTTGTCTTCAAATTCAGTTATTTTTAATGAGTTTTTTAGAGTGAATTTGCTAGTTTTAGTTTAGTATTTCTTTTTTTTTTTTAATGCTTTAGTTTTAGTTTAGTTTTTATTAGTTTTAGTGTTAGTTTTAGTTTTTTGTAACGGGGTATTTGTTGGATGGGAGATTAAAAGAGGTCACAGTAAATTTTGCCTTTTTTCCTTTGCCTTATCCATCTTCATTATGTATGAAAGAAGTTGACAAAGACGAAAAAAGACATTTTCATTCTAATTTTAGTTAGTTTTGTAACCACACAATACAGTTTCAGTTAATTATCATTATCATGTGACCCCTAAAAACAAAGTCTGAAATCTCAAAAAAGCCTTTAAAGAAGTGAGGACCAGCCGAAATGTCCTCACTTTGCAAAAATGTACCCATTCTGTTGGTTAAAAACTTGTCCTGGTCCTCACTATGTAGGAAGTACAAAAACACACACACACACACTCAGAGGCTTCATTGGATAAAGATTGGATAAGAAAGAGTAGATATTCATACATTGGGCCTGTGTGGGCCTGTTGGACTGCTGCCTAACAGCGTATCCTTTCCTCTGGTTATGGAGATCTTGACAGGCTGCTGCTATCTAATCAACCCCTCCACCGTTTTAATCCTCCGGCCCAATCTATTGCCTTCTCCAATTTCCTCCTCTCTGAAAGGCAATCACAGAGTGTAGGGCATTTTAATAGCTATTTGGCAGAATGCATTTGAGGCACCATGAGCTCAGTACAAGAATCTTTCATTAGATTGTCATCTTTGAGTGATGTGAAGCACTCTGGATGGGCCGGGGAGGGGCAGTGGAGTGGAGGGTAGAGCTGTGACCTTGCTCACATGATATCTCTGCAGATGGATAACTGCAACATCTAAATCTATCTACCCAACTCATGCTGACTCAAACATGACACATCCACAAACAAGAATGTTCATGTGATTATTTTGCCTGTTGGCTGCTAATGGACTCATTCAGGATTAGTAATGACCATTTTTTAAAGGTCAAAAAAGCCAAGCTTGAGTCCAAATGTTGCTGCAGAAATATTCTGAGAGATTTTATACTGTACATAGCTGTGTCAGTTGATTAACATGCACTGTATGACATATAGCAGCTACCATACAAATACATACCAATCACTCATTTATCCTATCTTCTAATCGTCTATTTCATTCTTTATATCTTTCATTTTAATTATTTTGCTTGTCTCAAAGCTTTTTTGTATGTAATAATTTATTCATTTTTATTAATTACTGGAATTTCCATAGAAGCCATTTATTCTTTTGTGGGCAGTGTTAGCTAGAGATGAGATATGAGAGTTATTAGGGTAGGCCTAATTAGGCTTCTCCAGTCTCCTCCATGAAAGTCTGACGTAACGCACATGTAATATAATACATATTATCCATCTGTCAGCTGATTTCTCCACACTACTACATAAGCGGTACACTAATTCCTGTCCAATGACTATGGTGTGTGTCAGCTTCGGAGTTATAACTGGTTTTAAGTCATGGTAAATGGTTTCATTGGTAATTTATGAAATGCTGGTGGTGACTTTTAGGCGTGACACAAACTATGGATGCTGATGAAGGCAGCACATTACATGCCATCCTCTGGCCCAAACTCCTCCCCCTTACTGTACACAGCACTGTATGAAGGTCACACAGATCTCTGTAAGTATGTAGAACAACCTCAATGCACTAATCCATTCGTAGAACCTGATAATGTAATAAATTCCAGATAATGTAATAACCCCGATAATGTAATAATAATCTGCACTTGAGTCCATTGAAAATGTAATAAAACCTGATAATGTAATAACTTCCCGATAATGCAACAAAGTGCATTTCCCAATAATCTAATACACTTTTTCCCCCAATAATGTAATAAAGTATAACATTAATGGGAGGTTATTACATTATCAGGTTAGCCTTCATTTCGCAAGTCCTGACAATGTAATAATTCCCCAATATTGTAATAATTTAACAGCAGACCACCCATTACTTGAGTTCAAGTGGTGATACTGTGTAGGCAACTCTAGCTCAAGAGCTCTAGCGCCACCAACAGGTCAAAGTTGAATGTTTATTAACTTTTGACCCGTTCATCCGTTTTTCACAAACGAGGTATCCATGACACACGAATGCATTCAACAGCTTCTTGAAATCTAAAGGTGCTTGGTGTTATACTTTATTACATTATTGGTAAAAAAAAGTGTATTACATTATTGGGAAATGCACTTTATTACATTTTCGGGAAGTTATTACATTATCAGGTTTTATTACATTTTCAATGGACTCAAGTGCAGATTTTTATTACATTATCGTGGTTATTACATTATCGGGGTTATTACATTATCGGGAATTTATTACATTATCAGGTTCTACAGCATTTTATAATGCAATAATATTATAATAGTTTATAGAAGACGTTAAGAATTGATGGTATTGGTGGAGAAAAAAAAACAATGAGAGAAAAAAAAGGCTGGCCAGCTACTAATAGCATCAATGTCTTAACAGCTTTCCTTTTCACAAGTGGATGCTCTGCTCTACACACACTGCAAAAGAATGAATGAGGCAATAAAGAGTGCCCTTTACTGTACTGCAAACAAAGTTTAGCCTGTGGCTACAGTCTTGTGAATTCTGCGCAGCTATGTTTTCAAAGTGTAACCAATGCAATTAACTGTAAGGAAAGGAAATAAGGAAAGCCAAGTCGACCTCTCCTCTGACAGTGCACAAAGTAATGAATGAGCAAAAGGGTAGAGATACGCATGTTTATGCTAATGACGCTCATGCATAATGTAGCATTTGCGTGCAGCTTAGGTTGAATTAATTATCCTCTGCTTTAGGTATCCTTCCTAAGTATGTCATTTTTTTCTTGTTTCTGAGCTCCTCTGTCATTTAGTGTGCATGAGATTATTAGTCTAGGTGACAACACAATAAACCTACAGGCCTTAGCGTACACACATGGTGAGGTGGTTTTACAGCAACAGCATGCAAGCTCAGTGGCACATAATACACTGTGAAGGCTCATTATTACAAGCTTATAACTACGCAGAGAAACTTAACCTGTGAGAAACCTTTACCTCTTACAAATGAGCAGAAAAATCCCTAAAAGTGATGTGGCAACGGCTCCCACAGGATGTGAATGTTACCTATTCCTATTGGAAACTGTCTCACCATTGACAAATACTTCCTAATCAATCTCTGCCATCAGTCCAGACAGGAACTGAAGATAGAACTGTGCTTTATTGAACTGAACTGGAGTCTGGCTCAGCTGAAGCATCTGAGGGTATTGATCCATCAGTCGATACCCTGCACTATCAGTGGCCAAACCTTTGCTGACTGGTGTTTGTGTCTGTTTCGAGCTCTCTTCAGGGAGATTGCTATTTGGCCTTGGCTCTCATCTTTATATGGTCAGATGGGATTCCTGTTCAGGCTGCACACACCAGGAAGGATCTCATTAAACAAGAAGACTGTCAAAGTAATCACTACACACAGTGTCACAGCTCACAGCAGTATCAATAGTGAAGCCAATTTACTTATAAGCACATTTAAACACCATGCACACTGACCAAAGTACAGTACAGAGAAGATACTCACATAACGCAGATACATTCAAGATGCAATCTTAAAAAAACACATTTAAAATTATTTTTTCTTCTTCTTTTTTTAAACCACTCAATGAGAATTTTATTTTGTTTCTCTTAATTCATTTAGCTAGCTTGGCTCTGTTCAAAGGGAATAACATTCATCTAACAGCACCTCTAAAACTCACTAATTAACATGTTAGTGAGCTTTACTAATTATTGGCTGGGACCAGTTGCCAGGCAACCGGAATAGATTCCAGTTTTCGGTCCTGAACGAGAAGTTGTTTAGTGCATGACCCCCCGTAAGATGGTGAATTGTCGTTTTTTTATGCTTCAGTTTGTTTTTTATCTACAGATGAAACAAACACGTTACAGGGTGTTAATTAGTGAGCTCGTGAATTTGAGGTTCCGATTGAGGTTTATGGATTCTTCTTTTTGGACAGGTTCATGCTAGCCCCTGCCTCTCGTCTGCATGCTAAGCTAAGCTAACGGCAGTTTCATACAGACATGAGAGTGGTAGCAATCTTCTCATAGAGTTACTCATGAAAAGAAAAACTAATTTGATTCTTTCCCAAAATGTCAAAATATGCTTGATAAAAATCAATTAGGGAAAAAATTGCCTATTGGTTCTGTCACTCAATCTGAGGAAGGAAGGACTTGGTGAAGACAAGACCCCAAATATTAAGAGGTGCTAAAGCATGTAATGCTTAACCCTTAAGGGCACTCATTGAAATACTATGACAAATTAATGGTAAAGTTACAAATCTACGAGAAAAAACCCCCGCAGATTTATGAGATTTAAAGTGGTGAATCTGTGAGAAAAAAGTTTTTTTTTTTTTTTCACTTTTTTCTCGTAAATCTGTGACTTTTTTCGCGCAGATTTGCCGTTTTAAATCTCTTAAATCTGCAACTTTTTTTTTGTTGATTTGCCACTTTAATCTAGTAACGTAGCCTGATCTTTGCTGATTAGCTGGAAGAAATCCATGTGGTTCTACGACCTCACAGAGAGACATGGGGACCTCATTTTGATATCCACTGAAGTTACCAAATATAGTTCTTCACCCAATAAAGGGTTAAAAACAAGTGTAGCAGCACTAGTTAAACACGTCCAGACAGAATGCTACTTGGCTAAAACTGCAACTTCCGCCTAAAGGACAAGTGAGACTACTGACTGTAGAGTTGTGACTGACATCAAGATGATTCAAGAACACAGGATACCACAATGCATACACCAGCTATGTCTTCTAAATCTACATAACTAAAGCATCATGTCCCTGCTGCATCTGGAGGAGTCCTTGGACAAACTTAATAGGAGTGGGTCCCTGGATTGGGGGACTATTTTGGACACCTGCAGGAGGCTGTGGTGTTTTGGATTGAATATGAGCAACCTGGGACAATGTTGGCATCTTTACAACCTGTCTGATCACCTGACTGCTTCTATTTACTTCCTTTTTTAACTTTGTTGAAACATCTCACCATATTATCTGGGCTCATTCAAATAAGTTTATTTTTATCATAAGCAATCAAAATGATGTCCAAAACAAAAAAAACATAACACCCAGGTGTAAAGTAAGCAATTATCATTCAACACCCACAGAACTGATGCCGCCGGACAAAGGAAGGTCAAAAGCTGAATACATATTATGAAAATGAAAAGTGAGTGAGTTAAGCTCAGCAGTGTGGAGCTGTGGTCAGACCTATGACTGCTCCTGAACTCACTTAATGCCTTGTTATCAAAATATTTGCTGCAGAATATATAAGACACCATGTACACAGTAAAATGGCCACATGGGCAAGTCCATGTGGGTCAAACTAAACATCTTGTTAAACAAAGAATCGAAGAGCATAAAACAGCTTTTTGCCCTAAAAAATGTGGACTATTCAATCTTGTGCACTGTGTCCAAGGTAAGCATGGCGCCCTGGTTCTCTCAATCCTGGGGAATGAAGAAGATTAGGCATCCTCTAGAGGTGGAGTGATAATCTATAGATTGCCAAGAAGTTAGTTAATCTTTCTTGATCCCTGAACTCAACACAGTTACAGCATTAGGAATGCAGCCTGACCTTTTTTTTATGGCCTCATGCCAAACATCTGGCTGGATGTGTGCTATATGCATTGTTAGTGTAATATGAGGGTCTGCTATCTGTATGTTAATGCAAGGTCATGCATACCAGATACGCATTTTTCTATATTTTTAGTTGTCTGTCTTGCCTGCCTGCTATCTACATGTTGCCCACTCCTCCATCTTATGCGTACAGTGCTTTATTATAGGACAGTGGCTATTTAAAATACCAAAGATATTTACTGGGCTTATATTTTTTGAAAGTTGCTGTTTCTTATGTGCTTACTGTTTTTGCCATTAAGATTAAGAGTTGCTTCTTATCAGAGTGCTCCTGTGTACTTATATGGACTTTATTTCTAAAATTTCTACTGTCACATGTTTTATTATTATTATTATTATTACTGCTAATGATTAGTAGGTCACTGGGTAACGATTTAATACTTACAATAAGAGATTGTGTGTCTGTACATGCAGACCAGTTGGTGTAAAAAGTACACAAAAGTGTAAAAAAAATAACACCTGAAAGTGTTTGAAATAGTGTTCCTCAGAGCATGCCTCAGTTATCAGTTGTAATTCAGCCTCTATGCTGCCATCAGGTCTTTGTCCTAAGGTAGGACTTGCGACCCCAGAGCGCTTGGCCAGGTTAGGGAGTGGAGGTTGAACAAAGCTCATCCTCAGGGTGATGAACGCTCTTTTCTTCTTTGCTTACAGCACTTTTCAAATATTCTGTGCACAGCTCCAACCCACATTCATTCACTGAGAGCTCAGCACTTCAGACATTAAATTACTTTCTTATTGATAAATGCATTTCATGAGACAACCTGAACAGATCTGCAGTCAGTCACAGGAAATTACAACAGCAAATTCAATTTATTTGTAAAAAAGAAAATAACATTTATTTTTCTTACAAAATGAACTGAACCACTGACAAAGAGGAAGATCTTGAGTTTATAATATGAGAAAAAAATTAAATCTAAACTAAAAAGAAATCAGATTTGAATTGAGATCAAACACTAAGACATTTAGTCAATGCTGATCTATAGATGAAACCATGAAGTGCATCTGTGAAATGAATAAAAACATGTCGAAAACATAAAATCCTACAACTAAACGACATTAAGCATCTTCTCTACAGTCACCATTAATTAATCGTCGTTACTAATCTAGTCGTTATTAATAGATGTTCTCATAGACTGTTGGCCTACAGTACCTATGGAGGGTATATAGTTTTATACAAAGTGCTGGATAATACTGGATAATAAAAAAGACTACTGGATTTCTGCAGTAGCTTAACATCGGCTTCTCTGGATCACAATCATAACCAAACTTTACCAAACAAATGATAACAAATGTGTACTGTGAGCCACACCCTCCAGGTGCAGTTCAACAGATACAGGCTGCTGATACTACAGCCAGCATTAAATAAGAACAGGAAACAGACAGTTTCACTGGAACTATTTAGTAGGTGTCCTTTACTAGGAATCAAAGGACAGCCTGCAGCCAATCAGAATTGAGGATTCAGACAGTCCATGGTGTATCAATGCTTTACTCTACTGTTTCTGCTGCAGCTTTTGGAGTCTTACCTTGTAAAAGGATCCAAACTCAACCTAGTAATCCATTTTATCAAAGTCCTGCATCAGGGTAAGAATCTGTCTTATCTTGTACACAAGGACAATCAAATTAGGGAGCCGAGATTCTCCAGGACTAAAGCCCTTTGAAGTAGATGAATGACTTTGATTCCTTGATAAGACAAATTAGAAATCACCTCTTAGTATATAAAAAGCTCAAATTGACCTCCCAGCTCCACCTGACATCTTTGATGTATGTACAACATTATTTGAATTCCACATTTGTTTCAATCTGTCTACCCAGGGATGCAGCTTTTTCCAATTTAGTTAAGAGAAGCTGATAAGACATTTTAGCTAAGACACATTTAAAGAGGTCCGTAAACAAACAAAAGGAGAGGACAGATAATCCATGAGCAATTAATTAACCATGGCAGCTCAGCCACGTCCGGACACTGGACTCACTTTTCATAATGAGTAAAAGGAAGATGAGAGAGGAGTGCATTTATTTTATCGCAGGTGTCTACTTATCACTACCTCTTTTCTTCTTCTTTCCTTTCTTTATCTTTTCTTCCCTGCTTCCCTTTACTCTCTCCTTCTTTTGTTGTCACTTTGTTTCCCCTTGTCTTATCTTTTCCTCCTCTTCATCTGATGGCTTTTCTTTTCACTGTCTTACTTCTTTCTTTCTTTCTTTCTTTCTTTCTTTCTTTCTTTCCAGTCTTCTCCTTGTCCCGTGCCTCATTTATTTTCTTTTGTCCGAGGATATAATTTGAATTTGGGAAAGGTCAGGGCTGGTGTTCTGTGGCCTGATAATCAGCTCCAATGGACATTTTGTTTCACTGCATTCATTCAGACACTAATTTTAGACAATTTTTACTTTTGTCTTGCCTAAATCAATCATTAGTGGGTGATTTTAATGCAGCTGACGCCCCACCAAGACAAAAGCTGCTCAATTCTCATCGGAAAGGTACTTTGACATTGGAGGAATACAGAACTGTCACATTGGTCATTGGTCCTATTGATTGGTTGTCGGGTGTCAGAGGGTCAGACAGCAGAGGAGGAAGAAGCAGACACAACTAGGTGTCGGAGGTATAAAGGAACTGGTTGGTTGAGGCTGTGATAAGCAATGCATGAGTATCTTCATTGTTTAGTTTTTGTCTGCATCTATTAGTTAATAAATGAACTACAACCTTATAAAACCAGTACTGAGCTGTAAGTCAACAGTGTGTGGTGTGATGAAGGACCTGAGGATGCTGGGCCCTGCTCTCACTATGCAGAGAAAGAGTTAACACTGCAGGAGACAGGTGAAATAACTCAAGGCGATGAGTTAGGCTCAAATGGTTCAGGTAGGCTGGCATCCTGTCTTAAATTTTTTTTTTAATCGAATTGATTACGTAATATAATATTATAAGAAATGTGTTTATACTTTAAATTAGGTCACCTTTCATTGTTACTGTGCACGGCAATATGGTTTCACAACTTTTGCCCTGGATTTCGTCTCTTTGGCTGCATGCAGGCTGTCCTACTTCTCTGATTGGTGGAACTTGTTGTCCCGTTTGCAGCCGGACAAGAGAAAAAAACAAAGGCAATCTGTTCAAAAAGTTCCAGGTACAAGTTGCAGTAGCTGCAATGGGGGCATATTTTGTGTTGTGGGCACTGTTTCACCTTTCAAGTTGGCTCAATCTTATCAATATAGCCTAATATCACAAATCATATAGTTCCCTCAAGTAAAATCCTGGTACAGACAAAAAGCATACATGTATACTGCCTTACAAAGCAACTACTTACAAAGTAACTACGCAAAGGGTGCTTTAATTTTTTTTAACTGGCCAGCCAAACAGGTTATAGGTAGGTTAGTGTTATGACACTTATTTCTACATGTATTGATGATGTAATTATTATGCTTGAAAATCATTACAATTTATTTGACCTTTGACCCCAAAAATGTAGTTACTACCAGGCGGCAATCTCCGTGCCTGAGCATGGAGGCCAACCAGGAAGTGCATTAAGCCTGCAATTCACCGAAAATTCCAGTAGGGGGTGCTAAGTTTGGCTGCAAAAAAAATCTGCCCATTCATTTCAGTGCAAAATTTGAAAACTTCTCACTTGATTTATTACCTCAGAACATTTTTTCAGGACAACATTATGGTCTCAATCGCTAGTAAAAAATCATCTTCAAGACAATTTTCAATAGTTCTAATAATGTCCCCATTTAGAAGAAAATAGAAGATAAAGAATCGTATGATTTGGGGCGTGGCTACAGGTCACTGACAAGGCGAGCCGTCACCAGGAGAGAAGCAGAGCAATGCATATCCATGGCAACGTGTCAATAAAGTTATATATAACGTTATATAGATAGAAAAGAGGACGTTTACTGATTTGGTCTCATAACTCAGGAGAGCAGTAACAACAATTTTGTTGTCTTCTTTCGGCATTTGTATTTTGTTTTCAGTGACTGAACATTTTCAAATTGATTTTGTTACAAGCTCTAGTCAAAGATTTGCATATTTTAGACTTAATATGATAAAGTATTGTTATATTTCAGTCTAAATATAATTTCATCTCACTTTTTTACTTAATCACTATCTAGATAATAATTTCCCTATGAAATAAACTTATAATTTATATTATTCCTGTCTTCACTATTCAACACAATGAAGAAATAGACGATTACTGCAGTCTGCTTTGGTTTTAAGTTGGATTTTTTTTGTTACTGCAATTTTTATATCATTATTTCTCTGAAATAAAGCAAAATTGAAATCTAAAATTTGGTCACAAGATAAAACAGACATCAAGGAGTTCATTTTTAGTTATAACTCAATTTCGACCAAAAATGTAGTCACAGCAGTTAGGCTTTGTAGGGGTTCGGGTGCCATAGTATAATTCCTTTTTCTGTCCAAACAAAAATACGAAAAAACGAAAACAGTGCCCCCTTTTCCTTTTTTTGTTTTAAACCAAAAACGGAAAACGGATTTTGCTATCAGTATCAAAAAACGAAATAACCAAAAAATTATTTTTTTCATTTTTTCGTTACTCATTTATTGAAGCGGGAAAATAAGATAAAAGTCCCGTCAAAATAAAAGTCCCGTATTAATAAGTACTTATTATCAAGCATAAAAAAGAGAAAAAAAAGTATCATCATACACTAGTATAGGCTACTGTTCTCTGAACCATGCATGGTTCACATTTATTAACATAATTATTATTTATTATTAATTATAATCATAACTAATGCTGGCGGGTGAGCCTGACGTTTGGGAAACTATCTATCTATCTATCTATCTATCTATCTATCTATCTATCTATCTATCTATCTATCTATCTATCTATCTATTAGTTATTTGTGTCTGAATATAAGCTATCCTGATTATGAATTCATTTCATATCCTAGAGCATTATTGTGTTGTCTGTGTTCTATCAGGTTAGATGATAAAGGGAAAATATAAATGATGTCACTCATATCAAACCTACACTCAGGGATGATCAGCCTCTCGTGGGACTGAATGGAAATGACAAACTGACTCCTTTTTTCTTTATTACTTTATGTCTTAATGGGGGAAATAACAGATTGTTAAAGGAAAAGAAGCTTACAGAATAATATATTTTTTAATTTATTATAAATGTAGAAACATGTTTGTGGTCTTTTTGTATTTCAGACCCACAATAAAACAGATTTTAACTACATGGCGAATCGTAAGATAAATAAAATATAAAACTTGTGAGTGACACACTTGAGTTTAATCTGTGATCTGTCTTCACCCCGCAATGAAATTACAGTGATGTATAAGATCATTCTGATCAGCTGCAGCGTCCAATCAACAACTGATGTCCGTGAAGGTTGCTCTCATGTATCTCATGAGAGAGAGAGAGAGAGAGAGAGAGAGAGAGAGAGAGAGACAGCTGTGCTATGTATGCTTCCTTTTTGCTCTTCTGATCTCTCTCATTTCTTTCCTTTCCACATCAGCAACAAGGAGCAGCTGGCAGACTTCAGTGACCATGATTTGCAACCACATTTTCATTTTTTATCCTAAATATATTAGGCCAGGCATCTGGAAGGTCAGCGCCGTAATGGCCATTGTATATTTTATGAGCAGCAGGAAGCAAAGCTCTTGGAGTTAATCATGTGGAGGAGGGGGTTTCAGGTAGAGACAAGGGCGCTACTTAAATCATCACATAAGCCTCCCCAAAAAGGTCAGGCACTTCACAACGACACTGAATGCCCTAGAGTGGATAGAGTGGCTGTAATCATTTGGAGCGCCTGCCATTGTCTACGGGCCAAACACATTTGTGGAGGTGACATTGGACATGGACGGTGCATTTCCATGGCCGCTGTATCAGAGTATGTGACATTCCTCTGGACGTCACATTCTGATGAAAGGAGGTTAAAATATATCTCCTTCACTCGTTTTAGTCATTCATTTGGTAAATGTAGCCATTCAGTGAAGACAATTCAGAGGAATACCAGTAAACATGTTGTCTTCCATACAGTTAACTGTGGCTGAGCACAACAACCTTCTAAGTGCCAAAAAGTTATTTTGTAAATAATGCACAATTTGGGTACTGCTATCCTAAACTCTGTGAAAAGACCATGAACAGTGTCTAGAACATTGTATTTAAAAAAACAAACAATAATCAACGTTTTTCTCACTCATGTGGTGGCCTTTGGCCGTAGACTGTATATAAATAATGGACGTAGTCACCGTGACGTCACCCATTGGTTTGTGGCCAGTTGGAAGCATCGAGTTCAGCGTTACACTCGTCGCCATCTTGTTTCCGATACGGTGAGCAGACCATATCTGGACTGTGGAGGAGGAGAGGGATCTGATCACTGACTACAGCCTCTCTACACCTCAACCTGACTGAGAGAAGCTGCTGCTAATTCATGTTAGCATTAACTGGATCATTAACAGGAAGGTTGGTGGTTCGATCCCCAACAATGGCAGCGTGTCCTTGAGCAAGATACTGAACCCCAAATTGCTTTCGATGCTGCGTTCATCGGTGTGTGAATGAATTCCCAATGGTGGCGTTTAGGGTAGTCACCTGTGACTGTGTGTGTGAAAGGGTGAATGAGCGCAGTCTGTAGTGTACCAGTCTGAGTGGTCGTAAAGCGACTAGAAAAGCGCTATATAAGTGCAGGTCCATTTACCATTGCTCGACAGAAAGCCATTCTCCTCATCCTCCTTCTCATCATCATCTGCTCAGAACTTCTCCAGCTTCAGTTCAGCAGCCTCCATGTTTACTTCTGTACACAGCCTCTTTGTTATTGTTCTTCTGCTCATGTGGGTCAGTCCGGGACCGTGACCAGGTCCCACTGGAGTCTGACGTAGGCCACATTTCAAATATAATGTGCAATGTACAGCAAATAATCTAAATTGCGCATTAAGACCTGCAGTGTAAACATAGCCTTAAATAAACTCCTCATACTCCTTAAATTCCACATTATATTCCTTAACCCTCTGGAGTCTCCAAAAGCGCCAAAGCATGACTTTTTCATGACATCCAGACGTAAAAACAAAGCAGCGTGGAGCTCTACTGTAAATTTACCTCTAAAGAACTGGCTTGAAACTCCATGAGGCCAGTTTCAGTTTGATGACGATATACCAAGTAAAACTGGAGACAAGGTCAAATATATTCTGTATAAAAATAGAGAATTGGATGTAACCCTCTTATATGTTATATTTGCAACCTTTGTTCACATTTGCAACATTTAAACTATTTTATTGAGCATGACAGTGTTCTGAAAGTAAAAAAAGATTCAAAATCACATTTTATGTTCGACTAAAGGGCTAAAAAAAGACACAAAATGACCAAAATAAGACACAAAAAGGCACAAAATGGCAAAAAAAGACACAAAATGGCTAAAAAAGACACAAAATGATTTAAAAAAAAGACACAAAAAAGACACAATATGACTTACAAAGACACTAAAAGACATGAAAAAGATTCAAAAATGGACAAAATAGCCCAAGACTCCATAGAGTTAAACGCCACATTTTCACTCCATGTCTTAACTATAGCATATGTATTGATTTGATTATTGTTAAAAAGACTTACTTTGACAATATTGCCTGTTTTAGTGTGTATATTAGGTGTGTATTTTATGCCCATGGCACACAGATGAGACACAAGCCAGCATGGCATTAGCGCAGACAGCTGCCTCCTTAAAATGAGAGTGTAGGTTGTGTGAGAGGTGCTAGTGAAAACAGCATCTGAGACATTTGTGGTCTAATCATGAAGGTGGCTCTGCTGTAGAAAGCAAATTAAATAAAGATGATCCATTCATTCATTAAGCATATAAACATAACATCTGTGTGCCCCCAAAGTTTTCCAAAGTAGCCAATATATTGGAGATGTATATAATATATTATAAGGAAGCTGGCTGGACTGGAATGAGTAGTCAACTGGTCTTCACTGCTCATGCTGGCATTCTACTGGCTCTGAGGCCACATCGCTAAACAACCAAACCATACCATCCATCCATCCATTATCTTTAGCCGCTTATCTGCACTCAGGTCTCAGGAGGCAGTAGCTGATCCCAGCTGACATTGGACGAGAGGCGAGGTACAACCTGAACAGGTCTCCAGACTATCACAGGGCTGACACATAGAGACAGACAACATTTACGTTTTCATTCACTCCTATGGACAATTTAGAGTCACCAATTAAACCTAAGTGCATGTTTTTGGACTGTGAGAGGAAGCCAGAAAACCTGGAGAGAACCCACGCTGACACAGGGAGAACATGCAAACTCCACACAGAAGAGCCGCAGGCCGAAGTCGACCCTCTTGCTGTGAGGCAAGAGTGCTTATCACTGGTGTAGTAGACTGTGCAGGTCTCCAACCATACCAACAAATTCTAAATCCATAGAGTCAAACCTGTCTCTAATCACATGCTGAAGGCCAATGAGTTTCGTTTTGGGACACTATAGTCAGTTTCAAAGATGAGACCTACAATTTATGTACAGTGTGAATTTACAAGAGTATTGATGTATAGCTTCATGAAGTAGAATCCTCTGACGGACAAATAATAATATTAACATGAGAAAAATCAGAATCAGAAAACTTAATTGTCTGTCATGACAGAAAATAGTCTTAGACGTGGCTCACATACAACAACATACAGTGCAAAAAGCAAACTCAGACAACATGTGTTCCTAAAAACCAGAATAAAATTACCTACTGTAAAATACCAAATGCAAAATGTCCTTATTGACCTCATAATTCAAAGCACTTTTATCTTGTCATACAAGGAAGGAACATAAGCAGGTATTTCATAGTCTAATTGGTTAGACTATGAACACAAGTTTCATGTTTCTGGAAATCTATGACGCATTTGTGGTGAAATCCTCTTATAAAAATGCAAACATATGGCTGAAGAGGAGCATAATGGAACTGTATATTTAAAATGGGCAGTAAATTGGTCTTCTATTAGAGCAGCTGCTATTTAAGCTGTATGTCTCTGCGCTGCTGGCCCAGAGGCGGCTGGAGAACTATTGTTAATGAAAAATTAAAATGCTAATTGAAGCTATCCATCTGACAGTAGGTCAACACCACGCACACTATTTTAACAGCTTAAACAGGGACAATCATTTGGACACAAATGGACAATGTCGGAGTGGGTCCAGAGACATTACATGCACAGGGACAAACACAGTGGCTCTATAAATAAAAACTAAGCCTGGCATAGGTCACACACACACTATTGATTATGGTGTCAGCATCTCACCCTGCTAGAAAGTCAATCCATTTAAACAACAGATCTCTAACTCTCTCTCTCTCTCACACACACACACAAACACACGAACGCACACACACACACACACACACACACATATACATTCACCAGCCACCTTATTATGTACACCTGTTCAACTGCTTGTTAAAGCAAATATCTAATCAGCCAATCACATGGCAGCAGTTCAATGCATTAAGGCATGTAGACATGATGAAGAAGACCTGCTGAAGTTCATACCAAGCATCAGAAAGGGGAAGAAAGGTGATTTAAGAGACTTTGAAGATGGATTTTCATGCATCACCATCTCTTGGGTTTACAGAGAATGGTCCAAGAAAATATCCAATGAGTGTCAGATCTCTGGGCCAGAATGCCTTGTTGATGCCAGAGTTCAGAGGAGAAAGGCCAGACTGGTTGGAGATGATAGAAAGGCAACAGTAACTCCAACACACAGGTAACACAGGTTACAACCAAAGTATACAGACGACCATCTTTTAACGCACAACACATCGAACCTTGAAGCAGATGAGTAACAGCAGCAGAAGACCACACTGACACTTGAAAAAAAAGTAAGTGAACCCTTCGAAATGATCTACATATCTCCATTAATTTGTCATAAAATGTAATCTGATCTGCATCTAAGTCCCAAGTATAGACAAACACAATGTGCTTGATCTAAAACCACAAAAAAAATCTAATATTCCATGTTTTTATTGAACACATCTATTAAATATTCATAGTGATGGTGGAAAAAGTAAGTGAATCCTTGATCTAATAACTGGTCGAACCTCCTTTGGCAGCAATAACCTCAACCAAACGCTTCTGATAGCTGCTGATCAGACCTGCACCATTTTCAGGAGGCTGGAGTCCAACCCTCTTGCTGTAAGGCAAGAGTGCTAACCACTACACCACCGCGTGGCGGTGGTGTAGTGGTTAGCAAAAATACTCCTATTTTTTGTATTGAAGTATTGAATCATGAATTCTAAGAAGAACAAAAACATTACAATATTGCACCTATGTAGCTGGCTTTTTGCAAAAAAAATGTTATGTTTGAGACCATACAAAGTATGCAATTATCCACCCTTATAGCAAAGAAAATGTAAAACTGTATGTTTATTAATCGGGAATTTTCCATGACATCAAGCTTGCATGAGAGTATTAGGAGACCAACATATGGAGGATGGATGAATGTTGCTCTTACCTGGACCTCTACTCCATAACCCATATAGACAGTGATGATGTAGCTGCAGTCCATAGTGGAGTGAAAAGCAGAGCTGGACTGTGGTGGAGCCTCTATGTATCCTTCTGGCCCAGTCAGGTTCAGCTGGCAGGGAACTGTAGGGACAAACAGCAGCATAGAAATGAATCTGATGGAAGCAGTGTGGACACACACACACACACACACACACACACACACATACGTGTATATGGCTGTAAGTGTAATTTTGTCATACTAAGCTGATGCACAAGGGCACTAAGTGAATGGTTCTACCGCTTGTGCCATGACCAAGTGCTGCGGGTCATCCCAGAGGTCATCAGCACATGGATCTCCACCAACAACCAACAAGGCAATCCATCCTTTGTTCAGGCTGGGGAGGAGCCACAGCAGTGCCAGAGTCAAGCAGGGGGGATCCTGGCATCAGCTGGGGACTGGCAGCTGAAGGTCGACCTAGGGACACAGCTCAAATTCCCTGTGAACATCACAGTGACCACACTCAGGCCAGATGGTGGACTCAGTCCTGGTGTCTGACACAACAAGACAAGTGGTCCCGGTGACCAGATGGAAGAGGTCTTTGAGAGGAAAATGGCCAAGTACGAGGAGCTGGCAGGTGAATGCCGGAGCAGGGGATGGAGGACCTGATGCAACCCCATCGAAGTCAGGTCTCTCAGCAGGGCACTCAAGATGCTGGGAGTGAAGGGACTGCACAACAGGAAAGCCATCAGGAACATCACTGACGCGGCAGGAAAGGCGTCGAGATGGCTGTGGATCAAGCGGGGAGATCCGTGGACCACACAAGCTACATAGACACAAGTCCTGATCAACCCCAGCTGGGTCGCCTTGGCGACGTGGTGTCTGATGTTGCGAGACCCGAAACACCCAGTGAACCCAGGATACATCACTGATGATGTATCTCGGTTGCACCAAAAGTGTATATTTCAACTGGTGAGCTGTAGCAAATGCAAAATCGACACTCTACATCTCAGTTGAAGGTATCCAGGTGTACGTATTGGTACAATTGGTACAACCATGGAGTGCATGTTACATTTGTTAGGAATGCCTAACTTTACTATTGTTATTGCTATCTACTCAGTACACACAGCATATATTACATGTCAGTTGGCCCTATAAAGTATTTGTTATAAATTAAACTAAGTTGACTTGACATGTCAAAAAGGTAGAGTCAAGTGACCTTTACCCTGAACTTTCTTTTCTTTTCTATAAATGTGGTCACAATGTACAGATGTTAGTTACACTAATATTCAATACCAGTAGTACAAACCAGACCACCACCAGATGTGGTCCAGCCAATCTGATAGCATTCAGTCTGAGTTTTTCCTGATCCAGATCAGATATCCAGATACCGATCACATGTCAATTCCAGAGGTAAATGTAGTATAAGTCCTGTCCAGGAAAAAACAGAATACATCAGCCTATTGCACATATTGTACAAGTACTTCTCTAGCTGCCTGTGATGGGACAGCTGAGGACAGAATATTTCCTTGTGAAAATATATCCCCCTCTTAGCTAGAAAGTAAACTTTTACTGAAATTCTTCCTTAAGAAGAAGAACATCCTCTCTGTGTCCCCTCGGCACTTCACCTCGGGGAGTGTCCACTCCAGCATTATTACTGCACTACAGTGCTGTCATTCACCCTGTGCCTGGGTGAACAGTACTGCCAGTCTGTGCTTTGACCTGCCGTCACCAGGCACACAGATGAGGTGATTAATCAAGCCGCTACCATCTTGCTCTTCCTGACCTGCAAAGTCCACTGAGAAGTCACCTCCGTGATATTATTTTCCCCATCCACTCTCTCCTAACTAAGAACCTCAGAGTGTCATGCTGTGGTCCCTGTTTGTGCCCCTTGATTAATGGTTAGTGATGCAGCAATGCTGTTGTACTTTATGTCCGCCTCGTGGCTTTGTGATTGTAGAACATGCAAATATAAAGATATTAGTTGAGGGTATTAAGACAGAAGAAAAAAGAAATAAGAACATTCTAATTTACTACAATATCTTTACAAAGCTATGAGATAGTCAGGGTTAGGGAAAAGACTGTGGTTGTGGTTCACAAAAAAACAACAAATATTCATAATTATAACAGTAATAGTAATAAAAATAAAATAATAACAGTACGAGGCTGGGACACTGAAATGCCTAAATGTATAACTGGAAACATGGTAAATTCAGCATAATATACATGTTCACAGCAGATTTTAAATGATTTATAAAGACAAGAGGTAAAAGTGGAGTTTATATTAACAGAAACCAAACTGGCAAACTAACAGCCACTTCACTGACTACCCAATGAAACTAGTTAGGTACTGTCAAGTCAGAGAGATTATTATGTTATCAGAGTTGTCTTGGATCTACTTTCTTGTGTAGCATAAATAGACAACAACTGCTTTGTAGAATGACAAAAAACAAACCTTGAACCTTGAATTTAATGAAGACATTCTCCATATTATAATTCATTCCTGAATGTTCCATATGCCATACTGATATAATGAGATGTTTCACTGATTCCATTAACAACACATCACAACTTGGTCCCTTCTCAACCCACAGCCACACACTTACTGTATTTGCATGCACACAGCAGCACTCAATTAGATTCAGAATATATTATTTTATAATAGTTTTCAAATTATTGTAATGAATATGGTTCTTATGGTATGTAGGACATTTAAAAGGGCATAACAATCTGACCTGGACTCTGCATGGTGGTGATGATGGTGGTGGTGGTGATGGTGGTGGTGGTTGTCTCCTCTTCATCACTGCCAGGCTTCACATTCTGCTTTAGTCCAGGCTGGTTTACTCTCACTACATCTTGCTCCTTTGCAGCAGCAGTGGCAGAGAGAATGGTGACAGCATGTTCTGGGTCTTTTAAAACCATACTGCTGACTGTAACAGGGGAGATGGACTGAGAAGTGGCTTCTAATGAGTGCATAACTCGGGTTGTTCGAATGTTGGCGCTTTCAGCACTCTCATCTGAATGCCTTTTATCACTGTTATCCAGTGGAGCCACGGATGGCATTATGGAAAAGCTGGGCTGAGAGCTGTCTTTAAAGTAGTTTGCCTGACCATAAGGGCGTTGGGGGGGGTTTCTGTAGAGTGGGTGGTGGTTGGGGACGTTGACTGGTGGGGCAGTAGTGACGATGGGAAGCCTCCTGCCTGTATCCTGCGTGGTGGGGTACAAGCTGGCCCCACTCTCTGAATTGCCCCCTGGGGTGATAGATAGACCATCCTCAGAAGCAGAGGCTGCAGAAAATAAAAGAGAATAACATATGTGGTTGGTTGGATGGATGTAGATTCATACCACAGACTCAATAATGGCTCGCAGGTGCATAGGTTTCAGGCTTTACTTTACTGCATGTTCTCTGCTTTGGCTTCAAACTTCTCCATCCGCAGCCATTGAATTAACACACGGCCAATCCTAGTTTTAATTTGTTAATGTTCGAGAATGGTGCTGCAGCAACCAGCCTGTTATAACACATCTCTGCAACAAAGGCCAAGAAGACCTCGAGCCAATAATATTTAACAGATTAACAATGGAACAATATAACAATACAAAAATGTAAATTGTGATTGTGATTGTGATGCACAAACAAGGATTTTAAACATTTTATATTGAGGTATGTCCTTGTATAGTTTTTATCCCCCCTAAAAAAAGCAGTTTGTGTGCTGAAGGACAACATAATCCATTAAGTTTATTGTGATTTTACATTTCTTTTCTTTTTTTAAGATATTTTTGGGCCATTATTCAAGGCTTTATTTGATAATTTGAGAGAGAGAGACAGAGGGGAAGACATGCGGGAAAGGGCTCTGAGTCGGACTTGAACCCAGACCGTTGTTTGCGAGTTCAGAGCCTCTATGGTACGCGCTCTACCAGGTTTGTCACTGGGGCGCCCCACGTTTATCATTTTTTATTTGAAAATAATAAGTATAACTTTTGCAGGCAGTAAAGAGTGATAGTGGTTTTTTTTAATCAATAAATAAATCAATGATGGGACTTCCGGCGAGACCATTAAAAGCTTTTACAGCATAGAAACGGAGTTCCGTCTGACATAACATAAAAACAGTGACAACAACAGCTATCAGAGGATTTTAATGCAGGAACGAATTCTCCTACAGATGAGTTCATCAACAAGACAAAAGGCCTCCAGCAGATGAGACACTTCGAAAGATAAAGATCATAAAGAGTGGAGGCCGCCTAGCCTAGCTAATGCTAGCTTACACACGACTAACAACAATTGTCAGTCAGACCAGGAAATAACACTGCTGAAGGATTTCAGGTAAATCTGTAAGGAAAATCAAAACTTGAACTTAAACTCGACCACCAGAAAAGGACATTAAGATTGAGATCGTTCACTTATGTCGAAACCTAAAGATCCAGCAGCTTCCCCCAGATCTACCATAGTGAGATTTTTAGAAGCAGCAGTAAAGAATGCAGTCATATGCGAGGCCGGCTCTACGCTCAAATCCAAATTTTAGAAGTTGAGAAAACACATTTTAATATACTAACAAAATTAATATACTTTAAAATTACATTACAAAATTATCTGCAGTAGCGGAAAAATCAGCCGAAAAAGGGGCACAAGATACACGATTGTTGGTTGATATCTGGATGAAGGACATTTTATTTTATTTTATTCATTTATTTTATTTTTATTTTTCAGTTTCCCCCCCACCTTATTGTGGTCAGGGGGTTTGCGTGCCTCAGTGACCTTAAAAGCTAAACCAGCAGGAGCTTAGTCTTCAGGTGGGACACCTGGACAGGTCTGAAGGTAGAGGCCTGACAAAGTGCAATCCACTTCTCCAGGTTGGACACACAGACCCCTTTCAATGAAGAAAGCATCATTACTATAAGCACAAAAACAAAAGTGCTGGAGCATGATGTGTACACATGATGCCCCCTTCACATTTCTGACTGCCCCCTCATATATGCTGACTAGAACCAGCCCTGGTCATATGGCAAGCTTGGAGTCAGGGAAAGGTTTTCTTCCGAGATGGAGTGGATTTTCTTTGTTTTACTCTCAAGAGTTACAGAAGAAGCGAGTAAAAGTTCACAAAGTCATAGCTGCCTGAACCCTGCACAACTGAAAATTAAGCTGAACACGGAAGAGAAGACCTTCGCAACTTTGACGAGCGATGAATCGGTACTGAAGGACCTGGGAGTCAAGGTGTGCTGTGGAGAAAGAGAGCGCATCAAGGACGAGTTGAATAAAGGATGGAGGAACAGCGTGAGAGGAAGAGGGACATGGTGCGATCAGCATCAGAAAACTAAAACACCTCTTAATACCAAGGTAGCCTGAACGCCCACTGAGACTTAAAAACGGTAGGAGTTTACTTTGTCTTGCATACAATAATAACAGTGAACATACATAATGATGGGTTACTTATGTTTCCATATAAGTTGCTGTCAAAAGTTGTTCTGAAGAATATGCTATTAAGTTCTGACGGACATTGTTTGTTTTTTTGGACCGCAGTCCTATCGCTATGAAAATTAATCTGGAGTTAGAAAATCCGGAGGCTCAATGTCTCTTTTGCACCCGTATTAAAGGGGAAATACAGTTATCTAAATACTTGAACTTAAATGATAATGGAACTGTTTCTCCTTCAATATGGGGTGTAGGAAAGGCCACGATAAGGGGGAAAATTATTTCTATGGGATCTACATTAACTCTCTGGAGTCCATCTATTTATTAAAAATACACATGTTTTATTTACAGTAATAACTTTATTTATATATGATATGTAGACAAGCTGAGAAAGCCAGTTGAAAGTGCAATGAGCTTTCACAGTGTGACATTTATGTTTCTAGACCATTTTTAAATTGTGTATTTTCTTTCTACAATGAAAACTATTACTATTTTTAATTTACATGCAAATAGACTGTTTTGTAGTTTTATTATTTCACATTTTTTCTGCTGTTTTTGTGTGTATAAATCGTTTAAAAAAATATATATATATATATGTATATATATATATATATATATGGTACATTTCACCTGTGTCTTTTGTTTGTATTTTGGGTTCCTGGCAGCTTTATACTTTGTTAAGTTAAAAAAAATGAAAAATCAGACTGATAGCCAAGTTTGTGCGGAGAAAAAGGAGCCATGCATGTGATGTAAGGACAGACTGAATGATGATAAACAGAGACAGAAAAGAATGCATAGGAAGTTGACAAATTTGAACCAAAATCTCTTGGACTTCAGAGGTTTAAAGAAGCAAAGACTTATGAAGCAACAAGAACTAGAAAGTTAAATTAAAATATTAGAGAGGGTACATAAACAATAAATGACACATGAGGTACTAAAAGAAAGAATGAAACTAGACTGAAATTAGATGAGGTATTAACATACAACGCAGAAGGAGCCCTTATAAAATATTGTGAAATGGGAAAGTCCAGCAAAGTCTCTAAAATGTAGCACCCAGAAACACACCAGATTGACACCCACTCTAACGAAATATCAATTCCTTTGCAAAGTATTATGAGCAAATATATAAAGGTCAAGATCAGGATTCTGAACAAGAATAAAATCTATGAGTTCCTGAAACCTCTCAAATTGAATAAATTGACAAATGAACTAAACTAGTAGAGCCCATTAGAGAAGATGAAGTTAAGGAAACTAGTGCTAAACTTAAAAAACTAAAAACTAAAAAAGAAACACCAGGAGCAGATGAGTTTGCAGGAGAATATTACAAAGTCTTTGCAAATGATATTTCTCCTGTATCATGTAGAGTATATAACTATGTATTAAATTCAGAAGATCCCCAAAATCTTGGTCAAAAGCTATCATCACAGTCATACCTAAGGAGGGAAAGGGCCCCATAAGCCTTCTATGTAGAGATTATAAATTATCAACTTCAATTCTAGCAACTAGAATACAAAATTATACAAAGTATTGATAAAATCAGACCAGACAGGATTTATTTCAGGCTGTCAAGGAACAAATAATGTAATGGTGTGAGATGAGTTGTGGCGTAGTAATACAGAAAATGCTCTCATATGTTTGACCCTGCTGAGCTGGAAATGTCTATCCTTATCCTTATTCTTAATTTCAATCGTCACATCTATTTATTTATTTTTGTTCCTGTTTCATCTGCCTTTTTTGTGTTATGCAATATATGTTTATTTTAAAGATATGCAATTATAAACTTTGTGCAACGTATATGCTGAAGAGTGGAGAAAAGCCCTGTTTCTCTACTCAAAAGAAGGAATTTATACCGTGTCACTGATTTATCTCACTTCCAGAATGTAATTTTTTATTCCACAGAGCTGCAGTGATTTTGACAGCAGAAAGTATAACTTCATAGCCAGAGAATAAATCTGAAATTCAGTCACCCTCTTTATCTCTCCCCATTCATTGCTCTGCTTCACTGTACTTCACTCTGACATCAAGGCAGAGAGAACCTGTCTCATGCTTCTGGATGGAGACAGGAACATTCACTCACACAGCTCTGCATTCCCCAAAGCAAAGTCATTCCATCTTTCAAAGCTGAATTTTAGCCATATTTCCTTTCAATGCTTCTTTATGTGGAGCAGTGCATTTGTGCTACCACCAATGTGAGTCAATTGGCACACTGAAAACTTCTTGTAAAAAGCCAAACGGTACAACCCCAACACTTCTCGTAAATTGCTCACATCAGTGGCTCCTTCCCTCCCTATCCCCCCGTAATAAGACTTAATATTCATTCCTGAGGAGATTTGATGAGCCGCTATAATTCTCCCAGTGTAATGATCAGCGCTCCCCTCCCAAGTGCACCTGTGATATCTAATCTAAGACCCCTTCAGGAGGCTATCATCCGCTGAGGGAAGTCTTATGTTTCTTTAACAATGCTTCATTTCCACCATAATAGCTCCCACTCTCTGCCGGCTAATAGCTATCTGCTTCAAACAATCAGGGTTTATTGTAGCTGAGCCACTTCCCAACCTGCACCTCGCTTCTCAAACACACACAGCTCTTCGCACAGAATCAGACACATTGGCAGGTAAATCTACAAAAAAACACAGAGTGTGACAGAATCCCAAAGTGACTGACTGGAGGTCTTTTCTTTTTTTTTAACCTTGCTGCCACGAGGTGTAAAAAAATAAGGTATAGACTGGGTGAGCAGTGAGTTTTGTCAGATGTGTTTATGAAACATGACAGATAATGTGAGAGGAGAGTTGAAAATGTAAATCCCAAATGGGTGCAGGTTTAGGAATGCTTTCCAAAATCAGGGAAAATAAAAAAGGCAGAGGTTCTCTCACCAGCCAAAAAATGTGAATGCAATTTTTTTGCATTCACATACATTTAGCACAACCAAAGACTTCAAAACATGTCATTTTGGAAGCACAACTAGAGAGAATCTACACAGACATTATTTATTTAGATGAATTATAGTTGTGCTTTGAAACCAAGTCCAAGCACCTATCAACAGGAAACAACACAGTGCTATTGAACTGTGTCTAGAATTTTTTAAAGTTTTTATTTTTATTTTAAGAAAGGACAATTTTGAATATGTATGACTTTTAATGCACGGATTGGAGCTGGGGAGAAATGATATTTTGTTTCATCTGTGTATGAAAATACTCAATAAAATGACAATAAAGTGAATCTTGAGTCATGATTTAGCTGTGGACTGTTAACGGGTGGGAGGTAGTTTATTTGTCATTTTTGTTGTAGCCTATACTATCCTGTGCATTAAACTGCTGCCAATATATAATGCCATGATGAATCACAAAGAACAGTTGCTATTTATAGAACTCAGCATTATGGAGCATTAGGAAGACATCCTTGTGTCCTTCTTGTGTTTCAGTTTATCCTCATTCATATGCACACTGATGCATCAAGGTGTCCTAATTTCTAAAGAGATCATCTTACACCTGTAACATCAGTGAAAAGACAAAAAACAAAAAACAAAAAAAACACTTATACATGTTTGGATCTTGCCACATGTGGATCATGGGTTCATTTGTGGATTTAAACTGATGTGGATTAGATGCAGAAGATGTCTCTTGTCCCATGATGCCAAGCATTTATGACTCCTATAGATATAAAGACCAGATCTCCCCTTTAGCTTTTTCTCTTTCTCTAGTGGCCTCAGAGGTCTGGGTCCCCAGAGACTACAACTCCCCCTCCTCATCTTCTTCTCACCTCCTGCATCTCAGCTTTTTGAAGCCTTTCTGCAGAGATCTCCCTCTTTGAAGATGAACGTTAGCAAGTGGCTTGCAAGTTAATGTCACACACGAGGCCTCGTTTGCAAGTTAAGTTGGTGTTTCTCTCTTTAAAGTAATGAAGTGAAACTGAGATCACAGTCAGTACGTTTACATGACACTTGAAAAAAACAAATTATTGCCCTAATCTGACTATAACAGGACAACTGAAGTGCATCTAAACATGTTAGTCCGGCTGATGTCGGAGTTCTCCAACTCTGATTAGGACACCCAGATAATGTGATAGCAATAGGATTTTCGGCAGCATGTATGACAAGACAACGCATGTGCACATGCTCCGCTCGCTCCATTCCCCCATATCCACGCTGGCGTAGAAAAACATCCAAGAAGGCGTTCCCGGTGGGACACCTGGTAGAGCACGTACCATAGGGGCATTGTCCTCGTAAGCGGGCGGCGGCTCGGGGCCCTTTCCCGCATGTCTTCCCCTCTGTCTCCCCCTTCACTCTGTCCTATCAATAAAGACCAAAAATGGCCAAAAAAATATCTTAAAAAAAAAAAAAAAAAGAAAGAAAGAAAAACATCCAAGAAAGCCTGTCGCATTAGCCGCTACCACATTAGCCGCTACCACATTTGCCGCTACCACATCAGCCGGTCGGCCATTATCTGGTCACATTAGCTGGTCGGTAATTAGCTGGTCACATTAGCCGCTCGCCGGTCAGAATCGACGGCACGAAAAGTGTCGAACTGAGGTCAACCGGAAAGGGCGCCATATTAACCTGCTGAAACGATGCATATCGCCACCCAGTGTTGAGGACGAGGACACGTTCCTGTCAGTTATTCTATTTTCTCAATTGTATGTAATCTGGGACAAGGACAGAAGTCCTATTAGACGCCAATATCGATTTTTAAGCATAGCTCGATTAAACTGTGCATGTAAACACACTGAATGTCAACATGGTATCAAACACCATTACAACTACAACTGCATTGAAACTATTGTAGTAATCCTCTATGCAACTAAGCTGTCGGGCCAGACAATTAGAGCTGAACAATATATACCAAAGTATCACATTAACACAGTGTTGAAGTCTCTACCTGTTTTAATGTTCATCAACAAAGGATCTTCATTTTGCCTTCTCTTCACTTCAGCACCATTTTCTAGTCGTTGTGATGCAGGGAAGAATGTGACAAGGGACCTGAAGGGACACTTTGATGTTTTCCCCCTTGGCTGTCAGACAACCACAACACCTTTTAAGCTTGCCCTTGAATAGACCAAGAGTCCTGTAGAAATCCCAATCATCAAAATTCATGGTAGGAGTTTACAATAAGAAACAAAGCAGCCTGAAAGAAAGTACCTGAAAACATATAAAACCCCAGTCTGCCTTAATAAGCATTCATATCAATGTATGTATGAAGGTGTTTTTGTGCAATAAGGAGAAAAAATGAGCCTGGATGTCCTACTTAAATACACATAAATATTTTAGTAATCTACATCAGTGCACAGTGGAAAGGTGATTTTCCTCCCTGAAATATTACCTTTTATTTTTCTCCTGAATGAACAAAATAAAACACTTATTCAGTCTCTGTATAGCGAGGAGCATCTGGATCAAGCAGTTGCCATGCTACAGATGAACTAAAAACCGACATGAAAGAGATAAAGGAAGCAAAGTCCGCCCGTGCGCTTTAATAGGGGCTCTTTGATTTGAGCTTTTCTAGCTATAGCCTGAGCACTTAATGTGTGTGCAACACAAGAGAGGATGGGGAAGAAATGAAAGGATACGAGCAGGCCATGGTAACATGCTTTTGACACACTGGAACTAAAATGGGGAAAAGTTCAAGAGTGAATGTGTGTAGCAAGGTTATTAAAGTTAACAAAAACTAACTAAATAACGAAAACTAGAATTGAAAAAACATTTTTGCTAACTGAAATAAAAATAAAAACGAAAGTAAAAAAAAAACGATAACTAACTGAAACTGTATTGTGTGGTTACAAAACGAACTAAAACAAACTCAAATTATTGTGAAAATGTCCTTCGTTTTCGTCTTTGTCAACTTTTTTCTAACATAATCCAGTGTTTCTATTTCTCCACCACTGAGTGTGTGTATTCCTGCTTTGTGGGCTTCCGGGAGAAGCGCAAGTGAAATTACCGTAATGACACCATTTTGGCTGTAAAGAAAAGAAAGCAGCAGCAGAGCACCGCTGCAGAATACATGTAGGGGATACACTGCATAATCCTTTTAGGTTGATATGAAATGTATTTATTTAGCTCCAACTAAACAGCTGCTGGTTAGTGAACATGCAGGAACACATGGTAAATATGTGTACTGAGACTGGGATGTCTACACTCAAACCAAAATTCAAAACACGCGGAACTGTAAGAGCTGATAACCTTACTGGGGCTGAGATGGATAAACCAAAGGAACAACATGGTCTCACAGGAATCCGTGAAATAGCCACGGATTCGCTTAGCTCAAAATCTGTGGAATAGCCACGGAATCACTCAAATTTCCATGAAACTGACACGGATTTCGCTACAATGCAATTTAATGACAGTCATATCCCGTGGATATTCCATGGATATTTTTTGCTATTGGTTTGTTCCAAGTCACGTGACTTTCAAGGCTCCGGCGGTCAGAACAAAAAAACATGGCGGACAGTTCTCTCATTTTTAGTTAAAAAATCAATATTTTGACTTAGTTTCTGCATAAAAATGGATTTTGATCACATTTCTAGTGAGAAATATATGTTTTATTTTCTAAATAGTCACTCAGTGAATGTACATAATCACTTTGTATGTTGGAATAGCCACGGGATATGACTGTCATTAACTTGCATTGTAGCGAAATCCGTGTCAGTTTCACGGAAATTTGAGTGATTCCGTGGTTATTCCACAGATTTTGAGTTAAGCAAATCCGTGGCTATTTCACGAATTCCTGTGAGACCAGGTTCCAAAAGAAATAAAGGCAAAATTTGTTATGACCTCTTTCAATCTCACACCCAACACACAGCCCATTACAAAAAATCTAAAACTAATAAAAACTAAACTACAACTAGCAAACTCACTCTAAAAATGAATTAAAAGTAACTGAATTTGAAAACAAAAATTGACAGCGAAATTAAAACTAAAGCTAATGAAAAATCCAAAACTATTATAACCTTGATGTGTAGTGTTGTGTTTGTCCTGTTAAAAGCAATCAGATTAGTCTGGACTACTAATAAAATAACAGTGTAAAATTAAGCCTCTAATCAAGGCCTTAATTAACTTAAGGTAAATTGCCTAAATTATAATGGCTCATTAAAAAACTCATGTTGTGCCTCCTCATCTCTCTGCTCTCTGAACCTCCAGCTTGTGACCCAGAAATCAATCTCAGATTATTTTTTGATTTGACCTTCAAAATAAACACTAAGAGTAAGAAGCGAGGAGACTATCCTTTGTGTCTATTTGGTGCCCATTATTTTATTTTCTATTATTATTTGTTTGCTTTTTTGCTCATTCATGTGTGTGTGTGTAACCAAAGGTATCAAATACAACTACTGAAGTAAAAAAATATGATATTGCATTGGAGTAAAAAGTATAAGTATAAAGTATAAAGTATATATATACTTTAAAGTATAAAGTATATATATATAAAAGTATAAAGTAGTGGAATTATTGAATTAAAGTACAAGAACCTTGTACCATTATATGGGACACAGTTAAAGCGATAATTAGAGGGAAACTCATTTCAAGAACAGCTTATTTAAAAAGCTAAAGAGGGCAAAATATGACGAATCAGAGAAAGCTCTGAGAAAATTAGACAAGCAACATTCAAAAGATAAGGACAAAGGGCAGGAAAATCAGATTAAAGAAATAAAAGATCCATTAAATAGTACTCTGGAGGACGAATTGGGGGAAAAAAATGAGATTCACTAAACAAATCTTTTATGAATCATGCCCAAAAGTGACAAAAATTCTAGCAAGACGCCTTAGGACTCAACAAATTAAAAGTGCAATATATAAAATTAGAGACCCTATAACTAATAGAGTAATTTATGAGCCAGAAAATCCATAAAATCTTCCAAAACTACTATGAAACTCTTTACCTGCAGCCCAAGACTGTAGGTGAGGAAAACATGATACAATATTTGGCATCATTAGACCTCCCCTCCATAGGTAAAAGTGATAAATTAATTGGTCCCGTCACGAAAAATGAATTGCACATGGCTATCAATAAACTGAAAGCAAAAAAATGCCCTGAAGTGATGGCTTCCCTAATGAATGGTATAAGATCTTTAGAGAAGACCTTGCTCCTATTATGCATCCTATCCTATTAGGTTGCATTCATTTAATTGGACAACCATCATGGAAAGATGCAGTAAATGGTAAATGGAGTGCACTTATATAGCGCTTTTATCCAAAGTGCTTTACACTACAGACTGCACTCATTCACCTGTTCACACACACATTCATACTGGTGGCAGAGGCTACCAGGGCACAATGGTGCCACCTGCCACCATCAGGAGTTCATTCACACACCGATGAACGCAGCATCCGGAGCAATTTGGGGTTCAGCATGTTGTCCAAGGATACTTGGACATGTAGGCTGCCATGGTCGGGGATTGAACCTCCAACCATCCGATCAATGGGTGACCGATCTACCAACTGAGTCACAGTCGCCAGTGATATCAGTCAGTCCAAAACAAGTAAAAATAAAGAAAATTGTGAATCCTATCGTCCAATCTTTATATTGAATGTAGACTACAAGTTGTTTACATCCATTATTTCTAAAAGAATGGAGCAATTCCTGCCCGACTTAATTAGTGAGGATCAGACAGGGTTTATAAAAGGATGTCAAACTCAAGACACATCAGACGAACTTTATTATACATATTACATATTATTGAACAGATTAATAAAAAACATCTAAGCACAGTTTTGGCCAGTTTAGATGCAGAAAAGGCCTTTGACAGGGTCTGTTGCCCCTTTCTGTATCAAGTACTAGAGACACTGGGCTTCAATAGTCAGTTTGTTGGGTGCATAGAGGCTCTTTACAGAGATCCAACCACTTGAATAAAAATGAATGGCCATTACTACCACACTTTTTGCCATATTCATATTGCCCCTAGCACAGCGTATAAGACAAAATGAAGAGTTTAAAGGAATCAATATAGCCAATAAGGACCATGTAATAGGACTTTTTGCAGATTATATTATTATATTTCTCAAAAATCCAAATCCAAAATCCAATTTAACACTCCCTAAACTCATGGCGGCTTTAGACAAGTTCGGCCAAAAGTCAGGTTATAAGTTAAACGTAGCTAAAACACAAATACTCTCTTTTAATTACACACCAAATAAATATATCAGGCTGAATATATAACTTGAAATGGGAAGTAAAATCAATGAAATATTTTGGAGTGTTAATTACTCAGAAACTATATGAACCCAGCAAACCTCCACCAGCTCTAAAGGATGGAGGGAGTTTGGGTGGAAGAATTTGGTTCGCTTCTTCATTACACCACACATCAAAAGTAAACGATTAGGTGAGCAACAGCATTGCTGGAGACAATGTGGGCAGATTAGTGCCAATCACACTCATGTTTTGTGGACATGTGTAAAAATACAGGGGTTCTGGGACAGAGTGGTTCAAATTCTGGAAGGGATTTTTTCTTATAGGATACCCAGAGACACCAGGATCATGTACCTGGGCTTGACTCGAGACAGTACTATTCAAAAGAAGGACTTCCTCTCTTTATTGGTCACATTACACCTCTTCAAAATACTGATCCTGGCACGTAGAAAGGCCATAACAAAAAACTGGCCCAAGCCCAACACAATGGCTGGATATTGTTGAGGAGATCTACTCGATGGAAAGACTGACGTATTAAAAACTTGGGTCAATTACTCAGTAGACCGAATGGACAATGATAAAAGCTGCAACTAGAGTGGTGTGCCCAAACCTTCTCTAAGTCAAAAGGTGTTGGAGTGCATGTGTACAACATGTGACCTCCCCTCACATGGCCCTTTATGCAAGCTGTGTCCAGTAATGCTTAGCAATCACTATCAGGATATTATCAATGAAACAACACTTCCTGCACATATGTCTCATTAAAAGCCAGCCAGGAAAAGGGGTTCTGTTTTGTGAGCCAGTGGAAGACTTAAAATGAAAAACATCTATGTATCAGATTCATTGCTAGTAGCATAAATAAACAAAACAGCCAATTAGACCTGAAAGCAATTAAGGTAATTGAGCCAGTGAGAGAAAACCACATGACTGATACTGACCCCGTGGTTTTCGTCACAAACTATTGTGTCAAATAGCTGTCTCCAAAAAATTATCAAATTACAAATTCATTCAAAAATAGTAAAAACTGGATGTCCTGGTTTCAAACCCAAAGTTACCTTTGTTGCATGTCTTCCCCTCTGTGTTCCCTTCCATTCTGTCACTGCCTAATAAAACATGAAAATGGCTAATAAAAATAGAGGCCTGCCTATTTTACAGTCCTGTTTTAAATAAACACCTAGTCCTCTCTGCAGTTGGGGCAAATACGATCGAACTGAAGAGAGCAAGAATAACTTTCATTTATTTAGCCCAGTTCCTGTATTAAAACAGCAGAGTTGTGCCATGTTTTCTATTTTTATATGAGAAATAAATTATTACAAAGCATACAAACCAGATCTTTAATCCAGTGTTGCCTGTAGCAAAATGTTACCCACTTTAAATGTCCCTCATTGTATTGATCCTGCTTCTAAAAGTCACAGTGAGGGACACTTATTCATGCAATCTAAACAATAGCAGGTGTACGCAACCACCATTATATCCAAATGCAAGCCTCTCAGCCTCCCTGGGCCTCATGAAAAACTGAGCACCAGAAATATTACAGGAGTCAAAACCCACAGTGACACAGTTTGCCACGTCGTACAAACAGAAAGTTCTCTAATTAATTAATTCTAGCAAATTAATGAATAAAAATGTTGTCTTTAGCATGCATGTCCAAAATGTACAAAAAAACTCATTAGACTGATGGCATTATGGAATATGTGCTTTTGCATTATCATTCAGAATAGTTAATAGCTACATTATCAATTGAAAACAGTTATTACTCATTACTACAAAGCAAGGTTAGTGGTACTTATTTACTCATCATACTTAACTACAGTTTTGAAGTGCTTGTCCAATATTCTATACAGGACATCCATTTAATTTAAATAATGTTTTATTTTATAGCAATATTAAGAATTCTCCATTTTTCTGATACATAAAAATGCATAAACTTTCATGTCGGTGTGTCACCGGTAATATGCATCGTGGCTTTTCAAAATGAACTTCAAATGAAATTTAACTGTAGGCAGTAAAACTGTCTGCCTGGGGTTTGTTGGACCCATCCAGCTTCTCTCACAGCTATTATCATCGAGCTACTGCTACTATTGCCACTACAATAAAAACATATCTTTAAATCCCTCTACAGTTGGTAAAAAAACAAAACAAAGGAGGCATAGTGGGTATACTAGGACTGTGACACAATACATGTACTAAAGAAATATCAATTACATATTACATATTATAGAACAGATTAATAAAAAACATCTAAGCACAGTTTTGGCCAGTTTAGATGCAGAAAAGGCCTTCGACAGGGTCTGTTGCCCCTTTCTGTATCAAGTACTAGAGACACTGGGCTTCAATAGTCAGTTTGTTGGGTGCATAGAGGCTCTTTACAGAGATCCAACCGCTTGAATAAAAATGAATGGCCATTACTACCACACTTTTTGCCATATTCATATTGCCCCTAGCACAGAGTATAAGACAAAATGAAGAGTTTAGAGGAATCAATGCAGCCAATAAGGACCATGTAATAGGACTTTTTGCAGATTATATTATTATATATCTCAAAAATTACAAATCCAATTTAACACTCCCTAAACTCATGCTGGCTTTAGACAAGTTCGGCCAAAAGTCAGGTTATAAGTTAAACGTAGCTAAAACACAAATACTCTTTAATTTACTTTAATTACACACCAAATAAATATATCAGGCTGAAATATAACTTGAAATGGGAAGTAAAATCAATGAAATATGATGTGTTGGTAAAAAAAAAAACAAAGGAGGCATAGTGGGTATACTAGGACTGTGATACAATACATCATACGAATATCAACGTGGTGATATACAGTAATGGTGCCTCAGTTGTTGTGGTCAGTCTTGTCATTCTAACCAGTGTTGCAAGTCTCAGTGTTCACATATCTTATTCTCCTGAAAGCTGTTAAACAGTCTCCTTTCCACTCCTGACACCTCTGGAAAAGGTCACTCTCTCATCTCCATAATGACAGAGGACAAAGACGAAGCAGAGTGGATCAATAGGCAGCTCCAGCTCATATCAGTGCAGATGCATTGATCTGCTGCTTAGAGAGGAGACGAGCGACGCTCTGTGCCAAGATACTCGTAGCTCGTCTGTTTTTCTAGCAGCAGATGACAGAAGCAGTGGCACATGTGAATATCTGCAGTGGACACCCACTCCTTATAACAATACAATTTACATCAATACTGTAAAGCCTACGTGGAGGCTGTATTTGTATGCATATGACTGAGCTAGTCAGACAAATATTTGTTGCCTTCCTGTATTGTTTATTACTTTTGTAAGACATATTGAAAGATGATATTAACCCTCTGGAGTCCATCTATTTATTGAAAATACACATTTTATTTACAACTTAATTAATAACTTAATAACTTTATTTATATATGATATGTAGACAAGCTGAGAAAGCCAGTTGAAAGTGCAATCATAGGAGCTTTCACAGTGTGCCATTTATGTTTCTAGACAATTTTTAAATTGTGAATTTTCTTTCTACAATGAACACTATTACTATTTTTAATTTACATGTAAATAGACTGTTTTGTAGTTTTATCATTTCACATTTTTTCTGCTGTTTTTGTTTGTATAAATTGTAAAAAAAATAAAAAAAATAAAATAAAATAAAAAGTACGTTTCCATAGACACCTGTGTCTTTTGTTTGTATTTTGGGTTCCTGGCAGCCTATACTTTAATTGAAAAAAAAAAAAAAAATCTGACTGATAGCCAAGTTTGTGTCGAGAAAAAGGAGCCATGCATGTGATATAAGGACAGACTGAAAGATGCTAAACAGAGACAGAAATTAATGCATAGGAAGTTGACAAATTTGAACCAAAATCTCCTGGACTTCAGAGGTTTAATGGAATTAAATTCATGAAAAAGAATACATTTTTTATTCTGCAGTGTGCAAATGTTCACATTAACCACCACGTAAAATTCAAATTGTTTTAAAAAAGCAACAAGATCTCAGACGTGAAAGACAGAACACCACCCATAACAACATATATGAGCGTCTCATGGCTCATAATACCGCAGAGCGTTCTAGAAATAGCATACAAGTCATTATACATACATGTCATACAAACGCCCTGGCCCAGAGGTTAGGAATCGGGCATTTAATCAGAGGGACTGAAGTGCCCTTGAGCAAGGCACCTAACCCCCCACCACCACCACACAGCTCCCCGGGCACGCAGTAATGTGCTGCCCACTGCTCCTAGGCATGGTGTGTTCACTGGTGTGTTCAAAAGGATAGGCTGAATGCAGAGGGTGAATTACCCCATTGTGGGACTAATAAGGAAATCTTAATCATACATACATGTACGGTTCTCGGTTGTAAAAAAGTTTCAGTTAATTTAGGCTACAAAACCACTGACCTCGGTTTAGGGCAAAAAACTTTCTGGTAAGGTGTTAAAAAGACAGTTTAGAAAGTAAATAAATGTACCTAAATGCCAGAAGTAAAGTAATTACGAGGCTGACTACAGTAAGTTATTTAAAAACTTGATTTCACAAAACATGAGCTACAGAAGTTACGTAAAAAAAAACGTAAGTTACGTGAAAATGGATTACTTTTGTTCTCACATGATGGGACACAAACCCCGCTCTCCTGCTGAAAGCCTGTTGTGTGTTTGACCCATCCACCTCCCCTCCCCATAAGAACATTACTGCAGTGGCGTCTCCCTAAAATAAGTAACAAATGAATGCGAGAAATGTACAATTTCCTACTTTTAGTCAGTCAATTTTGGCATTTTTTTCTACATAGTCCAGAAGGAAGTCAATAAATGTATCTCCAAGAAAGACACGCTGTGCAATTATTCAAAGGGCACGGCAAAATGGATAGAAGACACTTATAAAAATTCTATATGGGACCTTTGTTTAAGGCCAAACCAAGTCTACAGTAGGCTAGAAAAGCAGCCACCCATTATAGTACAGGACAATTTCAGCAGTATTTCACACATCTTGTCGGTGGTAAAGTGGGGAGAAAAGGCCAATAAAAACTGATTATAACATATAAAAAACACCTGCAGCCAAGCACTTTACAATAACGGATATATTTTACACATGATCAGAGTAAATGCTAACCATTTAGTCTCAAAGGCAAAATGAGGATAATTTGTCCATTTCCATTTGAAACCCAAAATTCAAAGTTGTTCCCTCCTTCCTGGCTCGACAAAACCAGAAACTCTGTGTTTGCCATTGTAATGGTTTCCACTTCTTTTTGGAGGCGTGCTTACAATTTGGCACCTGGCAGCTGCAGTCTATCAGTCATTCACTGCACTGTGGCTGGGGGATTCACAACCAGTACCCAAAGGACAACGCCCAGAAACGTCCTCAACACACGAAAAATAAAAGACAAGAAGCTAGAATTTCTGCCTCAGGGATGTATGCCTCTGCACACCAGCCAAGGTGGAGTTTACATCCACGTCAGTTCAGACTCATAAGTCATCATGACAGTAGATAAAGCTTCAGATATGGATTTTGCTGCAAATAACTGGATGCTTCACACACGTTTTCAACCCGATAGCTCAGAAAATTCAAGATTAGTGTCACTAATACAATATCTAACCAAATGGCTTCCTTTTTGTTCTTGAGTTATGGAGTTGAATGATGGTCAGAAAAATATTTTTGAAGAATATTATGATGTCACAGTGTAGCATGACTGTTGACCTTTTGAAAATCAAATCAAATCAGTTTTATTACTATTAGACACTCGTGTTAAAGTTTGTAATAATAAGTGCATGAATTCTTGAGCTATGGCTAAAAATACATTTTTGAGATATTCAGCATTTTCGTCTCCCTGACACTTCAACATTTTTCCATTAGCTCTGTGTTTCTGTTGTTAGGTGAGGTTACCGCTAGGTGAGGTTACCACTAGTTGAAGTTACCGCTAGGTGAGGTTACCGCTAGGCGAGGTTACCTGTGTATACTGCAGGAGGGATTTTACACATGTCCTTATTCTCGCGATAAAGCCTTTATTTTTAAACTTTTCTATAGTGATTTTTCTATTTAAATCAATGAATAAACATTTAATGTAGCCCTTATTTAGTTGTTTTTGTCCCACTAATGAATTAAATGCCGACTCATCTATATTAAACACATTAGATTTATTACATCCCTTAAAATCAAAAGGGCTTCGCGACCCCCGTGGATCCTTGGCGCCCCACTGGGGGGGTAGGGCCCCCGCTGTTGGGAATCATTGACCTAGACCTTTGACTTCCAAAATCTAAGCAGTTCATCTTCAAGTTTAAGTGGACTTCTCTCCAAGTTTATAGTAATCCCCTTCAGGCAGCACTGAGATATCATGTTCACAAGAATGGGATGTGATGGACGGGCGGACAGATGGACGACCTGACTGCATAATGCCTCCGCTGATGGCTGCTGCTAGTGCAGGAGGATAACAATCCAGTCAGAGGGCAAGGTCAGTGCAGATACAAACACCACCACTCAGCTGATTTTATTGGACACCATTAGCCTATGACAGACATATAGATATGTATCTGAGGGAGCACGCTCCAGCTGCAGCCCTTTATGTGGTGTTTGACTAGGTGGGTTCTCAGATCTGATTGGTCAAAGGATGTGTAATGAAAATGACAGCTAATAAAGATAAATCCTGAATGATAAAGAAATTATTTACTTCCTTTGAATGTATAATATTAATGATTACACATTGAAGAGGGAAATGGGGCAAGCTCAGAAGAACAACGTATATTAGTGTTTAACCATGTCAACCCTCCATTCTATAGTGCTGACTGCCTTGAAAAACAACCAAATTGTTTTAGACTGAATGTAAAAGTCTGCTTAATGTTTCCAGCATAACTCCTGTGATGTTTTTTGTCCTCCCCAAGTTTCACTATGCTTCCCTGCACCATGCCTTGCAAAAACACATTAAACATTTATAATGCTGGTGGAAAAAGTAAGTGAACCCTCCAGCTAATGACTCCATTAAGAGCTAATTGGAGTCAGGAGTTAGCAAACCTGGAGTCCAGTCAATGAAATGAGATTTTAGTGAGGCGTGGGGCTACTATGACCTATAAAAACACTAAACTGGAAGTAATCAAAGTAACCTCAAAGACTTCAGGTATTCACCAGTCCACAGTTGGATAAACTGTCCACAAATGGAGACAATTTATTACTGTGGCTACTCTCCCTAGAAGTGGGCGTCCAGCCAAGTTGACTCCAAAGGCACAACGCAGAAATCTCAGTGAGATAAACAAGAACTCCAGAGTAACAAGTAAAGACTTGAAGGAATCATTGGAACTGGTTAACATCTCTGTTCATGAGTCTACAATACGCCAAAGATTGAACAAGGATGGTGTCCATGGCAGAATTCGACAGAGGAAGCCGCTGCTTTAAAAAAAAAAAAGAAGAAAAAAGCATCCCTTCAGGCCTGTAGTTTGCCAAAGAGCACCTTGACTCTCCACAAGGCTACTGGGAAAATGTTTTTGTGGACTATTGAAACGAAGGTTGAATTGAGCATCATTATTTGGGGCTGCTTCACTTACCATCATTGAGGGGAAAATGAATGACCAAGTTTATCAAGGTATTCTACAGGATAATGTCAGCATGGCTGTCTGCCAGTTGAAGATCAGTAGAAGTTAGGTAATGCAGCAGGACAATGAGCTTAAACATCAAAGTAAATATACTCCAGAATGACTTCAAAAAAAGAAAATCTCCCTTTTGGAGTGGCCCGGACCCCAATCCAACAGAGATGCTGTGGAATGACATCAAGAGAGCCGTTCACACCAGACATCCTAAGAATATGTCTGAGCTGAAGCAGCTCTGAAATGAAGATGGTCCAGAATTCCTCCTCCTTCCTCTAGCCACCATGTTGGTAATCAGTGAATATTTCCCTCTGAAATCAGTATCAGTCTCATAAATCCCATTTCGGCTGGGCTCTTTTAAAGCATTTTACATTTTTGTTGATTGTGCTAAAGTGTTGTTGTCCTGTGAGAACCACATATCTCTAAAAAAAAAAAAAAAAAAAAAAAACATCAGAAAGACAGCTGTTTGCAGCTTTGTGACGATGACTTTTCCATCTGATCCAATACGGTTTTTAATTAGTTTATTTTGCTGAAGTCAGAGGAGAATTTTTTTTCTGAACACATGGTTTTCATTGGACAGGTAGGGGTGAGTAAAAAGTAAAAACTATGATTATTACCTCTGACGTACAAAAAGTAGCATAAAAGAGTGTAAATTCCCTACCAACCCTAGAAAGAACAATTGTCAAGGATATGTAATCTCAGCATTCCAACTCAAACCCACAGACTCATGTTGTGATGAAAACAATCTGCCAGCAGCTAATTGAAACTGTGTGTGTGAGCGTCTTTGTCACCAACTCTGTTCAAACCCTCCTTCCTGAAATGCTTTCTTTCTACTTCACCTCTCTTTACATCTTTGCTTGTTTCGTCACAAACATTCACCCTTGAGCTACAGATTAGCAATACCGGCTCTTTGTGAAGCTGTACAAAGCCTGAGCAATTAAAGCCTCTTCTCTCGCTTAACAAGCTCTAATCCAGACATGCTTTTATTGCATTTGATTTTGCTCGCTGCTTGTGCCAAAAACGCTGAGAGACAGGGACCCTGCTCCTGCTCTCAGTGTAGCAATAATCAGTGAGGATTCAGACTGCGCTCAGGTTCTGGCGGCTGTCACTTCCACAGCCACGGATGGCAAACAAATTAATGTAAAAAAACAAAACAGCCCTAGAGAGAAGCCTGGATCCACCTATCAAACAACGGCAACTGGAAATTGTTTGGCAGTCTTATGCCTCAGCAATGCCAGGAATTGTGATTTAGAGGGAAAGCACTTTGAGACAAGACAAAGCAGTGCTCTCTATGATGGATATGTGTGACATCGCATGAATTCATTCAGACCTGTGGAAATGAAAACAGATTGATAACTGCTTGCTGTGGTGAGCACACAGGTGTTTGTAATGGTAAAGTAAAAAAAGAAATGGCCATTACCAGTGCATGTGTGCATGAATCATTATTTTATTCAAAGCAATAAACATAAGTTGCAAAACCACACAGTTTTGAGTCTCAATAAAACACAAGTAAAATATTGAAAGCATTGCTATTATATGTAGATTCCAATAAAATGTTGCTTCAAGATGTAAAATGTCAAAACGGACAAATGTCTATACAGCTTTTACTCTGTAAGAGCCTTTACTGTCTTCAATATCAATCGGATTACAAAAAGTATAAAAGCATCTCAGTGCTTGAGGGATGAGCAATGATCATTTATAAAATGTCAGCAAACTCATGTTTTGATAAAATTATATTATTGTTATACAAATTTCTGTAGTCCAGATTAAAGTAGGGGAAAGCAGTTTTCTGTACCTCTAAAAGCATTTTCAAAAATACAGTCACGGTATAACAAACAAACAAAATTTCAATAAATAACTCCGGCCTCGAGGCGTTCCTGGTGGCACACCTGGTACCATAAAGGGTCAGTCCCTCGCAAGGGGGTTCAAATCCGGCTCGGAGCCCTCTCCCGCATGTCTTCCCCTCTGTCTCCCCCTTTCACTCTGAATATCTCCGCTATAAAATGCCTAAAAAATATCTTAAAAAATAGTAAGTCCGGCCTCTGACTGGGCAGATACACAATCATAGTTCAAAATATTGGGACCTGGCTACTCCCTGGAGACGCCCCAGTCACCACATAACAGGCTTTTCAGCAGCAGGTAATTGCTTGGTTGTTGGGATGAATCTGTTATCCCAAAACCATGGGATTTGTTTTTAAAGCCCAGAACATTGCTTGTGTTTTTCAGTTGGTTATTTTCACACCATCCATATTTGGCAACCAGAGTATAACTTAAGGGTCAATTCACTCAAATAACAAAATCTTCTGGACAAAAAGTCCAAGAAGAAGAAGACAAAGAATATTAATGTTATTAATTCTCAGGGAGGAATCACATGATTTCTCTCGTTGTTGTTCTTTATTCACACAGACAACCCATAGACCTTCAGCTGGAGAGAAGAGTAATGGAGCTGCTTGGTCAGGCACCACCTGAAGAGTTACAGGTTTGTTGCCTTGCTAAAGGGCACCTTGACAGGTATCTCAAACCCTTGTCATATTAAACTGACACTCTTTGCTGGATACCACTGAGGTGATGAAAAATGGGAAAATATTACTCCGACTATAGTTTGACGGCCCACAGTCAAACTACAGTGTGTTCTGATCTGGAGTTCTGATACAAACTGGTCTTTACTCAGACTCAGACGGCTCTAATGTATCTGCTGCCAGTCTGTTAGCTCCACTGCACTGTACGGTCACATGTCCAGCAGCTACAGCCCATCTGTCACCTTGGATCTGATCACCTACTGTCTCCATCAATCCTGAGATCCAGTAGCATAACTGAACAAGATGTTCCCTGGTGACAGACTGCTTCAAAAAAAAAACAGTGTGCAGCATCACCGGAGGACAGACGGAGACGATTTGACTTCATCAGAGGCTGGAGGGGATAGAAACAGCAAGATTAAGAGAGGGGCTTCAAAAGAAAGCAACTACTAGGAAGAGAAAAACTAGATAGATAAAGACAAAGAGTGAGATAGAGGACAAGACAAAAAAGAGACAATTATGAATGGGTTTGAAAATTATGAAGGAAAGTCATTACTTAGGCTGCGTCACAAAGCCCCGAGCTAAGCAATCAGAGGAAGAAAGCCATAAATGTGGAGGAGGTGGTGGTCGTATACAAATGATACACTGACAAGCTGCAATCCAATTAGATGAAGAAATATGAGGGGTGGTATGCTCAGATGTGGGACCTATCAGCAGCTTGCAGCCTTTGGGGAAGATCAAGCACTTTACCACCTTGGCTGCTTACTGCTGGCAGACATGATGGATCACACACACATACTGTAGATACGCATACACACAGTTAACTCATCACAGCCCTTACAAAACACATTTTTATTGTTGTAATCAAGGATATTGGTGAAACATGACTGGATGGAAAATGTACTGTTACCAGTCAACATGAAGGCACAGTGCTTTTTCACACTATACCAGAATAAGTCAGTAAACACAGTAATCACATCTGGTATCTAACAGTCTACAGGCACACTGCAGTCAACAATTACATTGTTAACATACTCATACTTTGCAGGTAAAATGTTTATTATGGTCATCATCTTAGTTTAGTGTGTTTGCACATTAGCATTTGCTAATGTCAAGAATTACAGGTGAAGAGTCAACAAACTAACAAATACAGACACATAAATATATGTGTAATATACATATTTTTAAAAAGTTCAGGACAGAGCTAGTGTTAGAATAAATTGATTATTCTACCTTGTTAAATGATTTGATTGCTTGATTGCTGCTTCTTTTTTGTGTGACTCCCTGTTGTCTGTGTCTGTGCGTGACGCAGGTCACTATCAAAGGTCAACCTTGGTACTATCTCTCTCTATGCATTTATATATTAATCAGGCAATATGATTTTGATACAATGATTATGTTTGTGTGTTAATGTTGGTTTAGAAACTGTGATTACTTTGATTATTTCATTTGCTTAAACTGATTAAGATTCTATAATCACAAAGAATATATTTTATGTTTCATATTTTTTTAGACTTGTACATGTAGAACATTGAAAAATCCTTTGGCTTCAAATTATATCTGTAAGACATAACAAGGCAGGAGGTTTTGTTGAATGTTCTGGAGAAGAGGCCAGGTCAGGACTTGATGTGCCGGTCATCAGAAGATTGTGGCCCGGTGACATAATGTTTCCCTGTATTGATTAAAACTGACGAATCAAGAAGGCGGAACTTCCTGGAAGAAATCTACCATCATGTTTAGTAAACAATTGTCAGGATAAATAATGGGTCTGAGGGAAAGGACGAGGTTCAGACTTCACGAACTGAAACCCGTCTGTGTGTATCAGGGAAGTGAGTTTTGGACCCAGAGATCTCTGTATTACACATTTCTTGACGTATTGTAATAAAATTATGTTAAACTGAGAACTTGGACGTCCTCCTGCTCATCATTTCCCTATATATGTATATATATATATATATATATATATATATATATATATATATATATATATATATATATATGTATATGTATATGTATATATATATATATATATATATATATGTATATGTATATATATATATGTATATGTATATATATATATATATATATATATATATATATATATATATAATGTTTTTATGTATTTATTTATTTTTTACTTGCCTATGCCTGAATGATAAAATGTTATAATATCATGACAGTATTTAAAAAGTAATATAAAGAAAAAGTATTTTTTGCCAGCTAGTTTTCATCATGATCACAGTGTTCTTATTGCCATTGGAGGTTTTTTGCAACTGGCATGCGAGCATATTGTTAATGTTTGTATACAAATTATTGGTCATTCACATCAATAGCAAAAATATTGATAAAAAATACTAATTTCAGTATGTTCAAACACAACAGCATAAGCCCACACTGTAACAATTATGCAACCTGCCAAGCTGTGTAGTGACTCAAACTAACTGTCAGGATAGCATAGGTCCATTCACTCCCACAGAGCACTCCCTAATGTACCGTATGCACAAGACTTTGTTGAATGTCCTTGTCCTCTTCCTTTACCTGTTTGGAAACAGAGGGAAGAGAGGGACACGGCTGTGTACAGAGAGAGAAACCCCACCAAGTCATTCCAAAGTGAAAGACAACACAATTCCATTTGGGGATTCAACACAGTAATCCCTCTTCCTTCATTCACAACCCCCACTGCCTCTCCACCCTCCAGTCCATAGCATGATGGAGCTGCTGTCATTAATTCTGTAGAATGGGCTGAAGATGAGAACGGCAGCAAGTCACAATCTTCACAGCCACATATATGGAGCCTGGCCTCCTTTCATCTCTCCCAGACAAAAACACAAAGATACTATCTTCTATGCCTGAAATCCATTTCTCTGTACCATTAGGGTTTTGAAATGGGGTCCTTCAGAGGACCTGCGGGCCTGGAATCATCAAAGCCTATATGTTGCTGAGTGATTCACCTGCATGACTGTTTTCCGCCCACATTCTGGCCGAAGATAAATGAAGGAAAACTGGATACACAGATTAACAGGATGGTTTTAAACCAGTGAACAGGATTGGTTTGTTGACATGTTTTTGAACATTCAAAATAAATACCCATAAAAACCTTGCTCCTTTAATTACATTACAGGTGCATCTCAATACATTAGAATATGATGGAAAAGCCAATTTCCAGTAGTTCAAGTCAAATAGTCCCAACCAAGTATTGAGTCATATAGATGGACATTCTTTTCAGAGGCCAACATTTCCATATTAAACATACTCTGTAAAATTGGTCTTTTCTAATATTCACATTTTTTGAGGTAAATGTAAATGTAAGCCATAATCATTATAATTACAAGAAATTAGATACATTAAAACATGAAATGATTAATTCTGTGTGTAATGGATCTATAATGTGTTATATACACTTTTTGAATTGAATTACTGACATAAATACACTTTTCTATGATATTCTAATTTATTGAGATGCACCTATATTATTGTAATGCCTTTCTGAACAGCACCTTAATTTACATCAGAACATACTCATCTTGAACAGCAAAAGCAATAAGAAAACTGTACAGTACACTTAGAGTACAGTGATATATTTCTCCACATGAACACAAGATAGACGGACATGTACTTTAAAAAAGGAAAGAGAAATAGCAAATTGCACAAAGATAACTGCTATATCAATATGTGGCAGGTTTAGAAGCAATACCATTGTTCCCTGGGAGAGGAGAAAAAAGAGAAAGCCAGCTCTATTTCCACTGCTGGGAATGCCGCTGATGCTGCGTTGTGTTCCACATGGCTGCCCGCCTTCACCAAACTGACAGCCACAAAAATGAGTGTTTACTGCTCTCCGGTGGAACAAGATAAGCCCACAGATGGGCCTCTCCACTCCAACAGGTCAAGAAGAGAGCCACCTTAAAGTGGCAGAAGGCTGGATGAAGTCTATGAGGGGGGGCAGGACGAGTGTGGGCATAGATAGGGAGATTTAGAAAGCAACTGGCAACATTTGAAGCAGGTCAACATGGTGCAAGTGCTTCTGACCAACACGTGCTTATCACGAGAAAGCTCTGTAGGATAAGCTCAACATTATCTGCCATGTCATGCTCCAATTCAGTTTTTGCATTACATTTCCCTGCACTATTCTCATTACACACAGGTGGTTACTGAGACCAGCATAACAATTCAAGGATTTATTGTTTGTATCAGAATGGTGTCTGAAACCTTTGAACTGCTGACATTGTCCATTGAAATGGGATGTGTAAATGAGATATTACAAGAGAGAGAAACAGGAGAACTAATTAATATGTAAAATGCAAACACATGCATTTAAAAAGAATATTTCATGCAAATCTAATAAACAAATGTATTTATAATATCTTCACAATGTGCAGAGTTTACAAACAGTATTAACCTCTTACCATCCAAGCTCATTTTATATTGAGAATTGGGGGGTTATGGGCAGTGGATGTTTAGGGGGAGATAGCAGGTCAACAATAAATGCCACATATAGAAGTGGTGACATCATCTGAAAGCTGTGAACCTGGAGATTAATTTGAGATGCAGCTCAGCACTGTGATTCAAGTTGTTCTGTTCAAAAATATTGAATAAACATGACTTAATTAATTATTGAATTAATTAAACCTATTAAGGTGTATGAGGGTTCATAACATTAATATTCCTCCCTTTGAAGTCCATTTCAACCATGTTCAACTATGTCCCATAAGTTGCTTTTGGGTTGATACCATTTGTAACACACATTTGGTGCTGAACTATGCAATTTTATACATATTGAGAATGGATAAAAATATTTAAAAATATAACATCAATATGCCAAGACCTTTTGAACAACAAATCACTCATTCTGTGATTTGGGTTAAAAAAAACTTTGGTAATTTCCGAGATTTCTGTGTTTTCAGCGTTTAGATGACAGGCACTTCTGTTCCTTTAACTGCTAAGAAACCCCGTTACTATAGCTAGGAAAACTGCACATCCTCTGAATGATCTAGGTCTCTAGTTTGTGGTTGTAAAGTTTCATGAGGCTGTGATTATCCTAGAGGTCACAGCAGCTCATTTTATACAGTGAGGTTGAGACTCAAGAAATGCCCTCACTGCAAAGAACTGGCTACTACTGATGATTGACAACATCCCACATGAAGAACACTGGGCGATACCCAATTTATGTAATTCAAAGCGCGTTTAGGGACCCCATTATGCACAATTATTCAAATACAGAAATAATAGACGGAAGCAGTAAATTTAATGCATGAGAAAAACTATGTGGCTTTTGCCCTAAATTGCATGTTGTCAGTATAAAGGCATAGGCATGTCTGTAAATATGAGACCCAGAGAACCCAGAGAGTATTTTCCTTCAGATAGCATGATGTCAGAGGTCACATGACCGCTTTGAAAATCAGCATGAAACATCAAAAATTAGCCTAACTTTGCAGCGTTATTTCGACAACTTCCCGACACGATATCACAGGATACTGACATGGTGTTACTAGTGGATTCCTTACATCTTTTAGCTTCATACGATACTAGTATCTCCAGAATACTCCAAAAATTGAGCACGCTACAGCCTCCAGAAGTAAATACAGACGGCCCGCTATTAGAATGGTAACAGGTTTTGTCTGGTGATGTGCTACCATTATGTTAAATGTTTGGTTTAAGCACAACAATGACTTGGTTGAGGCTAAGAAACAATGATTATACCAAACTTACTTTGCTGCTGACAGACGAGAGTCATTATTCAGTCGGTCACTGACGTGTAATGTAGGACATTTTAGACTTCTGAACAATAAAATATGCTCCCATTTTCTTGTGTTGTGTCAGAGGTAATTTGCATTAAGTTGAACTTTACTCAACTCTCCATTGTTGTGCTGCCTGGTCCCATTTAGATATCTGACACTAAACATCCTGCAGCTTCCTGTCTGTTTGTAGCTGCGTGTCTAAAAGCACTGTCAGGCTGTGTCTACCCAGATCCCACATATGAACGTGGTCAATAAAAGAATGACCAATAGAAATGATGGCCAGAACTATGATAATAATGTCCAAACTTCAAGGGATTCACATATCATAATAAACCCCACTGCAATAATCTATGACTCTCCATCATTTCATACTGCAGCATTACATAATTACAATATGTTCTTGTTATATGAATTTGAAATATAGGTATTTGAAAATAGATGAGTAGGAATGGGACCAGTTGTAACAAATTCAGCTTTAACCTGAAGCTGTCACAACATAGAGCGGGGAGGGGTGCACTCAGATGTGCTTGTAGCTGTTTGAGGAATCAGGCAGCCTGACAAGTGTGAAATTTGACTGAAGCCACTGGAGTGGAACGGAAAGGACTGTCAACATCCAGTGACTCAGAGAGCAGAGGGAGCCCAGATGAAACACTGGAGCTGTAAAGACCTTTGAACTTAAGATAGAAAGGGACACTGGAGGCAACAAGGGCACTCAGTGGGAAAATAAGCCATACGCTGATGTCTTACAAGGTTCCAGTCTTGTTTCACCAGCCAGAATGGAAGCGATCCTTGATTTCCCAAGTGCAATTTTTAATCACTGAAGTGTGAGAGAAGGATAGCCACAGGGATTAATCTGAGAGAAAAACAAACAAACAAGCCGGTTGTATGTTTAGGGGAGAATTTAACTATCATCTCCAACAGTAAAGCAATTAGAGTAGTTTGTTTAGAAGTGGAATGAAAAGAGGAAGTATCTCACTCTGGCCTGATTAAAATACTCCCCCACTAAGCAATCTGCATATCAGTGCAGTGACCAGAATAATTCAAATATTTGAATTAGGCGCAAAGAGTGGGCGGCATGTAGAAATTGCTTTTGAATTATCAGGAGCAGAGAAAGGGAAAGAGGGAGGCTTCATCTGCCTTTTGTCTAAGAGGAACCTGTCGACGGCAGGATCAAGTGTGTGGCTTCCTGTCTGTCTTATCAGGTCGTCCGAGCAGCACTACCTGACGATTTCCCCAACCCATGGGAGATAACTGACAGCAGACAACTGCTGATTCAATCGGAGATGGGCATGCAATCTTGCCCCCTCGAGTTTCTCATCTTGCTGCGACAGGCAGTCACACCGAGGGGAGATAACAAGAAGGGAAAGCAGAGTCGGGGAACCCTGCTGCGGTCTGTGTGGATACATTTCTCTCAACAGTTGCATGCCGGTTTAATCAGACAGTGATGAAGTACAGCTGAAACAAAAAGCTGGAAGAGGACAGCAAGATGGAGAATAGATGTCGGTGTGACAGCTGCACCAGCACAGACAACTTGTATAAATGCAGTGTCAAAATAAAAGACAGCATATGTAGCAACAAGGAGCTCCTGCTTGTGTTGTTTTGTAAAATTAAAACCTGAACATCTTTCTGGTGGGACGTTTGATTGTCATTTCTGATTTAAAATTGATTTGGTCAAAGCTGGTGTGATATTTGATATTTTGAAAGTGCATTTTAAAACAGATTTAATACATTATATGGAAATAATATATCTATCTATAAAAGCAAGAAGCGTCTGTGTGTGTGTGTGTGTGTGTGTGTGTGTGTGTGTGTGTGTGTGTGTTAGTCAGAAGGAGCTCAGATTTCGTATGTGGCTTGCACATGGCACGAAGGTGTGCATCCTCGATTTTGAAGATTTTTGAGTTAATTTTTCAAAATATCATTATTTTTGTATGACGTGTTGGGGCATTGCACTGTCTCCGATCGGACGCCTTTTAGAGGAGCTCCGCCCCATTGTGTGATAGGCCTACACCTGGTCAGTAACACAATTTACTCTGGATTTCCACCCTGACTCATCTCATCTGGAAGTCTATTTAACCTACCTGTCTTTGAGAGTTTTAAAGTGCACTACAAGGTTCGATTTTCCAATAATATTCCAATAGTTTCTAGCGAATATCAATGTTCAATGTGTATGTGCTGGATGGTGTGGTACCTTATATAAAGTAAGTGTTTTATGGAGTTGCAGACGTTGTAGAGTAGCATGTAATGTACAAATACATACTTCCTACAGGCACTGCACTAGTTTAGATAATTTAAGGGTAGCTGGAATATTCCATGTCTGGCTTTTTGTCTACAAAACATCCCATTTAATACATAAGTATGTCTCTTACTTGTACTTACTTACTTAATACTTTTTAAAAAATGCTGATTCATTTTCTAAAACACCTGGAATCTGTAGTTTAACTAGTTACTAACAGCTTGGTCAGTGCCCCTTACAGTCAGACTCAGATGCCTTTAGCACAACAGGCTTTCCATTAACTCCACTGTAAACCCATCTGCAACAATATTGGACACTTAGAGGAATGGATCTAATATAAGGTGTGAAAAGGTCTACTTAGGGTGGATTGGTCAAAGAAACCACTTATTTTAACCCATGAGATTGGTGTACATGTCCTGTGTCAAAACCAAGAGTCAATGTCATTATAACATACGTATGAATTAACTTCAGTCAGTAGTTATGACACAATATTTTAAATCACCTTTGTCAGTTACATTACTTCTGACAAGTAGTAATAGCTATTAGCAAAGTTTATTTCAACAGGAGGAAATACAACATTTTATGGAGGCTATTTTCAGCAGCGGATTAATCCACATTTGGTGCTTTAGTGAATATTTGGGGCAGCAGCTCGGTTTATGTGGGACAGATTCAAAATAAACCATAGTGTGTGTTCATGGTAATGGAGGAACATCCAGTCATCCAGTGCAACAGAGTGGCTGATGATGTCTTTTAAACTACAACAATAGAGCTCTATGGCACTGAGGAAGAAGAAAAATAATTTGATACACAGTACGTGTTAGTAGATAAATTCACTGTTGGTTTGGCTCTGCACATGGGATTTGTTGAGAATAAGAGAAATACAGCATATCATCATATCCTTTAAAATCAAATCAAAGATGGGCGTTTGGGAGAAACCTCCAACAGCTATAACCTTAACGATCAATTAATCAATTAATACACACTCCAGTATGTATAATAACATGCATACATAGGGAAAATAAAATTTAGGGAACCCCACTACTCAAGCCCATGAGGGTTTTTTGGGCTTTCCTGGCATGTCTTTATTTTTATTTCAATATGTATATGGAATATATAAACTGTATTATTGTTGTTATTATGTTATTTTCTTTCTTTTAAAACTGTGCCAAATAAAATCAAAATACAGCATATGCAAAAGCCTGTTTTGATAACGGACGCTTTATTTTGAAAGGACGGAAAGAGACTTCCTGTTGATCGTAAAAAGACAACAGTAATCTTTCATGTCGAAGCATGTTTTGTGCTTAAATAAGTTTTGGATCAAATTAAACTTAAACAAACACAAGGTTTGATACAGTAAGTTAGGTTTGCTCCAGTTAATACTGTTGTGTTTCTGTTTGATTTATAATTGTTTTTACACTTTTCAGCTTTCATACGGCCGCAGAACTGAACGCTCGGCGTGTTTCAGTACATTGATACCGATACACAGTCATAGATAAAATTAAAATACACAGACCAATAAAATTCCATGTGATCGACCAAATTCTTAACGACCATCAATTGATCAGCAATTAATTATTTCGTCCCTAGTTCAAATACAGAGAGAGCCTGAGAACATTAGCACTATTAGATGTTAATGCTGTCTGTTCAGTGTTCCCCTCAACATTTAATGCACCACTGTTAGTTGTAGCTAGCAAGCAACATTAGCATCAAACACATGTGGATGCAAAATGTAGGTGTATCATAGTTCAGCCACTGATAGATCCCAGAAATCATCTCCCATGTCTTTTCTCCATGGTCCATGCATTGAAGTTGCAGGACAGACAGATCTAAATGCATTTTTAGTAAATGAGCAAAGGTGTCACATGGTGTGAAGGCATGTTCAAATTTGATGTCCAGAATTGAGACTGTTGAATACCCTGTCCCAAAAAGTAAAAAACTGAATTGAATTTAAACTTAAAATTTTATACAGCACAAATTGAAAAGTAGAATTAAAGCAGTAATGCATAAAAATGTGGAATATGTTTAAGTTCATTAAAGAGCTGATGCTGTATGTAGAGTAGTAGGAAAAGTGCAGAATCATGGAATCATCAGAAAAGAGAAAAAATGATAGAAAATGATGGAAATTGAGTCAGCTCTCTCAAGTTAGCAGAGATGTATCAGTGACCTTCTGTTAATACACAATTACTATTTTAAAAAGACAAAAAAAGAAATCAACAAATAATGTGTTAGTAGTAGGACACATTGTGGAACACAGTGTGTGAACTTTGTGTTGTTAGTTTTAAAAATGTGGTCATATGTGCAATAAACTGTTGGTTTTTTTCTTCTTTTCTTCCAGAATGCTCTGGTTACCAGTTAACATTAAGGTCTATGGGGGAATTACTTGCAGTTCCTGACTCACTGAGGGGCCCAAAGCAAAACGCTGGAGTCCATTTGTAACCTGTCTATGACAAGCACAAAGTCTCACAACTTCGAAGGCAGAAAGTTTGAATGCTCCTCTCTGCTCCAGCTCTGATGTCATCTCTGAACCACTAGCTCTGAACATTCCTTGCAATACACACTCATGTAAAAATGTAAAAAAAAAAAAGCTTTTTTACAAAGCTCCAAATAAGGTTAAATATATAAAAAATGTTTTCCAAAATATCTGAAAGATTGGCTACATTTTAAGGTTTCAATTGGTCTTGTGAGTAATTAATGCGTGAAAAACTGTCAACAGAGTTCAATTTCTGTCATGTTTCCAATTAATTTGAATGCAGGGGAAAAATCCATAATATGTGGAATATATCTTTAAAATTATGAAAGTTGTAATCAAGAAAATAAAATATAAATATCTAGAAAAAGTAGTCTGGATGTCCTAATTGAGAATTATGATCAAATTGAATATGATGATGTTTCTACAATAAAAAATGTGTAAGATGTGAATAAAAACCAATAATGATTGTTGGAGTAGAGTAATAATACTACTGCAGCATTACCAACTAGTCTCCTGCACAGATAATTATTAATATTATCATTCTATACTATGTAACTGTCATTTTGATTTTAGAATCTGTTTGCTGACAGATACGCAGATACTAAACTGCATGCCCGAGCTTTGAGTCCCTTAAAAATTGTAAGAAGCCAATTTAGTTCTTGCTGTATTTTTAGAATGTTGTTTGCCTTTCCTCATACAATACTCAATAGTTGTTGTGTTGTTGTTACTGGTCTGTATCCCTCTTTGCCAAAACAGTCTAGCAGCTGACATTTTACATTCAAACATCATAACACTGCAGTGCTTCAACTGCAATGACTACGTCCTTAATTCATGCCAGCAAAGTTTTGGGTCTAGCTCAAGAAAGCAAACACAATTACCAAATCAATTATGTTCCGCTGATTACTCTTGATTAATAATTATGGAGCTCGGGGCCCGCTCTCTTTTAACATTAATTCAATAAGCTTGTTTGTGCACAGTGCTGGCTTGCTGCGTCTGATTGGTGGATGGAAGGTTGTGCAGGTGCAGGTCCTCGCTCTGTTTCCTGTCTCACTGACAACAGGACTGGACTGGATCACTTCACAGTACTAAAGGTTAGTTGTCCCAGTACTTTTATGTGACAAAACAATAATCAACAATGGATTAATAACAACTTATATTAATGTATACCTTACATGTAAAGGTATTTTTTGTGCAATTTTGTGATCACAACATTGTACATCTTTGTAACAACAAGATCTCCAACCTTAACCCATTAAGGCCTAAAACGCCTGGAAAAAAAGCCTGTAAAACCTATGGGCGGTTTTAAAATAACCCCCTAAAACCTGAAGTTTTCTGGAAAGATTTTTCAGCCTCTGTAGCAGATAGAAATGAAATTCAGCTTGTACCTGTTATATCTTCCCTCCGCTATAGTATTCTTCCGCCATGATTTCAAAGTTCTGGAAAAGTCCCATGTTGCATTGCGACACTCCCACATGTATTCTGATGCATTTCAGTGCATTCTTTTGGCCTGTAGCGTATAAGCATTTGTCAAAATGACATATATGAGCTCATGATACAGCAAATTGTTCAAAAAACGGTTTGTGGTTGTAAAAAAGGCTGCAGTTTCTGTGAATTTAGGCTTCAAAACCACTGAGCTAGGTCTAGGGAAAAAAAGTTCCTGGTAAGGCGTCATAAAAGACAGTAAACAGTAAATAGATGTATGTAAATGGTGAAGTGAAGAAGGATGAACCACAGAAGTTATGTAAAAAAAACATATAAACATAAAGGTGATTTATATTTTTGCTGCATGTACAAACAGCTTATATTGACATGTCTGAGGGGAGTCTGCTTTGTAAATATTATACAGATTAAATGGAGAGTTTTTTAAAGAGCATAGTTCCCATTTCCTAAGAATATTAATAAATGTTAACAGAGCAATAAGTTATAACAGTAAATGTAGTTCCATGTAGGTTTTTCTACAAACGGGAGATATTTTGGTTTGTAGCAGGAAGTGTCGTCATAGTTGTATATTGTAAACTTGCATGTTGATCTCCAGCGAGGGTTACACTCAAAAAAATAATACTGCATATTAATTAATTCAATCAGTGCAACATTTTTACACTTAAAAATATTGAGTTGATTTGAAAGCTCTCAAATCGGTTAAACAAACATGAGTAATGAGTAAATGTAAATAATATTTTCAAGTACGTCTGAATGAACTGACTTGGCTCAATGACCACATAAATTGAGTAAATGTACCTGAAATATTATGTTAACCATATGGAAAACTGAGTAGAAATCACTAAACAAACTCAGTAAATATAATTGAAAACATTTGTAGGATATAACTGCAAATTTGCTTACGATTTACTTTAAAAAATGTGTTGTACTGACTGATTTTATACTTATTGTACACTTATTATTACAAATATTTAAACCATGTAATCTGTGAGTCAACATTCATTTATTTTGAAGAAGTAAACTTAATTTATATATAGATATTTTACATAAAGATTCCTGCTGGAGCTCTACTAATGAATTTTGATGTAGTCAACTCAAATACTCATCATGATGATATTCAGCATTTTTATTTAGTATGCATACCTTTATATAATTGTCACATTTACAGGCTTCTTGAATCATTTTCATTTATACTGTCTTTAATTTCAGTGATGCTAGGTTGTTGAACGAATTTTAAGTCAACGTATCATCATTATAAAGGTCAGAAATACAATTTTGTAATAAAGACCATCCAAGGAACACAGAGTGAGATTCACTCAATATAGAACTGGAGGAATCTTTGAACACTGATAATTCCATTCAAACTTTCAATTTCACCAATGACTATACATTGAAAATGATATTTAGCCAAGCAACATGTTCCATCAACCTTTATTTAGGCTTCGCCCTGTCCAGCTTTTGAAAAATCTTTCAAAATGGAGGAAACAACAAACATCTGCTTTCTGACCTTCTCTACCAATGGGAATAAACCAATTAGAGTGAATGTCAGATTCATGTTCTTTTCAGTTTGGCCTGGCCTTGGCTTTATATTTATTTACAAAGATTATCATAATGAGGAATTTATCAAACATAATCCATCAGCAGTAGAGGATCACCTACCCTAAAGGTATTAGCTTTGACTCTTGCCTTCAGACTGTATGTGGCTCAGACTAAGTGTTCCCAGTTTACTGGTTTCCTTCAACAGTAGGGGAATAAATGGTAAATGGACCTGCACTTATATATCGCTTTTCTAGTCGCTTTGCGACCACTCAAAGCGCTTTTACACTACAGACTGCGTTCATTCACCGGTTCATACTGGTGGCAGAGGCTACCCTAAACGGTGCCACCTGCCACCATGCTGGAATCAATGAACAAAACAAGAATAAAAATTTAAAGTACACCCTCATTACACCCATGTGCATGTATGCCAATCACTATGGACAAAATGAGATTTCCAGGCTTGAACTTTGCTCTTTCCTTGAGAGAAAGGATGGTGGTCATTGGATTCGGTCAAGTCAAAAGGGTTCATCTGCCATTGGGTATTAAACTTTAGCAAAGTAGTAATTCTAGCTTTGTTAGGACCTTCAATCAAATCAAAATCAATCAATCAAAATTACTTTATTTATCCCCACGGGTAAATTCAGTTAGTCTGGTAGAATCTCTGTTAGAATGAGACAGCCTGATGGCTGAAGGATCTTTTGTATCTCTCCGTCCTGCAACAGAGAGAGAGGAGCCGTCCACTGCTGTTTTTTTGCCCCATAAAGGTTTTGTGTAGCAGATGATCTGGGTATTTCAAGATGGCCTGGAACATGTTGACAGGTCATCTCTCCACCACCTCCTCCAGTGTGTCCAACATGGCTCCAACCACAGAACCAGCTCTTTAGACCAGTCTGTCCAACCTCCTTCATCTCTGTGTGTGATGCTGCCTCCCCAGCAGACTGCAGCATAAAACAACACACTACCACCACAGACTGATAAAACATCTGCAGCATCTTACTGCAGATGTCCAGAGATCTGAGCTTCAAGAAGAAAAAGAGGCAACTCTGCCCCTTTTTGTAGAGAGCGTCTGTGTTTAGGGACCAGTCCAACTTATTATCCAGGTATACACCTAGATACTTAGAACTTGTCACCACCTCCATGTCCACCCCACATGTATTCACTGGCTGAAGGGGGGCTTGAACCTGCAGAAATCTATGATTATTTCCTTAGTCTTTGAGGTGTTCAGTAGGAGATAGTTCTTGTGACTCCAGTCACTGAAGGCTTTTATCAGATCCCTATATTCAGATTCCTGTCCATTCCTGTTCAAGGATCCAAATGGAGTTTTGTGAATTTAAGGTAGTTAGTTTTTCCCTGTCATTAGTGTTCCCCATCTTAGATTAGCTGCAATACTGACCTGATGGTGGTAGACAACATATCTAGAGACAAAAATCATCTTCATGAATATTCACAACAAATGGGATGACTTCTCTGGCCTCTAATTACTAGACGTACCTTGATCTGAAACACCTTGGACCCCTGGACTTGTGCACTGATGGGCTGACAGACAGAGGGCCGACCAACACTGCCATTATTATATCAGTACCAAAAAAAAAGGGTAACGCTTTATATTAAGGTCCTTGTAATAACCATTAATTAACAAGTAATAAGGCCCTTGTAAGTCCTTATAAGATGCTTATTAACATTATTGTGTGTTTATAAGCTTATATAAGTGTTAACAATGGCATTACAAACACCCATGACCCACCCATTATGTCTTTGCCATGCCTTTATTAATCTTATTTTGTTTGCTTATTGATATTAAAGTATACTTTATTGCTCATCTATTATAAGTTAATTTTAAGTTAACTATGCTTTTTGCAACTACCGGATCTAAAGCAAGAACAATGCCTTATTACTTGTCAATTAATGGTTATAAAGGACCTTATTATAAAGTTACCAAAAAATGCCCTATTAAAAAAAGTATCACTGGAAATCAGCAGTAAAAGATCTATTACTAAATGCATGATTTGTAGCTTGTAAGTGGTAATGATACATGTGTCTACACAGGCCAGCATGCTGGCAGAGCAATAGCTCGTCTGTGTCCACACAGGATGTAAGCTCTTCTGACAGCATTCAGAGGCCAACACCCAATCACTATAGTCATAGTACATAACTCAAGAAAATAGACTTGAAGCATGAAACGCTTTGTATCTATAGAGCATAATGCAATGATTTGAAATCTTTCTCTTTTTGACTTACATTAAATGAAATACAGTAGAAAGACAAAATGTTTAATGTCAGACTAAGAGAGACCAAAAATAGTTGAATATTGTAACAATTTGTACGAAAAAGCCTGATTTGATTGCCAATCTCACAGTCAAACCCTGGGGCTGGTGGAAAACGGGGTTATAAAACAAAGTAATTCCATTCAGGCGATAGTGTCTCATTTAAAAGAATACATGTTATAATCAGAGCACGCACAAGAACAAAGCAAGCATAAGCAGAGCGCTTTTTTAAATCTATGATTCCCTGATAAAGGCACCAGGGCTGGACTGTCACAGTGGGCCCATGTGCCTTTTGAGTAGACAACAGGTTTTTTTATTCTTCTTTTTTTCTGTCTGACAGCCCATAAAACAGTAGATCAGCCCAGTGGTTACTGTTCTACATTGACACTGGGCTGGCCCAATCACATCTTCAAACTGTCTTTAACTGCCACTTTTTGAATGTATTTGTCATGCTTCTTGTTAATATTCCTTGATTCCCTCTTACTCATTACACAGCTTAACCCTTTATCGGGCGAAGAAATATATTTGGTAACTTCAGTGGCTATCAAAATGTCTCTCCATGTCTCTCTGTGAGGTCGTAGAACCACATGAATTTGTAATATTTCGAGAAAAAAGTTGCAAATTTACGAGATTAAAGTGGCAAATCTACAAGAAAAAAAGTCGCAGATTTAAGAGATTTAAAGTAGCGAATCTGCGTGAAAAAAGTCGCAGATTTACAAGAAAAAGGTTTTTTTCTCGCAGATTCACCACTTTAAATCTCATAAATCTGTGCATTTTTTCTCGTAGATTTGCCACTTTAATCTTGTAAACTTTTTTCTCAAAATATGACCCCCCTCCCCCGGGTCTGTATGTTTTTTTTTACACATTCTGGCAGTATGGAATATCGAACATCCTCTAGAGTTGAAATTTGGAATTTGCAAGTATTTTAATGAGTGCCCTATTAAGGGTTAAGCACTACAAGGGCTCATATCAGGTAAAACTGATGTGCAGGCCGGGCATGTACAGGCATGTGGCACAGTGAGGAGACAGAAAAGTTTCTGCCTGAAAATTCACGTGGACTGTTGGGTGAGTGGGCGACAGAAGCAGCTCATCAGCTTCTATGGACAGCATTACAGAAGCAAAGAGACCAGAGCGGAAGTTAACAGAGGAAAATAAGAAGAGAAAAGGAGAGAATGGCCGAGCAAGAGGCCGCGGCACAAAAATAGGCTCAATCTCCCACTGGCTTTTAGAGAACATTGTGAAATAAAATGAAGCAAGACAGACATTGAGGCAAGTAGATTTCAAACTAGCTTATGTTAGACAAATTGATAATTGTCCAATTAAATAATAAAAAGCAAAGGGGTGATGCCAGCATATCATACAGAGTGGTGATTTGTTGTGAGGATATTATTGAAACCAAACCCAGCAGAAGAAACGCTCCACAGCGCCGTGTCACTGCTTCTCTGCCAGGGAAAACCACTCGGACACACACTGGCTGGTTTTGTAATGAAGTAATTAGTGGGGCTCCTATAGTTTGATTACCTGTTATAAAACATTACCCTCTTCCATTTCCTAATGCCTAGTTGTATTTCTGTGGTTATGCTGGTGGAAGTAATTAAAAAGTTGTGTAACACATTGAGCTAAGATAGTAGCCTACAGTAATACTCTAAAGTAACTCATTACTCTCATATTTTTTCTCAGTTCTGTCATCTTAGCAAGCAACCAAGCTCCTGTCTACAACATAACCAGCTAACACTGTAGCATCAAATGAGGTCAAACACTGTTTATTGACTTAAGCATAGGGGTGGGCAATATGGCCCTAAAATAATATCACGATATTTCAGGCTATTTTTGCGATAACGATTATTCTTCACGATATTACGAAATACTTAAAAAGATATAGAAAATATGATTTTTTTTAGTCTGTATAAATGAATAAAAATCTAAAATGTAGTGTGAAGTGCAAATTTCAACAGTTGCCAAATACAAAAAAAATTACTCTTGACTCTTGAGTATGAGCAAATAATAAAACTAACCATTTAGGGGTTCCGGGGGGCATATTTTAATGACATTTTGTAAAGGAGAATAAAGGTTCTTGTATGTTTTATTTAAGGCATCTTATTTTGACAGTCTTCTTGTAAGTTCTGTGGTGGATTCTGTTAACACACCGTGCTTTTATTTTGAAAGCTGCATGTGTTTAGTGACAGAGAGTAAGTAGCTTTTTGTGATTAAAACAACTTTAATTGTTAGCCTTACGCCACTACATCAAGAATTAGGAATGTTGCCAATATCATGATACGCATTTTTTTTTAACCATAAAATAAATATACCGATATTATTGTGAATGATACGATATGGCACACCCCTACTTAAGCATATATTCTAACAACTAGTATTGTTCATATCTACACTGTTTTTTTTTTCTGTTTTAGAGTTGCTCACTCAGAATGTAAAATAAGAACTATGAAAACAAAAGGCCCCTCGTCAATGAGTCACAGGAGAAGTACAGAGGAACATCACTATGTGGAAGGAGAAGAAGACTAGATTACTTACAGGCTGAATAAATAATTCAGATTGCAGCATCAGCAAAGTACATTTTTATGAAGCCTCAGAAGACAAGGTGACACCTGCGAGAAAAACATCTCTCTCTCTCCTTTGTTTATGGGGAAAAAGTTAGTTCAAGTAGCTGAATAGTTTTATTTTTTAAAATAAGAAATGCTAAAGAGAGAAAATAAATATTAATGCAGAAAGTCAAAATGAGGTCACATGAGTGCCCAAAGGACTGCAAACATCATACCAAAATATTTTCTTAGTATTTTTCATATGTCTTAAAATGAATGGAAAGACAGTCCGACTCTGCAGTGTTGTGTGATCCAGATACTCTGGAGTGGAGAGCTGAGTCACTGGAGAGCTTTGTCAATTCAGTATGTTATCTTCATTCAGTGTGGGAGGGTCATTGCAAAAAAAAGTCAGTCTTAAGGTGTAGAATAAAGAGCACCTTGTTTTGAGCACAGAATGGACCCACATGACACCTCAACAACTTTTGTTTTCAGTTAAACATTGGCTCATTGTATACTGTAATTACACATTTTGTAACTGTATTAATAAACTACCATAGAATTGTACGCAGGAGAGTACACGGTTTCGTTCTTTTAGTGTCTTTGTCTTCTTCACGGCTTTTTCATGGCCTGTGCTACCTATGAAAAATGTCATAAATAAAATATTTGAAAATGCACAACCAGTCGCGGGGAGATAACATGCATGATAGACTTTGATACAAAACCATGCTCACCACTGACAGCAGAACGCAAAGCAAGTACATGACAAAGAAAGCTTCGTCACATACTGCCAATGTAATTCGGGCAAACTGCAGAGCCACAATGTAACAAATCAAAATGATTCAAATGAGTCAATCATCAAAGGCTTTGACAAAAAATGTCCATTGTATTGTATCGAAAATCACAATTATTCAGAGTGACAGTGGTGCTCATCACAGTTAAATCTTTCTCCGGCAAGCAAGAGTATATGACGGATGGATGGATAGATGGATGGATCTAATATTAGAGAGACAAAGAGAGAGAGAGAGAGAGAGAGAGAGAGAGAGAGAGAGAGAGAGAGAGATTAGGTTAGATTGTATGAATGATAGATTAATTGTAATTCAATGATTGTAAATATTGCTTTCTTTTATTTTTATTAGTTTTTCTTTTCCTAATTCCTTTAAAATGAATGATAGAATTATAATTAATTTATTGTAAACATTGCTTTCCTTACTGTTATCTTTCTTTTTTTCTGATGCTTGCTTTGGAAATATGTACAGTGTTACGTCATGCCAATAAAGCCAATTGAATTGAATTGAATTGAATTGAATTGGATTGAGAGAGAGAGAGAAAGAGAGAGAGAGAGAGAGAGAGAGAGAGAGAAAGAGAGAGAGAGAGAGAGAGAGAGAGAGAGAGAGAGAGGTGCATGGTACTGAAAAGGAGGAGTTCACAGACATCCCCATGCTTTTTGTGATTGCAAATAAATCTGTAGAACCTTATTTATTTGCCCCATGTATAACAATCCTCAGAAGCAAAACAACATGGAAGGTAATGAAAGGGAGGGCTGCTGTTTGGAGCCGTCAGCTGTTTCTAAGTGTCTCCTGCTAACGGAGCGACGCCTGCGAGCTAGTTCAGGCAGGCAACTGGAGCTGTGCTGCTATACACATGACATGCCTCACTCCTCATACATCCTCCACCAGAACACACCCTCTATTCAATCTGGCGGTCTATTTAAACAGAGAATAACCCTCAGCTCTCCCTCTGCCTGCCAATGCTGCTGCTGCTGCTGAATCTGTACTGCTGCTTGCTATCTCAGCGTCACCAGTAGGCTCTGAATGGGAGAATATACATATCCATCACTCCTCAACACCTCATGAACTGCCTTGAGGAGTGATGAGATCGGAGACTAGACGCCAAATCTAACATGTTCTGCCGTTGCAATACACATTTATAAAAGGTGAGCTGTCTGACTGAACTGAATTAATCAGAATCTTTCAGAAAGTGAAAACTAGTCTCTGCTAGTGCTTGCTTTGTTCTTGTGTGCTCTGATTAATAAATGTATTGTTTAACTTTATGTAATCAGACACTGATACACACATAAAGCATCCCTATATAGCCTGAATAACATGATCCTTTGTTTTATAATGTTAATTATTATGTTTCCTCATCACAATGACTCAACAATATACAAATATGTAAGAGAGAGAGAGAGAGAGAGAGAGAGAGAGCAGTATAGTAGAGAGTAGAAATAAACTGTTTATGGTTGACAATCATACATTAAATATAGTGAACAATTTCCTTTCCTGTCTTTTATTATTTAAACCTGAAGTCCAGGAGATTTTGGTTCTAATTTGTCAACTTCCTATGCATTAATTTCTGTCTGTTTAGCATCTTTCAGTCTGTCCTTACATCACATGCATGGCTCCTTTTTCTCCACACAAACTTGGCTATCAGTCTGATTTTTCATTTTATTTTAATTAAAAAAGTATAAAGCTGACAGGAACCGAAAATACAAACAAAAGACACAGGTTTCCATGGAAATGTACCTTTTTTTAAACCATTTGTACACACAAAACAGCAGAAAACATAATAATAACTATTTGCATGTAAACTAAAAATAGTAATAGTTTTCAATGTAGAAAGAAAATTCACATTTTAAAATTGGTCTAGAAACATAAATGGCACTCCTATGATTGCACTTTCAACTGGATTTCTCAACTTGTCTACATATCATATATAAATAAAGTTATTACTGTAAATAAAATGCATATTTTCAATAAATAGATGGACTCCAGAGGGTTAATTCTTTACTGATTTACTCAGCATTTAACTGATACTCATGAATGGAGAAGTGTAATGTTCTAAAAAGGCAACAACTGACTAAGTTAACGTTTTTAGACTGGAAAAGAGGTAAATATACATGGATGTGGTGCTGCCTTCCAGGTTCTGTGGAGCATGAATAAGACACACTTACAGCTTTAAACACAAACACACACATAGCCCTCACACTGAGGTAATGGAGGCATTACTGTGAGTGATGGGCCACGCCGGGCTCCTCCACTCTATCACCTGCCCATCTCAAAGACATCTCCATTTGCTCACCACACCTCAGCAATACTCATACAGTGAAGAGAAGAAAAAAAAAAAAAAAGAAAATACTTGCACAGTGAAGTACCTCACAGCTATGGCCAGAGAGAACTGAATGCATTGTGTATGCATTCTGTGCCCTGTCATATTTCTGAGCCATCTATTTCTAAGATGTGCTAATCCAATTTCATCTCAGTCCTTCAGCCAGGCTCAGTGCCATGAGCTGTGCTTGGAGCTTCATTAGTCACCTGAATGACAGGTTCAGACATCCACACCATGGCTTGGTATTCTGGTTGGGCAGGCAGCACACACACTGCTGGCTCATCTAAAGCCTGCATGCATTTCTCGCTGCCCGACCACATTAGTGTAGGGTCTGCCTCTGCTCTGCTGTAAGACCAGAAACACCCTGACTTTTACAGACAAGAATCCATCTATGGTAACATCAGCCTAATAGCTTTAAAAACACTGAAATAACAACACCGAGTTCTTTTGCCAGCAGCTTAAACTTCACAAACATCATGTATCGGTTATTCGTTTGAATTTTGTTATTAATATAACCAATGAAATACGTGCCACCAGCCAGCAGAGAGCAAATCAAGGGTTTGCAGGATTCTATTCCAACCAAAGACTAGCACCAGCTGTTCAGTACTCAATTTGTACTGTAAAGTACAAATTGAAATGAAGAGGTGGTGATGACCAAGGTTATAATAGTTTTGGATTTTTCTTTAGTTTTAGTTTTAATTTCGTTGTGAATTTTTGTTTTCAAATTCAGCTAGTTTTAATTTGTTTTTAGAGTGAGCTTTTTAGTCTTAGTTCAGTTCTTATTTTTTGAAAATGCTTAGTTTTAGTTTAGTTTTTATTAGTTTTAGTGTTAGTTTTAGTTTTTTTTTTTAATGGGCTATATGTTGGGTGCCAGATTCAAAGAGGCCATAACATTTTTTGCCTTTATTTCCTTTGGTTTATCCATTTTAGCCCCAATAAGGTTATTAACTCTTACAGTTCCAGGTGATTTGAATTTTGGTTCTAGTGTAGACAAGTCTCAGTAAACATATTTACCATGTGTTGCATGTTAAAATAGAAACACTGAATTATGAATGGAAAAAGTTGACAAAAAAACGAAAACTAAGGACATTTTCACGATAATTTTAGTTAGTTTTAGTTAGTTTTGTAACCACAGAAAACAGTTCCAGTTAGTTATCGTTTTTTTAAAAACTCTAGTTTTTATTTTTATTTCAGTTAACGAAAATGTTTTTTCAATTCTAGTTTTCGTTATTTCGTTAGTTTTCGTTAACTATAATAACCTTGGTGATGACAATGCAACAGAGTAATTCAGAGTAAAGGCCAAACTCGGGTTCCTCTACAGAAACCGTTTCACCTTCACCTCCTCTGCCAAACTCACCCTCATCAAAATGACCATTCTCCCCATGTTTGATTATGGTGACATCATATACAGGTCTGCATACAAAGGTACACTTTCCAAACTTGACACCCTCTACCATTCCGCCATCCGGTTTGCCACAAACGCTCCCTTCAATAAACATCACTGCACGCTATACTCTCTGGTCCACTGGCCCTCACTTCACACCTGTCAAAACATGCACTGGTTTACTTTCATTTACAAAACCCTTCTTGGTCTTACACCCCCCTATCTGCATCACCTATTGCACCCTTTGTCTGTCACACACAATACCCGGTGCTCACTCTACATCCAATTAAAAATGCAGAAAAACCTCCACCTCCATTGGTCTCGCATCCTTTCAGTCTGCTGCTGCCGGTGACTGGAATGCTCTGCAAAAAACCCTGAAACTGGAGCAGCTCATCCCCATCCCTGCCTTCAAAGCTGCTCTCTCAGACATTCTCACTGACTCCTGCAACTGTTCTTATGAACCTGGTCTCACAGGAATCCGTGAAATAGCCACGGATTGGCTTAACTCAAAATCCGTGGAATAGCCACGGAATCACTCAAATTTCCGTGAAACTGACACGGATTTCGCTACAATGCAAGTCAATGACAGTCATATCCCGTGGCTATTCCATGGATATTTTTTCCTATTGGTTTGTTCCAAGTCACGTGACTTTCAAGGTTCTGGATGTCAGAACAAAAAACATGGCGGACAGTTCTCTCATTTTTAGTGAAAAAAATCAATATTTTGACTTTGTTTCTGCATAAAAATGGATTTTGATCACATTTCTAGCGAGAAACATATGTTTTATTTTCTAAATATTCACTCAGTGAATGTACATAATCACTTTGTATGTTGGAATAGCCACGGGATATGACTGTCATTAACTTGCATTGTAGCGAAATCTGTGTCAGTTTCACGGAAATTTGAGTGATTCCGTGGCTATTCCACAGATTTAGAGTTAAGCAAATCCGTGGCTATTTCACGGATTCCTGTGAGACCATGTTGGGTTTTCTACCATGCAATACCGCCTCACACACTTTGTTTTTTCTTCCATATTTCTTTTGTCGACTGTTGTTTGTCTGTCTGTGGTATTGTTGTAATTTATATATATATATATATATATATATATATATATATATATAGCCCACCTCCCCTTCCCTCAAGTGGCTCTTGTCGCTTGTCAGGCCGCAATTGTAAAGAAGAATTTGTTCTTAACCTTTATTTAACCTGCCTGGTTAAATAAAGGTGAATGAAAAATGAATGAATGAACAGCAATGTTCACAAACATGATCCACTTTGGACCATGGATATTTATATTAAATTGAATTCCAGACTTGATGTCATGATTCTTAGGTTGCACTGTTCACAATCACAACCCTCCCATATATTTACATTATCCCCAGTAATGGTTAAAGACCATGCTTGGTTCTTTTACTGTGCACTCTCCTGATCCATAATAGAACCAGTTGTGTGAATGGAAGCTGTGAGCCAGCTGGGACTTTTCACTGGTAAACTGCTGTGTAGCACTTTTGACAGGTTAAAGGTTTTTTCTGTTAACAGCTTCCTTTCCCAAAACAAAAAACTGGCAAAACTCCTCTCACTGGTGGACAGATTATCCATGTTAGTGTTTCTGTGCCTCACATACTGTTTCACCATGCAGCAGTCTCTGGGCCTTAAAGGTGATGCCAGGGTGTTAAAGCAGATTTACCTTTTTAAAGTCTGTTTTAAACCTCTGAAGTCCAGGAGATTTTGGTTGAAATTTGTCAACTTCCTATGCATTCATTTCTGTCTCTGTTTAGCATCTTTCAGTCTGTCCTTACATCACATGCATGGCTCCTTTTTTCAGTCAGATTTTTCATTTTATATTAATTAACAAAGTATAAAGCTGCCAGGAACCAAAATACAAGCAAAAGACACAGGTTTATATGGAAATGTACCTTCTTTTTTTTTTCTTTTCTTTTTTTTTACCATTTATACACACAAAAACAGCAGAAAGAAATACTGAATAATAAAACTGCAAAACAGTCTATTTGCATATAAATCCAAAATAGTAATAGTTTTCATTGTAGAAAGAAAATTCGCATTTTAAAAATGGTCTAGAAGCATAAATGTCACACTGTGAAAGCTCCTGTGATTGCACTTTTCTCAGCTTGTCTACAGTTATTACTGTAAATAAAACAAGTGTATTTTCAATAAATAGATGGACTCCAGAGGGTTAACATGCATATGCATACATTAAAATTATTTCGGTCACTCAGGCCCCGTTCACACGAGGACGGTCTGAACAGAAGACGCAAAAGTGGCGTTGCGTCTTCACTTTTTATTCCTCGTTTAGACGAGCATTTTTGGGAGGAAATCTGCGTGCATACGGTGACGCAAAAGTGTGTGAAATTCGATTGTATGCATGCCAGGCGGCATCACTTAAAGCGATAAGAGCATCTTCGGGCATGCAGAAGTTTTCACGCCACACATTTTCATCAGCTACTCCTTCCACAAAGTTATCCACCATCCACTAGATCTCCCAGGTCTCGTTCACAGCCGTCTGGCTCGCCTTCGACGAATCGCTGCATCCAAAATGTGATAGAGGTCATTCCAGATCCTTCTCTGTTCACTAATACTATCTCTATATATCCTGTACATTTGGTGGAAAGACTCCTGTAAGTTTATTAGAGCTGCCAGAGCAGCTTGAAGGTCCGACGCATGGAAATAATCCCACGTTTGTTTATTTTCCTGTACTGGAGCATGTATGTGACGTAAACACATACGTGACGTGAGCAGATCTGAGCAGAGTTTTGCGTCTTGGCAGTGTAGACGGACACGCTACGGTGGAGCGTATTTAACTTTTCCACTTTGGAAGGTGGTTTCAGATTTTTGCGTCTTTAAGCCCCCAAAACGCTGTCACCGTCTCAACGAAAGGCACTTCCGACAAAATATTTTGTCGTTTTCACCCGCGAGCGTCCTTGTTTAAACGGGGCCTGAGTTGACAAAGTTTCCCTACAAAGTTTTCCCTTCAATTGAACCCTCTGGAGTCTATGATGGTGGCGTCCTGATCAGATCGTGTGACATTTCACAAAAACACTAGGTCACATGGAGCGCTGCTATCAACTTCACTCCAAAGAACAGACGTGAAACTTTCTCCCAGTTTTTGTTTGACATTCCTAGGTCATGTAAAACCAAAGATATGATAGTTTTAATTTGATAGTACAGAAATATTTGAGCGTTGGTGTAACTCTCTGTGTAATTTTGCATATAGTTTGTTTTAAAGAGTTGCAGCTAACAAGGAAAAAACGCTTATAAATATACATGTTTTATGGGACTTTTTTTTGTATATAGTTTTATTATATTAAAATTTTTACCTTTTTAAGTGTTCATACATTTTCAAGTTCCAAAACAGTTCATTGAGCACATTTATGGTTTTTACTGTAGTAAATAGTGTCATTTTTCAACTCAATATGTTGATAAAGTAGGTTAAAGTTAAAATTGATACCAAATATGGGCATAATAAACATTTTTTATGTGGTACATGAAGGGCAAAATCAAAAGTATTCAAAAATGGCCAAAATAGGCTCGGACCCCAGAGGGTTAAGCCACTTTGTTTTAGCTTCGTAACACTGGACTGCACGCTAATGGGCAAGAGTTTCCAAAGATTTTGCCTATCTGATAGTGCTGTAACTAAAGTATTTAACTCTTTGTGCTCCAACATAACAGAGGACTATGTTAACTTCAGTCCCTCCCTAATTGATCATTTGGTAACACTTTACAATAACCATCATTTATAAATGGTAAACAGATAGTTTATTAATGGTTAATCATAATTTATAAACCATATGTAAGCCATTTAGAGTGGTAAATACATAATTGATGTTTAAATAACTACATCATTTATAAACGACAAATAGATGGTATATTAATGTAAGTTTATAGTTACTTTACCATTAACAAACAATTAAATTATAATTGTTAGTTTATTAATAGTTTTAGTTGCACTCATTTTAACATTTTTAACACCATATTAAGTATGTGAATGATTTTGAAATGATTCATATACCTTTAAGAAATTGGTTGAAAACATTTAAAGATCAAATATGTATAGCACTTTGTAAAATAATGTTAACAATGTTAATAATTGGTTTATAAACCATCTATAAACATGACTTAGTTGGTTATTGTAAAGTGTTACCGATCATTTTGTTGGTAGTGCTGCAGGATCACTGCAAACAACGCTTGACCTTGTTGTCCCACTGAAAAATAAAATAATAAAATATAGAAAGTGGTATAATTCTCAAACCCGTGAACTGAAGCAACCTGTATGAATTTCTTCTAACCTGGCAGTACAGCCTTCAAACAGATAAGAAAGCCCTCTGTAAAGCCAGACCAGCCTATTATTCGTCATCAATGAGAAAAATAAGAATACTCTGTCAGCCAGGCTGACACTTGAAGTAAGAAGGAACCAGAAGTGGGTCCACACAATGACCCAACCCCAATGAGTGTTAGAAGCTGCTGAGTACAGAGACAGAAACTTTAAAAGCTGTCAGTGTGAAATGAAGGTAGTGTCGAACCCTGTACACTTTGTAAAGCCCTTTGAGACAAACCTGTGAGTTGTGATACTGGGCTATATTTTAAAGAAATTCAACTGAATTCTTGTTTTTTTTCATAATGAGTAAAAAAAAAAGCCTCCCCCAATAAGAAATTCACTCATAGTGGAACATGAATGTAGCGCTGACCCACTGGAGCTGAAAATAAGTGCATCCACCCTCTAAACAGCCTCAGTCACATTCCTGTTTCATACACCTACCAATAATCTCAACCTAATTTATTGCCAGGGAATAATATTTCTCTACCGTTCCTGCATCGAACAACATTTTAAGACATTTGAGCTCACTTCAATCATTTTAAATTCAGAAGTCAGCAGGGTGAGGAAAACATTACCACTTCAAGTGTGGAAAATACTCTACCAAGTATGATGGCTATGTGGTAACAGGCTTTATTTATAATGCAGTATATAGGCACTTAAAAGGGCAGTCACAATGCCTGATGACCATGAATTTGCTGATATGCTGATATGTCAAAGCATGATGAGTGCATCATAAGTTGACCAGGCGTGAGGCATTTCTTATTGATGTCCTTAGGATGCAATATACATCTGGTGGAAAGGTCTTTACAAAAATTTCGTTTCCATAGCATGAAGAGAAAAAATGGAATTGAATTTGATTTCTTCATCATGGCAGAGAGGACCTTGCAGCTAGCAGGTAATCAACAGTTCCCTATCTTTTCACAGCTATACAGGAAACACAGCGGCCTAAACAGTAGAGGCGTTAAGTAAGGCTGCTGTTTTGTCTCAGTAAACACAGGAGGCTTAATGGGATTTCACGATTATCCTCCAAGGCTAGATATTGCAAATCTCCCACACATCCCTGTGTACAGGTGGAGAATATTAATGAAACTAGGTAGGCTGAAGACGTTCGCTGCAGACCTGGTCAAAAGCCAAATATTTTGCTGCAGATCCTGCTGGATGTTTAAATTCTCTGTTACCACTGAGTAAGTAAAAATATTTAGCTTAGCTGGGTCTTATAGCTTCTCATGATGTTATCTGAGGAATGAGAGTAACGCATGAAGTTACACAGTAACACAGTACTGAGTTATCAGTTACACATTTTTCATTTTTATTTAGTTATTTGTTTTTTTGTGCCTAAAATAGGTGTTTCTGTTTATGGTTCTCAGTCTCTGTTGACAGTCTGGAGGTTTGATCAAATCCACAGCAATGATGTTCTAATGCTACGTAAAACCTGTAGAGACATTTAAAAAATCATGTTTGTGAAAAAATGTGAAACACCTATAAAGCAGTCTACCTTTATCTCTAAATGAATATGGTTGATTGTTACAGTCCGTTGTCCACAGCTGCTTTATACTGAATGAAACGTTTCTCTTTTTTTTCTTTGAACACTGCAGTCGTCTGAAGGCAGCAAGACACATATGTTGATAAATCTGCATTCTCTGATTTCAGAAATGTTGTATTGGAGTACAGTTAGTTTACAGACACTGGCACAGAAAGTGAGCCTAAAGTGGGCGTACGATCATTTCTACGCAAGGCTCGGCATTTATCTATTTGGACGTGAGCAGAGGGTACGATCAGATCTCAGTCTGCTCTCAGCTCGTGTACGCAAATTTGAGTCAGCGTGAAGTCCACACGTCTGAGTCGGAGAATTGATCTTAGACTATTGTATCGATGCCTGGAGCTGATAAAACTCTGTGGTGTTTTGATTTTTAATGGTGACAAAGCAAAGCACGTTTAGGCTACATCATTTATCATTAACCCATAAGAAACCAGACCCAAATATCCTTAAAGGAAAATTATGGGGGATATACCACAGACCAAGTGGACCACATAGAACACATTTATGATGTTTTTAAAAAAAATACTACCCCTAAATCTGTGATGTGACATAAACGTTACATTGGGTGTTATATATTTCTTTTTTTTAAATAAATAAACTAGACATTTTCTGCTAACAGAAACACAAATTCGCCTTTTTCTTTGCATCTCCATAACATATATCAAAATTGTGACAGGAAATATGGTCAGAAGAAGTTAAATGCAATACAGGACATCCTATTAATGGGTTAGAATTGTTAGATGGCTTTAATCTTAGATTCTAGAAGATTTTGTTTGTTACAAGGGTGTCACCATGGGTTCTTATGGGTTAAAACATAATCCAAAAATAAAAACACCCTGCGATCGTGAAATTCTTCATCCAGAATACTAGCCGAGGATATTAAATGTTGTTGTCTTCTGCTGTTTCCTGTCATCCTGCTCCGACACCGGAGCGTCAGCGTCTCTTTTACCACCACCATCACTGCCACACGCTCCTCTGACTGGCACATAACTCTTAGTAAATGTAAAGAGGTGAATAATATATCTCCATCATAATAATAGCAATATTCGGATATTATGTAGATTATTAGGCTTTATCTATCACCATGTATAAATGAAATATTCCAACCTCACCAGGAGTTGAATGCTCCACTGCTACTCTGCTGACAGCACCACTGATTTCCTTCCTTTTCACTTTTTATGCTGCCAAACAAAACCAGTTTGTTGTGTTGCAGCTGTTGGACGTCAGCGTTTCACTTTCTGACTGAGAAATTCCTCTTCTTTTGGAAAAGAAAACTTACTTTAAAACATTGTTGACTTCCTTCAAACAAAAAGCTGTGAAAATATTCAGTGAACTTGTTTGAGTTTATAACTATAAGTACTTTTATTACATAAACCTCTGTTGCTGCATATTTCTGTTAAATGTTCTTTTTCGCTCCTGTTGTTATTTGTAACGGTGCACTTTGCTAATAAAGCTGACTTTAGGGGGAAAAAATCCTCTTTTTGGCCGTATTGCGTCCTTCAATGTCATAAACTCTGGAGGCCAGCCTTCTGAATCGGGTATATATTATATATATATATTATATATATTAGGGCGTGGTATTTAAATGACGCTTGTTTCGAGCCTCCGCATTTATCAACAGCCGATCATTCTTATGCTGTGATTGGAGAGATACAATCGTTTGATAAATCCCACGTGAACCCTGTCGTAAGGCGAAATATACACTCAGATCTGCGCTCGTTTCTACGATCGTTTGATAAAATGAGCGCCAGCGTGTTTATCATCATTAAATCACGTGTGAATGATTTCAGACTGATACAGAACAAGCACACGCACTTTTACACACATCAGACTGCTCAGTTAAAACTTTGTGCAGCAGCTTGTCAGTCTTGCATGTCATTATCTCCTTTCAATGTTCGTTTCAGCAAAAATTGTCATTTGATGTTATATTTCTTAAAAAGTAACTGAAAAACAGTACACACGGTCACAAAACAACAAAATCATTTATATTAATTTTTTTAATCGTCATTGTAAAATTGAGTGAAAAGCCACACCATCTGCTTTTGTTCTGTGGCGTTGTATGTTGTGCTGCTCTGCACCATGCAGACAATAACATGATTTTATTTCTATTTGTTGAACTTTGTCAGCTGTTTCAGAGCAATGAGTCCAGAGAGATTCATCACTGCTCTGGCTTTTGTGGGTCTTTGTAGTCTTGTGGTCACAATTAGACATCTGGATAATGACACACAATTACAGACAACCTCCTCGATGATATTTGTGGTGTTGAAATTTGCACGTTAGCCTGTAAATCAGATGAGTGTGATCATGTTCCTATTCAGACTGATATCCCGACGGCCTTGGCCTCACCGGGACATTCAGTGGGTTTGATAAAACAACTGACTGTCAGACTAGGCAGCGCTGATCAAATATGAATGAAGATTATGTTCCTGCATTGCCTATTTCTCTCTCCATTGTTTTCAGAAGCACATTTTAGTAACTGTTTACCTATAATTTGTAAGCCAGTCACCCAGCCACCTTATTAATCCTTCTTGACAAGTTATTCAGATTGTTGCTTTCAGATATTTGTCAAATTCATCCCCTAAAATTTCACCGCCGAATAGCAGGCATATTTAGAGTTTCCACCCTGCTGTTGAATAAATACTGCATTGCATTTAAAATGAGTAGTAACTGATAAATATATGGTAAGATTTTTCAAATAAGTCCATAGAGCTTATAATGATCAAAGATTTAGCATGATAAAGAACATCAAACTTCATCAATAGTTTATCCAACAATTAATACCATAGAGCAGGGATTCCCAAAGTGTGGTGCGTGGACCCCCAGGGGTGCGCCAGCTGCCGCTAGGGGGTCCGCGAGATGAAAAATGTAATGGCGGTCTGATAGTTACGCAATTACATTTTTTTTCCCCCACACAATAAAGAAGTGTAAATAAACATTTCCTTTGTCAAATTTAAAATCAAAAACTGTAATATTAATTAATAAAAAAATGCAGGCTATTCAAAATGCACTTCATCTTAAAATGAAGAGTAGAAGAAGTGAGCTTCTTCCATTTTTTGACCCGTGTTATGATGACGGGCTCAAAATATTATAACATTTTCCACGACTTATCTGCTTTCTGCCTCTGATCCTGAGCCTGTCATCATCCTCTTTGCTCTTAAAAGTGGAAGCTAGCGCATAACTTTGTTGCATTATATTGAAACTGTGTTACAGTGTTTCAGATTAATTCAAATGTGAGACCGCATTGTTGTGATCGTGATTATTCAATTATATGCATGTTTTGGTCTTTTGAGCATGATTAAACATGCCGCCTTTAATATGGCTATAAAAAAGCTTATTGCATTTTGTTTTTTTTGAAGGTGTGGGGGATTGGGGGTGCGTCAACCCGGTTGGGACATAGAAGGGGGTGCGCGGCTAAAATAGTTTGGGAAGCGCTGCCATAGAGGAGCGACACTAATAAACCTATTGCTGCTCTAACAGCCATCATTTACTTTTCCGGATGATTAACACCACAATCAATATTAGTTTGTGAACGACTGACCGTCAGTCCAACCGACTGACACCAGACACCAGTCAATGTTAATTTGCATTTTCTTCATTGCATTTAAAAAATATTTTGTTTATGGCAAATAAATAGTTAGGTAAGGGTAAATTGTGGTTAAAGTTTTTTTTTGTTTTTTTTTAAGAAAAACCGACAATAATTGTAGGTCTGTTCCACCACATAAACAGGGTTACAGAGTTCAGCTCCAGCCTTGGAGGCATCACCCACATCTGAGTTAAAAAAACAATTAATTCACTTTAAGCACCATCAAAAAAAACTACACAAATGTAAACTGGTAAAAGTATGGTTTTGTTTGAGATTACAATATGATTAAATGGAAGCAGATGTGTGATATCTCTCCAGATGCCATATTGGACCCGGCTCTTCGTGAGCTCATATGGATTATGCTTGCTAAAAGGTAATGTTGCGGGGATTTAGGAAATGTCAGAATAGTAGTTTATCTTGAATGTCTTTGGTGCAGGCTGCTCAGATCAAAGCTCTGTATGTATGCTGGCATTTCCTTGTTGCACTGGGATTAGTGGAGCTAGCTTCTTCTGCAGGGGCTGCTGTGTTGTAACACTCTTACCCTGCTGCAGCTACTTAACCCTGCTGAGTTTTCAACAGACTAAACCCCCTTCCTCAGCCTGTCACAAGTCACTGGCCAAAGCTTTGAGGCAACCGCTGGATCTCCAGCTCATGCCAGGGGGGATGAATTAATGGCTTTCGCAGTAGCAATCATAGTGTCCCCTGATTGAAATGTTACAGAGGTGAGGCCGTTCTGAAACAAACCCAGGAGCACAATCAGTCCAATAAGGGTTTTGAAAGCCTTTGTGGAATAAGAACTCCAAGGCCTCCAGCCTTAATAATGAAATAGGTCCTTTGTCATTGTCCTCTAAAACAACCCACAGAAGCTTAACAAAGATCAAGAATGATTCTTAAAGCACATAAACATTGTCAACTGATGTAGCACCTCTACATCTTGTCAACCTCATTACAAAAACTTTGCACATGTGCATTTGGTAAGCCTTTACAATAACCAACTAAGTGATGTTTATAGATGGTTTATAGACCAATTATTAACCATTTACAAAGTGCTATATACATATTTAATCTTTGAATGTTTTAAACAAATTTCTTAAAGGTATATGAATCATTATAAAAATCATTAACATACTTAATATGGTGTTAAAAATGTTAAAATGAGTGCAACTATTGATAAATAATTATAATTTGTTTGTTAATGGTAGCTAAAGTAACTATAAACTTCCATTAATAAACCATCTATTTGTCATTTATAAATGATGTTGTTAGTTAAACATTAATAAATTATGTATTTACCATTCTAAATGGCTTATATGTGGTTTATAAATGATGGTTATTGTAAAGTGTTACCGGGCATTTCTGTAACTACCACATATATTTTTTTCTGGAGCTTTTGTTTTGTACAAACTCTTAGAAGTTTGGAAAGAAGAAGTTTAAAAGTTTTCTGGATTAGAGATATGCTAATCTTGAAAATACTCCTTGAAATTGAAAATTTCAAGGAGAAAATGAGTTTCAAAATGAGTTTCATTATAATCTGGTGTTTCAATTACACAATCAATCATGTAAACCTATTTTTTTTTTTATATTTGAAATGAAACAATGATATTGTCATAATTGTTTTTTTCTCCTGGCATCTCCCACCAGACAAGCCTTCCTTCGAACCAAGGTTATAATAGTTTGGGATTTTTTCATTAGTTTTAGTTTTGTTGTGAATTTTTGTTTTCAAATTCAATTTGTTTAAATATGTTTTTATTAGTTTTAGTGTTAGTTTTAGTTTTTTTGTAATGGGCTATGTGTTGGATGCGAGATTAAAAGAGGTCATAAATGTTGCCTTTATTTCTTTTGGTTTATCCATCTTAGCCCCAATGAGGTTATTAACTCGTACAGTACCGGGTGTTTTGAAAACTTGTTGTTTCAATTTAAATATTTGAGTGTCCATGCTGCAAAATAATTTTATGTCAAGACAACAAAGACAATGGAGTTAAGTCAAATTAACATTGCTATTTGACTCAATATTTTAAGTAAAAATGACTTTTTGCACAAAGCTTTGTTGTATTGAAAAGAAAAAATAGTTATAACAAACAAGCAACATAAACATTTTTACCATGTGTTTCTGCATGTTCTCTAACCAGCAGCTATTCAGTTGGTGCTAAATAAATACATTTCATAGCAACCACAAAAGATTATGTAGTGTTTCCCTACATGTATTCTGTGGCGGAGCGCTGCCACTGCTGGATTTTCAGCACCGCCGCAAAAAAAATGTACAGCACAACATCCAAAGTTTGCAGTGTTGCGCCGGCGATGGTGTCATTACGGTAATTTCACTCGCGCTTCTCCCAGAAGCACACAAAGCAGGAATACACACACTCAGTGGTGGAGAAATAGAAACACTGGATGATGAACAAAGGACATTTTCACTATAATTTTATAGCTTATAATATGATTAGTTTTAGTTAGTTTTGTAACCACACAATACAGTTTCAGTTAGTTATAGTTGCTTTAGTCGTTTTTAATTTTATTTTAGTTAACGGAAATGTTTTTAAATTCTAGTTTTCGTTATTTCGTTAGTTTTCATTAACAAAATTGACGATGGCTCTGATTCTGAATCTTGTTCAGTGGAGGTATAGATCAAACTGAGCCGGAAAGAAAAAGGAGATCGAGGAGGGAAAGTACCTTGCTCCAAACCCTCTCTCCGGAAATAAGTGAGAATGAAATCACACTCATAATCAGTGCATACAATAGTAGGAACAGCTGGTAAATAAAGAAAATGTCAATATACCTTGATGGCTTTAGTTTGATAAGTTGTGCTGTGCAAACTTAAGTTATGATGGCATTGTACTAGTATTAGAATTCTGCAGCATTGCTAATAAAGGGCTGACAAGGTGCAAGAACCACAGACAATCACACACTTTGTAAACAAGCCACATTAGTGACCATTTTGTTTGTTTGTTTGTTTGTTTGATATGAAACCAAAAGTGAGAGCACTTGTAATGTCAAACTGTTTGCAAATGCAAGTAGTGCAAAATGAAATGCACTAAGCTCAGCATATTATTCAGTATGATATCCAGTCAACAGTCAGCAGAGCTGTTCTATTCCTTTTGTGCTCCAATTAGAATAAGTCAGGACAAGTGATCAATATACTTCCACATGTTTAAAAACAACATGTTACAGTTTTACAAAAGAAAATTTGTTTTAAAAATGTATGACTATGATATGAATTGAGCAGAGAAAAGTGAGGAATAAATTGCACCACAGTGTATTGATGGTTAGTAGATCTGACCTAGTCCTGTTTGTGAGATGGTGAAAAGTGTAAGATGAAAAGTATCCAGTAAAGTTGTTGTGTAGTTATGACACACCATAATTTAACATTACACAACTAAATGATGTATTTAAATCTGGAGGAAAGTGTGCATCTTAAGACTATTGCTATTTCCATCCATGATTGTTCCACCTGGAGACTCTCCATGAAGCTATATCAGGAGCTCCGTTTGAAATCCAGCCAGTGTTATTGAGCTGTGTTTAAGGTATTAAGTAAAGCCCTCTGGATCCGTCCACTGTGCAATGATTCCCTTTAATTAAAGAGTGCACTGAGCCGACTGGAGGTCTCAGGGGAGAGTCAGCTGGTCACACTCCGCTCAAAAAGTCAAACACTGCCACAAGTCGAAGATCTGCTTTAAAGCTCATTAATCCAGCCCAACCTATTCCCTGGGAGTGCCCCAGGGGACCTGCAGGGATTTGGGCTGACCAGTATTCCCTCAAGCAATATTGAACCTGAAATCTTCAGGGAGAGATGAGCTCCTCTTGACTCCAATTCTTGCGCAATTAAATCAGGAGGTGCTTTCTGCATCTAGCCTTTCATAGAAACAGCAGAGTGATGAAGACGTAACAGTGAATGCTAAGCAGTTTAACAAAATATTCACTGACACTAATCTAACCATGACAAATTGTGATCCTTGCATTTTTTTTCTGTAGGGTGAGGACGACCATGGCTCTTCATCTGCAAGAATTCAGTAGAATCCCATTGTTTGTTCATTTCCAACAAAAACAAAATGTATGTTACTCACCTCAGAAAACTGACCAGCGACTCCTTGGAGTGTTAGTTAGTTAGTTAGTCCAACGAAACGCTGAACAAGACATTTTTACTGAACAAAACGTTCAGATAAACTGTCATTAAGTGAAAATACAGTGTGAAAGGGTCAAAGTTATGAGACCAAACCGGTAAACGTCCTTTTTATATCTATATAACGTTATATATAACTTCATTGACATGTTGCCGTGGATACACATTGCTCTGCTTCTCTCCTGATGATGGCTCGCCTTGTTAGTGACCTGTCAATCAAAGGTAGCCACGCCCCAAATCATACGATTCTTTATCTTCTATTTTCTTCTAAATGGGGCCATTATTAGAACTATTAACATCAAATTGTCTTGAAGAAGATTTTTTTTACTAGTGATTGAGACCATAGTGTTGTCCTAAAATAAATTCTGAGGTAATAAATCAAGTTCTCATTTTGCATTGAAATGAATGGACAGAAATATTTTTGCAGCCAAACTTAGCGCCCCCTGCTGGAATTTTTGACAGAATGCAGCTTAAGTCAAGTCAAGTCAAGTCAAGTCAAAGTTTATTTATAGAGCACATTTAAAAAACAACCTCAGTTGACCAAAGTGCTGTACAGTTATTAAAATAGAATACATCATACACAAATAGGTATAAATAAAAACAATGAAAACAATAAAATACTAAAAACAGTAAAACAATAAAATAAAATAGAATAAAATAGTAATAAAAGCTCAATCCAAAACAGAGTTAGAGATAAAAAAAAAAAAAGACAAATAAAAGGGTAAAAAAGTAAAAAAGAAAGCCAAGGATTCTTGCCTAGCTGGGACTGAACGCCAAGGAGAATACGGCTTAAGGCACTTCCTGGTTTGCCTCCCTGCTCAGACCCGGAGATTGCCGCCTGGGCCCATATCTAAAGGGGTCTGAAGGCCACATGTTTGGTAATTATTCATTCATTCATTCATTCATTATCCTAAACCGCTTATCCGCACTCGGGTCTCAGGGGGCTGGAGCTGATCCCAGCTGACATTGGTGAGAGGCGGGGTTTACTGTGGACAGGTCTCCAGACTATCACAGGACTGACACATAGAGACAGACAACCTCACTCTCATTCACTCCTACGGGAAATTTAGAGTTACCAAATAAATCCAAGTGCATGTTTTTGGACAGTGGGAGGAAACCGGAGAACCCCGAGAGGACCCACACTGACACGGGGAGAACATGCAAACTCACAAAAGAGCCGCAGGCCGGAGTCGAACTGGAGATGCTAGAATGCTAACCAGTACACCAGCGTGTAGCCCCTGTGTGGTAATTAGTTTGTGGTAATTAGAGTTAGTAAACGTTACAGATTACCATAGTTTCGCTGTGGGCCTGGTATTTATGCAGATGATGTTATTTGTGTTAGTTTGGAGATTTTGAACAATCATACGATAAAGCACTTTAGCAAAGGCTGATTTATTCTTGCTTTGTTTATCATTCACAATTAAGCTATGAACTGTACCTATTTTTCCATCATTTCTTGTGTATAACTTGTCATCCTGATTGTCCATACTGTAATTTTATGATGTTGGTCTATTCTGTACAAACAACATCTACTGCACATCTGTCCAGCCAGGGAGAGGAATCCCTTCTTTGACGTTTGATTTGGAAAAGGTAAAACCTCAGGAAGAAACACAAAGGACAGAGGGTGTCAAACACTGCTGAGATTGTAAAGCCCCTTGAGTTAAATTTGGACTTGTGATATTCAACAAGATCTCCAACCAAAGCGAAAGAATAGACCGTTTATCAGTACCACCCATAACGACACAAACGTTTGTCAAAATGAGTGTTTCACAGCTCACGGTATCACAGAGTGCTCTAAAGAACAGCACACACGTTGTTATACATACAGGGTTCCCGGTTGTAAAAAAGGAGTTTCGTTGAATTTAGGCTACAAAACCACTGAGCTAGGTTCAGGGCAAAAAACCTCCTGGTTAGGCGTTATAAAAGACAGTTTAAACAAATAAATGTAAATAAAAGTACTGTAATAAACAGTTTAAGAAAATAAATGTACGTAAATGCAGTAGTTACAGGAGAGACGTGAGTCATGGAAGTTCCCTTAAAAAAGTAAGTTATGTTAAAAAAAACGTAAGTTATGTAAAAAAAAAATGTGATTCACAAACCGTGAGCCAGGGAAGTTATGTAAAAAGAAAAGATTCAGCTGTATGTTTTCAACTAACAGAATTCTACTTGATTTTCACTACATGACCACTGGAAGTTGTTTTCTCTCTCTCTCTCTCACACACACACACAAACACACACACACACACACACACACACCAGCCATCCACTAAGCAACAAGGCAGTAAATTAAACTCAACAGATAAGAAGATACGCTGCATGTGTTGTTATATTTATCTATGATCTATATATCTGCTCCACTGTCAGTGCTGCTACAAGCTGCCTGCATCCAAGATCAGAGGTTAAGTTTGCTGCTTTTATGTCATACCAGGAGGTACCTTTATACCCGCAATGATCTGGGATGCTTTTTTTGAAGTGTCAAAAACAATCTGACCTGGTTTAAAACATGTCTTGCACCCTGGTGCTGCACCTTAACACTCTAAAGTCTTTCAAAGTAAAATATAGAGCACAAGATTGTCCTGCTGCCATTCTCACTAAAGTTATGATGCACTAAAATAAGGGACAACAAGGACAGAACACACCGGTCAGATAGGAAAGGTGTGCATCCTCGATTTTGGAATTAATTTTTCAAAATATCATTATTTAAGTAGGACGTGTTGCAGCATTGCACTGTTTCTGATTGGACGCCTTTTAGTGGAGCTCCGCCCCATTGTGTGATAGGCCTACACCTGGTCAGTAACACAATTCACTCTGGATTTACACTGACTCATCTCATCTGGAAGTCTATTTAGCCTACCTATCTTTCAGAGTTTTAAAGTGCGAATTTCCAATAATATTCAAATAGTTTCCAGCAAATATCAATATTCAATGTGTATGTGCTGGATGGTGTGGTACCTTTTGAAAAGTAAGTGTTATATGGAGTTGCAGACGTTGTAGTGGTCTGCATGTAATGTGCAAATTCTGTTATTCGCAATTAGCATGCTAAACCAGAAGATTTAGCTTCAAGTCACAATATATTAAACACAATAGTTATCAATCAATATGCACATTCCACAGCACACTAATAACCCTTACTCACATTATTCACATCCATCTGTTTGTGCTGCATGTAAACTTATTCTGGTAAAACTTTACCATAACCAACTAAGTGATGTTTATAGATATATTAACATATATATATGTATATATATAAAAAACATTTACAAAGTGCTATACATATTTCATCTTTAAATGTTTTAAACCAATTTCTTAAAGGTATATGAATCATTTTTAAATCATTAACATACTTAATATGGTGTTAAAATGAGTGCAACTAAAGCAATTAATAAACTATTAATTATAATTCAATTGTTTCTTATTGGTAAAGTAACTATAAACTTAGATTAATATACCATCGATTTGTCATTTCTAAATGATTTAGTTAGTTAAACATTAATAAATTATGTACTTACCATTCTAAATGGCCTATATACGGTTTATAAATGATGATAAAACATTGATAATCTGTTTACCATTTATAAATGATGGTTATTGTAAACTGTTACCCTTATTCCCTCCTATATCTATGTCTGTATATATGTCTAACCATGTTGAATGATTAAGTTTCTTTTTCTTAAAATAACTATTTCTGTGTCTCTTTATATCTCAATGTACATCCATGTATTACCCAATATACATTTTGTATATTAAAACTATGCAAGAGTATTACACCTCATTGTACATCCCACTTTCACACACAACCTCATTTGGCCATAATTGAAAAATCTACTTATTCTCCCACTATACCAATACATACTTCCTGCAGGCACTGCACTAGTAAATGTTAAATCAATCTTTGGTTGCTATGAGACTAAGATGCCATAGATGTTTTATTGCAATACTGGATATTGAAGGAAATGAACTGAAATACATCATCAGTGAAGATTTTACTGATCCTATCAGTGTCCACAATTTGTAAGATAAAAATATTGACGATGTTTCCTCATTATCTTGATGAGAAAGAGTATTTCCGGTGAAATTACCTTTCATACAAACATATATTCTGTTGCAAATGAGTCGCAGAAGACAGGGCTGTTTGAAGTCATCAAGTAAAGTCAATGTTAAGTCACATAAACCAATATGATGAAATATAATAGATTTTAATCCAGCAAAAATTCAAATTGTGTCTGGCAGTAACATGGAGAAAAAAAAGATTATAATTTTTTATCTATCTAAAATATCTAATAAATAATAATAATAATATTTACTAATAATAAATATCTAATAAAATATCTAAAATATCTATCTAAAATTTGGGGCATTGTTGAGTCGGATGGGTGTCGTTTTTGTTCAACTGAACCTGAATCAACAATTCATCTTTTTTGGTATTGTCATGTTGTCTCTGTCTTTTGGAGGGAGGTTCACAGAATGTGTACTGCAATGAAGTTGAGTTTTGAATGTGATTCTTTTCTGTTATACTAGGTGATGTTACAGAGACAAGCAGTTATATTATTAATTTAATTATCTTGTTGGGGAAAAGATGTATTTTTAAAGCTGTCAATGCAGATTCTTTGAACATTAATCAATTTAGGATGCTTATTAAACATTATTTTGTTTTGGAAGGTTATATTGCTAACAGGAATGGTGATGTTGGATGGTATTTGGAAAGGTGGGAAAGGTTTATTGAAGTGGAAGGCTGGCATCTTTACTTAACCTTTTATTATTTGCTCTTGGGTTATTAAGTTTACTGATATACTGTATCCAATCCAATCCACTCTATTTATTTATTTTTATTTTTTTTATTTTTATCCCACGATTTTGTAACCCATTTTATTTTTATCACCCAATTTGTCCTACGACATGGTCCTGGGGGCGCTACCTCGTCCCTGTCGGCCTGGGGAGGGCCCTGAACTGGTCACATGCTTCCTCTGATACATGTGGAGTTAGCAGGCCGCTTCTTGACACCTGACAGAGGGAGATTCCCCGGTGGGACGTAGCGCGTGGGAGGATCACGTTATTTCCACCGGTCCCCCCCCCCCCCCCCCCCCCCCCCCCCCATCAGGCGCCCCGACCGACCAGAGGGAGGCTCTATAGCGACCAGCATGCATGTTTTTGTGAGAGGTCCCTGTAAGGGGATCCTCGGGGGACACGGGGAGAACATGAAAACTCCACACAGAAAGGCCCTTTTGCCGACACCGACCAGCTCTGCGGACACCGGAGACATGGAGCTGGGGACACGCCTCCAACGCCCACAGCGTCCTGGCGGGAATCGAACCCAGAAGCTGTGAGGCGAGAGCGCTACCAACTGCCCCACCGTGCCCCCCCCCCCTACACGCACTCTATTTATATAGCACAATTTTACCAAACACAAGGTTTCCAAAGTGCTGCACAAACAATAAATAGATAACACAATACAAGGAGATGTAGTAAACAATAGAACAGTAAAATGCAATAACATAAAATAAATAAAAAATGGGATAAAAAAAATAAAATGTAAAATGTACTGCCTGCACAAAATAAAATATGCATGTATACAAATAAAAAAAAAATTATAAAATCAACATAAAATCAACGCTCTACGTGGTGTTAAAAGCCAACGAGAAGAGGTGGGTTTTAAGAAGACACTTAAAATGAGACAGTAAGGAGGCCTGTCTGGTGTGCAGCGGCAATTCATTCCAAAACTGTATGTTTTATGTGGTAATTATGTTTGATGTTTGTTTGTGTCTAGTTTAGTTTTAATGTCATTTAATGTGTTAAAGTTCTTATTTATTATTGTTGTGCTATTTATTTATTTATTTATTAAGGTTGGTTTTGTGATTTTATTGTTGTTATTCTTTTTCTTTTTCTTTCTTTCTTTTTTTTATTTTATTGTGTTTGTCCATTGGTGATTTATGTTGTGTTTTGTTTAAATTAGTTAAAAAAAAAAAAAAAACATGGAGAAAAACTTTCTGAGAACGTGTTCAGACAGGTTCATAGGTGGAAGTTGACAGGGATCCAGTCTGAGATATGTTAAACATTCTCTACACTGTGGCCCTGCTGTCACCACTTGTTGGGTCTGTGAGACAGATCAGGAGGCTGCACCGGGAGAGACAGAGACAAAAATGGCAGGTTTAGTCCGTATAGCACTCATCAACCTTGGTGTGATGGATAAACACCAGATATTACGCTCTCCTTCATCCCAGCTTGAGCGTCTCAGTCAGTGTGTGTAGCCTCTCTGGGGGCCAATTGAAATGGTGTGACCTTGGGAGAGTAGATTGAACTAATATGTCAGCTGAGGGCCAAATGGGGATTTCACCTTCCTAATGGAAAGCTTCCAGAGAGCTAGCTGAGTGATGGCTCAGCGTAAGGTGCCACCTATTTGGATTAACAAAACACTGCGTCAATAGGAATGAGGCTGATAAACCTGCACAAAAATGCACGCACACTCATTTATCAAATGAGCATAGAAACCGACGCAGATCTGAGTGTATATTTCCTCTTACAACAGGGTTCACGCGTGACTCATCAAATATTCGTATCTCTCCAATCACAGCGTAAGAATGATTAGACGTTGATAAATGTGGCAGCTGAAAACAAGCGTCATTTAACCCTTTATCGGGCGAAGAACTATATTTGGTAACTTCGGTGGATATCAAAATGGGGTCCCCATGTCTCTCTGTGAGGTCGCAGAACCACATGAATTTGTAATATTTTGAGAAAAAAGTTGCAAATTTACTAGATTAAAGTGGCAAATCTATAAAAAAAAAAATCGCAGATTTAAGAGATTTAAAGTGGCAAATCTGCGTGAAAAAAGTCGCAGATTTACGAGAAAAAAAGTGAAAAAAACAACAATTTTTTTCTCGCAGATTCACCACTTTAAATCTCAGAAATCTGCCCCTTTTTTTTCCTCGTAGATTTGCCACTTTAATCTCGTAATTTTTTTCTCAAAATATGACCCCCCTCCCCGGGTCCGTATGTTTATTTACACATTCTGGCAGTATGTAATATCCTCTAATATTCTCTAGTGTTGAAATTTGGAACTTGCAAGTATTTCAATGAGTGCCCTATTAAGGGTTAAATCACGCCCTGAAGATTACGACACTGAGGGACATAATACGGTCAATAAGAGGATTATTTTTTCCTTTTCTTTTTTTAAAGTCACCTTTATTAGCAAAGTTCACCATCACAAATAACAGGAGCTAAATAGACATTTTACAGAAATATGCAGCAACGGGGATTTATGAAATAAATAGAGCTGAGAGCAGACTGAGATCTGATCGTACCCTCCGCTCACGTCCAAAATGCCGAGCCTTGCGTAGAAATGATCGTATGGACACTTTACACTCACTTCCTGGCGTACCCTTGTTTGATAAATGAGGGCCAGAATGTCTGAAAGACACCAGACAACATTTAAAATCTTATAACAATTTAAAACTTAAAAAATTTAAATGTTTATTAAAAAATAATAAGTTTGCGCTGAAGTCATCACAGCAAACTGTCTTTCTCTCACTCACTCAATTGACAGACACAATGACGGGTGTCACACTGAGCCACGAGAGGACCATGTGGGTACAAGGTTTATTTCCAATCAAGCAAGAGTATACCTGATTCAACAAATCAACTGAGGGAAGACAGTTGGGTTGATTGAATGAGTTTAGTGAGGTGTGCTCCTGCTTGGTTGGAATGAAAACTGGCAGCCAAAAAGATTTATGATAAACATCAGACATCAGAGATCCTGACATCACTGTAGAAACAGATTTCCACTGATCCACTAGATCCGTTCCCTTTGCACTGGTTTCATATCGGTTTGGAGCGCATTGTCTGTGTAACACCCCCCTTATAAATAAATGATTTATTGATTCAATGGAGTACAACTCCACCTCCCTAACTCAAGTGTTCGGCAACCCTCAGCATTGTCTTTCCAAAATATTTTCATTGTCAATTTTCAGAGTAACAAATAACATACATACACAAATTATAATAAAGATGATAATAAAAGGTAAATAACTAAAAACTAGACACAAACTGTCAAAACAGAGTATACACAATATAATGACAGAGTTGAATGTCCCCTTGAGTGCATCAGAATTTAATCTCCACTTAAGTGTATCAAATGTCACAATAGGTACTCTTCAAGAACACACGATAATAATAATAATAATAATAATAATAATAAATAAATAAATAAAAATATGGATGAATAAATAAAGAAACGAGACAAAAAAATAAATAAAAAACCTGACACATACCATAACATACCAAAACAAATTACACACCCTCAGCGTTGTCTACTGATACAATCAATCGGTGGACAGTTTGGTTGGGCTCCATTTCACCATATAAACAGAAGGGCTTGATCTAGTAGAAAAACTGTGTATGTCACCTTGGACAAAAGCATCTGCCAAATGAATAAATGTAATATTAAAATCAGTGTCCTCTAGGTTCTGCCAAAATGAAGACAGACTCCTTGGCATCCAGTTGGCATAGTTTCTGTCAGTACTTGTAATTCAGTGAGTGTAGTCATGTGACAGGCAGAAAGAGATGGGGAGGTAAATAAATCTGGCAATGAAAGAAAGTGAGAAAATGGAAATGTTAAATGTAATTCTTTGATTTCCTAAATTGTAAACTAATACAATCAGGACTCAGGGGCCAGATATAGTGTTGGAACTATACAACTTCAATCAAGCGGTAACGTACAGAAAATGTTAATGTAATGTAATTTTAATCACACTTACTTTTGTACCGCGGAACATTTCTCACTGGATGAGTTTCAGGCGGACCAATTATACTGGAGCACCAACTAGCGTTCATGAGTTCAGACAACAACAAACCACAGTGAACATGAAGGAAGAAGCTGATGGGACGCTTTGGTTGGCCCCGTGGATGATGGGACATTTAGTTACAAAAAACCAACGCATGGAAGCGTCGATAAGAGCATGGTTGTGTTGCTATGCAACAAGGAATTCACATATCACCGCAGCACATCGAGCCTCAAGTATCACCTCAATGCAAAACATGTAGCAGCTAGCGTGGACGCTAATGTGGTATTCAACGGTATACTAAAAATCCATATGAAAAAAAATACTTAAAATACGTCAAATATTTATATGCGATTAATTTCGATTAATTAATTACAAAGCCTCTAATTAATTAGATTAATTTTTTTAATCGAGTCCCGGCCCTAGTGTTTTTTCCAGGGACTTATTCTAAATGTCCAAGAATTTGTTTCTGGAACAACGTACATAAATACAACCAGAGTAAATGGTTTTGACCTTAATTCCCAACAGTTAGGAACCTCATATAATTTTAATTTATTACCAAGAATTAACATTTTTTAAGGGCAACATCCACGTCAACACTATTCCTGTTTGTACAGCCTTCCTATAAACTCAGTGTTCTCGATGTAAAAATATTAGCTTGCTTTCTTTACAGATTTAGTTAAAACTCAAATGGCCTCGGAGTCAAGGTCACCTAGAATTAGCCAGAGGAGACCCGAGCAGCACGAATAGCTGATACGGCAACCTCTCTCTAACTGACACGTAGCTCGTTTCCAGTGACAGGTGGAGCACTAAGACTGCAATCCATCAGCACTAATATCTTTGACTCTCCCGATCAATACAGACAGTATATGTGAGCTAAGAAAAGAAGCTCCTAAATGAATGCAAAGCAGACATGAGTATAACTGCCTGGAGCAAAGAGAGGTCTCCCTGCTATTAATATGAGCAAAGCAGACATCTCTAGGAAGAGTCTGTTTAATTTATATCTTTTGCTTCCAGCCATTACGGACTCCAACTCAAATCTAAAGGGAAATAAAAGTCTGGAAGGTGCTGACTGTAAAATATATTCAAGATGTCAATAGAATTACTGTTTTTGGAGCTATTATGTTGTAGAACTCGATGCAGCTTTTTGCTTGAAGCCAGGTAACCCTAGTCTTCCATCAGGGCTGATGATGTTTTCCTAAAACATCAAGCAGTAAAGCCATTTGGAGCCTCTCAGTAATGATAAAGCAAATGGCTAATGGTGATTGTGGCGGCATTACCCGCAGCCCCACCAATCATAATCAAGACGGTGCTGATTAACATGCTGCGCTCCAGCATAAACAAACACTGGTGTTGGCTAACGATAGAAAGGACTCTGCATTAAATAAGATTCATACTCACTGCGATTTATTCAGCTGCAGTGCTCCATGACATTTTCACAATACTAAAATTGTGGATCTATTCAAATTTTTTGTCTTCTTCTTGTCTTTTTACTCTTTTGCCCTTTTTGATTCTTCAAACATCAGAAATCATTTTACGATTGCTTTAGTTCATGTAAAATAGATGAGTTGACCTAAAAACTGCTACAGTATAAAACACATACAGTAGCATCTGAAAGGATAAGACAATACAGCTCAATCCGAGTGTGAAAAAGGCAAAAGGCATGATCCTCCACCTCACTGGCTCTGTCCTCCATTTACAGTCAACTGAACTCAACCTAGATCAAAAGGGCTGGTGTACTAGCAAAAAGAAAAGCGAAAGATTAAAAAAAGTATTTCAAAATTGATTTATTTAAAAATCAACACATTCTCATTCTGGAAGAGTTTGATTTGCAAATAGAGAAACCTCTGTACTACTTCACTGTTTCCCAGTATTACCAGTGGAAACAATTCTTAAAACACAGTACATACAGCAGTCACACACTGCCAACCCTGCTATCAGGCTGCAAAATACTGTTCAAACACTCAGAATCCCTTATGAGCATTAGGATTATCTGTGTTTAAAGAAACACTTTCTATACATACCGTTTCTCGATATATTAGAGTGCTGCTAAAGCGCTAGCATACTTACCCTAACACATATTAAATGCATTACTAACTAAATGTTATACATTTCATAACCCCTTATCATTCTGCCCGCTTTTATTGAACATTGGGGGCAGGGCCGGTTCTAGCCCATTGGCTGCCCTAGGCGATATTGAGATTTTGCCCCCCCCCCCCCCGAACCACATCCATTCCATGTATTCATTCTGATATAGGTACACTATGTTATATGTATTATGCTGTACACTAATATTTGGTACATGAACTACAATCAAGGTAATGGTCTCAGAACATTTTTATTTTTAGAAACTTTGGAACTTTACCAACAACAACTGAATGTTGAAACCCTAACCCTAATGCTAGCGGAGTAACGTTATGCAGTGATAGCTAGCTTCTAATGAAACGTCAACCATGAACAGTGAAAGAAAACACAATTTTAATTAAACTTTAGAACTAATGTCTGAGATGAACCAAAACAGTTTGGTCCTTTTCATTTTGCTAGTTGACCTTCTACGACCGTTAGCGTGATCTAGTTCTAGTGTTTTGTGACTTGCAACTGCATCGTCATGACGAGTGACGACACCCATGCACGTATCATATTTTATATAATATAATATTACATTTTCATTCGAAATATGGGTTGGGGCATGTTCATTTAATTCAATGAGGGTTTTATTGCCCATGCTTTTTAAAAAATGTTTCGTTAATCAATGTTGTTAAAACAAAGATGTATGCTTAAGGGTGCCCCCTTGTGGCGCCCCCTGCCAATTTGGCGCCCTAGGCAGCCGCCTTGGTGGCCTGTAGGAATAACCGGCCCTGATTGGGGGTTGTTTTCAGTGGATGTTTAGGGGGAGATAGCAGGTCAAAAATAAATGCCATGTAGAAGTGGTGACATCATCTGAAAGCTGATGTCACAGCACTGTGTGTCAGCTGTTCTAGTCATAAATCTATCATCTGTTGCTGAAATGGTTCCATTTTTTAAAATTTTGTGAATGGATAATAATGCTCAGAATATTACATCAATACACCAAGACCTTTGGAACAGCACAGAAAACCCATGCTGTGATTTGGATTCAAAAACTTTTGACATTTTGGAGATTTTTAAAAGTTAATGAAAGTGTTATATGAACAAAAACAAAACAAAAAACTAAAGCAGAATCAGAAGGAGAAAACAAACCAATGCATATTATGTTACACTTAACATTACCTTAAAAGTGTTAGTGTATTGTCTAAACAATTTCCCCCAAAATATTGGTCATTCTGCCTCATAATTTTAATGCAGTGAGCATGTTGCAAACAGCTGGAAGTTTTATTCAAGTAAGGCAGCACAAAACACATTGCTGCTATTTTGGAGTAAATTGGTAAGTTGGCTTTGTTATGAATGTTGATAAATCAATCTGCATTTACCTATAATAGGAGTGTTATGCTAAAACTGAGACTGCAAGCCACAGTACAAATTCCAGAGATCAGGTCTGGTCTTCAGAGGTGTAGCTTCAGGGACATACTTCAGACACAAAAGCAACCATCACCAGCTGTCAGACATTGCGAGTGGACACAGACCTTGGAGTAGCAGTGAGAAGAAACCAGGGGGATTTGCAGGGATTGTGAACAACAGGTGGTGTAACCCAAGGAACATTACCATTGAACAAAGTGAAGTATAAAACCCAGGTGCTGTCATTATTGTTTATATCCCACTGCTTGGCATCTAATACGCACATGGAACCCCTTCGCCTATTTGGACATGTTGGAGATGGTTTGTCCTTTAACACGAGTTAAATGCTTAGTGGCTTTTCAAAATAAACATCCATGTTGACAGGAAAAGGTTAACTTTAGCCAATAAAACAACTGGACTATGGTTTGGTTGTCTCATTGATTTCCTATGTTCTTCTTTGAGCCACTATTCAATCTTGAACTGAAGCTTATTTTAAATACAGCTCATTTGTATGATCCTATGTTAACAACTGGTGGTACAAAAAACTCAATAATGACATCAACAATACCACAGGAGTACAGTGCTATCCTCATTCTTCCTACTACAAGTGATCAGCGATAGTGACCCAGGTGAGACAGATCAGTGGCTTGGCTCTAATGGCATTTTAATGGGAAACTAATGGGGGTTTCTGCAGACAGACTTCAGTGGGTTCAGTGTGAAGTCAATGAGGCATGAGAAACAGGCTAATTGCTGCTTCATAAAGGCTGTGTATAAAAACAGTTATTGTTCTGCTCGACCCTCTCTGGGGGGTATTTTGTGGCAGGCTGAGGTTTATGCTCATTTGTTTCAGACTGTGCTCACAGATACAAAGATTAAAGTTCACTACATGTAACACAGTAATATACACATACTTTTTTCATTGTGGTTTTGGAAGGAAAGGCAATCCTAAAATTCTAAAATTGTTTTGCTCATCTTTTCATTATGGCAGGTCTTCCACCTTAATGGGGTCAGAAGTTTCCCCTTGATGTCCTTTCAAATAATTTGAATAGGAATAAGAATAACAATTTATTTTATACTTTTTTTACAATCCATAATGGCAGAAACTCATGTGCTATGGAATTGAAGGGCTCTGTCGAAGTGGGCTTCAATAACTCCCTGAGGACCCTCTCTTCCAACCGTTAAATCTCAAACATGCCCAGAAATGTAAATTCAACTTTAAACCAGACTTCTCTTAGGCACATATTCAAGTTGCTGTTTATTCATTTTGTAGATTTGCACATTCTGGACGATAATATGTTTCCTTCTCAGTGAAACCCTGAACAGGATTATCATTGTGAAGACGTAAAGGCAACAAATGTGACTGGCCATGATTGTTCTCTGTATCTAAGTGTACCACAGGTGTCACGGTCGAGTCTGGCTATTTTAAAATTGCACTTTAAATTCAAAATCATTACATTTTCAAAGGTACACACATTTTCCAGCCAGACCTCAGTAAGAAAGTGAAACACTGTATTTACAGATCATTTTTCAGTCATGTTATTTATAAGAAGAAAAAAGAAAAAGAAAAAACTGGACCTGTCATGTCTAACTGGATCCAGCAGCAGAATAGTCATTGGTCAATATCAGTATAGCTCAAGCACAATGCAGTTTTGCTGCAAGGTCAACATGGAATTCTAGCATTCACAGCACAGCCTGTGATAATCCCCTTTTCTGTAAGAGGTCAGCAGGTGAAGGAGTCCCCCGGGTGGTGGTGGTGGTGTGTGTATATGTGTGTATGTGTGTGTGTGTTTGCGGCTGTTTCAGCATGCTTTTCTTTACTCCAGCGGACCAAAAGTAGTAGCATGGCTGGTCTGTCAGAAGCTTTAAGCTGTAGTGTGGGGTCAGAGGCCAGGTTACGGTTAATGCTGTTCTAAATTGCCTTTCCTTGGAGATTTGCCCCCATCTAGACACCTGAGAAAGGTGGGAAGGTCACCCTGTGAGAAATAGGGTGAAGGAAGTGGATAGGAGTCTCAAAGAAGCCCATGCAAGGCCAGTTAACATACCCACTTTGCTGACTATCACCACACTTACAGCCCTTGTGAGAATGAAGTGTAGCCCTGAAGTATATCTGCTGGAGTTTTCTTTGGTTGAGAGAAAAGATAGTACCAAAGGCTAGGTGAGTACAATTTCTTATAATGTATAATAAATCATACTGTTTCTTGAAGAAACAGGAACACTTTATGAAGCAGCACATGCCTTACATTGTCATTACTTACACCTACTGTGTAAGTCCTCTTAACTCTGCTGTAACATCCTTGTATGAGTCACTACATATCAATACTGGTTCTGACTGCAACTTAAATGTAGGTTAGGTGGAACAAGAGAAACAAATGGGAAAAGCGAAATAAGTTGCACTGTATGGATTTTAGTAAGTTTAACTTTGGCATTAAGGGTAAGAGAAATTCTACTGTAAGTATTTTGCTAATAACAGGTTACTACTGGAGGAAAGGAGAAAATACATACTAGAAGTTTTTAGTACGGTTTACATATGGGTTATTTAAGAGGAAATTACTTCTAGTGAACATAATACAGCATGTGTTTGTTGCTAGCAGAATGTTGGCTCATCTAAATCCCCATGTTGTGTAATTGTTGAGTTTAGCACTACCAAATGCACAGATTGAAACCATTCTGTGCTCCTAAAGCTCCTTTGTTAGTTATCTGTTTGGCTAATCTATGCAATGTAAGATGGATCAAAGGTTTACGCTAATAATGTTACCATGTTGGACATGTGGGCAAACAAAACATATCTCGCCAAAGAAAAGTTATTTTGTCGGTGAACCTTGTGAGTTAAAATGGAGAATTCATATGAATGTGGTAGGTGTACAAAGCATGAGTCTTTGACGCCAGAGACCAGGGGCCTCATGTATCAACGCTGCGTACGCACCAAAACATTGCGTACGCTGTTTTTTCCGCACACGGCACATGTATGAAAAGTGAACTTGCCGTGAGAATGTGCAGACCGCTCCGCAACCTTTCGAGGTGCCGTGAGAATGTGTGGTGGCACTCCAAACTTTTGTTTGGCAGAAACTACGGCCTTTTATGCTCTATTTAAAGCGTGTTTCATGTCTAAACTCATACTACACACAACTGGCATTATTTTTTATAGTTTATAGCTCTTGGAAAATGGAGGGAAAATGCCATTTTTCCACCATCAACAACCCGTTCTAAATATGGGGATAGATTTTTTTTTCATCTATTTTCATATTTTAGACTTCACCTGCGTTCTGCTGCTTACTTGTGCAATGATAGTATGTTGAAGTCTATATTTTTGATGTTAAGATTGTATATTTTCTTAAGTCTATATATTCTGCTATTTTCACTATTTTTATATATACCGAATATATAGCAGAATAGTCCTCTTCAGGTACCCAGTAAATAAACAAAATAGTCAGTTTTTTTGGAAAATAAAAGTTGGTCAACCAAAACCTAAACAAAGTGCCGCCTCGGGCGTCTGATAGAGCAGCTTTGACAGCGGCGTTACCTCCCGGTTGCCGGCAGACGTCGGAGAAGGACCATCGGGTTGAAGCAGGAGTTTTGGAGCATGAGGATTAATCTAGTGGTGAGAAGCGAACACTACAACATATAACCCGGACTGAAAACCCGCTGCCAGGGATTGGCAAGATAACTAAGCCGACACTGGATGGACTAGACCTCTTCCTCATCAGTAGCCGCGGGCCGCCATCTTGAATTCCCCATACCGGCATTTTTTTTTATTTGCTGAACAGAGGGCGAGCTCGAGTCCGGGGCGTTCCCGGACGTACGACAGCATTGCTACAGCATTAAGAAAGAACATTTGTGGAGATTTCTGCAGGTGAAATTTCAGAGTAAACAAACCAACTCTGTAGTGTCATGTCATATGCTATTGTAATTACTAGCAGTAGTAATTAGTAGCAGTATTAACATCCAACTGTAAGTCATTATTATAGTGCACTGCATTAGCCACTCAGACGCATGCACCACTGCTTCCGGGTTTCTGTCTGACCTGTGTTGTGTTTGCCTGTCAAAACCACACTGTTTCAAACTGCTTTTTATAGCTGGTTTTGACCTTATACAGTTTATGGTTTCCATGGCTCCACTTACCTCACCACCAGGATACCAGGGCTTCCTCTGCAAATGGATCACAGAGCTGGAGCTAAGAATATCCAACCTGTATAAAATCCAGGATGCGTAGAAAGACATGGACATAATCATCTTCGGTCCAGCTCAAGCCACAGCTCTGGGAAGACACCGCTCCCTACTTCCTACTTCCCAGCCACTTCAACTCCTCCAGCCTCGGCGACTGTCCCGTATGCTGCCTCCTCTGCAGCTGCCTGTCCTGTACCTGCCCTCGTCGACTCCCCCGAGGACCCCTGGCTCCGATTCGGGGCTACATCCAAAGCCCCAGCCAGCTCCACTATGGGCCTGACTTTCTATAACAGAACTGACCTGTTCATACATGACCCACTCCAGCCTAATTTTGCTGGTGGCCGTCTATTATCCATGAACATTGAACTTCAAACACTCCGCTCCTGCAAGGCTTTCAGTCCATGAAGGTATGACATCCAAAACACACCCTATCCTCCACTCTCTGTCTCTGCTCCTGCCTTCAGTATCCCTGTTGTTATTACAAATGCTCATCAAAAACACCGGCTGACTATTCCCAGTAGAAATCACAGGCCAAAACATTTAATAACTATAAAACCCTCCAAAATAAATATAAATTCAAAATCTATAACTAATTTTCTCTGATGACTCCAGGGAAGAGTTGTTTAACCCCCAGGTTGTCAAGACGTGGCCTGGGATTGATGCATTTCAACACGAGACTAACTAAATGTTGTGTTGAGTCCTTTCCAATCTGGTTTCAGATCAAAACATAGTACTGTTACTGCTATTTCATCTGTTCTCATTTATCAAAAGCATTTGATACTGTCGACCATGCTCTGCTCCTACAAAGACTTATTAAGATTGGCTTTGACTCTAATTCATTTAAATGGTTCCGGGACTACTTATCCCACAGACAGCAACATGTGACTCTCGCATCCAACCACTTTGAATTTCTACAATTAACAAAGGGGGTCCCACAAGGTTCAATACCGGGTCCTGTCCTGTTTACTATTTTTTTAAACAACATTACATCTACTATAAGAAAGTGTAACGTCCATCTCTACGCCGATGACACAGTTCTGTATTGAACCTCTAACACTGCACATTCAGCCATGAAACTCTCCAGCAAGCCTTCGACAAACTACAGCTTTCTCGTCTCAATCTGAAATTAGGCCTCAATTCAGACAAAACCAAATACATGATATTCTCAATAATCCACATGATGGTCTACAAATCACCACTTTAACAGGTCACAGCATCAAAAGACATCACTGTAAATGAGGCCTTGCCCTCAATGATTCCTCAAGATATAAATAAAAGATAAATGAAATTAAAAATATGCATATTACACTACTTCAAAAAATCTGAACTATCCCTTTAAAAGAGGACACCTAATAAATGACTGTGTATGGAGGAGAACCGACATATTCATACATATACTGCATATATCCAAACAAACCTTATTCAATGTTCTATTGAAAACAAGGCAGAGCTGAGTGCAACCCAGCACAGTGTACATTCCCTCTGTTCTCACTTCACCCTCCAGTGCTCTCTGCATTCACTTTGAAACTAACAGACTCAGGTCTACAGTGTTAAATATTTCATTGTACCTTTCCATGTAACTGAACTAAAGAAAAAGTAAAAAGTGCAATGAGACACTTGGCTGACATGCATTTAAATCTTGTTTCAGCTGTGGGAGTATGTTTACCTCTCTGCACTGAGCATACAATGCACTGTATCACACTAAGAAAGGTAAACATGTCTCAAAATGCAACAAGGAATTTAGTAAGCATCACTCTAGGTAAGTGACTTGTGGTCATCTTTTCATTGAATTTTCAGAAATGAAGTGATGATTGGCCTTGTACTCCATTCAAGATTGAAGACTTCAATAGGCGGATAACCTGAAAGAAACCCACAGAGAAATACTGCAGCAGTTGACCTCGTAGATGTGGAAATGAATAGCGGACAGTGGCACTGATCTTTAGTGTAATTTGTGGGGGTCTACAAATGTGAGGGTGGAGAAGAATGACACTGAAAGCTCCTTCCGTCTGCACTATGGAGCAGAAGCCATTACTGGCTATAGTGTTGTCAGCCGTTCAGCATCAGCTCCTCTGAGAATGAGGCTTTCAATCAATGTATGAAAAGCTAGTATCTCTGTGGAAAGAATGAGACAGAATAACTCATAACAGGGGCAGCGGCAGCAGTCGAGTGAGTAGGTGTTCAAAAGCAGTGCAACTGTCTAGAAGGAATTGTCATCAGCCATCGGCCTCGCTGCATTGTTTGTGGTAATGATGGTTTTCTTGGCTGCTGTCAGGCATATTTACAAGGATGACACTCCTGAGAGAAGCTAGCGTGACTGGACTGTATTGTTGGATTAGGTTATTTTCATGTGACAAACAACAGTGTTGTTTTCTGGTTTTATCTGCTTAAATGCCATGATATATAATTCTATTATATTAAATAACAATCTAAATGTTAGTTATATCCAAGCAAAGCAAATGTTAAATTGTTAACATTAAAGGACCATACCAGTTATTTTGCACATTACTTACAGAATATATGTACTGCATCTCAGATGTACTTATAGGTGGAGTCTGTGATTCTAAAGAAAGATTGTTGATATGTGAACTCAACACCCAAACAAACACCCTCCAAGTGCTCCTTCGGGAACATTAACATGTGCCAAATTTACCATCTCTACATATGTCAATGGCCCTTACCCTGTCAGACATGTTTGTTTCCCATTTACAGAGCCAGGGCTGTATTTGCACACCAGATTTGTTTTTTCAGCGAACAACAGATAGCAAGCACACTGGGAAAAGATAGTCAACAAATTATGACGAAAATCGTACTGGATAAAACATTTTTAAAAATTGCTGACTCCACCTTTACTATTTATTTATTTACATCATTATACACAAGTGTATATTTAAGTAGCAACAATAAAAGCCAGTGTAATGTTGATTGTGATGGATTTAGCAAGTCATTTTGTCAAACTGATATTTAATTTTGGTGTTAGATGAAATCATAAAAGCATTCCCAACCAGGTGGGCTTCATGTGCCTTAGTATTGTAATCCCTGTTTCCCGCGAACTACCAGTTAAAGTCAGTAAAAGCTGCATTGATTTGGACATCGTGGTTATTTTTATGTGGCACATAGATTTTTTTTTTGAACAGCCATTTTGTGCTTCCATGTTTTGTCCCCCTTCCTGCTTCCTGTAGGCCTGTTATTTGCAATGTGGGAGAATTGAAAAGCGGCCTTTATGGAAACAGGTGGCGGTTACTGTAGAGGAGCAGAGCATCCTCCTCACTTCTGCCAGCCATTCAGAGCATGCAGTACCTCCTGCAGCTTGCAGCGCTCCCTTGTTACCTTAATTAAGCCTTATTCAAAAATACAGGATGACTAATACTGCCCATTTTAACACTTGGCTTACTGCCTCGCAATGCTCCACTAAAAGCTGAGTTGTGAAGTAGAAGTAAATGCACAACAACAATGGAAGTGTAACAATAACGTAAACATTTTTTGAAAGCGAGCAAAACATATTCTAAGCCAGTGATCCCCAACTGGGGGGGCCCGACCCCCCCCCCCAGCAAAGGTCCACGGGGGGTCGCGAAGCCCTCTTGATTTTAAGGGATGTAATAAATCTAATGGGTTTAATATAGATGAGTCAGCATTTAATTCATTAGTGGGACAAAACAACTAAATAAGGGCTACATTAAAAGTTTATTCATTTATTTCAATAGAAAAAATCACTATAGAAAAGTTTAAAAATAAAGGCTATATCGCGAGAATAAGAACATGTGTAACATCCCTCCTGCAGTATACACAGGTAACCTCACCTAGCGGTATCCTCACCCAGCGGTAACCTCACCTAGCGGTAACCTCACCTAGCAGTAACCTCACCAAGTGGTAACCTCACCTAGCGGTAACCTCACCTAACAACAGAAACACAGAGCTAATGGAAAAATGTCGAAGCGTCAGGGAGACAAAAATGCTGAATATCTCAAAAAAAAAAGAGAGGGTACCATGAAAGTCACATTGAGTTCAGCTTCACAGAAGCAATGGACAATGGGGGGGTCGCCAAAGTTTACAATGGTAAAAATGTGGGTCCTTCAAGAAAAAGGTTGGGAACCACTGTTATAAGCGATACTCCTTCCACAAGTCAACATTTAAGAGCACACAGCGTGGATGAATGGTCAGAGTCTCAGGTCCTGATCACACATCTGACTGCTCTCTCACGTCACAAGAAAAAATAACACACTTCCTAACCAGCAAGTTGAAAGAGTACACACACTTATCTGATGTCAGGATCAAGTCTGCGCCAAAAAAACAACAACTTTTTAATATATATTTGCAACTCTGTACGGAGCGACTGGATGCCATATGACTAGAACAACATGTGATTTCCTTTTTTTTTTGTCATATCATTTAGTCAAATTCTGGTAATTGGACTGATTCCCACTGTTGTTATTTTTATACCAATAGGTCTGATTTGTGCTAAGAAATAATTCATAAGGTATCCACAGACCATCATAATTTTCTTCTTCTTATCAAAGTAAACCAGCCCATAGTCATCTCGTTAGAGTCCTGAGGGTAGCACTCTGCTCAGAGATGACAATAAGCTGACTCTTGTTTTTCATTCTGAGCATTTTCTCTGTTAAAATTATTCATAAAAACATAAAGACAAGAAATTAGAAAAGTGCCGACAGTCACTGACAATCTCCTGCACAACAAAGCTCTGATTGATCTGAGCTCCTTCTGAAAACAAATATTTAAAAGTTATTTGCTTGTCGTCTTTCGACCTGACAGAGCATGACATTTTACACATTGGCATCAGGTTTAAAGCAGCACCAAATGAGGGAAAGTATTAATAAACATGTATGTGATACTCACAGGGCGTCAAAATGCATGAAGTGGAGCAATGCACAGCGATGTACATATGCGCTGCATAGACCAAACTGGTTTTATTAAAAATGATGTCAGAGAGTCAGAAATGTGCAAAAAAAATATAAGCTAATTGGTCCAGTTGTATGACAACTTAGCTGTGGATAAACAGACAGACAGAGTCATGATGACTCCCTCCAGGCTTTGCCCTGGCCGAGAGAATCAGAAAACCTTATGTGGGTCAAAAAATTACACTAGTACAATAAGTAAATACTGAGATAACATAGTGACTACCTAACTGACTCTTAAAATGAATCTAGCATAATGAAAACTAGATCATCATACAAAAAGAATGTGATTATAGTCATTTAGTGTTATCAAATTTAGATTTTGAGATAATACATGCATAAAAACTGCTCTTATTCTCAATTTGAGGATTAAAAAGATAAAGTAGAAGGAATGGCTGACAAGATGATTCTTTACTTCCAGATCAAATTGAACAAGTTCTAATTGGGCTCTTCTGTGTGAACTTTTCATGTTATGAACTGTATATAAAAGCTGTGCCTCTTATACATTAAAAATAAATATTACAACATGTTGGAGGTGTCTTTATTCTTAGATTTTTGGTGGGGAAAATAAACAAATAAATCCTGTCAATGTCAACATTTGAGTAAATAACAAAATGCTGTTTTAAGTTAACAACTTAATTAATGTGTGATCTTGGGATACAAATACAGTGTTTGGGCAATGAAGATAAATGTTCAAAAAGCCAGAGGAAAACAAAGACAAAATGCTCTTAGTATTACCGTTATGTAAGATAACGCAAAAGTCTGCATTCTTCTCACACTCTGACATTTGTCTTCCTTTTGCACATTTTCACTACTGAGCCTTTGCCATTTGTTTAGCTCTAGGCGCTGCTCTGCTACTCACCTGACATCTCTTAAGGTAAATAATGATGCAGCTGATTTCTTCTGACAGGAGTCTGTGTCTCTGCTCTGTATCTGCATGTTTTATGTTTATTACTGCAGGAATAAGAGCCCACGGTTCAGTCAGGGGGATTTTACTCGCTCAGCTCCTTATATGCACAGTCCCCGCCTCTTAAGTCCACCCCCATCGCTTATTTCCATGAAAGTGAATAATATACATTCCTCCTGAAACTCTATCGCAGTGCAATATTTCACTAAAATGTATGTAGAGTAATACTTTAAGATGAAAATCTCGCTATTGCATAAAAATAAAATACTCAGTAATGTCACTAAGGCTCTGAATTAATGTTTACAGTAAAAAATTTTGCCACACATCCAGCTCCTCCATCTGCACACATTATATCAGTCAATAATCAGTCAATATTTGAGGAGAAAAAAAGACATGGAAGAATGGCAGCATGAAGCCATGTTGCATGTCAGTGTGGATTCAAGTCTTTCCCTCTTTTCTTCCATTCATATGGCATTGTTTTGCAACAGCAGCTTGTGAGAGTCTCAGCTTTCATATCAGCCACAGTTTAAAGCAAATGGCTTGGCTTAGTGTTAACAAGCAACAGCGTGGCTGTGATCATCTGCAGTGCATACTGTACTAATGAGACCATTACAGGGAAGAAGCAAGCCCCTGGGCCTCACAGATGTCACCGTTCCACATGTACTCCACTGTAATCAACAGTATACTGCTGCTCAGTCACCTCACTGTTTTAGATAGATGCACAGACTGTCTGCTACTGTATTCATCAAATCTGTGGGAAATCAAATAGTTTCATATCGAAGCCTACCAAATATATATATGCCATAAAGATAATATACTTTATGTAATAAAAGGTATTTCATTAAAACAAATAGCACATTTATGAACCATAAGGGCACAGTAGGCCCCAGGTAGCATGTGTTATTATTTGGTGTCATTTGATCAATGGTAAATTTGCAAACTAATATGCAACATTAAAGCACTATTAATCTCTCCCAACTCGTCAAAATACCGGCACTTTGTCACAGCCTGCACACATTGAAAGAGATCAAAGGTCACTCATGCATTTTTACTTCTGGCTATCTATCTATATGTGTGTATATATGTATATTTATATATACAACTACAACTTGCATTGTGGGGAAATCCGTGTCAGTTTCAAGGAAATTTGAGTGATTCCGTGGCTATTGGAATCCGTGGCTATTTCACGGATTCCTGTGAGACCATGTTGCCCACAGCCACCTAATGTGGTGAGCTCGTTTGTTAATTTCTTCTCTCATTTGTTCTCACCTTTTCCCTTAACAAAATCCTGGCTTTCTCTGGCAGGAGCTCTGTCAGCACGCCCAGGCAACTCCACTTATCTTTGGAATATGGATCCAAAGAACAGAACATGAAACAAAGCCTTTACTATACACGTGTTGTTTCTCTCTTTCCCTTCCTCACACACACTTGGACTTGTGTAGAAAGAGACACAGACAAAATGAGCAACTATCTTTGCTGCTGCCACTGAGCATCAAACTATGACCCTCCCCCTCCCCTTCCTCACCCAAACAGCTCTGCGGATGTCAAGCGGCAGTCTAAAAGAGAGCCAAGCCTGTCAGAGTCCTAATCGTTGTGGAGAGGCCCTTGGCTCTGTATGCACAGCAGACGCCAGCCCCAATTACACAGGTGTATACAGTCTGCCAGCACATGAGAGGAAAGCGGACAGGCCCTATTCTCTGGACAAACACTGGTTCTGCGCCATCACTGCTGGATCGATTGGGCTCTCAGAGCTGGACTTGGAGGGTGTGTAGCAAGCAGCAGCGGTGACTGAAAATAAGCCCGAGAAGGACAGATGAGATGTTGACAGAGGAGGAAATGAGAGATCGTCTGGGAAATTAGGAGTGGTTGATGCGCATTACAAACCCAACTTGCCAGCATCCTCAGATGTTGCTTTCCAAGTAACATTTTGACAGAAAATAGACAATCAGATGACAGTCTGCTCCATCACTAAAAGGGTGTAAATATAGAGCCACGAGGAGAGCTGAGGCAGCTTCTGTAGCGGCTGCATTTATCACATCAAGAGTGACATTTCTTTCTCATATCAAAGATTGCTCAGAATGTTATTATGTTTTTCATATTTGAACACCAACATGAATTCATAACCTCTATATTCAGTGTAAGCATTTTAAGTAGTGTATAAACTAGGGCCGATTAATTAATTACACAAAAATTAACGCGTTAAAAAAATTTACGCATTTTAATCGCACTTGTTTTTGCACCGCGGAACATTTCTCACTGGATGAGTTTCAGGCGGACCGATTATACTGGAGCACCAACTAGCGTTCATGAGTTCAGACAACAACAAACCACAGTGAACATGAAGGAAGAAGCTGATGAGACGCTTTGGTTGGCCCCGTGGATGATGGGACATTTTGTTACAAAAAACCAATGGATGGAAGTGTTGATAAGAGCATGGTTGTGTTGCTATGCAACAGGGAATTCACATATCACCGCAGCACATCGAGCCTCAAGTATCACCTCAATGCTAAACATATAGCAGCTAGCGTGGACGCTAATGTGGTATTCAACGGTATACTAAAAATCCATATGAAAAAAATTACTTCTCACTGTTCTCATGTCAAATATTTATATGCGATTAAAATGCGATTAATTTCTATTAATTAATTACAAAACCTCTAATTAATTTGATACGTTTTTTTAATTGAGTCCCTGCCTTAGTATAAACACTATTAAAGACTTGATTAACAGAGACACATTTTCGCATTGTACTGTTTTTACTGCGACTTTTTTCGTGCAGATTTGCCACTTTAATCTAGTAAAGATTAAACCCACGGGTTTGTATTTTTATTCTTATTCATACTTGGCCCTAATATGCCATCATAGTCAAGTTCTCCTGGTACAAGTCACTGAAGAATAACTCTCTGTTTGTACGGCTGTTTCTTGCAGACGTAGCCTGATCTTTGCTGATTAGCTGGAAGAAATCCATGTGGTTCTATATCCAATGAAGTTACCAAATATAGTTCTTCGCCTGATAAAGGGTTAACATATAGCACTCCTGTAGCGATTACAGTTGGCTCTTAAAGTTCTGTACTTACTTGATTCCTGTGGTCTAAGGCTAGTACCTTCAGGTTGAATGCACTTATGGTAAGTCGCTTTGGACAAAAGTGTCAGCCAAATGACATGTAATATAATGTAACATGACAAACCTGTCACAAAGACCTTTTGAGCCCTGGGTCAGTTGTTTATTTTACTGTTTGGTAGTCCTACAACAGTAAATGTTTAACTGACAGCCTTTATTCTGTAAATCATTTCATTTGTTGGTCACCTCTTTCCGACCACTGTCCATCAAATCCTCACTGGCTAATGCCGATCAGTTTCAGTTACAGACCTTATGAGCTGCATGATTTATTAATATGATTCTGAAACAGGCGGTGAGAGACTAGCAGAGCGCTGTTTAGGCTGAGATGAGGCATCAACCTAACATAATTCAAATTGGCCATTGATTTGCGCGAAATATCCCAAGTGCCCCAGGTATGATTTTGAGTGACAGCTGCAGTATGACAGCTATCAATTAGACTCTACTAAGTATTAACGCAGCATCTGTGAACCTGAGAATAATTCTGAGTATTATGATGGAATTACACATATCTGAGAGCCGAATTGGATTCAGAGTGTTCTATTGTCAGATTTAGAAGCAAATGAGAGACATTCGGCTCATTCTGCAACTATTCGCGTCACGGCGTGTTATTCAAAGACCGATACACCAGAGAGCTGGAGCGCTGTTCAAAGATGACAGGGTGTGGGATGTGATGGTGACACATAAAGCAGGTGCAGCTCAAAGCACATCAGATCCCATTTGCATCCTCTCTAATTTAACTCAGAGAGGCTCTGTCATGAGAAATCTCAAACAGGGGAGGAGATAGAGATATTGTAAAGCAGATGAATGCAGCCTTCAGGAAACCAGCTTTGATTGACAGAGACAAGGGTAAACACTTCACAAGCACGCCGCTCGCTTCACAGAGACTGTTATGCAAAGAGGGGGAGAGACGGAGAAAAGGGAAAATGAGAGTGCTCCACCCCTCCGCCCCCTCAGCTCCTCTCAGGAGGTGTCAGGAGCTGTGTGTAAAGAACCCAGCACCCCCATTTCCTGTGAGAGGGAGTAGTGCTGAATTTTGATAACACTCATTTCCAATTGAGCGCTTTAAAGAGGAAAAGGCTTGGAGACAATTAGAATGAGAGCGTAGCCTCGGCACCCTGAATAGCCCTTGATGAGAGCAACGGGCGAGTTTGGATAGGTTAATCAGCCGTAATCGCAAAGCAGGTGTTGAACACACAACCTTACAATCCTCCATCCTAAATTATATGATCATCACATTCACAAAAGTGCGTCTTTTAATTAAACACAGTGTCCTTTCCCGCTGTCTTTTCCTTATTCAAAAGCGTGAAGCAGTGCTGATTGCATCAGATCACTGACACCAAGAACAAATTGCTTTTCTGCCGTGGCAGGGATGATGAAGGGGGTGGGAACAGGGTGCGCGTGTGTGTGTGTGTGTGTGTGTGTGTGGGTGTGTGTGTGTGTGTGTGTGTAAGGGGGGTGGGGGATGTTGGGGAGGGGCGATAGGGAGAGAGTGTTGCTTATCACAGGAGAGGCACAATGGTGACTTTAATCTGAAGACAACGCAAAAATGACTATGCAAAAATCATCTCCTGGAACCGTGGAAAAGGGGATTTCAAGTTTTATTTTTAATCTAAAAAGAGTAAATATTTTAAACAGGCCCTCACAGGCCTACAGCTCACACCCAGGTATCATGTTGAAGTGCTTTAAGTGGCGAATACGACTAATAAAAGTCTTCATCAAAGCGATTGGAAGATAAGGAATGTTTCTTAATGTGATCCCAATGTTGCTTGTTTGTTATTATTCTCATTTTTTCTTTTCAATACAACAAAGATTTGTGCAAAAAGTCATTTTAACTTAAAATATTGAGTCAAATAGCAAGATTCATTTGAGTTAACTCCATTGTCTTCGTTGTCTTGACGTAAAATTCTTTCACAGCATCGACACTCAAATATTTTAGTTGAAACAACAAGTTGGTTTTACAGTGTGACTATTTTTAAGATTATATTGTCTGATGAAATAATGACTTTTTGAAACAACTTCAGCGCCTCTGTTTCAGTGTTTACAGTAAATGTATTGTGAAATGATCATATGTTCTATAATGCTTGAATGCAGGAATAATTTCTGCAAAGTAACTGAATGTAAAAAAAAAATACACAAAAAAATACACACTTACTTATAAAGTTGGAATAAAAATATATTTTTTTACCTCTTTACATGAAATGATTGTGGCAAGGTGATATATATTATTGACAGATAAAGTGCATATCTTCTCAAAACTTTATGAATCAATCTCTTCCAAACATCACAATGAAAATGCAACACACTTAACAAAGTATTATTTGCATGGAAATAAAACTTTTGTTATTTTGCAAGGATCTTGGAGTGAGTGTGTTGATTGATCAGGAGAACGATCAACAGAGACACAAAAACATTTGATGAAATGCATTGTTACAGGTGGAAGTCCTCTGAAATGAAACAGCTCCTGGAGGTCATAAAATGTGCCAGAACATCAGTTTCGTATACCAACAAGCTTCTGAGTGAAACAGAACCTCATTTAACAACATCACAAATGTCTCACTGCTAGAACAAGACAAGTTTGAACTCTAAATAATCAGCTGGATAAAGAAAAGTTTGAACAAAAGTCTAATTAACAGTCTATAATTGCGACTGATATTATTGTGCAGCCTCAGTTAATATTGTTTGTTCATCAAGTCCATGTAAAGCATATATATGTGTGTATGTGTGTGTGTGTGTGTGTGTGTGTGTGTTCTTGTACTTCCTACATAGTGAGGACCGGAAGACCTTTTTAACCAACAGAGTGAGGACATTTTTGCAAAGTGAGGACATTTCGGCCGGTCCTCACTTCTTTAAAGGCTTTTTTTGGATTGAAGACTTTGTTTTAGGGTTAAGGTTACAAAAAAAGGATAATTAACTGAAACTGTATTATGCGGTTACAAATGGAACTAAAATGATAGTGAAAATGTTCTTCGTTTTCATCTTTGTCAACTTTTTTTTATACATAATGAAAATGGATAAGGCAAAATTTACTGTGACCTCTTTTAATCTCCCACCCAACAAATACCCCATTACGAAAAACTAAAACTAACACTAAAACTAATAAAAAACTAAAGCATTTCAAAAAAATAAATACTAAACTAAAACTAGCAAACTCACTCTAAAAACTAATTAAAACTAACAACTTCATTCCAATGTGGGCCCTCACAAAGATAGAAGTACAAGAATGTGTGTGTGTGTGTGTGTGTGTGTGTGTGTGTGTGTGTGTGTGTGTGTGTGTGTGTGTTCTGAGTTTCAATATAGTTAAATAATTAGTGTTCTCTGCTCTGAAACACTGAAGGTGCTGAAACTACGCCTGCTGTCTCTCTTGTGGTTTCAAGAGTCTGACAGCAGTTGAAATAACTTGTCTAAGTCAAAAATTGATAACAATGGAAGAGCAGCTTTAGTTTGAATGATTGAAACATGTATGGCACATACGTGCAAAAAATGACATGACAACTCAAAATATTCATGCCAAACAAAGTACAGAGAATAAATCTTGTGTTTTCTCTAGTGCAGAGATTTGATCTCTGTCCCGCTATTGGCTGCCGCGTTATCTTTGGCCCAGATGTTTTATTTTCTAAATATTCACTCAGTGAATGTGCATAATCTCATTGTCGCGAAGATCTCGCCAGAAAAAGACGATCCGCTGTGTTTTATTTTGAAATCTCCCTGATCTTCTGTGTATTTAACAGATCAAACCTTCGCCCATTACATGCCTTGTGTCTGAGGTTGATTTGCTGATCAACATATTATTCTGTTGCAGCGGGAGACACTAATTTTGACAAAGTGAATATATCACCTGTGAGACCAGGTTGAAAATGTTCCTGTTCATAAAACGTTCTGTGGCAATGGCCAGTGAAATGAGTTAACATTTGCTTCGGCAACCATTCTAAGGCTACGTTTACACGAGGACGGTCTGAACAGAAGACGCAAAAGTGGCGTTGCGTCTTCACTTTTTATTCCTCGTTTAGAGGAGCATTTTCGGGAGGAAATCTGCGTGCATACGGTGACGCAAAAGTGTGTGAAATTGGATTGTATGCATGCCAGGCGGCATCACTTAAAGCGATAAGAGCATCTTTGGGCATGCAGAAGTTTTCACGCCACACATTTTCATCAGCTACTCCTTCCACAAAGTTCTCCACCATCACTAGATCTCCCAGGTCTCGTTCACAGCCGTCTGGCTCGCCTCCGACGAATTGGTGCATCCAAAATGTGATAGAGGTAATTACAGATCCTTCTTTGTTCAGTAATACTATCTGTACATATCCTGTACATTTGGTGGAAAGACTCCTGTAAGTTTATTAGAGCTGTCAGAGCAGCTTGAAGGTCCGACGCATGGAAATAACCCCACGTTTGTTTATTTTCCTGTACTGGAGCATGTATGTGACGTAAACACATACGTGACGTGAGCAGATCTGAGCAGAGTTTTGCATCTTGGCAGTGTAGACGGACACGCTACAGCGGAGCGTATTCAACTTTTCCACTTTGGAAGGTGGTTTCAGATTTTTGCGTCCTTAAGCCCCCAAAACGCTGTCACCGTCTAAACGAAAGGCACTTCCGATAAAATATTTTGTCGTTTTTACCCGCGAGTGTCCTCGTGTAAACGGGGCCTAAGTAAATGTGTCAATGTTAGCCATATAGTGTTAGGGGCTGAATTATGATGAGGAGGCTTGATCATAGACACGCCCAAAAAATAACAGTCTAATGCTATAACTCCAAAATTCATTCCTATATAGTTTCCAACAAGTTTTCATACAAATCTTATATGAATATTCTTTATATATTAATATATTCTTATGATATTACTTTACCTGGACTTTAACTGTCCATTTAACTGTAATTTTCCAAAAGTAACAGATATTGAGCAGCCTTGTCTACAGCCATGTTAGCAGCTCTGTGAAGCTGTATTTGGACTAATAATCACATCGGCCTGCTGACATATTTTTAATAACAATGCTAGCTTTTTGAAGTTTGTCACAAATAATGTTTACTTGTTCACCATGTTGGTTTCCTATATTAGCAAACATGTATGGCTAAAACATAAGTACAGCATAGGCTAATGTGTATATAAATATTTTTTGCATATATTTAAAAAATCAAATCCTGACTGGAGGATGGTACTATATGAAAACCAATGGCTAAAAATACTGGTCTAAATGTGATACTTCGGTAGATGCAGATAGTCCTCACTCTTACATAGTGCCCTGGTCGGGTGGCTACTGTGGACACCGAATAACTACCAACAAAGCTATGAGAAATAATGACTGTATTTGTCTTCCTGACAGGCCCAAGGACGAACATCTAATTGATGAAGTCCTTTCAGATTCCACACCTAATCAATAGCAGCACAGAGTGACTGCAGAGGACTTCCTCTCACTCCGCCCATCATGTTAACGAGCACATACAGACCATGTGCCAATAGTTTTCCTTACCGTAGTGTGTGATATCAAAATTCCAAATGCCATACTGGTATTATAATGACAAAAAATGGTTATCAGCAGTTTTACATTCAACAACTAATAAAGAACAAATTCAAGTCCATCCATCCATTATCCCTAACCGCTTGACTGAACCTGGGTCGCAGGTCTGGATCCAGTCCCAGCTGACATTGGGCGAGAGGTGGGTACACCCTGGACAGGTCTCCAGACTATCACAGGGCACATAGAGACAATCACGCTCTCATTCACTCCTACGGACAACTTAGAGTCACCAAGTAAACCTAAGCTGCATGTTTTTGGACTGTGGGAGGAAGCACTGCACAGTTTATAGAACAAAAAGAAATTGCATTCGTGAAAAAAGTTTTTTTTTTCAATTTTTTTTTTTCCATTTGTTTTTCAACACCAGAATCCCATGTCGGCAGAGCCAGATTAACCCAATATTGGAGCTGCGGTGCACTGAGTTATCAGGTGATTTTATTTCTTTAAAACAAATAATTCAAGAATATGGAGTATGTAAGCATAATACTATTTAGATGCTGAAACTAGATTTCTGAACAGGGTTCTTTAGAACCTCAAGAAATATGGGGTCCTCAGGGCCCACAAGGGTTCAGGGCCCCGGGCAGTTGACTGTGTATGCTCCAGCCTTGTATGTATGGCAGTGATTCCCAACAGGGGGGGCCCGGCCCCCCTAGTGGGGCGCCAAGGATCCACGGGGGGTCGTGAAGCCCTCTTGATTTTAAGGGATGTAATAAATCTAATGTGTTAAATATAGATGAGTCAGCATTTAATTCATTAGTGGGACAAAAACAACTAAATAGAAAAATCACTATAGAAAAGTTTAAAAATAAAAGCTATATCGCGAGAATAAGGACATGTGTAACATCCCTCCTGCAGTATACACAGAGGTAAGCTCACCTAGCGGTAACCTCACCTAGTGGTAACCTCACCTAGCGGTAACCTCACCTAGTGGTAACATCACCTAGCGGTAACCTCACCTAGCGGTAACCTCACCTAGTGGTAACATCACCTAGCGGTAACCTCGCCTAGCAATAGAAACACAGAGGTAATGGAAAAATGGCGAAGCGTCAGGGAGACGAAAATGCTGAATATCTCCCAAAGAAAAAGAGAGGGTACCATGAAAGTCACATTGAGTTCGGTTTCATAGAAGCAATGGACAATGGGGGGGTCGCCAAAGTTTACAATGGTAAAAATGTGGGTCCTTCAAGAAAAAGGTTGGGAACCATTGATGCATGGAGATGAAATTTACACAAAATGTAAATGAACTCGTAAAATGAATGAAGAAAACATTTTTAAACAATGTCCAATCATTGCAGGGGCCAAGTGAAAAGAATCACAATTAAACAACAAGTTAAAACATGATTATATTATTATATTTGACTGTAACTATTATTATTGCTTCAGTTTATATTATATTTGCATGATGCTATTAAAAACGTTACAATAAACACATTATTAACAGCACTGGGCAGCCCGTCCTCTAGAATCTGAAGGGATGTGTGTGTGTGTTTGGTGGACTAAGTTGCTGCTGTTGTTGGCCTAAAATAAAGCCCCTTTAGCCCACTCAGCCTTGCAGCAGCCATTAGTTTGAGGCAGCTCTCCCAGCAGAGCGCTGACAATGATGACAGGTGGTTGCAATGCAAGCAGGCCCCGGGGGTGGGACTCCGGAGGCATCACTTGCTCCGGGTCAGCCAGGGCCAACGTATTTATCTGGGCAGTAATCTGAAGGAAAAAGGACAGAATGTCTGACCCCAAAACCTCAGGGACATCATCAAAACAGCTCCTATTTCAGCTCCACCATAACTCGCAGTGTCGCTCTATGACTGTTTTCAGTCAGCAGAGACTGCTGTATAGAGAGAGCCCAACTGATGAATAACAGAACAGCAATCAGCAGTGAGAGTAGTAGCCGGGGTAGAGCAGATCTGATCATTATGGATCCGAGCTCTTAGCTGAAACTGGCCCTGAGCTCGCTGCTCCAGACTCCAGACTGGAGACACTGATATCTGCAACACTTGCAGTGTTACAAGGGCTATCGTGTTATTACTTGTGTTTAGTAGTTTAATGCAGTTCCTCTATAATATCGACGTGTTTACCACAAATTTACATTGACAACAAAATTTCAAGTTTGAAATGTTTAAGGACGATACCAATTATTTACATGGTTTTGCCTCAAGCCATAACTGAGCAAAATTAGCAGCTGCTACACTTTTCTAAATTTTGGAATAAATGCTATTAAACCACATAAACAACTGAAATATTGAAGGCATCGATGCACCTCCTTTATACTGAGGGTCTGTTTCTTGGGTCCTGAGCCTTTTTGAATTCTAGGTTTGAATAATTAATAGTCACTAGTTTAGTTAATATTGTGCTTACATTGTGCACTTTTGCTTAACCCTTTGAAGCAGAGGCTTTTTTTCAGACTTATTTTTTATAACAAATCTTCTGCTGATGAAGGCTACACAATGTGACTAAAAGCTCTGGAAAATTTACACTTAATACATTCATAATAAATAACTGTGTTTTTGTATTTCCAAGGTCAATAATAAATCTTCACACTTGTTTCACTAAACATGTTAACAAAAATGTGTTGCAATGTGAAATTGCAATTTCCCGATACATGCACAGGATTTTAGCAAATGGGAAAAATCTGAATATAAATGGACAGTGACATAACAGCCATGTTGGTACGATATTTTAAATCTTGGTGCTGTTAAAAAATATCCCAAAAGTGAATTTTCACACATTCTATCACTGCTGTTTTCATTTGTGTGTCAAAACTACTTCTGTTGCTGGAAAAGAGTCAGTGGTGCTGGTCCGCAGTGTGCGCATGCTACGTGTGTTCTGCATTGAATGATTTATGACTGAAAAGAAGGGGTTGATGCAAATGCTCCAACCAGGTTTAAAGGGTTAATCTAATTTTAAAAACGCCTTAAAACCTAAAAGCAGAGGCTGTAGCATGTTCACAGGTTTTAGGTAAAGTATAATTTTGTTGCAATGTGGAGCCTGCTGTGTGAATTCAACTTACAGAAAATGAAAACTTGCCAAAAGTTGACCTGGTCACATCACATCATGTCAGACTGTATGTCTATTGAGTAACTGTTGTGTAGCTGTAGATGCAGATTATTTTTGAAAGGTTTGTGCTGTTTTAACAGAGAATAACAGACTCACTGCCCAGAGAACAAAGTAAGACCAATGACATCAAAATGGGAAACACCATGTGATCTGGACGGACTTGAATATGCTAAGCGGGATAAATACCTTTTGAGAGTGTTGTTAGTGGGGTGTAAAATGGCTCTGACCAGGAAATGGCTTAAGAAAGACAAACCAACAATAAATGAGTGGATTGATGTCATTTACAATATATATGTTATGGAGAGAATTACATTTAACCCATTGAGGCCTAAAACGCCTGTAAAACCTTTTTATTTGATTTTAAAATAAGCCCCTAAAACCTGAAGTTTTTCTGGAAATTCAACAGAAGTGTCAACGTTTCTACTAAATAATAGATTTTTCAGCCTCTGTAGAAGATAGAAATGAAATTCAAAAAGTATTTGAGAGCTTATACAAATACTACCAAACAACGTATCCGCTTTCCAGGCTTCAATGGGTTAAACTAAGAAACCAAACTGATATTTTTTGAAGAGAACTGGTCAAAATGGCTCAGCTATGTGTTAACTGTAAGACCTGATTTCATATAGATCGCAAAGATAAGATCAAACTATTAAGATTTTATTTTTAATTACTTCCCTATTTTTAAGCAGCATCCTTATAGTTTTATGTATGATGTGCTTATGTTGACTCTGCTGTTTTACTTAATGCACAATCCTCCCCTCGTCATGTTATGTTTATGTTTTGTTGTATGATCTTGTGCCCACTGGCACTTATGTGTATGTTACTAAGAAAAAACAAATAAAAAGTACATTTAAAAAAAAAAGGGAAACAAGGTTGTTATATGGACTGTACAGTATTCATGGTTTGTAATAAATGGGGTAAAACATGTACCACCAGATCTTTTTTTTAAAGCAGAAGGTTATGTTACAGATCCCTGCACTGTCTGCCATCCAGAGAGGTCAGAGGTCAGCTACAGACCATCACCCTTGAAGCCAGCAATGACCCAAACAGGACAGTGTCTCTAACATGTGACATCCTGCATACCCACAGAAACATTATCCAGGTATTTAATGCGAGTGAAGCTTCTACAGAACACGTTTTTGTATCGATGACAGTGAGGAGTTTAGAATCAGTATCATAGCAAAAAGCAGCAGCCAGATGAAGAGGCTGCGGGTACCTGGCACTGCTGATTACAGGCTAATCAGGGGGCAGGGTTAATGTGAAGTATCACTTGCCTCGGGTGATTGTCTATTTGAGCAAGAATAGCATCTCAAAAAGCTGATTAATTTAACAGTGCTCATGATGGACGAACACTCAGAAGACCTACTGTACATGCACAAAACCTTATGAAAAAATGAGATTATATGCTTTAAACCAATAAAGCATGTAGATCTCTGAAACAGAAAGGTCTGATGATTTTTGAATTTTCTTTTTTAAAGAGAAAAGTGGTGCACAGTGTTGGGAATTAAGGGTGCCTTTTTTATGAATAAATGATAACCTTTCACAGGGCGTCAAATATGTAAATAAAAGGGCGTTATTATAAATGGTACCCCTCCCATAAGGATATCAAATATGTAGGGATGAACCTGAGTAACGCTTACGTTGATCTCATGGTTCAAAAATGTGGTTAGATGGCTATAAGAATGATTAATAATTATTATAAATAATTACTAATTATAATAAATGATATGACTTGATTTGGTCTAAGTCATAGCTCGTTGGGGCACCATCTGTACAACAGAAAATTATAGCCAATTCACCTTAATCAGTCTCATAAAGTTACTAAATTATCAATTTGCATCAGCTGGTAAAGTCTTAAACTCTAGTTTGTCACAGATTATCAGGATCACTGGCAAAGTGTGGAAATGCATGTTATCTGACTTTATAGCAATAGTGGCTAAATATCATGCAGTCCCACTATGGTCAGCAGTGGCCCTGGTAATAAGTCATGTTAAAGCAGCTGTACACAGTATTCAGAATGGAGGGATTGCTTCCACACAGCTTTGGTTCTCATTACCAACATTTATGGACGCATTGGGTCCTCACATGCACTCACACACACACACACACACACACACACACATGGCCAGAGCGACTACCACAACAAAGAAGAGAGATGCACCAATTAAAACACACACTGCGGAAGTGTCACTTGATTCTCTGCTCAGGAGTGTTTGATATTTAGTTTTGAGAAATATAATATATTCGACCAACTTTCTAATAACCCCCCCAAGCTATCAATACTTCATTATTTATTAGAGCACAGTAACACAAATAGACGTAGAATTTTATCCAACAAAAGTGTAGCTTTTGAAAATATTTACGTGATGTGTCTAACTCTCAGTACTTAAACAACGCCTTAGAAAACCTCTTTGCACAGAGGGACTGTTGATTCTTGTTCACTTACACTGAAAGCACATTAGAAAGGGATCGTTTAATGGCGAAAGGTCTGAGGTCAAACTGTGTGAAAGGGAGGAATGATAAAAGCAAGCTGAATTCATGTACTGTGCATGTGTATCAGTACTTAGTTACAGATTACATATTGCATTTTCAGCGTATTTCTAGTACTGGAAGTGATTAAAGTGATAAAGTGATCAAAACATAAATAATCAAATGAAATACAAGAATTGAATACAATATCATTAAAAAAAAAAGTTGTTGGATGTTTTTGTCTCTATCTGTGTTTGGTTAGCTTTCTGTCTCTCTGCAGTGTTTTGACCATCTTCCTCTATTATGACCTGAACCAGAAAACATAAGAATAGTACAAATACTATTATGGAAATACTCTCTTTTCCCACATCTAAGCCTGATTATATATCTCCGGACTTGTCCACCACAACTTGTAATTATAGTTATTATTTAGAATAGAATAGAATAGAATAGCTTTATTGTCATTGTAACATGTACAAAGAAATTAAGTGCATTTCTGTCAGTGCAAGATTAAAAAATACATGCTAAATGAATTAATCGTAAAAATACAAAAAGGAAGGAAAAACAAAGGAGCAAATAAAAAGAACACATTCAAACATCTGCATTTGCACAAGTCCCTCATGGCCTGTGCAAATGGACATTGGTATTTATAATTATCATTATTATTATTATTATTATTATTGTTAATAATAATTTATTTATTCGTTTTTTAACAGCTGTGAATAGTTTTGCCATTTCCCTCTTATATCACATTGTGGAACAAAGAATCACATCAACATAATTCCTCAATAGGAGAGATTGTTCCTTCCCACTGTGGAGACAAACTCAGCCGTCTCCCCAAAACCTCACACCACAAAAACAGTTTCTTCTGGACTCAAGCACTGACACTGACACTCATCCTCAAATTAAATGTTTTTAATGACTGGTTTAATATATGAAACTCACCACCCAACTTTAAAATCATAAACCTTACAGTAACCTCTAGTATGAACACAGTAAACATCTCAATCCATCTATGTCACTATCAATCACCTGCTTTATACACGCACAGTAACATGGCAGCAGTCAGAATATGGGCCTGAATGTACACAACTCGTCAACACATTTCTAGGAGTGATTATGCAAACACAAACACAAGCGTAAGCATCCATCACAACCTGACAAGGTTGTGGAGTCAGCTGCCGTCAGCTGCGTCTACACAAACACATCCAATTAAAGGATGTCTGACAGAGCAGGAGTTAGTTTTTCCTTTGCAAGTTTATTTGTTATTATCAATCCAGTACAAAGAGGAGTTTGTGTGAAATCACAAATTTTGTTGGACAGACTATGCTGTGTGAGAATTTATTTAATAATAATCTCTGGGACTCAATTTTAAGTGCAAAAGAAGTGGGGAATATTTAGTGTGATTGTTCAAATTGCAGCACCTTTTCAGGGAGACACCTCTCTAACATCACCCATGTTTTGTAGCATTCTCTATTTTGTCAGGGGATATGAATAATGCAGGGAGACTGCAAAAAACACTATCAGCCATTCCACTATTGTGACAAGAGCACCAGGAGATAGGCTGCATTCATTTGGAGCACTTCTAGTTTTTTTCCAAGGCTGGAAAATGGTATTTTTATCAGCCTTTTTGCCTACTTCAGTTTCTTTTTTTTTCTTCTTGAAAATTAAAAACTTGAGGCGAGGGCAACAAAATTATAGAGGATCATATAAGAAGTTTGAACAATTATTAGACAGATATTTATATTCTATCAAATGCATTCTGACTTGAATAGGCTTTGAGGATATGTACTGTACATTATCTGACTGGAATGGAGAAATAATAGCACATCTCTGTTCCTCTTCATGCGTTCGGTACGTTAAGGAGTGTGTTTGACTGTGACTGTGTGAGCACATGGAGGGGCTGACCGAAGAAAACGGCAAAATAAAAAAAAACAAAAAAAACAAAAAACGGAAAACTACCCGGGCTAAAATCAGACAGAAACCCCCAGCAAAAAAAAAAACATCTCTTATAATAAGGGAAAACGAGGACGAGGACTGGATCTTTTCTCAACACTAAAGAAACCAAAAACAGGCAGTAAATATTTCTGGCAATTCTTACCTTTAGCGCCTGTGTCCGTCACCGCCGCCACAAAAACAAGCAGGATAGGAAAATAATCTCTCATCGCATTCATCACGTTTTTCCACGTTTTGCGCTTCTGAAGCTTTTAGTAGTGGACGTCCTTGGAATCAACACTTTTCCTATGGCCGACTGAAACACTGAGAGCTCCACGGAACAAAGCGCTCCTCTCGGGGACTTCGGCTCAGGTTAGCTGTCTGGATTTACTCATTGACAGAGACGATGGGCTTTTAGTTTCGGTCTGCCACCACGACTACAGCCTCCGGACTCTTGTGACTCCCAGACTGGAGCTGTAGACTGTAGATGTGCTGCTGTTGCCCCGCTCCGTGCTCTGCTCGGTGCTGGGAGCCTCCTCTTCAGGGCAGCGCCGCCGCCGTGCTGTCAGCACCACGGACAGCTCCTAGCGTTGGCCAATGGAACACACGGAGAGCAAATCAACCTCAAAGTTTGGAAGTAGTATTGTGATGCTTAACCCTCTGGAGTCACCAAAAGCGCCAAAGCATGACTTCTTCACCACATCCAGACTAGAAAACAAAGCAGCGTGGAGCCCTACTGTACATTTACCTCTAAAGTTCTGGCTGTAAACTCCATGAGGCCAGTTTCAGTTTGATGATGATATACCAAGTAAAACTGGAGACAAGGTCAAAATTCTTTATTGAGCATGATAGTGTTTTTAAAGTAAAAAAAAGATTCAAAATCACATTTTATGTTGGACTAAAGGACTACAAAAGACACAAAATGACAAAAAAAAAGACACAAAATGACAAAAAATTGACACAAAAAGACACAAAATGACAAAAAAAAAGACACAAAATGACAAAAAATTGACACAAAAAGACACAAAATGACTAAAAAAAATACACAAAATGACAAAAAAAAAGACACAAAATGAGAAAAAAAATACACAAAGTGACAAAAAAAATACACAAAGTGACAAAAAAAATACACAAAATGACAGAAAAAAAGACACAAAATGACTAAAAAATACACAAAATGACCAAAATTGTTACGCTAAATACACAAGACACACAAAAAATACAGTCACACTAGAATAAAAACCAGAGTTGGATGACAGGATCACACACAATCACAGGATCATATTTATGTTGGTTTTTCTTTTTCTTTTTGGTTCAAAATGTTGGCCAATGGAACACACGGAGAGCAAATCAACCTCAAAGTTTGGAAGTAGTATTGTGATGCTTAACCCTCTGGAGTCACCAAAAGCGCCAAAGCATGACTTCTTCACCACATCCAGACTAGAAAACAAAGCAGCGTGGAGCCCTACTGTACATTTACCTCTAAAGTTCTGGCTGTAAACTCCATGAGGCCAGTTTCAGTTTGATGATGATATACCAAGTAAAACTGGAGACAAGCTCAAATATATTTTGGATGAAATGATAGAACTGGATGGAACCCTCTTATATTTTAGATTTGACACTTTTGTTCACATTTGCAACATTCAAAATTCTTTATTGAGCATGACAGTGTTTTGAAAGTAAAAAAAGATTCAAAATCACATTTTATGTTGGACTAAAGGACTACAAAAGACACAAAATGACTAAAAAAAAGACACAAAATGACCAAAAAAAGACACAAAATGACTAAAAATAGACACAAAATGACTAAAAAAAGACACAAAATGACCAAAAAAAGACACAAAATGACTAAAGATAGACACAAAATGAGCAAAATTGTTACGCTAAACACACAAGACACACAAAAAATACAGTCACACTAGAATAATAACCAGAGTTGGATGACAGGATCACACACAATCACAGGATCACATTTATGTTGGTTTTTCTTTTTCTTTTTGGTTCAAAATGTTGATGTCCAAGAGTCCATAGTGTTAAGTAAAAGCAGTAAAAGCACACTATAAAAAGCAGCAACAACGCATTTTACACCATACTTAAGCACCGATTAATCTAGATACATTTCAAGCATCTAAAGTAAAACTACTCACTTTAACTGTTCTCATACTCAGTTTTTGGGTCCTGTAGTCCTGCAATAAATCCAAGCTTCATTTACAAGAGTAATAGCCTACAACGTACAATATAGTGTATGTAAAGTTCAGTTTTCGTAAGACTCTGGGATTATTTTGGAGACTGTCGTTTGTCATGTTGTTTCAATGTGTTGTGTTATACAGAGAGATGTTTCTGCCATTTAGCTGGCCAACTTTCATTTAAATTATGCTGACAAAAAAAAAGCAGACCAGACAACGGACTACTACTGTTACCAGGTTTAAAGTTGACTTCCATACTTTTGTGAAATGACTGTCAGCTAATGATATAACACTTAGAAACACTCCCATGACTAAACATATGAAGATCACACCATACAGGGCATGCTAATATCCATGTGTTGTATAGAAAATAAAACTGATGATGTCACAGTGGTATGACAGGCTCATCTCAGCTTAGAGATGAGAAAGAAAACCTACATTACAAACTGGGGATCCACAGTTTGGAAGACATGGGTGTTGACCAGTGATCAGGGATAACACCTATAATATATTATTGTGTTCTATTTTTGAAATATGTAGGATACAGCTTTTCTAAAGTTTGACCTGCTTGGAGTAAACATCAGGCTATCTCAGTGTTGATTCATCTTTCTTAATTTGGCTTTTGCAAAACTCATGAAAGTGCAATAATACATCTGAACGATTGTCCTTTAAAGTGGACTGTTACAAATATGTCTTACAAAACTTAAAAGTGTCACTCTACAGTCTTTACTGATGAATTAATTACTTCTTATTGCTGCAGACTTTTAGCCTGTTGCTTTTTGCACAAACATGTGTGTGTGTGTGTGTGTGTGTGTGTGTGTGTGTGTGTGTGTGTGTGTGTGTATTGTCTGTGTGTAAGAAAGCAGCTTTACTATGTTTAATGCTTTATTTTTGGATAGGGACAGTGCACATTAATGAACACCGAAAACATCGATCTAAACATGCCGGATTATAGCAAAGCTGCTAGTTTGCATCTGTAGTCCCTAAAAATAAATGCAAATGTAAAAAACAGCAAGTAAATAGGTAAAATACAAATAGAGGAGATAACACACACAACACAACACAAACCAGACCCAGACAGGATATAACAATGCTCTCAGGTCCACTTAGTGGTCACATGTCGAGCTCTCAGTATGATTTCAGGTAAGCTAAAGTACAAAACTCCAAGAATGGTTCTGTTGACAATAACTTTAAGAAAATGAAGACTAAAATGATTTTGCTATTCAATGGAATTGGTACTGGTACTGTACTATTCATAAAGGTAGCAAGCTGGAAGCACAAAATATAAAAAGCTATGGACACTTGTAAGTTGTGAGCTTTATTTTTAATGCAAAACTAACAATATTTCAGAACAATGAACAGATCCTATTATAGAGCTGTTGATCTCTCTGGAACAGTGAGCAAACCTGGATCTGTCCTGATTTCAGTTTCAGTGCAGGGTACTCTGATACAAACCAAGATACTGCCAAGTCAATTCAAAAGCACTAACCTGTATCCTTAAAGCCTTGATTTGGAAAAGAGAAGCCGAGTTCAGGAAGCCAGAAACCAGATTTTGTTCATTCTTACCTGATGGGCTAACTCAGACAATACAGAAATGACACAGCTTTCAAACAGGAAAATGTTGACAGCAGCAAAAATTTCAACATGTTTGAGTTTAGAGGCCAACCAAAATTTTAAACTTCTGAACAAACTACAAAGCATTAAGCCAACAATTAATCTTTTATACAAATCATAAGGTTTTATTTGAAGAGAATACATAAATTCTTAAGGCAATTCATGTTCAATCATAGACGGAGCACATTCAAGGCTCACTCTCAATGGAGGGGAAAACAAGAATTGCTCTCCACTGACTTGAATCATGTGAAGGTGCCTCTTGTCAATTCCGTCTGCTAGCAAACAACAGAAAAGTATTTCAAAGCAGCTGTGTGGTGGGATGCACTATCAACAGAGTAAAACGCCCATGAAATTGTGTTCTTTAAGGGAATCTATGGCCAGGGCTACAAAGCAGGCCAAACAGAGGGGCAAAGAGGCATCTTAAATAACATCTCTATTCAAAAACAATATGCAAAAGACTTGTTACCAGGCGGCAATCTCCGTCTCTGAGCATGGAGGCAAACCAGGAAGTGCCTTAAGCTGCAATCTACCTGCTTCCAGCAGGGGGCGCTAAGTTTGGCTGCAAAAAAAATCTGCCCATACATTTCAGTGCAAAATTTGAAAACTTCTCACTTGCTTTATTACCTCAGAATTTTTTTTCAGGACAATTTCATGTCAATAGTTCTAATGATGGCCCCATTTAGAAGAAAATAGAAGATAAAAATAATCATATGATTTGGGGCGTGGCTACCTTTGATTGACAGGTCACTGACAAGGCGAGCTGTCATCAGGAGAGAAGCAGAGCAATGCGTATCCACGGCAACGGGCCAATAAAGTTATATATAACGTTATATAGATAGAAAAGAGGACGTTTACCGGTTGGTCTCATAACTTTGACCCTTTCACTGTATTTTCACTTAATGACAGTTTATTTGAACGTTTTGTTCAGTAAAAATGTCTTGTTCAGCGTTTGGTTGGACTAACAGACACTCCAAGGAGTCGCTGCTCAGTTTTCAGGTCAGTAACGTACATTTTGTTTTTGTTTTTTGCTAGCCAAAACTAACATCCCAGTTAATGCTCCAGTTAATGCTAACATGAATTAGCAGCGACTTCTCTCAGGCAGGTTGAGGTGTAGAGAGGCTGTAGTCAGTGATCAGATCCCTCTCGCTCCTCCACAGTCCAGATATGGTCTGCTCCGCATATCAGAAACAAGATGGCGACGAGTGTATCGCTGAACTCAATGCTTCCAACAGGCCACAAACCAATGGGTGACGTCCAGTGGCTACGTCCATTATTTATATACAGTCTATGCTTGTTACTGAGGTAGTGGCATAGTAGTTAGCTATCTGTGGACTTTAAGCCCTGTATGATAGGTTACAAATGCAAAATAAAATTGTAAGGGCCTGAATTGTTAGCTGAAGGCTTGACCAGGAACACTGCCATCAATGTGACCCTTACCAGCTGGACTAAAGCTGCCTTCACATGCCAAGAAATGTTGCCTTCGTTCAACATGACCTCATCATTTGAAGCACAGCCCCTGTCACTGTGTCTGCTTGGCAATGACATAAACCACAAAGATAAAAATGCATTACTTTTCCTCTCCAGCTGGTGAAGGTGGTATTTTAATGTGATATTGTGCAGTTCAGGGATCTCTGAAACGCGGATGAAAGTTTTTCTTCCATCATGCCTTCCTGCTTGCATGTGTCACAACGTGCCTAGTTGTCATTTCATTGGTTGCGCTTTGAAAGGTCAGCATCAAACTTGGGTTTAAAGTTCAAATACTCTGAACTTTGAGTGCAGCATTTTCGAGTGGTCGAGTGGATGGCACCATCACCATCCCCACAGAAAAACAAAGGCACAGCCATTGTTTTTATCACTGATCGTGGGTAGCTGCCTTAACCCTCTGAAATCTTCGGCTATTATGTCCTTTAAAAAATCTGTTAAAAATCTTCACCGTGCCATGTTGGCATCAGTTTTTTCAGCGTTACCTCACCTATCTGTCCTGACAATTAATGTTTAACTTTGACTGGTAACACTTTACAATAACCATCATTTATGAATGGTAAATAGATCGTTTATTAATGTTAAATCATCATTAATAAATGGTAAATAGATTGTTTATTCATGTTAAATCATCATTTATAAATGGTAAATAGATAGTTTATTAATGTAAGTTAATAGTTACTTTACCATTAACAAACAATTCAATTCTAATTAATAATGTTTATCAATGGACTATTTATTAATGGTTTATAGTTGCTCTCATAACATTAAACACTATTTTAAGCATTTGTTAATGATTTCCAAATGATTTATTTTGCTTTAAGAAAATAGTTGTAAAACATCTATAAAGATTAAATATGTAGACTTAATTGTAGTACTTTGTAGATGGTTAATATTTGGTTTATTAACCATCTATAAACATAACTTAGATGGTTATTGTAAAGTGTTACCCTTTGACTTACTTGATCAAAATGTTGAACCCAAAAGGAAAAAAGGAAAACATAAAATCTGATCTTGAAAATTATATTTCAATACACAGAATTTTAAATGTTACAATTATGAACACAGGTTGCAAATATTACATATAACAGGTAAAATGAGGATAATATCTAGTTCAATATATTATACTAAATATATTTGACAATATCTCCTGTTTTACTAGGCCAAATATCATTTTTTAAAAATCTGGAATGTAGTTTCAAGCCAGAATTTTAGAGGGAAGCTGATGGAGAGGCTCGATGTTGCTTCATTTTTATGTCTTCACGTCATGAAGAAGTCATGTGCCGGTGCTTTCATGGACTCTGGAGGGTTAAGAGCTTGGCTCTAAGGCCTCTGATGCACTGTGAACCATTGGTGGAAAGTTCCATGAAGAAATTCTCAGTAATGTCAAAGGCTTGCCTAGTTCTTTAGGGAAATCTGTGTTCAAGGCGTAAAGCCAGACAGGTAGGCAAATGCTGTGGGGATCTCAAGCACAACAGCAAGTTCTGGACCAACCTTGACACTTTTGGTATTTTCATCATCTGGTCTGGTTTCCTGGGTAACACTTTACAATAACCAACTAAATAATGTTTATAGATGGTTTATAAACCAATAATTAACATTTACAAAGTGCTATACATATTTAATCTTTAAAAAATGTTCAACCAATTTCTCAAAGGTATACGAATCATTTCAAAAATTATTAACATACTTAATATGGTGTTAAAATGTTAAAATGAGTGCAACTAAAACTATTAATAAACTATTAATTATAATTTAATTGTTTGTTAATGGTAAAGTAACTATAAACTTACATTAATATTCCATCTATTTGCCATTTATAAATGATTTAGTTAGTTAAACATTAATAAATTATGTATTTATCATTCTAAATGGCCTATATACGGTTTATAAATGATGATTAAACATTAATAAACTATCTGTTTACCATTTATAAATGATGGTTATTGTAAAGTGTTACCGTTTCCTGGATGTGAAAACACAGACGTGTTTAAATGTGTACTCTGCAATGTTTTTTCTCTATACGTTGCATTGTTTTTACAGTATCAACACATGCCACTGTTTTGTGAGAAACATAAAGACTGATGTAGCAACAGTGACTTATATTAGGGGAGTGGGGTTTAACAAGCAGTCACTTGTAAAATAGGGCAATAAAAGTGTGGTTACCCTAACATTTGACCTTCAAGAGAAGGCAAAAATAAACAGAAAGGATTTCCTTTTCAGAGGTGGATCATTTCTCAACCCAGTTGCTAGAAAAAAAATTTGTCACTGTACATAAATCTTACATTCTGTTTGACACCGTGACACCTCTGTACACTGTAATACATTATTATATAGTCATTTTATTTTACTTAATATATTTGATAAAATGTATTCAATATAAATGCGTCCTTGATTTTTGAAGTTTAATATAAAGAATGTTTGAGATAGAATCTACTTATTTTGATCACATTAAATATAATCTTTATGTGTATGTAATTCTAAATCAAGAGAATTTTGAATGAATCCAACACAATAGAATTGGTCATTTTTTAATTGACACTTAACACTTCCTGTTAAGATGTTATTAACTCAACTTGTAAAGTAGTTAGATTTAATAAATAATATTGTGTGCAATCTGTTGCCTCATTTTTATTGAGCAGCTATTGTTTATCTTTTTTTTTTTACAGTGTAACAGCGTCCTGTAGTTTTGCTATTTTTAACAAATATTTATTGAAACTGCAACCACTAGAAACATACAGATGTTTTTTTCTTGTTTCTTTCTTTCTTTAAACCAAACACTGATCTTTTTCCTAAACATAACCAAGATTTTTGTTTGGATTCACCACATTAGACATGTTTAAACACAAATAGGGAATGGTAGCGCAATGCAGCGACACAGAAACACTCCACCAATTCACAGATTCAATCCATCTGTGGTTGGCAGACATATAAAATACATTGTATTCAATGTATCCTGGTAACTGGCTTGTCAATTCTTCCTATATGTAATTTTTAAATAAAAAATACAGTTTTAAAAGGTATTTGCATATCAGGGGCATGAAAAAGAAATGACACAGAAATGGGATTTTCACACCAAAACTATTCATACCAGCAGTGATGTGAATGTACAATAGATGCAACAGTTGTTTAATAAAAGGTTGAAATAGATCAGCTCATTGGGAATCCACTGTTTTAAAGATATGGGTGTTGACCAGTGATCAAGGAAAAAAAACAAATATATAATTGTGTTGCATTTTGGAAATGGTTGGATACAGCATTTTTTAAGCTTGACTTGACTTTGAATAAACATCAGGCTATCTCAGTGTTGATTCATTTTACTTAATTTGGCTTAATCTGTACAATCGTCTGTCACAAATATGTCTTACAAAACTTAAAAACGTCACTCTGGACTCTTAACCCTTTTATACTTTGCTGGCTTTAATCAACAACAGTTATTCTTGCCCATGATGTCTAAAGTCATTCATGTGAACTAAATGTGATGAGCTATTAGTTATTAAGAGGTCAGAATTCAACTGATGCACACAGTATTTTATCGCTAACTCTGCATATTTATTATGTCAGCTTGAATTCCTGTCAAAGAAAAAAAAAAACATGAGAAAACACAATTATAATTTACTTCAATCATTCTTTACAGTCATTAGCCATACGATGACCTGCACATCAACATGGACATATAGTTTGCTTGCTTTGTTTGCCTATTTATTTTCATTGTGTTATACATATAAGTGAGCCATGTTATATATATTTATATATATGTTGTAGCATCTGCCTCTCATCCACATACACACACACATACAGCTGTGATGCCCCTGTGCAAATCGTTTATCATTTATATTTTTCTTTGTTGTTGTTTGCGCTGTCTGCTGTCTCTACTTGTGGTCCACATGGTGTAGTGTATTTGTCCCTCATGTTACCTTGTTTGTTACGTCATTTCACCAATAAATAAATAAAAAAAAGTTTATTGCATGAGTTTAAAGAGTACATGAAATCCCTCACACTAATTGAGTGTAACAAAGCACTACATCTACAGATATATCCAAGATATTTTTCAAAGAATAATAATGTATTTACATTCTGTTCCCTTTTTTCTGTTTGATTTTTTATTGTTGTTTTTGGCATTACTAATAATAACCTTAATTTAATGTGATATATTTATTATTAATTTATGTCTGTTGACACATATATATTAGAGCATCTGTCTGCTTTTCTATATACAATTGTTTGTATGTACAACCTTTTCAATAAAGTTCTTTAAAAAAACAAAAAAAAAAACATGGACATATAGTGTTGGTCTATTGACACCTTAAAGTGCTTTACAACACAAGCCAGCATTCACACACAGTCACACACTAGTGGCTGTGGCTACAAGGCACTGCACCACCTGCTCATCAGGAGCAATAAACGTTAACACGCTCCGGAGCAATTTGGGGTTCAGCATCTGGCCAATGACAATTCAGCATGTAGACTGCAGGAGCCAGGGATCACACCACCAACCTTCTGATGAGGAGAAGAACCTCCTGAGCCACAGCCCCTCCCTTGAAACAGATAATCTGCATACCGTATTTCCTCAATTTAAAGCCGGGCCCCTATTAATGACCGGCCTCATTTAGTAACCGGGTGTAAAAACAATTTTTAGTAAATAAAAGCCGGCCTCTTTTATAAGCCGGGTGTCTTACCGCTGTTATGTCAAAGTCTGTTCCCCCGTTGATATGTGTCCCCCTTACCTTAACCTGCACCAACCTGACCCCTGACCCCAACCAGTCCTCCTTTAAGTTGTTAACATGAGCCCAAGTTTACCTTAACCCCAAACAGTTCTCTCTACAAGGCCTAACCTTAAACTTAAATCCTAACTCCAACCGTGGAGGTGATGCTACGGAGAGCACCATTCAGGAAACTTCATTTGACAGGTAACAGATTTCCACACAACACCTGTATTTTGAAGTTCCTCCACATGAGTTAGTACTGTAGGTAAATATCATTGTTTCTCCTGCTGTCCTAGTCATTCTCTGTAAAGTCGAGCTGTTTACGCACGTTCTGGGCTTTTTAGTAGTAAAAAAACCTGCCCATTCATTTCAGTGCAAAATTTGAAAACTTCTCACTTGATTTACTACCTCAGAAAAAATTTTCAGGACAACACTATGGTCTCAATCGCTAGTTAAAAATTATCTTCAAGACAATTTGATGTCAATAGTTCTAATAATGGCCCCATTTAGATGAAAATAGAAGATAAAGAATTGTCTGATTTGGGGCGTGGCTAGCTTTGATTGACAGGTCACTAACCGAGCCGTCATCAGGAGAGAAACAGAGCAATGCGTATCCACGGCAACGAGTCAATAAAGTTAAATATAACGTTATATAGATATAAAAGAGGACGTTTACCGATTTGGTCTCATAACTTTGACCCTTTCACTGTATTTTCACTTAATGATTTCGATAATTTTAACGTTTCGTTCGGTAAAAATGTCTTGTTCAGTGTTTGGTTGGACTAACAACCAAGGAGTCGCTGCTCAGTTTTCTGAGGTCAGTAACATACATTTTGTTTTTGTTTTTGCTAGCCAAAACTAACATCCCAGTTAATGCTAACATGAATTAGCATCGGCTTCTCTCAGTCGGGTTGCCGGTGTAGAGAGGCTGTAGTCAGTGATCAGATCCCTCTCGCTCCTCCACAGTCCAAATATGGTCTGCTCCACGTATCGGAAACAAGATGGCGACAAGTGTAACGCTGAACTCGAGGCTTCCAACGGGCCACAAACCAATGGGTGACGTCACGGTGACTACGTCTATTATTTATATACAGTCTATGGCTACAATGCGCTGTGTCAAACACTCTAAAAAGTGCCGGTCAGAGCTGCTCTGATTTTCTTTTTTTAATAAAAGCCTCCTTCAAATAATAGCCTGCCCCTATTATTAGCCGGGTCCCAAACTGATTTTTTATTAATAGAAGCCCCGGCAATATGGTAAATCAGATGAAACACTTATGACATTATGACAGAATAGATGGTGACCTTTTGCAAATGAATACAGGATTGTTGAATGTATTGCTTTGCTGTGTCAACAATGTTTGAATAATGTATAGTAGTTTGCATATCATCTGTGGATGTGGATCTACATATTTCCTGCGACTAATGTGTCTCCCTCCCTGCTTTGACGCACTGAGCATGGATTTGATTTGACAGTGTTGCATCAGCTGCCCTCGCTGAGCATCTTTTTACATCTATTGGTATTGAGTCATCCTACTGCTGCACCTGTGGCTACTAAAACCCAATGAAGACCCTTGGGCAGCTGATCTCAGCTCTGAGTTCTGAAGCTTTTGCAGCCAATGTGCTCCCTATCCCTCCAGTATGTGTCCAGCTTTGCAGCTGCTGCTCACCTCACTGAGAGATGACTCACTACGTCAATGCGGGAGAAAGTCTCCAAAACAGAAACAGTGTTGAATCTCCTTAACACATTTGCTGTGATTTACGCATCATTGCCTCACAGCAGATAAGCTATTCATAGATTCAACACTCTGTATGTAAACGGCAAGTCATGCATAGGCATTACTCATCACATATGTTGGGGCATGAACAAAAAGAGGCCTACATGTCAAGCCAGAATCCTGACTCACCAAAGTCTGCCTTTTGTAATTCAAAGAGAGTTCAAGGAGTGTAGAAAAAGGAGAAATAATGTGGTCAAATAGTATCATATCGTCACCGTTTTACAGGAGCTGTGATGTTGGAGGGTTACAGAAGAAATAAAAGGATGGTTTCCGTTGCTCAGACTGACTGAGCCAAGGTGTGATTGTGCGCCACCTGTTGAGCTTTTTCTGCAGGTGCAGACTTTTATTGCGCATTAGCTGTACCATAAGGCTGAATATTGAATTGCTGTGTTGTTAAGCTCACGGACCACCAAGTCCTGTAATTACTCCTGTAATTGCTACTGATGTTTAAGTACCTCATTTACTAGTGACTGTATCCATTGGCTTCTCACTGTGTTGCTGACTGTGTTGTCCTACACTGTGAGCTTTGCCTTTGCTAGAACCACCACACATGTAAAGCCAATAAGCTACATTTGATACATGTGTGATGCAATGCAACTATTGTGCATTGCTCCTCGCCATTTTGTGTCTGATATGTGAAAATCATGTCTTACTGAACTCTCATTGTGCTCCTGCTCTCTCCTGCCCACCTTCCCCTCTCACACACACACACACACACCATGCACACGTACCACTGAGACTGTCTTTACATTTGGTTATTATATCCCAGGGATAATAACTATTGCTAATAATTACATTCATATTGACATTTTTTATTAATATTGATTATTATTGTAATTCAATTTAAATGTTAATAATGCAAATAACTGAACCTGCTCCTACCAGATCCCAACTTAAAGACCCAGTGTGCAATTTTTTCAGACCTCTTATATGTGAGGTTTCTCTATGAGGGGGGGGAGGAACAATCCTTTAAAATGCAGGTGATTCAATTGCATGTGAGCTGATGAATACAGGAGGAAATAATTCATGAGAAGTACAAAATTGAGTGATAAAAAACATTTGTGAAAACCTAAAAAAAATCTAAGCATTTTTCCCATCTTACATTGATCATTCACAACACAAAATTTCCATTTCTCATTCAAGGAAAGTAGCTTTAAGAGTGGAAGTTCCAAAAAATTACTGAAAAATAAATGCATTTCAATTAAAACTTTTTGAATTTTAAAAAAGTGATTTGATAAACTTAATGTTTAATTTGATAAATAGTTATTAATCATTCAACACACAACTGGCACTTACCATTTATATCAAGTCATTTTCGTTATTTCCGTAGAAAAAAAGCAGACCTGTCCTGCTCCTGTTTGTCTAACATGAAAATGAAATTGAGAGAAGGGAGAGAATCTATCCTACAAATTGATTCACCAGTAAGTTTTTTGCTCTAAAGTTGCAACCTTTTTGTAACCAAGAACCATACATGTATGTCTAATGACGTGTGTGTAAAGAATTGTGATATATGTTTTTATATTAATATTTGAATATTAATATATCTCATGATAATACTTTTAATAGCATATTATGTAGCCTATACAGATCACAGATGTATAAATGAAATATTCCAACCTCACCAGGAGTTTGATGGTCCACTGCTACACTGCTGACGGCAGCAGTGCTTTTTTTCCTTTTCTTTCTTTTTTTATGATAATATCAGGAGACATTAGTCATGTTTCCCTCTCTTCCCACATGACTGGATTTACACAGTTTGTTAATTGTCCCACCAGAGAAAATAACACCCTTGATCTGCTGTGTGCTAATGTCAAAGAAGCACACAGAGCTACTGCCTTACCACCACTTGGAAGGTCAGATCACAAACCCTGTGTGTGGAGGCAGCCTCCAACTAAACTCACAGTCAAGAAAATGGACACTAGAGGCAACTGAGGCTCTACAGGACTGCTTTGAATGTACAGACTGGAATGTGTTGCTGGAAACAGAGGAGAACAGTAGGGACATTGACAGACAGGTTGATTGCTTCACTGATTACATCAACTTCTGCAGAGACACAGTCATACCCACTAGGACTGTACGCTGTTTCCACAATAACAAACCTTGGATTACTAGTGATTTAAGTCCTCAATGAGAAGAAGACAGCTTTTAGAGATGGTGACAAAGCATGGCTCAAACAAGTACAATATAAGTTGAAGAAGAGAGAGCAAAGATGGCAAAGGTGGAATACAAGAAGAAACTGGAGAGAAATCTACAGCACAGCAATATCCTTGAAATGTGGAAAGGAATCAACACCATCTCTGGTTACAACAACAAGAAAAGACAGCCAGTGCATACAAACACATGGGAGTGAACGTTGCTGTCCTGACATTCTTTGATTTTTCAAGCGCATTCAACACCATCCAACCCAACATACTCAAAAACAAGCTGACAGAGATGGGAGTGGATCTTTCCTTCATCTCCTGGATCACAGATTACCTGACAGGAAGACCACAGTATGTCAGGTTGGGGAACTGTGTTTCTGGGACATTAATGAGCAGCACAGGGGCTCCACAAGGCACTGTTCTGGCTCCATTCCTGTTCACACTGTACACAGGGGACTTCAAATACAACTCCAGCCACAACTCCACAACTCCAGCCACATCCAGAAGTACTCGGACGACACTGCTATTGTGGCGTGTATCAGGAATGGACAGGAATCTGAATATATGGATCTGATAAAAGCCTTCAGTGACTGGAGTCACAAGAACTATCTCCTACTGAACGCCTCAAAGACTGAGGAAATTATCATAGATTTCCACAGGTTCAAGCCCCCCACTCAGCCAGTGAATACCTGTGGGAGTTATAAGTATCTAGGTGTATACCTGGATAATAAGTTGGACTGGTCCCTAAACACTGACGCTCTCTACAAAAAGGTCCAAAATGTTAACTGGTAAGTAAACATAACTAAGCAAAGCTTTTTTTGATCTGACTAGTTCACTTGTAAGCCAAAAAATGTTTACTAGTTGAACTTATGAAAGCCAAAATGCTCACTTGGTAACTAGTGAAGGCACACATTTTGAATTAACTAGTTAACTAGTTGGGTCCAAAATGTCCACTAGTTACACTTGTTGCTCAGGAGGCAGGGAAGGGGCATGGATCGAACATTCCTATTGGCTCCCTAGCAAGAATTCCACACACCCAAAATTGAATCCCATAAAGCCTGGTAAGCTTCTCCTGTCATTTAACACCAGCTCCTTGCTAATAATCCATGCAGAATAAATTATAAAGTGCATTTCATGTAGGATTAATATTTTTTTTATTTTTCAATAAACAACAATGAAACAAGGGGTCTTCTATTGTTTTTCTGTTGTGCAAATTGACTGCATGATTTTTTAAATTTTAATCTTTTTGCCATTTTTACAGTGAATAACAAAGCTATGCCATATGTCATTTTATATTATGATGGTGTAAATAGGTAAAGCAGCTCCTCTGTTTCATTGCTTTTTCTTTTTTTTTGATCACAAACATTTTATCAACAGAACTACCATGAGAGGAAGTACCCACTCTCCATTTCAAAATAAAAGCATGTGGCAGTTCTGATTGTCAAAATAATGCTTAAAAGTTAATTCACAAGTAAACATGCAAAAAAAAAACCTATATTTATTTTAACATACAGTAATGTTTAATAAATTAAACAAAAAATATTTGTATTAATCATGGTTTATGAACTACATTGTCCTGACCGCAATCAATAGCCTATCAATAAGTATCCTTAATATTTTCTTGTTATCTTTATTACATGTTTTCTTGTAAATGCCATTTCCATTGTCTATTTTGATAACTATAGGCACTATGATGTTAATTTGAAAGCAAGCCCCTCCGCACTGCACACAGAAAAAAAAATATAAAGAAATATTAAAAATAATGAAATTAGAATTTCTGTGTCTGTCTCTTTTTATTGAGGAAAAAAACCACATAGTGGTAAACCATATTTGAAAATATAAGCTTCAGGGGTTTTCTGCACACACATACTGAAACAGCGAGCAGTGAATTTGTCCTCTGCATTTAACCCATCCTTTACACACCAATGAACACACCATGCCAGGAGCAGTGGGCAGCACATTTCTGCGCCAGGGAGCTGGGGGCATTAGGTGCCTTGCTCAAGGGCACTTCAGTCCTTGACCTGTCAGTCCTGGTATTCGAACCGGCAACCCCGTGGTTACAAGTCGGGTTCTTAACCTCTAGGCCTAACCATATGCAATTCCCCCCCAAAAATTGAAATAATTCATATTAATTTGTAATTAACATAAAAAATATAATTTAAAAGATAGAAATAGTTGTTGTTTTTTAATGTATTTGTGATATTTCAACCACAATGTATTCAATTACTTGCCATTTCATAATAATATAAAATAGAACAAAATAAAGCACTTCCTGAAAAGAGTGCTGGTACTTAAGTTACTATTCAGAGCAAGCCCTTTGAGGTTCTCCAGCACACACTTTAAACTCTGACCAAACAAAACACTTGTCCTGCCTGCTTCATTTACATGCAGTCCACAAGAAAAATAAAATCTAAATCAAAATCACTTTCTTTATCCCCAAGGGGAAATTCAGTTACTTCACTAGTGCAACAGGTTGAATTTAAAGTGGCACTAGTTACCTAGTGGCTGCATGTTGCAGTTTACATGTTAACTAGTGAGCACCAAATATCCACTAGTTAAACTACTTGTGGTTTTTGAGCTTACTAGTTAACTAGTGAGGATTAAAAAAGAGTCACTAGTTAACAAGTAAGGGCCAAAATGTCCAATAGTCGGGGTCATTTAGACCTTACACTAGTTAACTAGTGAGGTTCAAAAAGACTCACCAGTTAACTAGTGAGGGCCACAATGTACACTAGTTACACTAATTAGGGTGTTTTTGACCTTACTAAACTGACAAAAATGTCCATTAGTTAACATGCATGTGTGGCTAATTCAACTGTTGATGTGATCAAATTTCACTAGTTAACATGTATGACAGCTGCAGCTTCACTAGTCAACTAGTAAGGGAACCCCAAAGTCTCGCTCTAGTTAACTGGTAAGCATTTTAGCCTCGACTAGTTAACTAGGGAGAGAAAGTGTGTTTAACTAGTTAACTAGTAAGACCAAAATATCCCCAACTAGTGTGACAAGTGTGCATTTTGGCCTGTATTAGTTAAATAGTGATCATGTTGAGCCTCACTTGTTAACTAGTAAGGCCAAAATAGAACCAAACAAGGTTAACTACTAACTAGTTGCAGTTCCTCAAGTCAACAGTTAATGCTGTCTATGGTGGCTCTTCTTTTTCTGAAACCAGCTTGATGTTTTCTGAGGAGGCCCATTGATTCTATGTGGTTGTTGAGACATGAGGTGAGTATTCAGTTTTCCAATGTGGCTGAGAAGGCTTATGGGACAGTCGCCTGAGACATCGTGTGGGTCTTTTCCTGGTTTGTGGATCATGTTGACAAGTGCAGCTTTCCATGATGAGGGGAAATGACCAGTGGTGAGGAGGAGAAGAGCTGTCCAAGGTGCTGAAAATATGTAGCTTGTGCTTGTTTGTTGTCCACATTGTCTTCTCCTGGTGCTTTATTTTTCATCTTTTTCAGGTGTAGTTTGTGAGGGGATGGGGTTGGTTCTAGTCTTTGTCATTATATAGTTCACTATACAACGATATTGAAAGTGCCACTGCATAAGGCGCATAGTTATGACAATCATAACACAAAACAACATGAGTAAAAACATTTAAAAAATACAGAGCTAAACAAGGACAAAAACAAGAACATGTGATGCAATAAATAGGTATAAAAATAAATAAATGGCTACTGAAAATGCTATAATTTATATCATATCAACTGTATTGCACATGTCCGTTATATTGCACCTTTTAATTAATTTTCTCTTGTGGGAGAGTGAGGAGAGTGAAGGGAAGGAGTTGGAGGGGTTTTATCTTCCCAGCGGACCCTGTGCGGTGTCAGTGGTCTTCCTGAACAATGAGGTGATCACACATCTTTAGACGTAACACGACGAGTTTTCTGACTGTTTGTGTCCCGTGTTGGAGAACAAAGGGAACCCAGAATGCCCTTTGTGTGAATTGGCCTGGTTTGAATACATACTGTTTGGTTACATTTGGTTGTGATTGCTTCCTGTTTCACATGCAAGTTTAACCCTTTATCGGGCGAAGAACCGTATTAGGTAACTTCAGTGGATATCTAAATGGGGTCCCCATGTCTCTATGTTTGGTCGTAGAACCACATGGATTTTTCTTCCAGCTAATCAGCAAAGATCAGGCTACGTCACAGACAGTGACACCATGACATCTGACCAATTAGTATGATCATAATATAATAATATTAACTTTATTGACCTTGACCTCCAATGTAAAAATGAAAAATTTTGAAAAAAAATCTGCAAGAAACAGTCATGTTATTCTTCAATGGCTTGTACGAGGAGAACTTGACTATGAGGGCATTTTAGGGCATATTAAGTATGAATGAAAATAAAAAAAGTTGCAAATTTACTAGATTAAAGTGGCAAATCTACAAGAAAAAAGTTGCAGATTTAAGCGATTTAAAGTGGCAAATCTGTGTGGAATAAAAGTCACAGATTTACGAGAAAAAAAGCAACTTTTTTCTCGCAGATTCACCACTTTAAATCTCAAATCTGTGCATTTTTTTCTCATAGATTTGCCACTTTAATCTCGTAAACTTTTTTCTCAAATCTTAACCCCCCTCCCCCGGGTCCGTATGTTTTTTTTACACATTCCACAGTCTACATTCTGGCAGTATGAAATATCCTCCAATATTCTCTGAAATACTTGCAAATTCCAAATTTCAACCCCAATGAGTGCCCTGTAAAGGGTTAAAACAGTTCCAACAGTGTGCATCACAAGCCTACAGATATTGTGATAAGATTACTGGCCATATTACCCATTCCTACCTCCATAGGACACTAGCAGGCTTCAGACTAACAATATACATTCTTCACAAAAGTTGTTGTATTTTTCCTCTTTGTTCACTCCGATTCTCAGTCAGTCAGAAGTGTGCCAGACAGTAATTAGCAGGGTTTAAAACAAGCAGTACACAACATAGTGGCAGATATTTTCATTCCCTTCAGATCAAAGTAGAGCAACTTTATTGAATGTGGTAGGAGTAAAGCAAGTGGCTCTCTTCTGTTGCCTCCTAATAACAGCATCACATTAAGGCTCCTCTGCACCTTTGCTCTGGCACTGGGGCTCATTTGTCTTAATAAGCAATAGTGTCGTGGCTGCTTCTATTAGACATGCGGTCAGGCTGAATGCATTTCCCTACAGAACCAAGGATAGATTGCCCCTATGGCTCCTGCTGAAGTTATTCTTGCTGTGTATACCTGTCTGCCAGGACAGGGGAATTAGGGAAAAACATCTAATCAAGCCTTTATTTTCCACTATATGCTGTGGGTAATAGTAGGCACAATACTTATTCATAGTTTACTCAGTTTACCTCAGTAAGCATGGTTGTCTTGTTATATGAAACACAAGGCATGTGACAACAGACCTTCGTAAATTTATGTTAATCACATGTAGAGATATTAACCCTTAATAGGACACTCATTGAAATACTTGCAAATTCCAAATTTCAACCCTAGAGAATATTGGATATTACATACTGACAGAATGTGGACTGTGGAATGTGTAAAAAAAAAAAAAAAATCCGGGGGAGAGGGGTAATATTTTGAGAAAAAAGTTTACTAGGTTAAAGTGGCAAATCTACGAGAAAAAAATATGCAGATTTATGAGATTTAAAGTGGTGAATCTGCAAGAAAAAAGTTGTTTCATTTTTTCTCGTAAATCTGCAACTTTTTGCCACTATAAATATCTTAAATATGCAACTTTTGTTCTTGTAGATTTGCCACTTTGATCTAGTAAATTTATAAATCTAGCAACTTTTTTCTCAAAATATTGTCAAATGTCATGTTGTCACTGTCTGTGACATAGCCTGGTCTTTGCTGATTAGCTGGAGGAAATCCATGTGGTTCTACAACCAAACAGAGAGACACAGGGACCCCATTTGATATCCACTGAAGTTACCAAATATAGTTCTTAATCCTTTATGTAAAAGTATGTTCTTTCCCGAGTAGCTTATTTATTAACTAACATTATCAAAATGACCCTAACAACACTGAACAAGTTTGAGTTTCATGTAACTGAATGATTTCAAAGTTGTAGAAAATGCAATGACCTATTTTAACCTAACAAATGGGCTCATCCAGTGTGCCACTGCATACATCCACTGCATGCTTTATGCTGAACTGTCCAGCCATGCTACAGCTCAGTGAAGAGAGGTCAGCTAATTTTCCTCTCTCTCTGCACCAGATGTGACCTGCATAGTTGAGGCTCTCTACAGCCATCTTCACACTGCAGCGAGTAAAGTCCCAGCAGAGCTGCTCACCTCAGGTGACGGGGATCTGTTCTTTGTGTTCCAGCATAATGGCACACAAGTCAGCTATTATTTTTCGCTCAAATTAAAATTCCCTGTTCATTTTTCATTTTTTTTCCTATTTTATTAATTCTTCTTTTCGAACGGAAAAAATAAACGGTAACACTTTACTTGAAGGTATCGTCATAATAGTGACATGATACTGTCATAACTGTGACATGACACAGTCATGAACGTGTCAGTGTCATAAACGTTTATGACTGCTGTCATTAAGTGTCATTCGGTTTTTGTCATGACAAGTTGACATTCTTTGGGTTGTCTTGATTATGACAACTTCACATTAATCAAAGTGACATTACCAGAAAATGTCTTTGTCATGGCAACTTGACATAAACACAAAAATAGATGCATATTTTGTTAATGTCAAGTTGCCATGACAAAGACATTTTCTGGTAATGTCATTTTGAGTAATTTCAAGTTGTCATAATAAGGACATCCCAAACAAATTTAATGTCAAGTTGTACGTGTCATAATGTTTATGACACGTTCATGACTGTGTCATGTCACAGTTATGACAGTATCATGTCACTATTATGACGATACCTTCAAGTAAAGTGTTACCAAATAAACTATACTACTACTAAACAGCGTAGGCTAGATGCATATTCATACACATACTAACATAGGCACCATTAAACAGATGTACATAAACATATAAACATTTACACACATACAGTATATATAGCCCTATACATATATCTGCCCCGTCTGAGTTATAAGATAGAAATAAGAACCAGTTAATTAAATATTCACTACGCATTTCCTTATATCATTTTGGTCCGAAAAAACCCACTGCAAGCATGAAAGAGTTACAATGTAACTGTTGAGTGAAGAAATAAAACATGCTTAATCTTATAACAAAACTAAAAGGGTGTGCCCGGGTCGGACTTTGGCTATGTACGAATTTTAGTGAATTACTTTCCATAGCCATCAGTGGCAGATGGTGCTTAAAAATCCTTCACATTGCTGCTGAAAATCACAACTCACAATTTATTTTATCAAACATTTGGGTTCCAAGTGGACCTTTATAATTCATAAAGTGCGTGCATTTGGAGAAGGGTGTGACTGAAAGGTTGTCAGTCGAAGTTCAGTTTTTTAATTGCTTTAAACTTCGTGGTAATGTCAGGGTTCACACAAGAGCCAAATTCAAGCCCTTTTTCAAACACTTTTAAAGTACCTCAAATGTCTGGATTTTTTAAGCCTTTATCATCTTCACAGAAACATTAGCTCCCAGAAAGCCATGTTATAGTCCACACAAATCAATATTAAAATATTTTTGGTTCACACAAGTGATTCTGTAGATGAAATAACAGAATGTGGCTCTCCTCATGGCCACACAAAGCCAACTTGAAGGCACAACAAAAGTGCACATATTCTATTATTGTAGACAGGATGGCTTGAGTTTTGGTCACCTCTTCATTGTGCCATCTGAGGCCAATCCTGTAGCCTTCATCTAACTGTTCAGCAATGTTAAGCCTGCCACTAGATGGCTACGACTACTCTTGTTCCATTTTTCTAAGAAGTGTTTTAGGTCTTGAAACTTGCCGTTTAGAAACAGCGAACAGGGAAAGCAATAAATTGCATCACTCACACGGCATCCCGTTAGCCAACTCAGGTGTAAACCCGTCCTCGCTCGGTTGCCTGCAGCTGAATTTTTAAATTGGGTCGATCTGGTCCAAGCTCTGTAATCCTCTGGCTGTTGTAGGTAAATCACAGTTTAGTTTGCACATCTACTTGCAGTTTCCATCTTGTCACAACACAAACTAGCTAGCAAAAGAGAAAAAGGAGAGACGGTTTAGCAAACAGTATAATATTTAGGGTGGGTGTGAGCCAGAAACACAGCTTGAGAATATTGTCCAATCATGTTTGATAAAAAAAAAAAACATCACAGAGCTGGCTTGTAATGGTACAAAACGCAATCCTGCCAATAAAAGTGGTAGCGTCTGCCACGGAAAATCTGAAGAAACCATTTTTTCATTATTATTTTTGCATTATTTAATTAATCTGTTTAAGTAGACTTTGTTTACATATTTAGAAGGGGGACAGGCCCCACATTAACTAGCCACCACTGATGGCTATACAAAAGGTGAATGAGAACAGCCTGGCTCAAGCAGAAAGGAAGTCTGTTATTTGCCCCAGATAGCTAATGGACCAGCTGTATTGAAGTTAGCTAAAGCTAGGCAGAGCCCTTTAGAGAGAGACTCGCGACAACGGAAGTTCAAAACACTTACTCATCACGTAATCCATGTAGATTCTTTTTATTTATTTTTTAAATTGGTGAAATGCCGTAACAAACAAGGTGACATGAGGGACAAATACACTACACCATGTGGACCACAAGTAGAGACAGCAGACATACAGCGCAAACAACAACAAAGAAAAATATAAATGATAAACGATTTGCACAGGGGCATCACAGGTGTATGTGCGTGTGTGTGTGTGGAGATGAGAGGCAGATGATTACATACATACAGTACAGGCCAAAAGTTTGGACACACACCTTCTCATTCAATGCATTTTCATGACTATTTACATTGTAGATTCTCACTGAAGGCATCAAAACTATGAATGAACACATATGGAATTATGTACTTAACAAAAAAGTGTGAAATAACTGAAAACATGTCTTGTATTTTAGATTCCTCAAAGTAACCACCCTTTGCTTACTAGAATATAAGACATGTTTTCAGTTATTTCACACTTTTTTGTTAAGTACATAATTCCACATGTGTTCATTAATAGTTTTGATGAATCTACAATGTCAATAGTCATGAAAATAAAGGAAACGCATTGAGAAGGTGTGTCCAAACTTTTGGCCTGTACTGTACATACATGTGAGCCATAACACAATGAAAATAAATAGGCAAACAAAGCATAAGCACTAACGCGAGAAGAGGAAAGAAAAAGAGAAAATAAAAAAAATATATATATATTATATAATAACACAGGGGGACTGGGGACATCACCACACAATATAGCTTGATGTGATGCAGCACAACATCTTACACAATAACACAGTGCAAGATCATATACATAATCAACCCAACATAAACCAACACATCATGACAATGACAACCACCATGACATATGCCGCAGTGAGGGGGCGAGGCCAGACCAGTGCAACAGGGGGGCAGGCCAGGGGACCCCAAATTGGCCCCAAGTAGCACAGTTGGGCGCCCCAGCGGGAGACAGGTAAGACAGAACAACCTGGAAGTTCTTGGCAGGCAATTTGAATATGCTTTTGAGAGCTGTAGATGTAAGGGTTCTTGTTTAGCGGACCCAAAAGCAGAAAAAGGAACTGTCAGTCAGTTGAAAGGTTCATTTCCAAATGCACAAAGTGAGTTCAAAAGTCAAAAACCTGGGAGTCGACCTCTGGAGGCTGCAGACACAGGACTTGAAAGTGGATCAGGAAGTAGAGTGGGTAAGCAAGAGAGAAAACACGAGGAACAAGGATCTCAAAAATACACGGTATAATCACTGAGAGAGAAATGCTGAGAAGGAGCCAGGAGTGTTACCGGTCGATGGTAAAAACACTGGGCTGAAGGAATGGAGCAGCCAGGTATTTGTAGTGGAGCTTGATTGCCAGATGAGGAACAGGAGCGCCTGCAGCAGAAGTGGGAAACTGAAGGACACTCCCACTGGACACACCCCTGGGAAAAGTAGGTCAAGGGAAGGGGAAAAGAGAGGGACAGACAGACAAACAAAAGGCCAAAATCCCAAACTTTGACGGTCTTGATGCTGCAAACCCATATATATGTGTATATAGTTACATTATTTATTTATTTATTTTTTAAAGATATTTTTTTGGGGCATTTTGTAGCTTTATTGAGAGAGAGAGATATTGAGAATGAAAGGGGGAGACAGAGGGGAAGACATGCGGGAATGGGCTCCGAGCCGGATTCGAACCCAGGCCGCCCGCTTACAAGGACTGGGCCTCTGTGCCACCGGGAACGCCCTATAGTTACATTATTAATGTAGTTTAACAAGCATGTACATATATTTTAAAGTAAAGTTTGCTAATATTTAAGGACTCGTGTTTCAGTTAGGGTAACCTGACAGTCTAAAGTTAGCTCGGCTAAAGAGCGTGTTTCTGTTAATTATGATGATGTTCTTAAACTTGTATGATACATGTGCAATCAGGTCCTGTCCATGTCTATATATTTACAGGGAGAGGAAGAAAAGTATGTTTCAAAATACAGATTTTATACATATATATATATATACATGGCATTTTTTTGTGCATCTTGTCATCAACAAAAACATTTGAAAACTTAAAAAGGTGGCTTGATGATGGCATAGGATAAAAATTCTGTGAATCCTGAAGGCATAGAGGATCTATCCACTGAGGACCATGACTGTACAAGTATCTGTATAAATCTCATGGCAGTCCATCCTCTAGTTGTTGAAATATTTTAGTCTCGACCAAACTGGCGAAGCGAAAGACCGTTTTCACCTCTAAAGCAACCTCTTTGAATTAAAGGCAGGATTACGCATACATTAATTTCTGAGCATAGTGCTGAAACCATTAATCAATTGATCAATGAACATCAATTGATGAGGGTATAAAAGCGCATAAGGCGAATAAAGTTATGAACAAGTTATGATTGATCTGATTTTGAAAACTGTGTTGAGATGCTGTTCTGTGTTCTAACATAGCCATTTGCAGGCTGATGGGATGGCAGCCATGTCTTTTTCAGTGGGGAGACTTTGCTTGTCTGCCAGCTCCAGAGGGAGGGATATCGACAGCTGTCTTACCATCCCCCAACAGAGACTATGGACTAAAATATGCTACAGCTTCCAGGGAGAATGACTGGGTGAGATTTTTCTGACTTTTTTTCTTCTTTTTCTAGAAAACAAAATAAAATGGTTAAGAATGTAGATTTTTCTTATGCCTGCCCATAAAGGTTAAAAAACAACAACATTAAAGGTATTCAGCGAGTTCATCATGTCTAGATGTCACTGATAACCTACACACAAAAGAATAACCAGATATTTATAACATTAAAAAAAAGAGAAATGTATGTTATTGCCAGCATCTATTGTACACAGAGATAAAGGGAGTGAAGTGAGCAGTCTGAGCTTTTATCCATAAACACCCTCCTGAAGCAAAGGTAATCCTGTTCCCCCTCAGTGAGCCCACATCTATCTATGAGCAAAGAGCAGCCATTAAAGTTGGCAGCAACAGGGACCACAGAGGGAGAATGAAGCAGCTAATCCTCCAGCAATTCATGTACAGGAGAGAGCGGTCAAACAGAGTCATTAACACAGCAGAGGCAAAGTGGAGAGACTATTCTTCAGGTCAGAGGCATCTGCCTTGGCCGCTGGAACTATGCATTATTTCTACAGCAAAAAAGACGATGCTTTCACAATGCCTAAAAAGTCTCTACCTGAACTGAAGCAGTGAGGGAAAAAAAGCTGTTCATTATTCATGAAGCTTCAGTTATTCATTAGACGTTCCTGAGCATACTCTTGTCCTGTTGGTATGGGAAATCGTCATGAATATTTACTAGAGGTGCTTGATATTTAAACATGACTCAGAATACATTGCTAGCAGTAAATGCCAGGTAAATAGCAGTGGCTAGTACCTGAGTCTAGGGGAGTTCTGTCTGTTTCGCTTGACCTTTTCTCAAAAGAAGCTTATGTCAACAGGTTTCATTTTATGCCGAATAATCTATTCAGACAGTCAAATGGTAGTGAGTGTCGCATTAAAATATTTCAGACTTCTCAAAACTATTAGAATGCTAGAATTTAATAATTATCCAAAAAAATTCAATATTAGCAGTAGCCACTGGCAAATAGAGGGCGGTAGGGTGTTGCCCCATCACTCTCTACATCCTACATTGTCATATCTTATCGTCATCGAATGTGAACTTTATATATATATATATATTAGGGCTGGGACTCAATTAAAAAAAAAAATCTATTTAATTAGAGGCTTTGTAATTAATTAATTGAAATTAATCGCATTTTAATCGCATATAAATATTTGACCTGAGAACAGTGAGAAGTCATTTTCATTAATTTCATTCATTTTCACATGGATTTTTAGTATACCATTGAATAACGACTGACTACATAAGCTTAATCAACAAAAATATTGTTTATTTTTGTTCAAGTCCAACAGACCAGTGCAATTTTTGCCATTAAGTGTAGCAATAGCATATTTAGAAATATAGTACATTTCAGAAATTCTATAGCTTGCACACAACCATGCTCTTATCGATGCTTCCATCCGTTCGTTTTTTGTAACAAAATGTCCCATCATCCATGGGGCCAACCAAAGCGATTAAAATGCGTCATTTTTTTTTAACATGTTAATTTTTGTGTAATTAATTAATTTTAATTAACGCGTTAAAGTCCCGGCCCTATATATATAGCCCAGAATCGCAAATTGCAGATATGCCTCAAAGGACTGTACAGGGTAAGAGACCTCTGTCCTTTGAGACTGGCAGAGGACAAGAAAAAAACAAGAAGAAACCTCAGGGAGAGCAACAGAGGAGGGATCCCCCTCTCAGGATGGACAGACGTGCAATAGATGTCGTTGTACAGAACAGATCACACAGTAGAATAGAGTAGATAGAGTGAGAGGGGGAGGGTTGAGAGTGGGAGAGAGACAGAGAAGAACGAGATTAACAGAATGGCATTAACACTATAATAAAGTCTGTGACTAATGAAGGTAGATGTGGTGCTGGTAGATAAAGTCCAACAGTAGTGGTAGTAATAGTAATAATAGAAGGAATGGACTAATGGTAATAGTAATAGTAGTAGTGGAAATAAAATGACAGCAGAATTGTCTGTAGCAGGACCACAGCAGGCACAGCAACAGTCCAGACCCAACCACCATCCATGGTGAGGATCATAGTGTAGTAGTGGTAGGTTGAAGTCCAGCAGAACCACCACGGCGATCATGGCGACAGTCCTAGCCCTGGTGGGGATGGTGGTAGTAAAGGGTCCATGGTGGTGCTGATAGAAGAAGCCAGAGTCTGGTTGGGGCACAGCAGCAGGTGAAGCAGTAGGCCGCACCACCATGGGCCAGTAGTGATGCAGTTGGTGTAAAATGGAGCACAGGAGAGGAGTATTCCCATCTGGGGCCAATCATGATCCATGGCAGTGACACCAGCAGGAAACCCTGTGAAATAAGGCCACATTGGGCCTATAGCGGCATAACTAGGGGCTGGTCCACGGCAGGCCTCAGCCAGCCCTAACTATAGGCTTTATCAAAGAGGAAAGATTTAAGTTTACTCTTAAATAAAGAGAGGGTGTCTGCCTCCCATACTGGGAGATTATTCCACAGGAGAAGAGTTTGATAACTGAAGGCTCTGGCTCCCAATCTACTTTTAAGTGACCTAGCGTTTTGGGGGTGTAGTGCTCTAGAAGGGAAATATGGTACTATGAGTTCTTTAAGATATGACGGTGCTTGACCATTAAGGGTTTTGTAAGTAAGGAGAAGGATTTTAAATTCAATTCTGGGTTTTACAGGGAGCCAGTGCAACAAAGCCAGAACAGGAGAAATATGATCTCTTTTCCTGGCTCTCAACAGTACATACTTCATTCTGAACCGACTGAAGAGTTTTAAGGGATTAATTGTTAGTTACAGTAATCTAACCTTGGAGTAACAAAAGCATCAACCAAAGCAACTGTCTGCATGCTTTTGGGACAGGATGTGTCTGATTTTTGCAAAAAATTGCAGTCCTTGAAGTTTGTTTTATATTGGAGTTAAATGACAGATCCTGATCAAAGATAACTCCAAGATTCCTTACAGTGGTGCTGGAGGCCAGGGTAATGCCATGGAGGGTTATCAAATATTTAGATAATGAGTTTCGTAGGTGTTTGGGTCCCAGCACAATCACTTCAGTTTTATCTGAGTCTAACATTAAGAAATTGTGGACCATCCAGGTTTTAATGTCTTTAAGGCATGCCTGAAGTTTGGTTAGCTGTCTAATTTCATCTGGCTTTAATTTATACATATATATAACTGGGTGTCGTCAGCATAACAATGAAAGTTAATCAAATGTTTTCTTATTATATTTCCTAAAGGGAGCATATAAAGTGTGAATAAACAGGTCCAAGCACAGAACCCTGTGGAACACCATGACTAACATTAGCGTGCACAGAGGATTCATTGTTCACATGAACAAACTGGGAGCAGTCAGATTTAAACAAACTTATTGCCGTTCCTCTAATGCCAATTCAATTTCCCAGTCTCTGTAGCAGGATGTGATGGTCAATGGTATCAAATGCAGCACTCAGATCTAGCAAGACAAGGACAGAGACAAGAGCTTTGTCTGAAGCAATTAAAAGGTCATTTGTAATTTTTACCAGTGTTGTTTCTGTGCTATGATGAGTTCTAAATCCTGACTAAAAGTCCTCATATAAACTATTGTATTGTAGAAAATCACAAAGCTGAATGGCAACTGCTTTCTCAAGGATCTTAGAAAGTAAGAGGAGATTGGATATTGGTCTGTAGTTTGCTAAAACTCTAAAGGACTGTGGCACATTGCCTGTTAATAACGACTTGATTGCATCTAAGAAAGAAGTACCAAATAAGGGTAGAAGTTCTTTAAGCAGCTTGTTGGGATGGGGTCTAAGAGACATGTTGAAGGTTTAGATGAAAAGATCATTGAGCTGTTGAAAATATATGTGAGAGAAGCAATCTAAATATATATCAGGGATTGTAACAGTTTCTAAGGCTCCTGGGTTTAAAGATGTATCAGTGCCAGTTGAAGACAGAATTTTATCTCTAATAGTTAACATTTTCTAGTTGAAGAAGCTCATAAAATCATTACTAGTGAGGGCTATAGGAGTACATGGCTCAATAGAGCTGTGACTCTCTGTCAGCCTGGCTACAGTGCTGAAAAAAAATCTTGGGTTGTTCTTATTTTTCTCATTAATGATGAATAATAGGCTGATCTGACTTTATGGAGGGCTTTCTTATCTGTTTTAAGACTGTCTTGCCAGGTTAGAAAAAATTCATACAGGTTGGTGGAACGCCATTTCCTTTCAAGCTTTGGGAATGACACCATGGAAGTAACTTTCTATATTTTATTATTTTCTTTTTCAGTGGGACAATAAGGTAGAACGTCGTTTGCAGTGACCCTGCAGCACTACCAACAAAAGTATCATGTTACCATCAAATATCATTATGTTATTGGAAGTTAACATAGTCCTCTGTTATGTTGGAACACGACAAAGAGTTAAATACTTTAGCTACAGCACTATCAGATAGGCTAGTGCCAATAAGCGTGGAGTCTAGTAACAGGACTTTGAAAGTATGTAAATAATACAGATAAAACTGATTGATAAAACAGGATTTTGTGGGAAAACTATTTAATGTTCAATTTCAATCCTGTATTTGTGTTAAAACACTTGATTTTGCATTCGGATTGTTTTACTGCTTTCTCTCAAACCTCTGCTCTTGCATTCAAAATATCAATGCTTACATAAACAAACATTTTTACACTCAAAACTAGATGCTTACATACATTTTCTTCAGCCCGTCTTCTCCTTGGATTCAATCAGTTTGTGTGAGATATCAAAACTTGTGCTCTCAGACTGCAGCGTTGCATTTGAAACTTGTGACAGAACTGTCAAAATTCAGAGCCAATAGGGTGCTTGGTATGATTCTGACCAATCACAGCGGAGCTGCCGGTGCGTTCACTTCCCTTACAAATCATGGTTTCTCTGGCTTTCACCTGGTTCATTCAATTCTGCCATAAAGGGCATTCTTGAGTTTTTTTCTCTTTCATTTACGACCTTTGGGATAAAATATCAGTTATAAATATCAGATACGAACACAAGCTGCCGTTCCAGTGCTGGACACCAGCACTGGAACAATGATATGTGGCTAAACATATCATCGCTAGTGTTTGGCAGTGGTCCAGAGAAAAGTACGTCTGACATTGTTTTAGCATATGTATACACCAACTCCACAACCTCCCTTTTCTTTTTCTTTGTGTTTGTAAATGAGATGATACAACCTCTAAGGTATCTCTTGGCACAGTCCAATGATATTAGTGGTGCCATTTCCGGTATACTATTTGAATCCAAATAATTAGAGTTTGGTTGTTACAAACATGGTGAAGTCCCTATTATTCAAAAGTGATGCATTGAATCTGTTTTGTAATAGTTGGTCTGTGGTCTATATTCCATGATAATGGTAAATAGAGTGCATTTATATAGCGCTTTTATCCAAAGCGCTTTACACTACACACTGCACTCATTCACCCATTCACACACACATTCATACTGACATTTGGGGTTCAGTATATTGCTCAAGGACACTTCGACATGTAGCTGCCATGGTCAGGGATCGAACCACCAACCTTCCGGTTACTGGACGAACGCTCTACCAACTCTGCTCCAGTTCTGCTTTGGGGGTAACAAAAAGATCCATTCTAGAATAAGATAAATGTCTTGAGAATAAAAGGTGAAATATCTACTTGATGTCTACTAAACCAGCCTCAGCTGAAAGGTGTTTTAGCATTTGACTCATTCTGGACATAGGCGTTTTTGAGGGGGGCTGTCAATCGCCCCGCTGAGACATAGCACAGTTGAAGTCCCCTCCTCGTAGTAGAATACCAGAGCTGTGATTAAGTATTATATTAAAGATTGTGCTAATGAACCCAGATTGATCCTCATTTGGAGCATAAATGTTCATAAAGGAAATTAGAATTCCATCAATAGAGGCGATGACTAGAATACATCTCCCCTTCTGAGTCTATAAGGACTTTAGTTAATGTAAATTTAGCTTATGCTACTTATGTACCAAAATAGAAACACCTCTCTTTCTACCCGACTGATGCGACAAAGAGAACATTATACCTGCCCATGATTTCCTTAGTTTCTCATGCTCTATCTTCCTCTTCATGGGATTATGAAAGCCCTTGACATTATAACTTATAACCTTAAAGTGGAAGTGAAACGACGGGGATGAGAGGTATGTAGGGAAACGAACCAGACAACATATGTTATCTGTGTGTATGTGTATGTGGGTGAATGGATATTGAAAGGCGAATGTTGTGGTTGATGGGAAACAATAAGGGGGAACAAACAGACACTGATTTCTTTAGGTCTGTTACGTTGGCCTGCACTGACACCACTTCATCCATCCACGCAGACAATCCCTCTTTTCAACATCTTTTATGCTAACTTTCACCCAGTGTTGCTGGTTATTTCAGTTCTTACCTCCCATAATTATTTCGTTATCATCTCAAATTCACTTGCTAATGAAATTTTAATCTCTTCTCCTATATCCTTTCTCAAAGTGGAAAGCATGTCAGCCTTGAGTGTCGTGGCATCTAAGGTTGTTTCTTTCCCAGTGAGGGAGGGGCTGGCTGGGCGTTGTCTGTATCCTTTGCCGAGGATTTGCCAATGTTGGTGTTGTGGAGACTCGTACAGACGACAAGAGTTTCTTAGAAAGACAGCCTTGTGCTAGATTTAATGACAAGTATCAAAAACAGACAAAATAGGCAAGATACACAAATGGGTACTTGATCCAAACAGCAACTGCGCAGTTTTCTATTCCTGATATTAATATACCTAATGTTGGTGTCTCATGATTTCCTGTTTTCTTCCCATCTGGTGCATTGGGATTTCCTAAATCAGAGCTGCTCTTATCTTAATCAAGCAGCTGTCCTGCCATCCTGTCTGTGACTGTTGGCCAAATTCTGTGTGTTTGTCAAATTACATGTGATGCATTTTTTTTTAACTTCTATATCTGATATTTTACTACATCTTTCAATGAATTATACAACATTGGCGGGCCTCTCATCAGATGATTGGTCGAACTTGTATTTCTGGAGTGTTGAACTTAGCTTTATAACTATTATGTCCGGAATGTTGTACATGTAATATCTGTACGGAAAAGTCGTATAATTATGAAATTGCAGAGGGATCTGCATGAGCTCTGGGAAGAACGTCTTAGTCCATTGATGGCTTGCTAGCGCCCCCCTCCACACTGATTTTAATACTTTTATTATATCTGAGAACTTTGTCCAATACTGCTGATTCTTCAACAAGTCAGGAACACAGCCACTTATTGGTTGAGAGACTCAACCCAAAGCATCATGGGAAAATTGACAATTAAGAGTTTCAGGAATACATTTATCATTATGAATTTATTTTTTAAAAGTCTCCAAAAGGTCACTGCAGTTCAAGGCTGAATTACAACATTTCTGAATTAGATACAATCATAATGGGGTGCACTTATGTAGCGCTTTTATCCAAAGCGTCCGGTTACTGGACGAAAGTTCAACCAACAGCAGCTACCACAGCCGCCCATCATACGGAAAACCCCATTGTAGCAGCACAGTTGTCAATTTATATGAATGAATATAAATTACAGGAAAAAAAGTAGTAATTTGAATGAAAAATATAAATATAGATCAAGATTATATAAAAGCCATGATGAGTAGTGTAATGATAAATGCTAACATAGGTGTGGTGTTGATCTGAATAGAAACTACAACACGATCAGGTGGTGCAGGTGTTCGAGAGCCCCAGGGGGGCGTCAAAGATCCACAGGGGGTCGCGAGGCCCTCTTGATTTTAAGGGATGTAATAAATCTAATGTGTTAAATATCGATGAGTCAGCATTTAATTCATCAGTGGGACAAAAACAACTAAATAAGGGCTAAATTTAAAGTTTATTAATTTATTTAAATAGAAAAATCACTATAGAAAAGTCTAAAAATAAAGGCTTTATCACGAGAATAAGGACATGTGTAAAATCCCTCCTGCAGTATACACAGAGGTAACCCCACCTAGCGGTAACTTCACCTAACAACAGAAACACAGAGCTAATGGCTGAAGCCACCACAGAGTCATAAAAAGTCTCCTCAGCAGGTGGAGGCGACTCTGGCCCTCTAGTGTCTGATTTTGTTAAATGAGTCCTATTAATAAAAAAATATGGTAACACTTTACAATAACCTTCTAAGTAATGTTTATAGATGGTTTATAAACCAACTATTAACCATTTACAAAGTGCTATTATACATATTTAATCTTTAAATGGTTTCAACCAATTTCTTATATGAATCATTTCAAAATCATTAACATACTAAATATGGTGTTAAAAATGTAATAATGAGTGAAACTAAAACTATTAATAAACTATTAATTATAATTTAATTGTTTGTTAATGGTAAATGAATTATAAACTCACATTAATATACCATCTATTTGTCATTTATGAATAATGTAGTTAGTTTAACAGTAATAAATTATGTAATTACCATTCTAAATGGCCTATAAACAGTTTATAAATGATGATTAAACATTAATAAACTATCTGTTTACCATTTATAAATGATGGTTATTGTAAAGTGTTACCAACAATATTATTATCAATAATAATAATATTCAATTACTATGGCACCTTTCTAGATATCGAGACACTTTACAACAACTAAAGAAACATTTTATAAAAAAGGGCAGGAGTGATGTGGTCTCGGGTGTGAGAGTGGGTGAGAAGACAGGCAGCAGAGTTTTGGATGTATTGTAGTTTCTTGAGTGTTTTGAATGGTGAACAGTAGAGTAGGCTATAGCAGTAGTCGAGTCTGGATCAGGCGGCAATCTCCGTGCCTGAGCATGGAGGCCACCAGGAAGTACATTAAGCCTGCAATTCACCAAAAATTCCAGTAGGGGGTGCTAAGTTTGGCTGCAAAAGAAATCTGCCCATTCATTTCAGTGCTAAATTTGAAAACTTCTCACTTGATTTATTACCTCAGAAAATTTTTTCAGGGACAACATTATGGTCTCAATCGCTAGTAAAAAATCTTCTTCAAGACAATTTGATGTCAATAATTCTAATAATGGCCCCATTTAGAAGAAAATAGAAGATAAAGAATCATATTATTTGGGGCGTTTCTAGCTTTGATTGACAGGTCACTGACAAGGCGAGCCGTCACCAGGAGAGAAGGAGGGATAGATGGAGGCGGGCGATGTTTCTGAGGGGGAATAAGGCTTTTCTGGTGATACGTTTGATGTGTTGGTGGAAGGAGAGGGTTTGGTCAAAGAAGTTGTGGGTGGATTTGGTGAGAGATTTACCCTAAATTTGACCAAAATGTAATCATGCTGAAGAAGAACAGAGGATTGAGACCATAAACTCAGTATGAGAATGTTTACTGATGTCATAAATCAAGTGAGAAGTAGGTGCATTTTTTTCTATTGAATGACATATAAACAGAGTTGCAACCAGTGGTGTCGCCAACTACTGGCCATTGGATAGAATGCAGGTTGAAGACACTTCCTCATTGGCTTCACTTGTTAGTCCTGGGGGTTGTCACTTAGGTACACCAAACATTAACATCACATTTATTTTTCACCTGATCTGACAACTTCATGAGGCATTCCACTAGTCCGAACACAGAGATAATTTGCCCCACGCAACGGTTAATTTCAATCTGTGTAATCTCCAAAATATTTGTATTGAAAAATACAATAAGAAATTTCCAATTACAGGAATACAATTTTCCTTTTCTTATTTGTTTATACATATATGTACATGCAAACAGTCACATATACACATACACAAGCTACAATGAACAAAAACACTCTGTAATTTAATTTAATTTAATTATTTTTCCTCTACAATTTTATCAGAGTGCAGTGTAAACCCCCCCACCCACGCCCCTCCGTCACGCCCCTCCGTCAAAGTCAGTGTAACGTTGGTTGATGAGGGTATTTTCTGATGGAGAAACATTTTTTCGGGCTGCTTCCACGATTCCCCTGATTTCAGGGACAGTGACAGCGCTAATTGGAAGTGCCCTGGCGCTTTTTTTACCCCCACTGCAGAGCAGAGAGGTATTTTAGAAATAAAGGAGGCACACCGTTCATCATATTCCACACAGCTGAGGGACGTGGACCACTGGGGCCTCAGCAGCAAGCCCCTACCTTGTGCACAGAGGGAATAAACTTTCACCACCAGCAGATGGTGATTTCAGTGTAGCAGTAAGAGTCCCAGATAATAAACAGCACACTGATGACTCATTTTATCTCTCTATGGAGCTATGGAGTCACTGAAAAGGCTTATCTGACTAATTTCTACAAACCATAACTATGACAATTATATTGCACTGTATACTAAAATTATGAACATACTATAGATAAGGTACTTGCAGGCATTTTGGTTTGTCATCAATGTTGCCTTGGACTGCCAGTTCCTGATGAATGCATGTATACAGGGATCACAGTGACAGATCTGAACATTGTTAACCCTGAGAAGGGCGCTAAATATTTCGCGCAGTCAACATAATATATCTGCAATAAAGAATGTGCCTATATTATGTTCTAGAGGTACAGTCATAACCCTTAAAATATCACAGGGAAGAGATATTTTACACCCATTAACTGCATTAAAACACTGAATCAGAATGCACCCAGATGCTGACCAGAAACATAATGAATTTCTTGACTGAAAAGCCATCTAATGTTTAGTTAAAATACATTTATATCGCCAAATGATGGATCGTGAGTTTCACACAATGGAAGAAATGGAAACCACTAAAATACTTCTATACCACAAAACAATCGCCAAAGGATACACATGCAGTTTGAACTAAATGTGCTGAAACGTGCAACAATTCTGAGTTGTTTAAAGGTAGAGCTGTACAGAGAGATACATGTGATGTGTGAGGTTAATGTTCTGTGGCATGATATAGCAGGGTAGAGGCTGTGGGGAGGTTCTCACTTCATGTGTGTATGACACGATGGAACAGCGGGGTGTTTGACCAGCTGACCCTCTACAGGTCTGTCCTGCCTCACCTTCCATCTGCTCATCCTGCTGTCCACAGACCCCTGTGGTAGGAACAGAGGCCGTCTCCCACCAAGCACACTGCTTAGCAACAATTAATTTAACATAACCTACTCCAGTTGTGGTTACAGCCTCCTATCAAAGGCAGGAATAAAGTGCAATTAGGCAGTTCAACACAATGTGCTGTACATGTTGTTTGTCTCCTGTATTTGTAAAAAAATTTTGCCCCATTAAGGGCAGTTGGAGTTCTTGTATACCTTGATTTGTTTGTTTCAAGTGTGTCGGATACAGGGTATTTTCAAGATCTGACCCATTACCTGACACCTGAGACTATGAAAACCTCAAAATTAAATTTTATTGGGATCACAAAAAAAGGAAAATATGTCGTAATCCTACAGTATTTAAATTGACTATTCACGTACGTTGTGGCGAATTGCTGGCGCGTTGTGGCGAATTGCTGGTGTGTTGTGTGAATTGCTGGTGTGTTGTGTGAATTGCTGGTGTGTTGTGTGAATTGCTGGTGTGGTTTGCACTTCAGGGCCACCATTAATAATGTCTAATCTCATCAAATACAAAATACAGAGTGATTGTACAGCAAATAAGTAACAGTTCAGGTCAAGTTGTGGTTTTAGAGGAGACTGTCTCATCTCTGTATGCTTGTGTTGAAGAGGTCGATGGGGATGAGCTATCTCAGCATTGATCGATTGCAAATGAGAACTGTTCCAACTGAGGCCCCAGCTGTCCACAGAATGGAGAGGAGAGAAAAAAATTTAAGAATTAATATTGGAATCTCTTAACCCTGATCAGAGAAAACTCCTGTGCCTGGGATGAATCAGTTTTGTAAAAATTTTACGAGAAAAAGTTTTTTTAGCGTATGCAGAAAGCCAAAAAAAACATCATAAAATGTGTGAACCAACCAATATATGTCCATAAGTAGATTATCCAAAAGTGTGTTGCTATGGAGTTAAACCAGCACACTAGTCACTGGTGAAACATATAGGCTCTTAAACAAACTGGTGTAGTGAATATTGGTGACATCAGTTTACATTGTCAAAGGAAACTCTGACTGAAGGACACTAATGATTGTGATTCAGGAATGTGCATGTGATTAATACAGAGGTTGTTACATGGTTGCATGGTAGTATAAGCAACCAAGGAGGTGAAATAGTGAAATATTAAAACTTTGAAAGACCTATGAATTCAATCATACCTGGCAAATGCTGCCACCATCGCTCAAGCCAAGTGACGGTGGAAATAAGATATATATCTTGTCTCCTGGATTTTTGATTGACTGGGTGCACCGGAATACACTGTGAAGTCTATCAACATCTACAGCAGAAACAAATAGATCTTGCTCAGAACAAGAAAGTTACTACATGCTGGTCCGCATCCGTTAGCTCCACCTCAGAAAATGCTGTATTTCAGCTGTCGATTATTTTTCTCGAACAGTGTACACAACTGTTATTGAGTCCATGTGCATTACTAAATCCCCACTAAACCAGTGTTTCAGTGTTACACTGTTACACTGATGGATTTTGGAGCTAATTGCTAGCTAGCATAATCTGCTAGCATCGCCTGCTGACGACCGACGGATTACGCCGTGAGACATTTGTTCCATGGGACAAACAAAGAGGCCTTGGAGGGGAGGAGCGTCACCTTTGCAACAAATCCCCAGCAACGGTTCTCTATCGGGTATATATCGGTTCAGCATATCGGTATGCTGAACCATACCAAAGAACAGAGAGCTTCAACCGTGGCCAAGGTGTTGGTCAAGAATTTCTTTGAGCACTATGGTTTGCCAGCCAGAATTCTTTCTAACTAAGCGCGTTTTTTTAGAGCTGTCTAATCATTGAGCTTTTAGGAATGCTGGGCATAAAACAAATCCTGGGCATTCCCCTGTCACCCCCTCTCCTGTCCATGCTGGGAACACTCAGCCCCCTCCAGAAACAGAAGTAGAGCCAGAATGTCAACATAATGACTACTGGTCTGTAGTCATTATGTTCAGCTGGACATTTTATTTTTGGTACCGGCACAACACAGGAAACAACACAGTGCCGGCACTCGCCCCAACTGTAGACTGAGGTCATCTGGGACAGCAGCCTTGCGAGAGCAAAGTCTTCCCAGTTCCAACCTCACCCCCATCTCTGTGACAGACAAGGGTGGAGGCTCAGGTGTACACATGTTGACGAGGAGGAGGTGGATGAGGAGAAGGAGGAGAAGCAGGAAGCAGGAGAAGCAGCATTGGAATCTGTTGAAAGAACTGGTTGATTCCTCTCCACATTTCACGGATGTGCTGATGTTGCTGTGGCTTTGACAAAGAAATGATATGAAATTAAATCAATGAAAAAATGAAACTAATTGATTCCTTACATTTTCATTCATCATTGTTGTAGACCCAAAGCAATTTGTATTTTTCAATTGTAAAAATGTATAGCTAATACAGCATTAAAAAAATGTTTCAACAACTAAAATGTGCATCATAGCGTCTAAAAGTCTACTGCCTGCTCCCTTAACCTCTAAATTTTCCCAACGTCATGTCTTGTTTTGTGTTTCCCTTTCAATTCTTAATCTCCTGAGATATTTCTTTGGTGTCCAGCCTCTCATTTGCACTCGGGTCCTTGCTGCATTGTGACAAAATCATATTAATAAATGCTCATTATGACCAATTGATAGGCTAATTTAGACTTAGTAGGCTGTTTTATCTTCATTGTACAGCCCAAAATAGGGTTTGTGGCTCCACTCTGCCATTTTTTCTGTTTTTCTGGCCAACAATGGCTCTTTTGATAGTAAAGGTTGCCGACCCCTGATCTATGGCAACATCATTATAATTAACTTTATAGTGTCCAGTGACTCTCATCAGTCCTGTTTAAAACTGGGTGGTGAGACGGACCTGCACACATCACACGGGAAAAGCTTTATTTTCAGATAACGTAGACATTACATAAGACATCATGTTTATTGTTTTCTTGCCCGACAGCTGCATGAGGCACTCCACTTGAACAAACACAGAGTTTACTTTCCCAGGGCAAGTGGTAAAGCATTCATTTTGAGTGTTTTCTTGTATTGCGTTATCTTTGCAGCTGGGCAGCTTGTCAGGCACTTTATCCCCAGTACTCCTGCACACTAATCTTTTTGGTTAATGGTTAATGATCAATTAACAAGGGCTGGCTATCAGTCAGGAAAATAATGATAAATTAGTATACCTAATTTCTAAATGTAGCACGAGAAGCAGCATATTTAATAAAGTTGATAAACTTGCATGATTCTGGCCATTGTTGGGTTGCATTCCAACATCATGTAATATAATGTAAATGTACAAAGCCAAACATTCAAGTAAAATGTGTATATGTATTCTAAGAGAGTGCTTTTGATTTGTCTTCCTGAATTATTCTATTATTTTACCTTTTGAGGATTGCCCTCACAAACAAAACTGTATTCAGCAGCAGTTCCTTGGCTATTTTATATATATTATATGATCTAATAAAAATGTATAACAAGGGTTTACACTCTACTTTACTCTACTACTCTATAAAGAGATTTATTTTTTATTTTTTAAAAGGTCACAAGAAGGTCTAAGCAGTATAGGCAGATAGATATATAACTGAAGTCCTAACTTTGGATGAAGCTCCGAAAACCTCTTCCCACAATGCAACTGGATAGTATCCTTGATTAGAGGAAACTGACTTTGCTGTCAATGTTTGATTACATTTGTGATAGTAGCATAGATACTGTTGTATACTAGTCTTGAAGTTCATTATTTACATGTTTATTATCAGTCAGAGTAGAGCTTTACAAACCTCCAGTTGGCATATATATATATATATATATATATATATATATATATATATATATATATATATATATATATATATATATATATATATATATATATATATATACTGTGCCAAAAATTTGAAATGTTAAAAAACATATTTGTGTGCAGGGGTTAACTGAGGCTGCAGAGGAGTGACCTCCAGACTGAGTAGCCTACTCATGGTTATATAAGTGTAGCAGGTGCACTTTAGTCTGTTTTGAAAGCAGAATTGCAGCATTGCTGGAGGAACCCTGCTGAGGACCCACTGTGTTGTAGTTTTGCAAAAAATTTGCAACTTTAAAATAGTTTTTTTCAATTTCTGTACCTTCATTCTTAAGTTCTCTTGCCACAACAAATGCTTCTGTTTTACAATTATGATAAGAACTACAAGAACAAGAGAAAATATTATTACTATTGTTATTGTTAATGTGCTTTACTATAATACAATAACTATATATAAATGAAAAATAAATTATTATACCTGAAGGGCCTCATGTGGCTCCAGGTTACTTACCCCTGGCCTAGAGTTTATGCTTTTAAAGGGTTATATTTGCCCTCTATTTGGACTGCCAGGCACTCGAGCCTATCTTGGTCCTTACAAGTTACAAATAACATTGTCTTCTGCTTTTTGTTGTTTGTTTTTATTTTGTTGTCTGTCAAATGACTTTGTAAACTCTGTTTTTAAAGTTGCCATATAGATACAGGTCTATTACTATTACTATTATTATTTCGCGTCTTGAGCTCCTGGCAGGATTCACTCAGGGCATAAATCGTCCAGTTATTAAACGCCCCCCTCTACTTTAAATGGGCGTGTCTGTTCCTCATGTTGAAGTCAGTAGGTTAGTAAAAAGAAAGTGCTAAACACAGTTAAGAAGTGAGTGGGAGACATAGTTAGAATGTCGACTGAAGTGGAGTATGACTGCATAGTGATCGGGGCCGGAGTTCAGGGCTCCTTCACGGCCTATCAGCTGGCAAAAAAGAACAAGAAGACTCTTCTGCTTGAGCAGGTTGTCACACACTAAACTTTGCTCCACAACCTTTATTCACAGCTGTTCACTGCTAGCAGACTGTAGGAGAGAGTGAAGTATTTACATACCGTGTATGTGGCATTAGGTTTCACATGAAAAAAAATCGGAATGCATGAGTAAATAGGCTACTCATTATGTTAAATATCTTACTTACTTGGTTTGTATACGTGCAAAGCAGAAGTCAAAATACACAAGTAAAGTGACTTGTATCATTTATAACTTGTCAAACTGATCCATACAGATTCTCAGCGTGGAGGATTAGATATTAAATGTAAATGTGTTGAGTTACATTAATGTCACCGTGCAGTAATGCTGAACTGAATAAGTTTGTAGTGTTCTCTGGACATTTACCCACTCTGTTTCTATAATGACTCTTAAAAGTAAAACAAGGTAGCAGACATTAATACTTCACTATATTATTATTCAGTGTGTTTACATTAATTCTTCACTATGTTATTTATCAGTATGACTAATTTACTTGCATAGGGAATGCTGCATAATTCCTTCAAAACACAATATTTTCACATTATGTTTTATGCTTTATCCCTTATCCTTGGACATTTTTAAATCTCTTAACTCGTTTTTTCTCCCAGGCTTTCGAACCTGTGTGAGAAAAAGTTTTTTCTGTGTGTTGTATTGTACATCTCGTATCATATATTACTAGATGAAATTGTCTTTTTTAATTTTTATCTTTGAGTTTATTGTTATTAATTTATGTATCTTTTGGATTTTTTGTTGTTATTCATTTATGTAAAGCACTTTGGTCAAACTTGGTTGGGGCTCTAGAAATAAACGTGACCTTGACCTTTATCCTGATTTGCTGATATCCATTTTACACTGACTGAATTTATAGGAAAATGCAACTTTCTAAAACCCAAGATTCCAAAAAAGTTAGGACGCTGTGTAAAACGTAATAAAAAATAATTATATGCTAATCCTTTTGACATCTATTTAATTATAATCTGAACAAAGCCAATACACTTAATGGTTAACCTTGTCAACTTAATAGATTTTTGTAAATATAGTATGTTCTCATTTTGAATTTGAGTTGGGAAAGGGTTAACACAAGACTGAACGCTATTGTGGAACGCTCAGAAAACACCTCGGCATATCAACAGGTGAACTGGTTAGAGGCAGTGGCAGCTGGCAATAAAAATCTTAGGTGGGGGCTGGGCAATATTGTGTTATGCCCCAGTCTAGGGGGCCTAGAGCACAACATGAAAAGGCCCCATCTTCCCCATCTCTCAAGTAGCCACAAACAAAGATTAGTTTGAGGAGTAGTTAATATTTATTTACAACAATAACTTAATGAATACAAATATATTCTTCAACTTAGGGGTGGACTAAAACCAAAATAACAACAAAACAATCCTGTCTTAAAAACAAGAAATTTACCTGAGAAAACAAAAGTTACAAAGTCTTACCTCCCTACCTACTTAAACAGGAGAAAACCAGAAACAAAACCCGGCAGCCCACCCTTACTGCTCAAAACAAGGGAATTATATCCAAAACCACAAGTTAAATCAAACAAAAGTGTGAACCGGTTGGGAGACAAGGAGGACGAGGAAATGCCTGCTGCCACCGACAGCCGCCATCTTGGCTCGTTTTATACCAGGTGGTTCCAGCTGCAGCCAATCCCGGCCCAGGCATGGAACTTCTCCACCAATCACACCGCGGCTATGGCACACTCCAATCTGCATATAAAAAAGGAAAACAAAGACACAGGGCACACATACAAAGGCAGTTTGCTAATAATGACTATAATAATGACCACAGGCATAACAATTGCCAAAAATGTTCTAAACCAATATAGGTAATTTCATATTTCAACAAATATATCTAGTCACAATATAGCATGTTTTACGGCTGGGCGATATATATATATATATGATGTGTATATATATATATCATATATTTTTAAATATAAATATATATATTTAAATATAACGCATTTATCAATATAGTTCAATGTTTTTCTTTCTTTATATATAAATGCAGCCCTGACTAGGGTTTGTCATATTTAGTTCTTTTGTAATGTTCGTCATTCTTCTCTCACAAAAATATATTTATTTCAGAAAAAGATTGCCCTATTTTACTTCACAGGCTATTTTTTTAAAGATATATTTTTATTTAAATGTGCACTTTATGGAGCTTTGATTTTTTTTTTTAAAGGTACTCCTGTTGTTATACAGTATTTATGTTCACTTTTATAAATGGTTTCAGTAAAACTACTTGTGGCATGTTATATTTGGCTTTGACGGAACATTTGCTCTCACTTTGCGACAAAAATATCAGGATATATACTTATACATAAAGTATCTGATGTATGCACACATATACATTCTATATTCTGGGTAATGTAGGTAAAGTTTGGAGAAGCTTGTGACTGAAATGTTGCCAGTTGGAATTCAGTTTGTTAATCATTTTTGAACTGTGTGGTAATGTCAGGAGTCATACAGCTATTCAAGAGTAAAATTCAAGCCCTTTTCAAGAACTTTCAATGTACCTTTAATTTCTTGATTCTCTGAGCTTTTATCATCACAAAAAAAGTAATTTACATGAAAGTCACCGTAAAGACAGGATCATTTCAAATATTTAAATATTTTTGGTTTACATGATTTTGCAGTTGACACAACATATTATGTTAAAAATCAAGCTTTTTTGAAGAAGTACGTTCAAATTAAAGCACATTCAAAACCTTGCAAATGTAGCAGTTTAAATAAAGCATTTTGAAAACTTTGCAGTCAATGTACAAACCCTGTTCAGTGTGATTTAAAACAAAACACAATCTCAAAATAATATTCCTCCAGAAAATGTCACATTCAATTTTCTGATTTAGATGTGTGATCACAACAGACAGCATGCAGTCCAGTAACTGTTCATGGTTTTTGGAGTGCACTGGTGGTCTTTCAACACTCCATGGAGGAATCCAAGATCTTGCAAAAAATCCCGGGTTTTTCGAAGCTCTCTCTCTCATCAAGGCCATGCAAAGCCAACTCGAAGACACCACAAAACTTACACACTATTATTGTGGACAGGATGGGATGATTTTTGATCACCTCTTCGTTGTGCCATCTGGGACCGACCATGTAGCCTTCATCTAGCTGTGTAGCAATGCTAAGCCTGCCAAAAAAGTTTAGCTTCTCACCATTCACGAGATGGCTGCAACTGCTCTTGTGCAATTTGTGTTTTTCTGACATTCTGACGCTTTCTTGACAGCTGAGTCTCCTGAAATGCAAAGAGCCTGTGTGGTTGAACCAAAGCCTTGTCTCTTGCTTACAAGACAGCAACAGGAACAGCTCCTACATATCTGAACTCCCTTGTTCAGGTCCACAAACCCTCCCGCCCACTACGCTCTTCAAGTGAAAAACGTCTGGCCTTACTCTGCCGCTGAAAGGCTATATGTCCTGAACCAGACTCTTCTCCTCTGCTGAAACCCTCTCAATTTTCAAAACCCAGCTCTTTACTGATCACCTACACACATAATTAACACACAGCACACACACACAAAAATAATTAAAAAAACCTGCACTTGCGTCCCAAAAACACTTACATCCTTAAAGCACTTTTCGTCTTAACAGGTCTCAACGTAATATATGCCACTTATTCTTGTGTTGTGTCTTTACTTCATCCTTGCTTGTGTTGTGTGATCTTTCAAATGTATGTCACTTTGGATAAAAGCGTCTGCTAAATGACATTGTAGATTGTAGAACTGTTTGGTTTGGTGTTCACACAAAACAAGATGGCGGATGCTGGCGCATTTTGGCTGCCGCTCCGTAACTGGCCATAAACTATGTTATTCTATGTCCCTCGACGCTTCACCAATAGTGGATCCACTTACCTTACCTTTGACTACTTTGACTCCCTGTCGTCATCCTCACCGGTCAACCAGCTCATCTAAATAAACGTCTCTAGATAAAACGTCGTACCTGCTCTGCTAGCTCCAGGACTACCGGGATTGCCTCACCAGCGAACCAGCGTTGTTCTGGCTTCTAGATCAACTCTGAAGTTTCTGCCAGTCGAATCGCCTGATTCTTCTGTCCCGGTGTGGTCAGGCCCTCCGATCACACGATGCCGCTAGCTCTGTGCTAGCCCTCTCTGGCCGGACCATGCGGCCGTGTCAGAGCTCCTCCACCTCAGTAACCACCTTCGCCCGGACTGTTTCGGAGTCCATTGCGAAATAATCTGCTACTGTATGTCTGACGTTGGCTGACTCATTCTGTCAGGGGGGTGAGATATAAAACACGGTCGCGGTGTCTAAAGTTATCCCAGAGGGATAACCACAAATAGTCAAGATCGACTGTTTCTTGCAGATTTTTTTTCTAATTTTTTCATTTTTACATGGGAGGTCAAGATCAATAAAGTTAATATTATTAGATTATTATCATACTGATTGGTCAAATGCCATGGTGTCACTGTCTGGAAGAAATCCATGTGCTTCTGCAACCTCACAGAGAGACATAGGGACCCCATGTTGATATCCACTGAAGTTACCAAATATAGTTCTTCGCCCAATAAAGGGTTAATGGTCTGTGTTGCTATGCCTTTCCAGACTAATGGAGGCTGTTGCAGCAGGACATAAATGGTTTTGTGGTCAGATGTTTAACTCACATATGGCTAAAATGTTTGAATGTCCACATGTTTTGACCATCTGGTGTATATACTATTACCATATCAAAGTTATTGAGTGATATTATGTTCCTGTTTTCTAGTTCGTCCTGCCCCACACCCGAGGGAGCTCCCATGGCCAGACCCGCATCATCCGCAAGGCCTACGAGCAGGATTTCTACACACACATGATGGAGGAGTGCTACGAGCTGTGGAGCCAGCTGGAGAAGGAGACGGGTGTCAAACTATATAGGTAAGCAGTCAGCAGAAACTCATAGAGAGAAAACCCATTAAACTGAACATAACAAAAGCTTTTTCAGAACATGAGGATTTGTCACATTCAAGGTGCTATGTACGCACAACAGCAGCAACTCAATCTACGGGAGCCATAACTGCATGACTATCTCATTACCTCCGGCATCACTGAATCACCCCTTGACAGTTCCTATGCCTTTGAATGTGGAACAGGGGCTTTTTTCATCTCACTAAACCTCTGATTTCAAATCCTATGCAGAGCTGGGCAGAATTTGTGTGTTTTTATAAATATGACAGTGGCATCACAGTGTGAGCTAGCCTCGTGCAGCACTTTAAGTTTCTTGATCATATTACCTCTGTTTGTTTTCAGTACCAGAGAGAGGAATAACACTCTGATTCATGATGCATGTGTCAGGGTAATAGTTCATGGTACCAAGCCACACCCACATTATGTTCCCTGGAAACACAGTGCGCGTCCCTGTCCCTGTGCACCCCTCCGCAGCTCATGACTGATGGGTCCACATCTGAAGGCCACCTGTGCCCTTGGGCTGGCAAAAAATGTCTGCATCATAATGAGAAATGTTTAGGAGAGGCTGGTGTGAGCAATGCCTCCCACTTCTGCTGCTGCCTCTGGGACAGATGGAGCCATGAAAAAAGGACCGGAGCAGAGCTAAAACCTTTTTATTTTTTCCACATACATGGAAACATGCGTGCACATCCAGCAGCTGAACTAGTGCTACCAATCACCAAGTTTGACAGGTTGGACTAGATGAGGTATCATATTTACGATCCTACACTCGCGTGGCTTTTCCTTCCTCCGTCACACACTCGTAAACACACAAGCACACAGGGAGACATAGTCATAAAACTTTGTGATGAATGGCTGAAGCCTTTAGCTGGAGTTGTCTGTGCCTTATGGCTGCTGACAGATGTCGGAGCAGCCTTTAGAATACGCTGCTGGCAAAGGGCGAGTCAGCCATCTATCAGACAGATTACTGAATTAGACCCTGTGTTTCACATCCTCTTACTCTGGGTCTCCATAACTTCACCCTGAAGCTGCCATGATCTGCTGTATTCTGGTCCACTCAAATGTTAATTAGGGCCGGGTATCACCAGGTGCCTCGCGATACGATACTATCACGATATTTTGCCCACGATAACGATAATATCACGATACATCGATTCTGCGATAATTGATGAATTGCAAGAAATTTCATCCATGATACATCACGATATCTGTGTCACTGAAGAAATTCAGGATTTATTGAGTGCACTGAATCCATTTCACAGGAATTACATTGTCAATCAATTTCACATGAATGACAGCCAAGTTAAACAACATGTATACTGCACAGTGGCTCTTCTTAACACACACTGACCGCAACTTGTCCAATGTCAATGTCTTGTGTTATGTATAAGTATTTAAGGGAAGAATGATACAAAAACTGAGTATGGCAATACAATTTTTTGCGATTTTACTGTTTAACTGCATTTTGTGTCCACAAAATTAAATTAAATCAAGAATTGTTTTGTCCAATCAGAGAAAATTATCAGTCTATTTATCTCACTTCAGTCTTTTTATTTCTCCACAATAAGAGTCAAGCCCACAGACCCACCAATAAAGTATTCAGTCAAAGTGAGCTGATATCAAACATGTATGGATAACAACAATTTAAGCATTTTAACAATGCAAGTTGTAACTGTTCAAAATTAATTGTGCAACCACTTCAGCAACTAGAAAATAAGGAAGTTACTTCAAATTTGAGCAACGTTGTCTGTAACGACCACCAGTTTTTTGTCTGCTGCATCTTGCAGGAAGTGTACAACGTTTGCTCCGGTGTGACTTTTATGTACTGCTCGAGTCTAGAGAATGTGAGGCAGAAGCTTCCAGTCATTTCACATAATGAGCAGTTATAGTCACATATGGATCTACTGCCCGCGACTTCCATGCATCACAAGTGATCGCAAGTTGATGCTATATCAGGATGGTGGCGAGTTAGATGAGCCCGCAAGTTTGTTGTATTCCCACAAGTATCTTATTTTCATGCGGCACTCCTTGCAAACTCCATGTGTCATTTCCATCTCATTCGTCACTTTTTGCGGCTGTGGCTTAGTCGGTAGAGCGGTCGCCTACTGATCGAAAGGTCGTGGTTCGATCCCTGACCATGGCAGCCTACATGTCGAAGTATTCTTGAGCAAGATACTGAACCCCAAATTGCTCCTGATGCTGCGTTCATCGGTGTGTGAATGAATTCCCTGAATGGTGGCAGGGGGCAGCAGTGAACCCTGGTAGCCTCGGCCACCAATATGAATGTGTGTGTGTGAACGGGTGAATGAGCGTAGTGTGTACTGTAAATCGCTTTGGATAAAAGCGCTATATAAGTGCACTCCATTTACCATTTACAATTCCTTGTTAAAAAAAATCCAAAATAAGTCCACACGCCTGACTTAAACGCGGACGGGGCTCTCCTTATTTATTATCTCCAGGGTCGCCATCTTTTTTGTACCAACTTCTTCTGTCACGCTGAGTGTTATCTCTACTGACCTCACCAGAATATAACTCCACAGCACCATCTAGTAGATCAAAAAGCAATTGATTTTATTTTGAGTACCATAGAATTCACTTCATGTTTTCCATGAATTATGATTGAAAAAAATATTGATACTTGGCGGCCATGAATCAATATAATATCGCCACGCAAAATATTGCGATACTATGCTGTATCAATTTTTTCCCCCACCTCTAATGTTTATGTTTAAATTCTCTTAAAGTTTTCTCTCCCATTTACTAAAACTGGGGTTTTCTGATCAAACTGAACTTCCTTGATGCATTTTATATGTCTATGATGTTTTTTATTTCAACCATGCAGCCACTTGCTTTCTTGTCCTATTTGTTCATTTCTTTAGTTTTTTTGCAGTGCAGTTCTGTTCTGAATGCTCATCCTCAGGTTAGCCAAACTAATTTGGATGAGAAAACTGAGAAAAATAGCTTTGCCTAGCGTTATTGTGTTTGATCCGTCACAGTTTACATACTGAATGCCAGCTTCCAACTTTGACCCACTGTACAGTTTTGCACTTACACATAGTTCTGATCAATGAAGGATTATTACAGACATTTCAGGTGCATTCATCAAATTGTTTAACATCCAGATTCTCAGGATAAACTGTTGGTTTGCTTCCTGCCTGACAGCTGGTGTTTCTTGCTCTGTTGGACTTTAGTGTAGCAATCCTTCTGAGTACATTGAGTACAGTGTTATTAGCTGTGGCAACATTTGAGAGAAATGATGGATAAAACTAAAATTGTTTTAAAAATGTTTGTCTGTTCACAGACAGAACAATGATGCCAGCATCAGGCTCTGCCAAAAGCAAGCCATATAGAAACTGCCGAGACTGAAGCATTTAATTGCACCAATATCTTCCCAGGTTGAATTGTTCTATCATTTTTCTCATGTCTGGGCATGCCTGGGTGCTGAAAAGCTGTTTGTAGTCGTTAGCCTTGACTGGGGGGACCTTGCAGAGAAACAGAGGTTTTGGGTACTGATAAAGGTAATGTTCAGAGATTCAGACACAAACGCACAACCACAAACAGCAGCGTAACTCCAATGATTCATTCAGAAGCTTAAGGTTTAGATTAGTTTCCTCTATAACTACAGTTTTTAATTTTGTTGCTTAACCGTTTGATGCACAACATATGGACACTTCTTCTATTGCAAAACATGGTTAAAAATCACCTGCATTCATTTCCCATCCTAATTAATGCTTGCTGTGTGTTTCTTTGCTCTTGGAATCAATTTATTTCATGACTGAATATTCAAAGTATTCTTTGAATATCTTGTTTTTGATTACAACAGATAATTATTTACGTTTTTCCCTTCATACTCTATCAAGAAAAATGTTTCTCTCAAGTTAATGTTTTTCCTCAAGTTAATTGAGGAAAACCTGGAATACTGAATGATGAAAATAATTTATTGCAAAGATATAGAACATAAAAACTCTGCCAGGTCACTTTAGACCCATGTTGTGTATTAAAGGGTTAAATATCCCGAGATATTTGCTTCAGTGACAATACTTACAAATACTGAAAGCAGTCTTTCTTATTATTAAAGCATTCATACTTCAATACAATACATAATTTAAAAAGCAATATAGGCGTATAACCCAGATGGAAGTGGAATGTGCATTAGGGTCTCAAAATCATTGGAAATAATTCCTTTTGGTGGATGGTTCTGCATAATAACAGTTCGCAGTAATGTCTGAGCTGATCTGCACAATGCTATTACACACACAGGGATCCTCCTCCTCACTTATAATCAGTGCATTTGTTCATATGTAGTGAGATGGGTTGTCGATGGGACAGGGGATTAAAGGACAGAGGCTTTTTCAATTTGCCAAATCCCCCATGTAGATAGCAGTGTGCCAGGTGCAGGCACACCTGGCTTGTTGAAGGGAATGGGAGATGACACTCTCATTGGTTTAATTCATGTTTTGCCCAAAAAACACCTGTGACTAATTAAGACGTCTTGTGCTTGCATACATTTATTTTATTTTTTTTAAGCAGGGAGGATTTGAGCAATATTTTAGCGGTGCTACTTTTGTATCCAATCAGTGTGAAGTCTTACCCTGTTCGGCTCTTGTATTTTGTATGTTACCATTGCATTCCCTGGATTGAGTTGTTCATTATTAGATTAATTGTGTTCATTTTACACAGTTGGTGATTGTAAAGGCTTACATGTGTCGAGACTATTTCTTACCAAGATGCCTCCTTTGTCTCCACTGATTTTCCCTCTCAGACAAACAGGACTCCTGGTGATGGGACCAGAGAACAGTGAGAACTACCAGCTGTTTAAGAACACCCTGCAGAGGAACAACGTTCCTATGGTGATACTGAACCGTGAAAACTTCAGCCAGCACATCCCCAACGTCAACCTGGCTGAGGGAGACGGTGCAGTGGTGGACGTTACTGCTGGAGTTCTGTATGCTGACCGTGCACTCAAGACTGTACAGGTACAGCACAGATAGGACACGTTAACTTCAGGAACTCATGTCTTGAGTCAAGGCCAAATATGTAGGCCACTTAAAGCACGATGTAGACCACTCAGGGTGGTGCAACTTGAAACAACGGTGCACTGTCATGAGTTTCAAAGGTTTCCATCCATCAATCATTAACCTTAACTGCTTGTCTGAACGTGGGTTGTAGAACCTGATAATGTGATAAATTCCTGATAATGTAATAACCCCAATAATGTAATAAAAATCTGCACTTGAGTCCATTGAAAATGTACTAAAACCTGATAATGTAATAACTTCCCAATAATGTAAATAAAAGTGTATTTCCCAATAATGTAATACACTTTTTACCAATAATGTAATAAAGTATAACATTAATGGGAGGTTATTACATTATCAGTTTGGCCTTCATTGCGCAAGTCCTGATAATGTAATAATCCCAAATATTGTAATAATTTAACAGCAGACCACCCATTACTTGGGTTCAAGTGGTGATACTGTGTAGGCAACACTAGCTCAAGAGCTCTCGCACCAACAGCAGGTCAAAGTTGAATGTTTATTAACTTTTGACCTAAAAAAAATCTGCTTGGTGTTATACTTTATTACATTATTGGTAAAAAGTGTATTACATTATTGGGAAATGCACTTTATTACATTATCTGGAAGTTATTTCATTATCAGGTTTTATTACATTTTCAATGGACTCAAGTGCAGATTTTTATTACATTATCGGGGTTATTACATTATCAGGAATTTATTACATTATCAGGTTCTACATGGGTCACTATCGGGGAATTGCAAATGTTTCCACTTTTGCCAAAACAACGTTGGGGGTTTCATGTTTCTTTCATTTTTATGTCCATCTTTTCTGTATTATAGGTGAGCCAGAATAGTTCGATAAAGGAAGGCCAATTGTTTAACTATAACCCAAACTGTCTATTGTAAACATCCACCACAGTGTACAGACGCTCTCTTCCAGTAGTCTCAGACACTATTTGGTGAGTACATTGTCATAACTGACAGGAGTGATGGACAGAGCTACACAAATGTAATCCAGATAGTAATAAGCTGTAGTTTTCCTTTAAATGTACCCCATGTACTACTACTACTCAAGTGTAATCAAGGATAATCATGAAGAAATATAAAGTTCAAAACTTCAGTTTTCAAAAGGTTTTGAAGATTTTTAAGCCCTTTCTTTTTTAGCCTCTCTCTCCTAAATCCTTCACATGCTAAAAGGCACATCTCAAACATTATATTTATACATTTTGTAGCAAATTCCCAGAATATTTTAATGCATCAAGTGTGCATTGTTATAAAACAATATTTTAACAAAGCATACATTGACCTTCGCACCTGTTCTACACTTCATTGAAGAGAGAAATGCATGTCTTGATTGAAGATATATGAACCTTACAACATTTACAGAAGAAGTAGTTGGAAAACTCAGCTGAAAAATACCAAAAAGTAGATAATTGAACACATTTCATGCCCATTGTTTTAATCTAATAATGGCTCACACCAGGAATATATTTCAGCAATAAATTCACATTACTGGACTCTGTCCACACAGAGAAAAGGCACTGGAGGAGAACAGACTCTTCCATGGCTGCCAGGTCAAGCACAAAACACTGCTTTGTTATTTCAGTGAGGTGCCATTTTCAATTGACTGGAGAGATTGTTCAGCTGCTTTTTGTGAAGCAGCAGTCAAATTAAAGCTGCTAGTGATAGATGTGTAACAGATCCATAGATAATTGCTTTGTGCATTTTCATGCCATGACTCTTTAATAGCCTCTTGCGCTTAGTATTATATTTGAATATATGTTGCAATTGATCTGTCTTACTGCATTTTGTCAAAGTGGCCCATTTCTTAGTGTCTTTTTTTCTTGCTTTCCAGTGAGTGAATGCAGGGCCAGCTCAGGTCTGTTTGGGGACCTAGACAGTTTAATAAGCTCACCCTGACATTCTTCATGAAGTCCCTGCAGTGATGTAGCCTGACTAAACTGCTCATTGTATTCTGACAAAAAAGCTCAGTTCACCTATGAATATGAAGGGGAGCTGTAAATCAGCACATTCACTGATTTCACTTAAACTACTAACTGAACACCTGTGGCATCAGAATTGTGTTGATTTGAATGGGTAGCACAACAAAACCTAGGATAGTAGTCATGCATAGCATAGCTTAGCTATGTGAGGCCTTATAGGGGCAGTGGTACTTTGACCAACTGCTAAAGCTTAAATGTTAAAGATTAACATGCTCACAACAACAATGCTAACACTGATAATACGCAGGTATAATGTTTAATCCATCTTGGCTAAATGTTAGCATGCTAAAACGCTAACATTTACAAACATAAGGTTCAGGTTTAGTCACAAACCAAAGTACTGGACACATTTTATCATGACTAGTGCAGTAACTGTAGGAAGTATGTATTCGATAGCATGCTAATCGTGAGATAGCACATTACGCAGTATGATGCACTAAAAGTACATTAACATGAACCCAATTAGCTGATATACTATATTGCATGTAAGTATGTGAGCAAATGATTATGGGTATTACGCTAAGCAACATGAATGTCATCACTGAATTACATAGTAATGTAACATAAGAAGTGAATAAAGCTAAATCTCCGCTTAGCATGCTAATCGCGAAAAATAGAATTTGCACATTACATGCAGACCACTACAACGTCTGCAACTCCATAAAACACTAACTTTGCATAAGGTACGCACACATCCAGCACATACACATTGAACATTGATATTCGCTGGAAACTATTTGAATATTATTGGAAAATCAAACCTTGTAGTGCACTTTAAAACTCCTAAAGATAGGTAGGCTAAATAGACTTACAGATGAGATGAGTCAGGGTGGAAATCCAGAGTGAATTGTGTTACTGACCAGGTGTAGGCCTATCACACAATGGGGCGGAGCTCCCCTAAAAGGCGTCCGATCAGAAACACTCCTACGTAAATGTTATTTTGAAAAGTGAATTCAAAAATTTTCAAAATCGAGGATGCACACCTTCTTGCTATGCGCAAGCCACATAGGAAATCTGAGGTCAGTCTGACTAACGTCAGTGAGGTATGCCCTAGACACACACGTGCGCTTCTTGCTTTTATAGATAGATGATGGCACTAGATGAAAAATCAGAGGATCACCAAATCACTGCAATCCCTCTAATAGTTGTTTAGACATTCCATAATGACAAATTTGAAGCAGGTTGTACTAGAGGAGAGGTCATTGGTGGCACTCCCTGACTAAAAAGTAATTCAATGGCTTTGTAATTTTTTTTTTGAATAGATATGGAAATATACAGTGCTGTGCAATATTCCCAGAATTATTGATGCTGGTTTGAAGGCAAAGCATGGTCACACCCAAAATTGATTTGGTTTAGATTTTTCTCTCTTTAATCTGCATTTTGTTTATTGATTAAAAAAAATGAACTATAAACATTTCTATTTTTGAAGGCATTCTTATTTTACAGAATTTGTCCACATCTGCCTAAAACTTTTGAACAGTACTGTATATCAGTTATTGGCAAATATGGGTGGTGGTTGTTGTTAAACCAATTCTTTTAGTGGTATCAAAATAAATACATTTTCGTGTGAAAGCAAATGTTTCTTTGATAAATCAGGTAAAGCGTTATCAGGTTAAATTGAGACAATGTGACTGTGGTAAGCTGGTCACTGTAAATCACATGTATGGATGCTGAATGTCTATTTTCTAAATAGTCAAATGTGTATCCATGGAAACCAACTTATTTAGAAAAATAAAGCCAATTTAGTGTCAGTTTTAGTAACAATGTTCATTACATTTTTTGAGCAAAATATGCATTGCGACATGCTGCTAGAGCTACAGCAGTAGTAACCTGTTAGACATCTTTTTCAAGGTTCATTTTATTTCACATTTTACAACACAGGGTTTCACAGTGAACTATACACACACACATGCAGTAAATCAAGCAATGTAGTTGCTGTACCTTTACATGCATACACACAGAAATGAATAGAAACATTCCACCATTAATGGTTAAGTTATTAACCATTAAGTTATTTTATTTTTTATTATTATTTGAGAAATTAAATTTTGAAAATTAAGTTCACTTATAGTGATTACACACCATAAATATTACATATTCCTTGTCACTTTAAGGAATGGAAAAAGATCATATACATTACATTTGAATATTATGATAACAGAGGACAGCCCTGTATTCTAGCCCTTTGGTACCATCATCTTAAAGTGTGTGTACACAACAGAGTGAGGACATTTTTGCAAAGTGAGGACATTTCGTGTGTGTGTGTGTGTGTGTGTGTGTGTGTGTGTGTGTGTGTGTGTGTGTGTGTGTTTTTTTAACATTTTGTCTTTATTTAGAATCACATTTTACTGGCACATTACAACAGTCATCACTGTTATGATAATTGGCATTGTGATCCATTATTTCAGATTTTTATCTAGTTACAAACAAACAAACAGAACTTGGGGGTGTTTCCATCTACAGCAAGTAGTAAAACAGATTAAAAAATGGAAAAAAAAAAAGAAAGCTACAAAATATAAAACAAAAGAAGGAAGCCTCACAGAGAAAGTGATCCTTTCCATTACAAAAATGTCATAGATGATATTGATGATATTATTAATATCATACCACTCATCTAAAGATGGGCTGTCTGGCTTAAGCCATTTGTATATCTTATTTTAAAACTGAACTTTTTAATTGTTTTGTATTTTGTATTTGCATTATTTAAATGAATAGGGCAATAATGTGTTTTCAGTAACCATTACATAATCCATTTCATATTTTTGACAGCACTTAATAATAAAAGTTAGAAGATGAATTCATTTATAAACAAGCTTTCTTTGGTTCTGTGTTCACAGGGGCAGTTTCAGAAGTTGGGTGGGCTGATTAGAGACAAAGAGAAGGTAACAGAGATCAGACCTGGCCCCGTGGTCACTGTGTCAACGTCTGCTGCTGTTTATCGAGCCAGGAGTGTGGTGATCACCGCTGGACCCTGGGCCAACACCCTGCTGGCCCACACTGCTCTACAGTTACCACTAGAGGTATTAAAACTGTTAATGACTCACATGCTGTAATGTTCAGGTGTAACACGTACAATGTAAATAACACCAGGAGCTAGGTTTTATTGCCCACGCTTTTATTTATTTATTTATTTATTTTATTGTGCAATAATACAATACAGTGACATAGACAGACAGGGAGTGAATATTAAACAATGGTACCCCTGTGTGTATATGTGTATACACATACACATATAGATATATGTACACACACACACACACACACACACATATATATATATATATAAGACGAAATGATGTGCTTTCTTTGCGAGGATAATGGGAAGAATGATAGCAGCAAAGACAATAACAATAATTACAATAATCATAATAATTATAATAATAATGCTAGTATCAATACTAGAAACCAAAATGAGTAGCAATATGGAGGAGGGGTATTTCTGTATATTCATTCATTCGTCCATTCATTCATTCATTTGTCCATCCATCCATCCATTCATCCATTCATTAATTTGTCCATCCATCCATCCATCCATTCATCCATCCATTCATTATTATTATTACTATTTTCCATCATTGTTATTAGATATATGATGCCTAGGATTGTATTATTATATAGGATTATTGCCCACACTTAAATATAATGATGTCTGTAATATAGAGGCGTCCTTTGATTCAATTAAAGATCACTGCATAACTGCAGCGAAATGGGCTAACAGCCCTACCTGAATATTGTTTTACAATGATTTTAATTTCTGCTAACTTACTAGTTCATTTGAACTCATCTGGGTTCCTAGATTCTGGTCATTTCTGGTTTATCACCAGGAAAATCTGTCCGACATATTTATTATATGAATATAATTCCCTCTAAGCTGCATAAAGAGTTTTTATTCTATTTTATTATATCTGAGAAAAGGCTTAAAGCCAACAGTCATTATCTGATTGCCTGTCGGCAGCAGTTTCACAATAAACTTTTCTCAACTGTCCTCAGCGTCAGGGATCAGTGGCAATGTTCACAATACACCCCATCCATAAAACACGGGCCTAATCCCATTCCTTTTTTTATTTTGACGTGTTAACACAGTAATATTAATCTTTTTTTTTAAGATGGCAGTAATCTGTAGTAGTAATAGTAAGTCTATTGATGGGACGTATTTTATTTAGAAAATAATAGAAGCAAAATTAGTTGAAATGAAATGAAATAACAATATATATGCCCTGATGATGTCATTCTACTATTATCTATTTAGCCTGATTATCAGTTATTTTAAATTTAGTTTAGCTTTTAGCTTGGTCAAAAAAAAAGAATTTCTCCTTTTTGTCCGATATGAAGAGTATGTGAAGTGGCGCCACTGTTCACTATTAATAACCATGTGGCAGCATGCTCTATGAAGCAGGGTATGTGTGAGATATGCACAGTTTTGCACTTTTAAATACCAATTTGTGTTGGAAATGGTGTGTGCATGTTTTTGTATGTGTGAGCATCATGCAGTGTAATCATCCACACATTTTGCATTAGACTCTGTTTGTTATCAGCTTCAGCTTGTCTATCTCTAATCCATCATTTCTCTCAACACTGGGATCCGGCCCTGCCTACCTTTTAAATTCCCACCTCAACATGCCACAGAAACAGAAGCATTACTCGTCCATATTTAAACAGCTCAGAGGCCTTAGTCAGCAAGGCAGTCTTTTCCTTCTTGCAATATGCCACACTGGCTGAAAAGAGAAGGTGATGGGAAAACAAGCAGACAGCTGTTAGAGTGGAGAATTGGAGTTGATATTGGAATTGCATTATTCAGACCAGCAGCAGGCTGGGGGGCCTGGGGACTGCCATGCCTGAGTGAACTGGTAGAAAAGCACAGGCTGAGCTCGCTGACTCGCCAGAGCACTTCTGTCTGAATTTTTATGGTCCCTGGGAATGAGTGCACGGCCGGTTAGTTCATTACATTGAAAGCTCCTGAACAATGTATCCTTATTATTGCCACCCTCGGATGGACGTCATTTGTACAACCATGTGTACATTTTATTAAATCCCAATTCTCACTTCACCACCACAGAGCTGCTTTTGTAATTGCACTACTATTAGTCAAAGGAAGAGTGATGAGGATGCTGGAGTAAGTTTATCTTTTAACGTCTAGTCAGCATGGGATTTTATGGCACGCTGCTAACTCTGTGCCAGTGTGCGTTCATTCAGGTGTAGGACATCTTGCAGAGAACAAATGTAGTATTAATCAGTTTTATGATAAATATATAATCAATGAAAATATATATTATATCTGAGGTAAAACACACTCAACAAGTACAACTACCAAGATTGCCATGACGTTCAAATACCCCCCATCTACCTAGGGATTGTAGTGGCCCCCTCAACTATCCTCTAGCGCAGTAGTTCTCAACCTTTTTGAGTCGCGACCCCCAATTTAACATGCATGTTGTCTGCGACCCCCGCTCACTGAACAGAATCTCACATGCACAGTTCAGATCATATAAACTCAGTTGATACGACGAATTTTGGACAAATTATGAAGCAGACAACAACTAAAACATCTCTCTGTCTGTGCATTTATATATTTTTTTATATTTTATTGTTACTTTTAATCCAAGTCCTTTGCTATCAGTTTAAAGGTCCATTCTGACCTCCTGAGTGTGTAACAGTCAGCTTCAAGCCAGAGATACTTTGGGATTTGTCAGAAAAGACACAAAATTACCCAAAAAAGAATCAAATTGACCACAAAATGATCAAAAAAAGACACAAAATTACCAAAAAAAGACACAAAATTACCCAAAAATGAAACAAAATGACCCAAAAAAGACACAAAATGACCCGAAAAAGAAACAAAATGATCCGAAAAAGAAACAAAATTACCCAAAAAAGACTCAAAATGACACAAAATGACTAAAAAAGACACAATTTGACCACAAAATGATCAAAAAAGACACTAAATGACCAAAAGAGACACAAAATTACCAAAAAAGACATTGAATGACCAAAAAGACTAAAACACATTAACACATGAACACTTTAACACAGTGGAGACAGAGCTGACCTCCAAAATGATTTGGCGACCCCCAGAAATCATCTCGCAACATGGTTCGACGCGTCATGGTTTTTGGATTCCTGGTGACCTCTCCATATGTGCGTACCTGTTTGAACGCACAAATCTAACACCATTGACATGAAATTTACTGAGCGCTGCACATTACTGCTGCTGACCTCTTGGAATGTTGGACACTCCAGGAGCCTTTCTCTTGCACCACAGTGAGGCCTTATTGTTGAGTGTGTACACAGGCCATTTCTACTCAAACACTGTTATCACAAATTAGGTTTTTAATCTTGTTAACCTTGTTAACATAACCATATGCTACAAGACATACCATCAGCATGGCTGAGCATTTCCACCTTGAAACTTCAGTGTCCGAATCATGGTCTGAAAAACAGAGAGGGAGACAATATGTATAGTCCTCATCCTTAGGAAGGGATTTTTTTATAGTCAGCTTAAACAAGAGGACTTATTACAGACAACATATTGACATCGGACTATTGTTGCAAGGTGGTGTAAGTAGGGTTGTCACAATACCAACATTTTCAACTCGATACCGATACTCAGGAAAATATTCGATACTCGATACCATTTTCTATACCACCAGGATAAAAACAAAGACCCCAAAATGTAACAGAAATATTTTTATTAACAAGAAAAATGCAACATGTAAAAATTAACAGAACCACAGATTAAATATTTATAATAAAAAACAGTTGTGCAAAAAGAAACTGCAACTATGATAACAATCTTCAGGTCTGAGGTAGTGCAAAAAAAAATAAAATAAAATAAATAATAACAATTAGAACAGTATTTTGAGGTTGTATGCTGTGCACAATATTAAGCAAGCTTGATAAAAAAATAACTTAACTTAAGTGTTCATTCCTTGGCTAGGTATCGATGAAAATGAGTATCGTATCCGGATACAACGTTTTAGTATCGATACTTTATTGAGTATGGATACTTTTGACAGACCTGAAAAATTGTGAGTCAATCCTTGAAACACAGAGGTTACAGATGATAAATAATGTTCATTTATAGACAGATTTGGTGCACACTGACACACAGCACCAACAGAATGCACTTTTCTTTGTTTGGAGGATGTGTTGGAGTAGAAGGCTGTTTACACAGCAGCTAGTGCTGGAGAAAGCCACTGAATTCTAATCAAGGAGTTGTGTGGACATTTATTAGGTCTTTGGTGACAGCCAGATCTCTGGGGACTTGGCTAATACTAATGGGTTTCCTGCTTTCATTACTGTAGGTGGTGAAGATCAACGTGTGCTACTGGAAAGAGAAGGCTCCCGGATCATATGATGTGAAGCGGCGCTTTCCCTGCTTCTTGCTGACTGAGGGTGAGGAGGCGCAAGAGCACATCTATGGCCTCCCGAGCAACGAGTACCCAGGCCTGGTGAAGGTATGCTCAGTACAGACCCTTCAAATATTCATGGTGATAATATAAGGCGGGCTTTATTAGTGATCATTTATTTAGTGCTTCACCAGTGCTGTGTGTGCACTGATGCTTTTTATCCAATTAAAGCACATGGACACAGGCTGGAGCACAGCTTACCTAATGATGTGACCCAAGCATGTGTTGTCTTATAACCATAAAATCATTTTGCTAACCAGCCTACAGTAACATATTCCAAATAAAAACGAACTAAAACTAACTGAATTTGAAAACAAAAATTCACAACAAAATTAAAACTAAAACTAATGAAAAATCCAAAACTATTATAACCTTGCTGCAGAGTCAACTGTAAAATGTCATTTGTCCTCCATCAACATCAGATTCCTTGTGGGAGTTGTTGTGTTTGTCATCCGATGGCACATCTCTATTTTGGGCATGATGGCGGGACAGCAGGAGCTCACAGCCTAATAACAGACCACATGCATAGAAGAGAGGGCTGGACAGATGGAGGTGCCATGTTCCATTATTCACTCTGAGACACCACAGCTACTGTATGTCCAATGTTTGGACCATTTAACATGGTTTGGATGGAGGATACATTGGAGGGGGGGGTTACTCTGACGGGGTTTCTAAATCAGAAAATCTTGTAGAAAGAAATCAAACTGCAGTTCTGTTACTTCCTGGGCCTCCTCGCGGAGCCTCTGGTCTCTGGCTCAGACTGTATGTGTCACACCTGGCTGACAGGAGAAGCACACAACAGCAGCTTTAGAAGTTTGGCAGTTACTTCTCCCCTATTTTGTCTTTTACCTTTTTTAAATTGGTAATTGAAGCCCAAGGTAGTCACATAAAAATGTGAAACAGCATTTCCTTCCTTATTATTTAGCTTTAATACATGCTATTATAGAGTTATGTCTACGAGAGTGGAGAGTCACCGGTTCGAATCCCGGTACTGACAGGTGAAGGACTGAAGTGCCTTTGACTAAGGCACCTAACCCCCCTGCACAGTTCCCCGGCGCAGTAATGTGCTGCCCACTGCTCCTTGCATGGTGTGTTCACTTGTGTGTGATAGCGCTTAGGCGACACCCATAAAAAAATGCAGAGGTTGAATTTCCCCATTGTGGGATTAATAAAGTAATCTTCTTCTTCTTCTACCAGTATGCTACTAAAGCCTCATATTAGATTGAGACAGCTGAAAGTATTACTTTTGCTAATTAAATGTTTTTTGTACATTGTATATGTACATATGATATGTACTATCTATGATGGCTTTGTATTGTTATTTTATATTTAGTTGAAATCTAATGCATTTGTCTGCATATATTGATGTGTGCACTTGCTACTCCTCTGCATAATATTGAAGAATTATTGCAAATGATCCTCCATAAATGATGTTTGGCTGAGGATGCATCATGTACTTCAGACGAGCACAAGGACAAATATCACAAACAACTAGATAATCTAATTTTTGTTTACCAAATTACAAGTGGTGGAACGGCACACAGAGGTCAGCACGAGTTTGGTACAATGGAGGGAAAAGCAAAACAAAGAAGCATAAGGCAATTTTTTTTAAATTTCAAAAATTATTTTTTTTTATTGTGCATCAACATTTTCGCCATTAAAACCCCAAATTGGTGGCCTCTCGCACATTCTAATGCCACTATTCCATCATATACACTGATCTCAATCATTGGTCATAGAGTAATAAGTTTGCCTACATGATTGTAAACATGTAAATGTAAACAGGAGAATAAGGCTCCTTATGTGTTTTATTTGAGGCATCGTATTTTGACAGCTCTCTGTGGTGGACTCTCTTATTCTTAAACACTGTATTTATTTTTATACAGTGTATTCTCTGTGTAAATCCATGCACCGAACCATGACATCCGTACGGTGTTGGTTCGGTATGAATACATGTACCGTTCCACTTCGACTAATTACAAATAGGAGCTGCAAAAGTAGGTAAAGAGTAAAGTCAAACATATCAATAATAGACATATTAATCCCTCAAATTTTCAAACTGTTTGCTCCTTGCATTTGTAGCGGCTTTAAGATGGTTGCTCACAGAGAGAAGGACACCAGTCACCAGGAAGTCAGGATCTGCACATTTATTCTATAAACAGTAGCACAGGAGACAGTCAGTACATGCACACGGAGCTGCAGGCTCTCTCTCAGTGTCTCCTGAAGCGAGTCAAAGGATATGCGAATGAGGCGAAATCTCCGACATATTTGAACATTGGACGTTTTTCAGTTTAAAAGACCAACAGCAAAATTCAAGGGCATGTTAACGGTTGTATCTTCACAGTTTAAACCACAACAAATCACTTTTAAGCAAGCTAGCTTAAATAATATGAGAAGAGCACCAACACACGTCTTACCACTACAACAGCTTCAGGAGTTTTGCCGGGAGTCTGTGCCTACGTCACTCATGTTTACGTGCACCCCTAATTAAGGTCCCCCTATGCTACAGGTGAAATGGAACCATACAGACATTCAGCTAAATAACTAAACACACAACAAATATCACACACAGGTTTTGAGAATGTTCACAAAAAAAGATAAAAATAGAAATAAAATGAACAACATATTGGCTCAGCTACACATTTGCACATCCCAGCACTACTGTTATAATACTGGAAATATTAGAATAATCCTTACTGTATACCTACCCCTGTACATGTATATACTGTATTTAAAGACTTCTGACATCTGAATCTTTTTTTTTAGTTTCTGAAATTATCAAACGAAAAACGAAACTTTAACAGCATGAGAAACATTTATCACTTAGATTTTGTATAAAAGCACCTGTCCATTCATTTGTTAACATTTGGGAACACATTGTGTATATATTAGTATATCAATCAGTTGGGGTTTTTTCTGCTTCTGAACTTAATTGAAAAAAAAAAAAAGATGCATTTACAGCCCTCTTCCTCCTCCGGTAGACCAAATGGTGTTTTTGTATTTCACTATACAGAAGTTTAATATCTGATGAATTTCAGAGCTTTTCCAAGCGCTTCCTGTTGATGATAAAGACACAGATACAGAGAGCTGCTCAGCTCTCAGTCATCACACAGACATTAATCATGTCCTAATTTAGAAGGCTACTCATTGGCATCGGCTGTAAAATTGTCAATACAAGAAAGTTTATGGATTTGCGAAATTACTTACAGCTGTTGAGGAATCTGTTGCTTTACTTGCCTGCAACATGATGATAGTAGGCAGAAGCTGCTGAATGGCAAACACACAGCTCACAGTGCATCTGCTGCTCTGAACAGCAGTGGACATGTGCTGAAGGAGTCATTGTCATTCAAATGGTGGCAGTAAACATCAAGGCTGAAATGACACAAAACCCCTGGGTTACAAAATAAAAAGATATTAATAATAATAATGAATTAGCTATAGGTTAATATAAGCATGCAAAACATAAAACCATACATACGCCTTACAGAAAACAGTCGAATGGTGCTATACTGCAAACATGGTTGGCCTACTGCTGCTGCTGTTGTGTCAGTATGCAGGGTGCAATGTTATAATAGTTTTGGATTTTTCATTAGTTTTAGTTTTGATTTTGTTGTCAATTTTTGTTTTCAAATTCAGTTAGTTTTACTGAGTTTTTAGAGTGAGCTTGCTAGTTTTAATTTGTTTTTATTTTTTGGAAAATGCTTAGTTTTAGTTTAGTTTTTATTAGTTTTAGTGTTAGTTTTAGTTTTTTGTAATTGGGGTATTTGTTGGGTGCCAGATTCAATAAGGTCACAACAAATATTGCCTTTATTTCCTTTGTCTTATTCATCTTGGCCCCAATAAGTTTATTAAGTCATAAAACCAGATAGATGAAATAGATTTCATATCAACCAAAAAGGTTTAAAGTTAACGTTTAAGTTAAGATTGACAGACTGACTGACAGACACAGTTGTCACAGCAGTCCGGTACTCAAGTACAATAACATACAATAGAATAAAATACTGAGGTATAATAAATAAAAACAACAATATAAAAAAAAACACAGAATAGAACAAGGACATTTTCACTATAATTTTAGTTAGTTTTAGTTCGTTTTGTAACCACAAAATACAGTTTAATTTTAAGTTTTAAGTAAAAGTTAATATTTTTATTTCAGTTAATGAAAATGTTTTTTCAATTCTAGTTTTCGTTATTTCGTTAGTTTTCGTTAACTATAATAACCTTGGCAGGGTGTCATGCATTTAGTGCACCATAGAAAAATAATATTTATCTCTGTTTCTGTATGCAGATATGCTACCATATGGGCAGTAAGACGGACCCAGACCAGAGAGACCAGCAGACAGACAGGTCTGACATTGACATCCTCCAGCGATATGTCGCCCGCTGTCTTCCTGGCCTGGTCCCTGAACCCGCTGTGGTGGAGAGCTGCATGTACACGGTCAGTATCAGGGCTCCACATCACAGCTTCATAATGCTCATCCTCCCGTCAGAGTGTTGAGGTTCAAGCCTCAGAAGATATGGGTGATTGTATATGTGGGTCATCAGGAAATAACAATAAAAAAGAAAATAACAAACTGGCAACACCTATTAATCCTACATTTATTTAACAAGATAAAAAAAAACTTTAGATTTAGAAGTCTTAGATTATTTATCTTGTTTTAAGAGTTAATGCTTGTTAATGCAACATGCTTATTTCTAGGTTTAAACCTCTGAAGTCCAGGAGATTTTTATTCAAATTTGTCAACTTCCTATGCATTAATTTCTGTCTCTGTTTAGCATCTTTCAGTCTGTCCTTACATCACATGCATGGATCCTTTTTCTCCACACAAACTTGGCTATAAGTCAGATTTTTCATTTTATTTTAATTAACAAAGTATAAATCTGCCAGGAACCCAAAATACAAACAAAAGACACAGGTTTCCATGGAAATGTACCATTTTTAATACCATTTATACACACAAAAACAGCAGAAACAAAAATAAATAATAAAACCACAAAACAGTCTATTTGCATGTAAATTAAAAATAGTAACAGTTTTCATTGAAGAAAGAAAATTCACAATTTAAAAATGGTCTAGAAACATAAATGGCACACTGTGAAAGCTCCTATGATTGAACTTTAACTGGCTTTCTCAGCTTGTCTACATATGATATATAAATAAAGTTATTACTGTAAATAAAACATGTATATTTTCAATAAATAGATGGACTCCAGAGGGTTAAAGGACATGAGCTGAAACTGAAACTTCAAATGCTTATCTTGATTGTTAAAGACATTCTGTCGTAAGCAATAGTGTTCTTAATGTTTAAAACTGAGGAATGGTATTAAAGAAAAAAAAAAGATTTATGATATTTTTACATTTACGATCAGTTTTAAGTATTGTAGCATTGAAAAACATTCATAACATTTCATGACTTCTTTTGGTAACTCATTAGAGTAAATCAGAGAGGAACATTCTTATCTATTCTAACATTTCTGCTACAGCACCTTTTCATAACTCCAGGAAGCCTTTTTATTTCAGTCACTGCTTCTTCTGTTAATCTGACTGGTGCAGTGCTGTAGGAAGTATGTATTGGTATCGTGGGAGATGAAGTAGATTTTTCAATTATGGCCAAATGAGGTTGTGTGTGAAAGTGGGATGTACAATGAGGTGTAACACTCTTGCATAGTTTTAATATACAAAATGTATATTGGGTAATACATGGATGTACATTGAGATATAAATGTCTTCAACTCCATAAAACACTTACTTTTCATAACTGCAAAAAAGGTGTGTCTAAAAACAAGATAAAAACACTAAATCTGAGGGAAATTATCTTGCTGCATGGACAGATAATTTCACTAAGATTGTTTAATCTAGAAATAAGCATGACGAAAACCTAAAAAAAGAAATGAACTCTTAAAACGAGATACATTTTCTAACACTTCTAAATCTATTTTTTTTTTTTAAATCTTGGTAAGGACCAAATAATTTGCAGTGTACACATTGAAAATCGATATTCGCTGGAAACTATTCGAATATTGTAGCGCACTTTAAAACTCCTAAAGATAGGTAGGCTAAATAGACTTCCAGATGAGATGAGTCAGGGTGTAAATCCAGAGTGAATTGTGTTACTGACCAGGTGTAGGCCTATCACACAATGGGGCGGAGCTCCCCTAAAAGGGGGCGGAGCTCCACTAAAAGGCGTCCGATCGGAAACAGTGCAATGCTGCAACACGTCCTACGTAAATAATGATATTTAGAAAAATGAATTCAAAAATCTGCAAAATCGAGGATGCACACCTTCATGCTATGCGCAAGCCACATACAAAATCTGAGGTCAGTCTGACTAACGGTCAGAGAGATATGCCCTAGACACACACACACACACACACACACACAGACACACACACATACATAAATATATGTATGGATTTGTTAATCGTTCTTCAATTGCTCTGTTAAGTCAATAAATGTATACATTTGGCTCTTTAATATTTGTACGTGCTGAAAAGTTTACATGTCATGCTGTTTTTTCCCAGCCCCCCCCAGTCAGATGGATCTAGTAATATCACATTTCTAAAATATTAATAAATTGGAAATATTCATGGTCCCCTGAGGAGAATTTTTCTAGCACATTTACCTTTTCATGCAGTTTTAACCACATTACTGCTAGGACTTACAAATGCTCAATTATGTTACATATTAATGTTGCCAGTCTTATTATAACACACAGTGGCTGGACTTTTAGTCAGCTATTTAAACTGTTGATATGAGGTGTAAGAGTTGCTGGCTGTATTTGATTTCTTGCTGGGTGTCAGTCTCCAATGTCATTGTCAGGAATTAGACTGTGTGCATGCGTGTGTGTGTGCATGCGTTGGTGTGTGCGTGCGTATGTGTGTGTGTGTGTGTGTATGTGTGTGTGTGTGCATGTTGCAGGGATGGGGTTGTGCAGCTGCTCTGCCCTCCAGCAACACAGCAAGCTGCGTTCACCACCATCACATACTGAAGCTGTAAGAAAACATAATTTCTGTGACCTTGTCTAATTCCCCTGAAAATCCTGACAGTCACACTCTTTTCTCACTTCACAGCAAGTGTTTTGTTTCATTTTTAGTGATTCTTAAGAGCGGACAGACAGCGAAATTACACGCGTCTCTACATTTGTGGTAACATTTTGCCTTTTGTCAGAGGTCATAATCTATTTTACGATGGACTCTTTCATCCAGTTAAACACATATTTCACAAATACTTTGCACTAACTGAGAGGGAGTATGTGTGTCCTTGTCATATGGTTCTTATGACAATCTGCAATGGCTCAGCTCAGTATCCGTGTCTCCATATGGTGCAATGAAGAGACAAATGAAAGCATGCTGCCGCCGCTGCATTGCTTTTACAACCCTGATCCCAAACAGTTGGGACACTGTAAAGCACGTAATGAAAACAGAATGCAATGATTTGAAAATCCTTTGTGACTACATTCAGTTGAATACAATAAAAAGACAAGATATGTTATGCTCAAATGTGAAACTTTTGTGTTTTCTAATTATATACACTCATTTTGTTTTTATTTACAGCAGATTTTACACAGAATCTCAACTTTTTCCAAATCAGGTTTGTATTAACCCTTTGGAGTTTGGGGCTATTTTGTCGGTTTTTGACGACTTTTCATTCTTCCTGTATAAACAACTTAAAAAGTGTTCACCATGCCGTGTTGGTATCATTGTTTTCAGCACACCTCACCTATATGACCTGATTTTTTTTTTTCATTTTGACTTACTGGATCAACATTCAACACAAGAAACCCCACATAAAAACCCACTTAAAACAAAAAAGCACATCGAAAACACGTACTTTTTTTTTTTTTTACAAAAATCACCAAAAAAATTACAAAAATCACACAGAAAACACACAAAAAATGCCAAAAAAACACAAAAACTGACAAAAATCACACAAAAAAAACAAAATTGTTGCAGACAAAATATTGCATTAAAAATGCTGAATGCAAACTGCTAAATTTGAAAAACCTCTGCAAAAACTTACACTCGGTCGATGTGTTTTTTTTTTTTTTTACCTTTGCTGAAAAAGGGTTGATGCACTAAATTGGACATGGAAACTTCTGAAAAAGTTGACAGCAGGGCTCCATGCTGCTTCGTTTTTTGCAACGTCATGAAGAAGTCTTGCGCCGGTGCTTTCGTGGACTCCAGAGGGTTAAACATGATCAGTGGGCTTCAAACCTGAACAGTTCATACTAACCAACAGGTTTCAGTCCAAAACTGGCAGCTTGTTCAGTGTATCAGTTTCTCCTATAGTCTCTTATTTTATTTTGGACTTTGCTGGCTCTTCATGTTTTGTTCTTTTTGCAGCTAACTCCTGACCGTCATTTTGTGCTGGACTGCCACCCCAACTACAACAACATTGTGTTTGGAGCAGGATTCTCTGGTAAGCCAAGATACAGTACAAAACATCACAAACAAAAATAAATAAATCCATATTATCTATGAAGGGAATCATCTCTGAAAAGCCGTGCTTTTGTAAGGATGGATCATCCCACTTTTAACAACACATAACTGAAGAATGTCATTTAGAAAGATATTGCGGTGAGATGCTGGAAGCTGAATAGCTGAAACTACTCTGCCATCTGTTTACAGTTTAAATGGAGTCTCTAGGTAAAATTATGCCGGAGAAGTAGACGTTTGAAAATCTCCAACTATGGTTCTTTTTCGCTCATTTTTTTTCGGCCGTCTCGTTCACTTCAATGCAAAATTTTGGGCAGTTTTTTGCAACTTACGTCGCGAAAAATACATATTCCGTAGAGAAAAGTAAAAGTGTGTGTGTGTGTGTGTGTGTGTTCTTGTACTTCCTACATAGTGAGGACCGGAACATGTTTTTAACCAACAGAGTGAGGACATTTTGGCGAAGTGAGGACGTTCTTCTTTTAAGGCTTTTTTGAGATTTCAGACTTTGTTTTAAGAGTTAATGGTTACTTGATAATTATAACTAATTGAAACTGTATCGTGCTGTTACAAAACTAACAAAAATTAAAGTGAAAATGTCCTTCATTTTCGTCTTTGTCAACTTTTTTCATACATAATGAAGATGGATAAGACAAAGGCAATTGACCTCTTACTGTGACCTCTTTTAATCTCCCACCTAACAAATACCCCATTACAAATAAACTAAAACTAAAGCATTTAAAATAAATAAACTCTAAACTAAAACTAGCAAACTCACTCTAAAAACTCATTAAAACTAACTGAATTTGAAAACAAAAATTAACAACAAAATTGAAACTAAAACTGGTGAGTGTGAGTGTGAGTGTGTGTGTATGATAGAATGTTTGTATGTATATTTCATACAATTTGTATTTCTGTGTTTTTGAACTAATGGATTCAGCTAGAAATAGTTGGTGACAAAATGAAAAGCCCTAAGTCTAAGAGCAGAAAGTAGTGTATGTGGCTCCATGTAAACCAGATGTGGGCTGATTGCTGATACTGAGTAGCAGCATAGAAACGGCAGCAGCCAAATAAATCAGCACCGTTTGTTCCCTCCTCACCAAGAGGAGCACAGAGCCAAGTGGCCCTGAGCAGCAGAGGACAGTGTGTGACGAGCTGTTGAGCAGGCAAAGAAGCTCAGTAGTATGTTTGTGCCCACTATGGTCAGAGAAACAAGAAGACAGTCTAAGAAGGATTTGGCCAGGAAACGGAAAAAAAAAAATGATCAGGCTTGAATTTGGGAAAGGGCAATTATTTTGAGTTTTTATTGTTTTTATTAATATTATATTGAAGACCTTTTAGTGAGACTGTGTCCAAAACCAAGCCCTTTCTTAATTTGCTGTCGATGCTGTTCACGGTTAATACAAACACACACATGTTGACAGTCTTGTCATACTCACCACTCTGTTGCTCTCATTTTGTCTTTTAGCACAAATACTGTTCTCACTACTTAATGCCAGGCGGTTCTACGTTGCTGTTTGTTGTTCTGTTAGCTCAACTCAGCAAATGAACAGCAAAGTAGACACAGTTTGAAATAATTTCTAAATCAAATCCACATTTGTGTTAAAGTCAGAGCAGCAGCATAGTGAGGATGGCATGACTTAACTTGAAGCCAATAAAATACCAAATAGGTAAAAATTAACAAAAAACTACAGCACAGAGGACAGCACAGCCTGCTTATAAGGACAGCCATGACTAGACTGTGGACTGACTCCATCTCAATTCAGTCATTTAACCCTTTATCAGGCGAAGAACCGTATTTGGTAACTTCAGCGGATATCCAAAATAAAAATATTTCGAGAAAAAAGTTGCAAATTTACTAGATTAAAGTGGCAGATCTACAAGAAAAAAAGTCACAGGTTTAAGAGATTTAAAGTGGCAAATCTGCGTGGAAAAAAGTCACAGATTTACGAGAAAGAAGTGGGGAAAAAAGCAACTTTTTTCTCATAGATTCACCACTTTAAATCTCATAAATCTGCAACTTTTTTTCTTGTAGATTTGCTAAATCTGCAACTTTTTTCGCACAAATTCGCCACTTTAAATCTCTTAAATCTGCGACTTTTTGTCTTGTAGATTTGCCACTTTAAATCTCGTAAATCTGCGACTTTTTTCGCACAAATTTGCCACTTTAAATCTCTTAAATCTACAACTTTTTTCTCGTAGATTTGCCACTTTAATCTAGTAAATTTGCAAATTTTTTCTCGAGCGCATTTTGATATCCACTCAAGTTACCAAATATAGTTTTTCGCTTGAAAAAGGGTTAAATCATTCATTATACAAATCAGTTTCCCTCTGTGTCAGCAGCAGGTAAGACAAACAGGTATTTTGAAAGCAAAGTAAACTTACTTTAGTGTTGATGCAGATCAAACAGTGTTCTCAGCTAAGGCTTCTGTTTCAAACGAAAGTTTGTCTATATGTTACTGGATTTTCAACACAGTAAATACCTGTTTATGAATGGCTCAAGGAGAGTGTGTTTCATGGCCATGTTGATAGGAAATCTTATGTCAAAAATATTTACTGTATATTGATAGAGCGACTCCTCTTATTGAGGGAATACTAATGATGTCATGGATCCAGTGAGGTAGCTGTGGGCTACAACTTGAGCGAGCAAAAAAAACCTTAGCAGAACCTTTTAACAGACATCTCAGACATCCAAGAGGAGTCCAAGTTAGAGGTTCGGATCAAGCCCATTTTGCGACACCCATAGACATCCAAGAAGGTAACTAGCCAAACGCTCAAATAATTATTGAAATAAAAAGTGAACCTTTTTTTCATGTCCACAGAGGACAGAGCATCCTAGTTAAAACACTTTATTGCACATCCTGCAGACATACAAAAGTGTCTTTTTACATATGCATGATCTGAATGTCTCGCTGAGGTTTAATGTTTGCTGGGTAGCTTTGCACAAAGAAAAAAAACAGGAAACTGCATAATGCACCTTCAAACTCCAAAAGTATCCTATTTACACTGTCTTATTTATTCAGAATCTCTGCAAATAGAAATGTTAAATCCACGCAGTTACTACCAGACTGTCTGTTGACCAACAACTGCTAGATGCAATGACTGAATACATACGTACATCTCAACGTTCCCATCTCCTCAGGTGGAGTTGTCAGGTTTTGAGCTCTGGGCTATGTCTGATCTTGGCTGACTCATGAACTGGGCTGGGCCTACTGTGTTTTTGCTCCTTTAGCTTTGCTAAGCTAGATCATAAATGTCCCTGACCTCTGTATTAACTGCACAGAGATGAAAGTGATATGGTCCTCTCGTCTAACTCAGGTCAGATGGCAATGTCACGCTGTTCCTTAAACAGTATTTGTTTACAGGACACTAAATCATTTATGGAACATAGAAAAGAAAGAGGATTTCACATTTGAAATTAGCTTATTTGGGAGTTCACTTGGGCATTAGCAGCCACCTATAGTTCAAAAAATAAATGTCTATCAGCCATGTCTCAGCCAATCAGAGCTTTGATATCCATTGTTCTTTAGGGCTAACGCCTCCTAATTACTGGCAAGTTTTCACTGTTGATGAAAGTCAAATCAAGGCAACACCACTTAAACTGGCAAGTAACACAATACAAGTAACAGGATTACATTAACATTGTGACCAGGGTATATACAGAAATACTTAAGTTGAATTTAATACCTTTTTTAATACCTTCACAATACTTTTTAATACCAACACGACATTGATCCGCAACTATAGAGGCAAACATTTTAACTTGACTTTATCAAACTTTATACACAATCACTTGATATTTAACCCTAACAATGATAAAATGTTACTTCATTGTTATGTGTAGGGAGAGCACACACCACTTCTCCACCACTACACTCTATCATTCATTCTCAGTGAAGGGGCACAAAATGACGAAGGTTTAAAAAAGTTAAAAACAGAAAGGTTTCATGAAAGGAAGAAAGTAAAGGAGTAACACATTTCATCACAATGTAAAGAGGTAACTTGCAACTAATTACAACTGTAAGCACAGAACTCAGTGTTTCCTCGAGGATTTTTACAGCAGCAGGGGTAAAGGGTTATTTGCCCCCTTGGAGGGTGTACGCCTGTAAATATCAATCAGCAATTTAGAAAGTATAAGAAATTGACACTTGACTGCAAATCAAGCTTTAGAACAAGTGTTTCCCACAGGATTTTCTCAGACTAAGATGGAGGACCTGAACAAAGTAGGGGGGTCCGGGGCATGCTCCCCCAGAGAAACTTTTTGCCCTAAAAGCCTAAATTTGGTGCCTCTCACACATTCTAATGCCACTATTCCAGCTTTATCATTGCATATTTCATGGATTATGTAAAGGAGTATAATGGTTCTTCTGTTTTATTTAGGGAATCATATTTTGACAGTCTTCTTGTATATTCTGTGGTGGACTCTGCTAACACATCCATGTGCTCTTATTTTGAAAGCTACATGTTTTGTTTTGTTTTGTTTTGTTTTGTTTGCTTTTATTTTGAAGGTGGGTCTTACACGTTCTTACCGTAACGCTTAATACAGTAAATACAAGAAACGGGAAAACTAGTGGAGGCTGACTGACTGCAGTGTGCTTTGTTCTCTTCCAGTAATGTTAGCTAGCATTAGCTCTAACAGGAAGTCTAACCCATATACAGTCTATGGTCTAACCTCACTCAGAAACTCCAGTGATGCTAACAGAGAGCTTGTGCTGTTGAGTTTGTCATGACATCTCAAGTGGTTGACATCCTGGTAGTTAAAAAAATAGAATTATCCCCTATTCTGAAGTATCGGGGCATAATATAGCAGCAGTGGGACGCTGCTACCAAATGAGTATAGCGGACACTCCAAAAGCTCAGCTCACTGTCGATGCTGCACACAGATTTTGTCATATGTGGCTCCGTTGCGATCTTTTGGACCGGCTGCTGCTGGCACTTAGCGACGGATGGTGAAAAATGTAATACCTCGTCAGATGACTTTTATTACCTTTTAATACTTTTTAATGGCCTTATTTTTGGCTAATTTCATTAATACCTTTTAAAACCTGTGGCATCCCTGGTGACATATGTCATGGCCTCGGAGGAACACTTGCTCTCCAAGTGCCCTTCTAGTTTGGAAAGAAGGAATCACGTGTTTTGGGCATTAAAATATAAGACCCAGACAAATGAGCTCAGCAAGATGATTTTGAAGTATTCCAAAATGACCCGAAGTAATCAGAATATATACATTACTTGTACTGGGGTGGCAAGGTTCAATCCCCGACCATGGTAGCTACATGTCGAAGTATCCTTGAGCAAGATACTGAACCCCAAATTGCTCCCGATGCTGCGTTCATCAGTGTGTGAATGAATTCCCAATGGTGGCAGGTGGCACCAGTGTGCCCTGGTAGCCTCAGCCACCAGTATGAATGTGTGTGTAAACGGGTGAATGAGCGCAGTCTGTAGTTAAAGCGCTTTGGATAAAAGCGCCATATAAGTGCACTCCATTTACCATTCACTTAATTTAAATCACCTAATCTATGGTGGAATATGTTTTAAAAGTGTTCAGAGAATATAGAATAGAATATATATTTTTATATATAGAGAATTTATCCATATGTTCTAAAGACAAAGATCCTTAACTTTTAATGAAATGTTCTTGTCCAGTGTGAAGTGCCCCTCCATTGGGTCTCCCGTCTCTAATGTTCTTCTCTAATTAACGTAGCAGAGGCACCCAGAAGGCCAACTCAGCTCCACCTCTCCTCTCCCACAGTTACTTCCATTGTGGCTTCCTGGCACTTTTCCATCTCTCCCTACTGTCATGTATTTTACCTAATTATATCTCTAATTAATATGCTGCTCACAATTATTTTCATAAGAGCTTGCTTGGATAAAGGGAGCAAAAGTCTAGAGACCCACCATACAAATCTAATCAAATGATCTGGTCTCTCTTTCCAACTCTACCCAGCAGTGGTGGAAGGTGACTAAGTACATGATACAATACAATTCAGCATAACTAGTAGGCTACTTTCACTTTTGATACTTTAAATGCATTTTGATGCTGCTACTTTTGTACTTTTACTAAAGTAATGCTAAAGTGAATGCAGGACTTTTACTTGTAGTGGATTGTCATTGTCTTGTCATTTCACAGTGTGGTATTAGTACTTTTACTGAAGTAAGAGATCTGAATACTGATAACCAGTCCCCTGATCCTGTCTGTCCTCTGAGCCTCTGTAGTTGTTTCTGGAGTGTGTCCTCTCTGGAGCTCTGCCCTCCTGCAGCTGCAAACACACCAGCAGCTAATTCGCTGCTATAGCTTCTTTCTTTTGTTTCATTCTCACACAGATTATCAGGACTGTTTATGTTTTTACTCTGTAACAGATGTTACTAGAAATGTAGCAAAGTGCAATACTGGAGATAACTAAACACTTTAGTAAAAAAATTAAATTACAACAAGTACAAGTACACAAAAATCAACCTAAGTAATAAGGGTAAATGTATAAAATGTAAATGTATAAATGTATAATGTACCCATAATATATCCAGTCATTATTAAGACTTGGATAAAGAACGTCATTAAGACGAAAACTTGTAATTAAGATTACTCTCATGAGACATAAGTGTTGCATTATACTCAGATCATAATGCCTCCGGAGAACAACTTTGGGATCTGCTAATTCAGTTTATTAGTCAGTGTTATTTATTATCTGCTCTCTCTGTGCTCATTCTCCGGCAGGAGTTAAGACACTCTGAGCCATATTGGAGAGGTTCACAGGACTTCTCCCTAATACAGAAAAAAATGTGTTGCCTTCCTCCCCCTCCTTCTCTACGTGCATTTGTCATCAAAGCCCGACACAAGTGCTTTAAAGCAAGTACTGGGGGGTTGCCATGGCTACAAAGTCACCCTGTGGGCTTGGCCATCTATTGAGGTTTTCCATTCTCCTTCTCTGGCAAGATGAAAATTCACGTGGCCAAACTGTCAGAGCCAAGCTTTTATGACTTCAAAGCCAGGCAGAATCCACAGGAGCTCTGAGACCTTTGTCAGATGGCAATGTGCGGCTTTCCTCAAGCCCTGTTGACATTCACAATTTGCCTCTCAGACCTTAGCAACAAGGACAATCAGACTGCTGCATTTTGAAAATAGACACTCTCATCTCTGTCCTGGGCTTGAACACATGAAGCCATTATACAGACAAAGGACAAATCTCCCTTAATTTAGCATTTGGTCCCAGCTCACAAAGTGAATAGATGCTCAGTGACAGGCATCGCAGCAGCTTTACGCTTCTTTTATGTATTCACTCGCGGTGTTGAACCCATCGCCTGATTCACACAGGCCCAGAGATGTAGGCTATTTATTGGCTAATCAAAAGGTGCATTCCATGGATTTCTGGATTCGGATTAGGACATTGATTCTTCTGGTTTGATGATCTATATATGTACTTTGCTCACTGTGTTGACTTCTCTTCTCCAGGTCACGGCTTCAAGTTTGGACCAATCATTGGCAAGCTCCTGTGTGAACTCAGCCTGGGTGAAGTGCCCTCCTATGACCTTTCACCTTTCCGAATCAGACGCTTCCAGGCAACGACCAAATCAGCTTTATAGAGCTATACCTGGATAGCATCTATAGATTATCAAGAAGTCTTATACAATATGTAATATAAGTGTAATTTGATTTTAGATTAGCATGGTAATTCAGCACAATTACACGATGACCATAGGTTTTGTCTGCTGCTTTACTTGTATGTAAAGTATGTATTTACTTGTATCAGTATGTGTTTCTAATTCAACATGGTGAGTTCAGCTATTTAGCACTCATATGTCATGTTATCTGGTGGTTCACATCAACATTCATCAATGTAATCAGATTTTTTTAAAGGAACAGTTGACCTTTTTGGGGACCAGGTTAATTTGTTTCCTGGCAAGTGAGAGATGACAAGATTGAAACCACTCTTGTGTCTGTTGAAGCTCTAACCAGGAGGCAATAAGCTTAGTTTAGCATGACACCTGAAAGCACAGGAAAACAGCCTGGTTCTGTTTTTAAAACCATCTATCTACCTGCTACTAAACCACAATCCACACACATACAGACATGCTTAAAGGACATTGAGCTTTTACAGGGAGTTATACGCTGAAAATTGCAGAGCCAGGTTAGCTTTAGGTATGTGCTCCCAGTATTAATTATGCTTCATTAAGTTAACCGCCTGGTGGCTGTAGCTTGTATTTACCACACAAAAGTTTTATTTTCTTCGAATTTAACTCTAGACAAGGTGAATAACTGCATTTCTTAAAATGTATGAGAGAAACCTTGGCCCTGTACTACAAAGCAAGCTCAACATAGCCAGAGTATCTATTGGCAGTCCCACGACAGCTGTTAGCAACTCAGGGTTTCCCATAGCCTGGGTATACCCATACTGCCTTGCGCGCTCTAATTTAATTTCGAACCTCCACACAGTCTGGAAACTACAACCGTTTCTTAGCCCTGTTTTAGGGATCCAATCACAGAACGGGGAGGGACGGCAAGACGATGACGCATACTACTCGGCAGACGGAAGCTTGTAGTTTTGTAGTTTTCTTACGGATCCAACATGGCTGCAGCAGACGCGAAACTCTCTTTGGATCTAGCTGTAGACCGCATTTTAAATAGTTAAGAAGAACAACGTTTGACTTTAAACTCCTGTTTCACCACGAAAAAGGATGTTTTAGCCTTGATTCTGACAGGATTTGGCCAAAGCCTAATCCACCGACTAGCCCTGCTACCGCTCACTGCTGTAACGCCGGTGATCTCGCATATTGACATGAGGGGGAACAAGGCGTAAAAATAAAAATAAATAATCTTACAGAAAGCGAGAACTGGGGAAGCAAAGCAGCAGCAACACTCTCTCACAGACACACACACACACACACACACCAACACTGCCGGTGCACTGTGAGCTGAAACTATAGAGATGCTGCAAAAAACGTTGCAGAAGCAGAATTGAGCGTTTTAGTCTCAAAGTAGAGATGGGCTAGTCCGGCTATGTAAACATTAATTTCTGTCGCTCTACATACGTCATCTGGTATAACTGACATGATTGGCTAAGAGCTACGTACAGACGCTTTTGATAGACATTCATAGCACCCAATAAACGGCTCTGGAGGATCGTAAACCACGCCTCCTCTACGGAGAAATGAATGGCTGGTGTCCAGACTAATCTCATTTGTGATTAGTCTGGCGTTAGCCAGGCTAGGTTTCCCATCTACTTATAAGCAATATGATTAAAGCTTAAAACATGACTCAACACAAATAGAAGATTCTACTGTATTTTATGAATGAAGGGAAAACTATAATGTACTCAAATATTCACAAATATGAAGAATTCATGCAAACTAGTGCAGTGCCCTTAAGAAGTACATATTCGTTAACATGCTAATCGTGAGATAGCACATTACGCAGTATGCTGCACTAAAAGTACATTAACATGAACTCAATTAGCTGATATACTATATTGCGTGTAAGTATCTCATATCAAATGATTAGGCTAAGCAACATGAATGTCATTCCTGAATTACATAGTAATGCAACACAAGAAGTGAATAAAGCTAAATCTCCGCTTAGCATGCTAATCGCGAATAACAGAATTTGCACATTACATGCAGACCACTACAACGTCTGCAACTCCATAAAACACTAACTTTTCATAAGGTACCACACCATCCAGCACATACACATAAAACATTTATATTTGCTGGAAACTATTTGAGTGTTATTGGAAAATCAAACCTTGTAGCGCACTTTAAAACTCCAAAGACAGGTAGGCTAAATAGACTTCCAGATGAGATGAGTCAGGGTGGAAATCCAGAGTGAATTGCACACACACACACACACACACACACACACACACACAGACGCTTGCTTTTATAGATAGATAATACAGGCAAAAAGCAACACAGTTCATCTGGTCAAAGACAGGAAGGACAGCTGGCAAAAACTTGTGTTAGTGGGTTAGTTAAGAATGTGTTAGTCATCAACTGTATGTTCAATATTAATAATACAAATATTGAGTATTATTGTTATTTTTATGGCTGTACTTATAAGATATGAAGGTAAGCCTTCTCTCTGCTTTGAATCCTGTTTTTAAATAACTTTATCAACTTCATCAAATATGCTGAACTGTTTTAAGTGCTACATGAAGAGACAGTAAGAGATGAATAAAATGTTTGTTTGTTTTAGTTTTTGGATCAAGGTGCAGTCGGAACAGATGAGTTTTCAGTCTGAAGATGTGTAGGGGTTCTGCTGTCCCGTTGTCATGGAGAGTTAATTCCACAATTGAGGAGCCAGGACAGCGAACAGTCTTGACATAGCAACATGATAGCCGGGCCAACTTGTAGTTAGGGAGTTTAGGATTGGGAGATTGGGATTTTGGTTTGACCATGCCCTGCATGTTGGAAGGGCCTGAGCCATTCACAGCATGGAAGCAAGTACCAGGGTCTTGAATTAGATTCAGCAGCCACAGGAATCAGAAGGTGGAGGAGTGGTGCGGTGTGGGATCACTGTGGCAATGCAGACTTTTATTCAAAATAATTACTCTTGAAGTTCAATTAAAACTGAAGCTGATTCTGACCAACTAATGTAATTGGTAAGTCAGTTTCCAATTCCAAGTATTTGTAAATGTCACACATTACCATAATTGTTCAAATATTGGTGTCGGAAGAAGCTGTGACAAATGCTGTGCATGTTATTTCTCAGAATAATCTGGTCAACAAGAAGCATTTGTAATGCATGAGGAACTTAAACACATACTGCCTTGATTTTGACCAGAGAGCCAACATCTACAACTATAGTCTAACATTGTTGTGCAATTGTAAAATCACCAATCTGTGACAAATGATAATAAAAAAACTGCAATCTTATTGGCTTGTATGATTTCATGCATCAGTAATCCTCCCTATCGTTGCCTTCCCATTCTGCCAACTAACTACATGGTTAAAAAGACATCAGCCGTCGAGCCATTTGTCTATGTGAAGCCAGCTGCGTGCTCAGCCCCAGAGGTGGCCTATTGCCTGGATCTATTTCCCCATGTACCGGTAAACATTTTAATCACTAATCAGACAGCCTATTACAATGGATACCAACCACGGCCATCAGCGGGAATGGGAAAATTATGCAGCGAAACGGCAGAGATCAGCGAGCCATTTGCTCCCTTGCCTCTAAGTGACTTCAGATGGATAGCAACGGGCCATTATGCAAATTGCAAGAATTAGAAGTACATTAAACATGCAAATTCAAATATTCAACCACCAATAATCATGCAGGGCCAACTGAAACACCTATCTGGAACATTGTCTAGATTGTAAAATCCTACAAAGCCTTGAAAAAAGCCACCTTTTTCTGCACATTACTCTCTAGGGTACATCCATCAGACCGTATTCCTTTCACACTGCATCAGTAGCTAGTAGTAGCATTGCAGAGCGGAGTAAAACATGGCATTACTCTTAGGTTATGTCATTTTAAGTGCTAAGCTGTCTGAGAGCACAGGGCAGAAAGAAAAAATAAAGAAAAAAACGTCTTATTAAATCAGAAAAGTAACTATAACTTCATTGTTATTTAAAATAAATAAATATTTACTCATTCAAGGTAAGGCAAGGTTTTGCCAATATTATATTTTTAAGGTAATAAATGTAATAAACATGTTTTACTTACTCTGCTTGTTTCACTTTCCAGATGTGTCAAAATGAATAAATAAACAATGCAGAAAGAAAAACAGATGTCAAAGTTGAGGTCAAGAAAGCTTTTTGTGACAAAGTTTATTAAAAGATGATGAAACATGTCAATAGCAATTGAAAGATCGTTCTCATGAGTAATTTACACAACCTGACTGGAATGAGACTATGGGCAGGATATTTCCTATCTAGAAGCCAATAAATGTGAAATGTTATGCATTATTTTTTCTTTTATATACTGTAGATACATAGTCAAACTTTCATTTGTTGAGAGTTCTTTGGAAGCCAATTTCCACCGATAAAAGAAAAACTGATGAAATTATAGAAAATGTAATTGTGGTCAATGGATACTAAGTCATATTTTATATATTTCATAAATTTTGACTTCCTATTGTAGAATAATTTTGAATAACCATTGTTTTTTTTATTGTCATCATTTCTAACATTTGACAACACTGCTTCTAAGCATGGTGTGTCCACTGGTGTGTAAAGGATGCAGAGGACTAATTAAAATAAACAAACGTGGGATTATTTCCATGCGTCGGACCTTCAAGCTGCTCTGGCAGCTCTAATAAACTTACAGGAGTCTTTCCACCAAATGTACAGGATATGTACAGATAGTATTAGTGAACAGAGAAGGATCTGGAATTACCTCTATCACATTTTGGATGCACCAATTCGTTGGAGGCGAGCCAGACGGCTGTGAACGAGACCTGGGAGATCTAGTGGATGGTGGATAACTTTGTGGAAGGAGTAGCTGATGAAAATGTGTGGCGTGAAAACTTCTGCATGCCCAAAGATGCTCTTATCGCTTTAAGTGATGCCGCCTGGCATGCATACAATCGAATTTCACACACTTTTGCGTCAGCGTATGCACGCAGATTTCCTCCCGAAAATGCTCGTCTAAACGAGGAATAAAAAGTGAAGACGCGACGCCACTTTTGCGTCCTCTGTTCTGACCGTCCTCATGTAAACGTAGCCTGAGTCACAGAAACCCACATGTCACTGAGACAAGGTGCTGCAGCAGCCTACTCAACCCTGGCTTGAATAAAACCCTGTGATTGTATCATTGCAGGAAGGAGGAGGGCCAAAGAGGAGTACCAGTGGTTAGCTAAAGATTGTCCCAGAGGGGACGAAGCCAACAATTCAAAACATCTCTCACACGGCTGCTGTGACATTGGAATGATGGAAAAGAAAAGAAAAACGGTGAGACTGAGAACGACAGGAGAAGTATTTTCCACTTGGCCGAGCTCACAGCACAGTGTCACAACTGTTCTCTCCTTCACCGCTGTGCAGGAAATCTGCCACTCCTCTCATTGAAGTTTCATGAAAACTCAAGCCTGAGATCATAAGTGACATTTTCACACAATGCAAACAGAGTTGATGCAATGATGAATATTTACAGGGGCGGCGGTAGCCTGAAGGTGTCTCTGAAGCCAAGTGCATAACCCAGAGGAGTTAGATGAGACAGCTTGGAGGGGCTCAGTGTGGGACAGGTGGGAACTGGGCAGCTGCCACTGGTCACTGTGAGCCTTCTGGGAAATGAATGCATAAATATATGTACATTGAAGCATTGCACAAGTTTTAGTTCAGCTCCCTGAAGTGCTCTATAACGTGTTAGCTTAAGGAGGCCATGTTTGGTTTGTCTGAAAGGTTAAAAATACAGTTGTGTTTCGTGTGTCCTGGTAAATTATATTTGATCTGTTGATATTTAAGTCCACTGAGGATATGAGAATGTGATGTTTACCCAACCCTAACTCCAAGCACTAAACCTTCTATTTTTCACAGTAAAGAACTAAAATAATCATCACCACTTCCCTGTACACATTGATGTTTTGAGGGACAGAGCTGCAGACCAATTGTCTATGCCTTCAAGCATTGTTACAAAAAAAATAGTTTTACAATGTGACACCGCCATGGTTACGGCGAGAGGGTTTTTTCAGTTGAACATAAGCATATGTCATTTTCGGGCACTTGCTGAAACAACAGATGCTTTTGTTTTTCTCCCTTCACTGAAGACGGAATAATCATTAAGATCACCTGTGTAAGTGCAGCATGGGGGTGCAGGACTCCAAAAGGGAATTTAAAAGGCCCTTGTGAGGAATACGGTACCACAGTCTGTGAAAACATTTGTACACTGTCCAATTTTGGTGGTGGCAAAGCTTTGTCTAGTCTAAAAACGTAACAGCTTAAGCTTTAGACAACAAACAGAAGCCCGTGATAGGACCTGGGGGTGTGGAGTTTTGAAAGAAATGAGCTTCCAACAGGCAGGGAGGCTTCAACAAACACACATTATCAGGCTGTATTGGAGCCGTGTTTGAATCTCTCTGCTTTTTCACCACTTTTTCTTGATAGACTTGATGGGCAATTCTAAATCACTACGCTGTCTTTGAAATGGTTCTGATAGGATATTATGATTTACACGGTTGTGTTCTTCATATGCAGCAGTTAAACCAGGTGAAGTATCTATCGATAAAGCAAAAAAGCGTCTGTGTGTGTGTGTGTGTGTGTGCACAAAGGTGTGCATCATCGATTTTGAAGATTTTTGAATTCATTTTTCAAAATATCATTATTTAGGTAGGACATGTTGCAGCATTGCACTGTTTCCGATCGGACGCCTTTTAGTGGAGCTCCGCCCCATTGTGTGATAGGCTTACACCTGGTCAGTAACACAATTCACTCTGGATTTCCACCCTGACTCTTCTCATCTGGAAGTCTATTTAGCCTACCTATCTTTAGGAGTTTTAAAGTGCGCTACAAGGTTCGATTTTCCAATAATATTGGAATAGTTTCCAGCGAATATCAATGTTCAATGTGTATGTGTAAGTGTTTTATGGAGTTGCAGACATTGTAGTGTGGCATGTAATGTACGAATACATACTTTCTACGGGCACTGCACTAGTCTCTAATATAAGTTCAACATGTTTCATTCTGCTCTAAAGTAATCTTGCAATATTATTCCACTGAAAATGTGTCCTTAGGTTGACAATGAACCTGCAAAATTTGAATCTTAATTCAAATTTCCAAAAAAAAAAAATGTTTATTTTTATTTGTTAAACTAAAATTGTGGTAGATTTAAAACTTCAGTGATATTTCAGAGGTGGCTGAGGAAAAGCACATACTCCACTGATCCTGTCTCTAAAGGTGCAATCTGAGGTTGAATAACTAAAGCACAGATAAACATACCCTCATATCCCTCACAATCCTGCAGGAAGGTGTTACATTGTCTGATTTTGTGTGAATGCAGCTGAAGTGCATGCTGTATTGTGTCTTCTGTGGTCTGCCTGCTCTGTGTGTGAGTGTGGCTTAGCCCTGCCCTCGGTTAAACTGACACACCCCAGCACAGAGCAGAGGAGGGGATGAGAAGCAGGGAAAACACTGAAGCACATAAAAAAAACAATTTAACAACCTGCCACATTGTATCTCACAGATGTTGCATGGTGCATCACTATCACATTTAGAGCGGCATAACAAAGCTGTGATATTTGATGACCTGCAGGCTGCACACTCCACACTGGGCCCAAAGGATACAGATAGCACCCAGTCTATACATTGTTTTTATATTCAAGTTCCTGCATTTATACCTTTAAGTGCACATACTTTACCTTTTTAAGAGCCATATAACCACAGCATTGATTGCCTAGGCCAGTGGTTCTCAACCTTTTTTCAGTGATGTACCCCCTGTGAAATATTTTTTAGCCAAGTAGCCCCTAACCAGGGCAAAGCATTTTTGGTTGAAAAAAAAAAAGACTTAAAAACAGAGTGCTGTGCCATCAGTGTCTGATTTATTAAACTTTGGAAATGATAAACACATACAAAATTCAAGCATTTGAAAAAAAAAAAAAACTATTTCAAACATTTTAAATGTTAATAATCCATGACTAAATTTATTGCAAATATTTCTCATCACTAAAATGTAGTGATTCAAACTAATGTAGTAAAAACAGTGAGCATATAACCATTTAAAACTATAACTGCTACACTTCAACCACGACTCCATCTTTTAGTTTTCAAGTGATTGACAGGTGATGCCAGGTGGCATATGACAGGTTGGGTCCAACCATCCTGGTATGGGGGGACTCTGGGTTTTTAGGAGAATGACATTGAATAGCCTACTGAATATAAAATTCATTTTATGAACTTATACCTATATTTTCCTAAAATATCTATTAAATTATTATTTTTAAAGGATTTTTGCATGGATGCTACTTTTTAAATGTATATTTTAAAATCTCACATACCCCCTGGAGTGCCTTCATGTACCCCCAGGGGTACATGTACCCCCATTTGAGAACCACTGGCCTAGACTATACACACAATTTAACATATAAAACCAGCCAACGAACAAATAATTTAATAAAAGTAAATTAAAATTAAAAGTAATATTCAGTAAAAGCCGAATGAGAATTTAAAGAATCAACATGACTATGTTTTCTCCCTCTTTTTCAAATGTTTCACCTTGAGTTAGAAATCATCCAGTTAATGTTCCAGCCCTGAAAGCTGGAAATGTCACATAGGAGGTTTTTGAAACGAAACCTACAATTCTCCACAGATGAATGGAAATCTTGCCTTGCTGGTGAGATAGATACCTATGACACGAAAGTCTGAGGAGCTGCACTCATTTACAGTTCAGTGAAAGGCCATGAACACTTCTGCAACATGGTAGCTGTCTGAGAAATATCAATGTTCCACATTAACCTTTTCACCGAATACCAAACCATTGCAGTTGCAAACATCAGCAGTAGCAGCAATCACCTCCAGAGATGGGGAAATATTCCGACAGACAGGCTCCATGTCAGTTTTTTCTAAACAACAACAGTTAGGCCACTTCTTTCATTTAGTATCACCAGACCCAGTATTAACACAGATTTTAACTAAATGATGAATCTTTTAAAATTACTAATATTATTTGAAGATTGTGTTTGTAAGGTATGAGTTTATCTGTATATATGGACTGAACTGAAAAATGCACCAGCAGGAGCTTTGGGCCAAACGAAGGGGACACACCCATACATGATGGCCATACCATTGGCTGTGCAGACGCTGTTTTACCAGGAAACAGGACCCCCAGTTTAAGACAAAAAGTCTTCTCCAGACCTTTCCTTCTCTCGTTTCTGCTCTGGTCAACGAGGAGGCAACACGCCTTTTCTCAACCTGGTCTGCCAGGAGGCGGATCAGACCACCTCTCCTACAGCCTACACCAGGGATGGGCAACTTAAATGCTGGAGGGGGCCACAATTTTTCTTCAACACTACCACAGAGCCACATTTAGGACAATGCACTTAATACGATATGAAACTGCAATTTTAAATATGTTTACAATGCAGTAACTTAACATATTTCATGCTCAAATGCACGTATAAAAAGCTTTGAAGCAAATAAAAAAAATAATAATATAATAATATGAAATAAAAAATAACCACTTACTATGATTTCTTTTTTTTTCAGTGCAAGAACAGCAGACCAACATTAATTGCAAGAAGTAATTTTGTGTGTTTTTACACTGCACTTTTAAGATTTCATGCTCAAATGCATGTAGTTGTACTGAGGTCCACTTTAAGTGAGGGTGCGGGCCGTATGCGGCCCCCGGGCCTCCTGTTGCCCATCCCTAGCCTACACAAAGGGCCAAGCATACAAACTCCGGCCTGTGCTGAGATCTCTCTCAAACTGTCCTCTGATTTTCCTGCTTATGGCCTATGCAGGATATAGTCACAGAGAAATCTACACCAAGATTTGGAGCCACTAACACAGCTAATTATCCTGGGAAAACACAGAACGGACTGCCAACAAGGAACTAAGTCTCATCAAAGGGATTCCTGCTCCCCCTTCCCATCTACGGACTGTAGTAACGTACTGGACTAGATCAGTTAGTACAAGCAAGAACAGGTTGGTAAACGTTAACTGATGGTTTGATCTGATTTATGTTGATCAGTAAGACTCTCTCTCTCTCTCTCTCTCTCTGTCTCTCTCTCTCTCTCTCTCTCTCCCCCACATTCTCACTGCATATAGTCTGTTAGATTAGTTATTGTGTATTTTGTTGCTTTACTCCATTTTTAAAATAAATATCTTTTTGGAATATACATGCTGTCCTTTTTAATGTTGCACATGAATGAGTGAGATGCCAGCCTCTACTAATTCCACATTCCTTCAAAGAGTTCCAAATTGATAGTTTAGTAACTTTATGAGACTGATTTAGGTGCATTGGATGTATAACCTCTGTTTTACAGAGTGGTGCCCACTTTTGAGGTGACTCAAGTAAATCAAGTCATATCATATTTTATTATAATCAATCATTATTAACAATCATAGTTAGAAATTCTGATAGCCATCTATCCAACCCACTTTGAACCCTTATATTACGTTTAGTACCTCCGTATAAGGGATAGCATTATTAGATATTGTGCATTGTGTTTCCTCCACCGATATTCTTAGATTATTTTTGGTGCCCCGTGCGAGGTATCCATATATATATATATATATATATATATATATATATATATATATATATATATATATATATATCTGTACTCTTATGTTCCTTACATGTTTTTGTTTTAAATAACACTCTCCTCTACACTCTACTCTTGTATGCTTTAATTTGAATGTACTCCTTGAAAAATGATTTGCATCTCCAGAATCACTCATGTAAACCAAAAATATATTTATATTTAAAATGATCCTGTTATTACAGTGTGTAGACTTTAACATGGCTCTCTGGGAGCTGATGTTTTCATGATGATAAAAGGCTCAGACAATCCAGAAATTTTAAGTACCTTGAAAGTGCCTGAAAAAGGCTTGACTTTTCCTCTAGGTGATGAACCCTGACATTAATATGGTTATATTTGTTTGGAATATGGATGTAGGGGTATCTGGTTACTGGGGAACACAAGTGTAGTGAAGCTAGGATGTCCTAAATTAAATATAATGAACATGATTGTACATGATTATACCTCATCAAATAAATAAATGGGGACCTCTAAACAGGCACCAAAATATGTATTTTTACTCTGGGCATTGATGTTTGAAAAGGAGTAGATCAGGATGCACAATAAAAGGGTTTCTGAACTAACTATTGTAAATAATTATTAATGATAATAAAATATAATATGACTGGGAGCACACTCGGAGCTGCAGGAGAGGTGGTCTCTGGAGGAGACACAGGTATGCCACATGTCTTCAGGTATTCTCTTTGCTAGTTGATATATAAAAAATGACAGTCTTATAAACATGATTCAGAGAGTCAGCGTTTCATATGCAGGTCTGGGAATTCTACATCATTGGCATATGGAAACGAGGTTTCCGAGGAGAAACCAGATTTAGTTAGGTATTGGTATTTTGCAGTATACTGTTTTTTGTTTTTTACAGCGCAGTTTCCAAGGTGGAAATGCTCAGACAAAAAATAAAAGAAGCATAAAAAAATAAAAAATTGAAAAAATGTCAGCACTGTTATAATTTGGTTTCTATTGAATATGCTCAAACATGCAATAACACTGTGAGATATCGAATGGACACACAGAACACTCTGCTTTCGTATCGATTTATGGCATAAAGAAATTATTTTCAGTTAAAGGATGAAGAATTCCTACAGTACCTAAGACTATTTTCAGTTCAATATAGTGTACCTTGAATACCAGGAAAGGGCCGCGTTATACACATCCTGTCACAATGCTTCAAAGCACAGCTAAAAATATGTAGCCTTGAGTGGTTTGATGTGTCAATAGGTTTACATCGTGATGTAGAGAACTGCTGGTGACCTTCCGAGGGCAGAGCTGTTGCTTAGAGGCCTTTTCCAAACACTCCTACACAACCCCAGAGATGAGCCTTGACATGAGGGCAGCCTTCACCAGCCCTCCAGGCTCCGCTTCACCTGTCCTCCTCATCTACACCACACACTGTAGGACTACTGGGTCTATGCTAACCTGGACCTCTGGACAAGAGACTCGTGCCCAGGAGGCAACATTGTAACCAGCAGTCCACAGGTCAACAGACAGTGAATAATAAGGACGCATCATGGCCAGTAGGAGAGGTCCACATGTTAGCAATACTGTAATTAAATAAAAGCAATCAGTATGTAACATGAAAGGAGCAACTGAGTCAATATTAACAGAAGATGCCTTTGAGACTTCCCCATTCCAAAAAAAAAAGTTCAGATTTTCCATTTAATTTCATATTTATTGTATTAAGTAGAGGTTATGCTGGTAGAAATGCATGTTGGTCAAGCTCCCACACTTTTTTTATAAGTGACTATAGGCAGACAATGTACATGCAAACAGCAAAATATGTCCACCCTGTCATGACATGGTGGACATACTGGGCTAATTTTAGCATTTAATTTAACATGGATGGACCTTCTAGTGCAATATCCAAAATGGTTAAACACAAAATATGTCTTAAAATGAGTATTTTTCTTTGTCTTCCAAAGTACTGATGTCACGTTGGCAAATGTTTCGCTTGAAAGAACAAAAAGCTGAGGTGAACGACCCGTACTGAATCACTTACTAAAAAAAAAAAAAGTATTTCTTTTCTCAACTTCAGATGAACTCCTGTCCCATCTAGTTCTCTCTAGACCACACATCCTCCAGCACCACTGTAAGGAATCTTGGAGTTATCTTTGATCAGGATCTGTCATTTAACTCCCATATAAAACAAAAGTCAAGGACTGCCTTTCCTGTCCCAAAAGGATACAGAACGACTAGTTCATGCTTTTGTTACTCAAAGGTTAGATTACTGTAACTAACCAATTAATCCGTTAAAACTCTTCAGTATGTTCTTCCAGAATGCCACGCTGCGTGTATTGACGAGAACCAAGAAAAGAGATCATATTTCTCCTGTTCTAGCTTTGCTGCATTGGCCGTGTAAAATCCAGAATTGAGTTTAAAATCCTTCTTCTTACTTACAAAGCTCTAAATGGTCAGGCACCATCATATCTTAAAGATCTCATAGTGCCATGTTACCCTTCTAGAGCACCATGCTCCCAAAATGCTAGGTTACTCCTGGTTCCTAAAGTCTCCAAAAGAAGATTGAGAGGAGAGCTCCTGTCAACCTCCTCTCCTGTGGAATCATCTCCCAGTCTCAGTGCGGGAGGCAGACACCCTCTCTTTATTTAAGAATAATCTTTCCTCTTTGATAAAGCCTATAGTTAGGTCTGGTTGAGGCCTGTTCGGACCAGCTCCTAGTTATGCCGCTATAGACTAAGTGTGCCAGGTGACATGATACAAGTGAAAATACAGTGAAAGGGTCAAAGTTATGAGACCAAACTGCTAATATATATATATATATATATATATATATATATATATATGTTTAACCAGGTAAAAAAGTCTCGTTGAGATTAAAAAATCTCTTTTACAAGAGAGACCTGGCCAAGAAGGCAGCATAAAAGTGACAAGTTACAACATTTAAAACACAATTAACATAAACAATTAAATACAAATACAGCCATCACAACATCAATCAAGAGCCTCAAGTAGAGACTCATACGGAGCAGTCACACTGACCAAGGGAAATTATTTCTTTATCCTTTAGAATCGATTTCAATTCACCAATTGTGATCAACTCAGACAATTTCAAATCTTTTTGCAGATTGTTCCATGATAAAGGGGCGTAACTAAAAGCTTTCTGACCTAATTCAGTTCTCACTCTTGGTACCAGCATCTGTACAATATTTTGTGAGCGTAGACCATGTTTAGTTTGGTTTCGACACATGTATGCACACAGGTAAGAGGGAAGCAGCCCAAGAATACATTTATAGATAAAAACTAACCAATGAGACTGCCTGCGAACATACAAAGATGGCATTTCAGCCGAGGCATACAGAGTACAATGATGTGTACGATTTCCCAAACCAGTAATGAAACACAGAGCACAATGTTAAACACAGTCCAACTTCTTCAGGCTCTGAGTTGTTGCATTCATGAAATTCAGATCACCGTAATCCAGTAGAGGCAAAAAAAGTTACAGAAATCAAATATTTCCTTGTCAGATAGGAGAAACAAGACTTGTTTCTAAAAAATAATCCCAATTTTAGTTTTAGTTTTGTCACAAGGCTTTCAATATGGGGCTTAAATGACAGCTTCTGATCAAGAGTGATCCCTAAGTATTTGTAAGCCATGACCCTTTCAATTTCATCACCCTGTACCTTCGTTATCTTCGGCAAATTGGGTGTCAAGTCTTTACCATTTGAAAAGATCATAAGTTTAGATTTCTCCCCATTCAATACCAACCTGAGTTGAGCTAGATGGGATTGAACCTCATCAAAAGCAGATTGCAGGTATTGAAGGGTCTGAACAAACGAACAAAAGTCCTTTTTTATCCCGTTGCCGTGGATACACATTGTTCTGCTTCTCTTTTGATGACTGCTCGCCTTGTTAGTGACCTGTCAATCAAACGTAGCCACGCCCCAAATCTTACGATTCTTTATCTTCTATTTTCTTCTAAATGGGGCCATTATTAGAACTATTGACATCAAATTGTCTTGAAGATTTTTTACTAGTGATTGAGACCATAGTGTTGTCCTAAAAAAAAAACCCTGAGGTAATAAATCCAGTGAGAAGTTTTCGCATTTTGTATTGAAGTGAATTGACCCAAATGCTTCTGCAGCTGCCGTCAGCGCCCCCTGTTGGAATTTTTTAGGTAGAATGCAGCTTAAGGCACTTCCTGGTTTGCCTCCATGCTCAGACCCGGAGGTTGCCGCTTTCTCTGGGCCCAATGCATCATTCAGGGCTCCCCAGTGACATCAGGGCTTCAGGTCGGCCTGTTTCCTATGGACTCTTCCCTCTCGATAAAAAAGAACCACTATCGAGCGTCTCGCCTTCCAGAGCAGATGACAGTTCAGAGAGGCCGTCAGCCGTTTGCTTGACACAAGGTCAGAGGCAACGACTGAGAGTCAGCCAAAAAACAAGATGGACTGTCAGCCAAGGAGCCCGAGGGGAAAGAGGGAAACAGCAGCCACATTTGGAAGGGTAATGAGCTTGGTTGCAAGGCAGCCAGGAGAAAACATTGAAGACATCGCATGTTTTTACAGCAAATTCTTGTCACTGTCTCTCTCTCCGGGGAAAAGATATACTCGCCTTTCCGTCATTGTTCCTTTCTTCCATCAGCTCAGTCTTTCCTCACCTCTCGCTCCTGCCAGCAGAGATGTGCTATAGCGGCTGAAAGGCCAATTTCCATCATTCAGCTCATGAATACTGAATGGCCTCAAGTAGTTTTGATTAAGACGGTACAAAGGTTGCAGACAGTAATCTGCAATCTTTTACCAGTCGGAGAGGGATTTCTAGGAAAACAGGCCAGAGGAAGAAGATGGATTGGAATAATTTATGTTTCATTTTTACACTAATTCAAACAGAGAGAGGCTATGGCGGTTTAAGGAAGGGGAGTTTTTTTCATTTCATTCCAGACAGAAGTGAAATATAAGGTATTAACACCCGAGAGAATTGCCTGAAATTGCCATTTCCCCATCCTGGAAGTGCTGAGGCAGCACAGCAACTTTTGACTTCCTGAGCCGTTGATGTGATGCTGTGTGAGAGGTGAAGCTGAGCAGCCGCCTGCCTGCTGTTTGGGGATGTTTTCCTATAGAAGAGCCACAGTGAGGGAGAATTCACTATCACTTACCAGCTCCACAGATGATCTGACCTCGCCTCTGGTTGCTTCCTGCTGGCTTTTGCTTGTCAGTGGGACTACACTGCAGGCAGGGAGCCGCAGATGAAGAGCAAAATGTATTTGACCTGTGAAGAGAAAATTGCATGAAACCGACCTTCCAAAACCTACACATTTTTCCAAATATGAAATGTTGGAGAGGAGAATTAATTTTACTATTGGCTGAACATCTATATAGTCTGTGTGAAAGAATAATTTATTATTTATTTGAATTCATAAGCCATATGGCAGTGCATTTAGATGGACTTATTTCCAATAAAGGTACAGCAGGGTTTTTTTGCTCCCTTGTTTTTTTAAAAATGAATTTTGTGCATTAATTCTTGTCACCTTTCTGCACAGGAAAATTTGTTCAAGGCCACCTACAGCTGCAGCTGCATTTACCAGATGGTGCAGTAACTGCTTGAACGTAGCCCAATGTAAAAGTCATGTTTACGTCATATTAAAGCATTTACAACAAAATGTCATTTTGTGTTGAGTTTGACAGCCTGTGGACAAAAGTATATGTTTCCATGAGTACCAGACTGCCATTAGAAAACCTGTTTTATGCAGCAGGGTCTAACCGAGTAGCCTGTAAGTGATATTTTAGCCCCATCGTCGGGTCCATGGGTCCCCTCTGCTCTGGACTCTCTCTGCTACTAGATGGGTAGGGTGCTGGCAGGTGAACAAGGAGCTGCAGCTGCAAATTGTAATGTGGAGCTGGTTGGACAAGTAAATATAATGCACATGTCCATGGGAAATCCTTAAAGTATAATTTAGCAGTTAAAGTGTTAAAATGTCCTTCTGATGCATATTTCTGATTAAACAACATGAAGGACTCTCTGAAGTCAGAGGCTGAATGAAAGACAAAATGCAGAGCACATTTCTCCCACTTATCAAATATTAGATTGAATATTGATCAGCAAAGAAAGATTACATCTTAGGTCTCACTCTCCTGTCCTTCAAGGGCACTTTGAGCACTGTCTGCACACACACACACACACACACACACACACACACACAAGACAGACAGACAGTTGCACCATGCACAGAGCAGATGTTTGTGTTATGAAAGCTTTGCTTGACACATGACTTGAACTTCAGCAGCTCTAAATGATTGTATCTGTAGGTGACACACTCTCTCCAGGCTTTAGGATGTAACACAAACTTTTCAAAAATCAGTCACTGGTCCCATAGAAAGATATTATTAAATCAGTCATCAGTGTGTCATTCAGTCATTATGCGAAATACTTGCATATATAACAATATTTCGATAATATTGGGAGAACACTTAAAGACTTTATTGTCTCACAAAAACAGCCTTTAATATATATATATATATATATTATTTTTTTCCAATATGAAAATATAAGGGTACAGTATGTCATTACCCTTATATTTTGGTAATGACTTCTAGGAAGACAAAGAGATCCTGGCTTCTGTACTGTTACCGTCTTTGGTTGACGTAAAAGTATGCAGTCTAGACTGCAAAAAAGGTGTGTTAAAATAAGATAAAAACACTAAATCTGAGGGAAATTATCTTGCTGCATGGACAGATAATTTCACTTGACAAGATTTCTTGAATTAATATTGTTAAATCTAGAAATAAGCAACACTTAAAATAAGAAATTAACTCTTACAACAAGATTAATTATCTAACACTTTTAAATCTAAGTTCTTTTATCTTGGTAAAAAAAAATCATTTGCAGTGTAACTCTTCAGTACCAATGTGAGCTCTCCTTTGGCTGCTAAAAGCATTTAGGGATCAAATGGTATGAACCGATCAATCATTTGGATTATCCTGTTTACATTATACAAATAATTGTGTTTTTTTCTCTTTCAGTGTGTTCACCATGATCCTACCACATCATGATATTTGTCACAGCCGCATGCTGACATATAAATGTGCTGCCTCTGGCTACTTTGGTCAGACAACACAAGCAGCTGGCGCCCAGTTACCTCCTGTTGTTGGCTGTGGGGGGACGGATGGCCCTGAGGGGCTTCACTGATGTAATGAGGAGAGTTTTTATAGTCTGTGAATTTCCTCTTTACCTGTGTAAACTGTGTGACATAGTTTCCAACACTCCAAAGTAATTGTTTTACTGTGTTGTTGATTGCAGGTTTGATGCACAAGATTAATGAATAACCATCGTGTGACACAGTTAAAGGGAGAACACATACCTGCAGTACTGGCATGGCTGAAAATGGAAAATCACACTATGTCAGATGTCTATACTCTGTGTATTAAAATCATGGTCACATACATATTTTAAAAAAGGACAACATAGACATGGGATTTGCATGATTGAGGTGAATGAAGCCTGTTTGTTTGAAAGAGAGAAAAACAACTGTCCCTTGCTAAACAAGCTAGCTAGCGATTGTGTCAGCTAATGTTGTAGCGACATTCTGGCTCCTGATCTGATCTGGAGGCTTCAAAACCAGAGTCAACCAACCAGGGTTCACTAGTATTATCCAGTTTGTGGCTGTATCCCAATGTCAAGGAAGGATACTACATCATTGACAGAGTCCTTCTTCTGTCCAAATTCCAAGGATGCATGTGTGCATCCTCCATCGGCCCGAATACCCATAAAGCCTTGCACAAACCGGTCTACTGGAAGATTTAAAAATGGCGGGCGAAGACACAGCGAAGCCGGAGGCGCAATATGAATTTAAATATACAATATGTATTTTCAGTTTACACTGAATATTTGTTATCACATAACTTACAAAACTTGTATTCAAAGTCAAGAAAAACATATGCACAAATAAATGCCAAAAGTAGCGGCCAAATTCAGCCAGGATCAATGAAATATTCACTTTGTGGCTTTTTTCTTTTTGCTAAATCGTGGGGATTCAACCTTAAAGCATCTTCTTCCATGTCCACAAATTTGTAGAAGAGTGCTGATGCCAAAGACACATCCATGTAGTGAACTGGCTTTGAAAGTGCGGTGCTGAATTTAAGCAGGACGTCCAATCACACAATGAGGCACACCTGCACACTGAAGGCGGTTCCATTTGAACGTTATTACAGTGAAAGGAAGAACTCTGGCCTCGCCTCTGAAGGAAGGATCCCACCAAGGAAGGATCCCACCAAGGATCGAAGGATCCTTGACTTTGGGATACAGCCCGTGTATGGACAATCACACTCTGGCTTTGTAATGAACTGCAACATTACCCTCTTCCACTATATACTGCCTAGTTGTAATTTCAATAGACGTAGTCTAATGCAAAGTAGTGTAGCACCATACTCATACACACACAGTACTGTAGTGTAACTTGTAAAATGAGTGTAACTCGTAATGTGTCATATAGGGCGGCTGTGGTTCAGTTGGTAGAGCGTTTGTCCAGTGATCGGAGGGTTGGTGGTTCGATCCCAGACCATGGTAGCCTACATGTCGAAGTATCCTTGAGCAAGATACTGAACCCCAAATTGCTCCTGATGCTGCGTTCACCGGTGTGTGAATGAATTCCCAATGGTAGCCTCACCTGTGTGAATGAGTGCAGTCTGTAGTGTAAAGCACTTTGAGTGGTCACAAAAGCGACTAGAAAAGCGCTATATAAGTGCAGGTCCATTTTACATCATGGCTAAAGTCTGCAGTCAAAGAAAGAAGCTAAAGAAATAGGGAAGTTGCATTGTCAAATGTATACGAATACGATACATTTATCATATCATTTATCTCATCAGCTGTCAAAAACCTCAGTCAGCTCATCATGTGATCACCCTCTTTAACAGATCACAATGTCTTGATGGAAATGTCATCTGTAGGCAGCATGATGCCTACAGGTTAGAAAAGTGGGCTTGTAATAGGAGGGTCACTGGTTTGAATCCCAAGACTGACAGGTGACTAAATCAATGGAGCCCTTGGGCAAGGCACCCCAAAAAAACCTTAATCTGAATCTATGGAGTCATACTTGAGACCACATGTCAAAGTAAGATTTTGATGATCATTTATCACTGAGACACTTTGAATCATCTTCATGTAAACTGGATTTCTCCATCTTGCGGCCTCCAGCTAAATGTGTTTCAGTCTTACATATCAGCTTTTGAGCAGAAATGTCCATCAAATTAAATGAAAAAAATCAAAGGAAAAAACTAAATAAGTGGGTTTTGCCTCTTTAAGGTAAAGGGTTAACGCTGCTGTCAACATTTTGATGATATCACAAACACAATTTAGTTTTCTGTTTTATCTGCATGTCATCTGGGAATCTTAGAACAAAGGTACATGAAATGTCTATATTTACGTGTAAATGGAAATAAACAGCAGCAAAAGACTTCAACTCACACAAATGCAGACTTCAATGCATTCTAAAACAATCACCATCATTTATTTACAATATATTAAACTGTAATGCAAAATTTATAACAAGTGGTCAATTTGTTCAATAATGAAAATAAACATGAACTATTTTCAAAGCTAGCATCAATCATACACATATTTATATATAAATATGGTGTGCAGTCGGCAATGTTATGCCTGTTTTTTTTGTTTTTTCCTGTTGAAGCCAGACGCTTTTATCAAGATCAAAAAACACATTCCCACACTGCATAGAGAATAAAAATGAAGTGAGTCTACAAAAAGCATGTATAGTAGAATAACTTCTCCCACCATTGTCAGCCCCAAACGCCACGTCCAACTCTCAAGGCTTTAGTGGCTTCAAATATACGTTAACATCAGACAGATGACCCAAGTTGTGATAGAACACTTAAACAACCATGAAAATGCAGGTTCCTCTTTTCTTATTGAGGCATCATTGAGTTAAAAAAAAGAAGAAAATCTGACAAATAAACAGACCTCGAAGACACTGAACATGATTTCACAGTATTGGTGATACAGGCTGTAATGTGTCCAGTTAATGAAATTACAGTTAATGTACACAATGAGGCTTTGAAGGAGGACACTGGTGATATTCTACATTTCTTCTATATCAGGAAAATACATGAATCCAGGTAAAGATCCATTCATTTCAACAGAATCGCTGCAAAAAAGGGGTGTCTAAAAACAAGATAAAAACACTAAATCTGAGGGAAATTATCTTGCTGCATGGACAGATAATTTCACTTGACAAGATTTCTTAAATTAAAATTATTAAATCTAGAAATAAGCATGTTGTGTGCTTAAAATAAGAAATTAACTCTTAAAACAAGATAAATTAAAGCTGCAAGCAGCGATGAACTGTACTGCAAATTATTTGTTTCTTACAAGATAAAAAAAACTTTAGATTTAGAAGTGTTAGATAATTTATCTTGTTTTAAGAGTTTATTTCTTATTTTAAGCGTTCAACATGCTTATTTCTAGATTTAACAATCTTAATTTAAGAAATCTTGTCAAGTGAAATTATCTGTCCATGCAGCAAGATCATTTCCCTCAGATTTACTGTTTTTAGACACACCTTTTTTGTAGTGTGCTTAGTATTTTCACCACTGATCAATAGCAAATCCTGACAGTGCTGACCTTTGAGCAGAGAGAAATTATTACAGCCTGTTGGCTGATACGTCTGTCCCTTGCAATCACAATTTGTGGGACAAAAGATCTAATATTTGATCTGTGTAAATGTGTATAAGTGCAACAACAAGTAGCTCTGGCCAATTGGCTGCCCTGTTGCCTTACTCTTTCTGTAGACTAGGTTCTTGCAAAAACAGAAAGCTATCTAACCATGCTTAACGAATAATCAGGACACAAAATCACCAGAAACAATATTAATGTAACTGGTGTATTTGAATTTGACAATATGGACTGAAAAACTTTTCTGACTTTGTAAAGTGTTCCTGTCTTAAAGTAATGAAAGCTTGTGACTGGAGCAAGGCAGAGGAGGCACAGTGACTGGACAGAACACTGTTCATTACACAACATACTTTAGGGCAAGTGTGTTGTATTAAGATTTAATAGAAAAAAATGACATGTTGGTTAAAATCTGTTTAAATCTTTTTTCTTTTTTTTTTTGCCAGTGTAGCACCATCCACTTTTCAATAACTCTGCTCTAACTGAAGTTATTAAATAAAAATGGATAATACCAATATGTCTCTTGAACAAAATGCAAACTGTATTATTATAATTGTATTATTATTCCCTCTCATATGCCTGGGAGGTTAAAAACATAAAACGAAACATCTAACTATTTCTTTGTAAGGCATATTTCATGATTTGTGTTGGCTTAGGGCTTCGAGTCCTATAATATTTTGTTAAAAATACTATTCCCAAAGGTCAAGAAACACATTGTTGGGTTTGACCCTGTCAGGTTTGCTCACAGTAAGAAAAATATAGAATAACACCGGTTTGTTTTCCCTTGAACATGCTGGTTGAGGTTACCATACAAATGACTGGTGTCCAAAGTCAAGTACAAGAACATTCCCTCTGGAAAATGAAAGCTCATCAAACTTAAAACAAAACACAGACGACATGTGAATGACAAGCACAAGGACAAAGAATAAGTCTCCTCATCACTAAAGAGTTGTGGCAAGCACTTGACACAACACAAGGCCTTTTGCAGAGGTACGCTCACACCTCGTGGGAATTCATTTGGTTGACGGCAGTCCTCTGCAAAACAAACCTATCAAACATCAAAAACAAAAGATTCAAATGGAGAAAAAGGCTTTGCTTTTATTGCGGCGCACTTAGTGATGCAATCATCCTCCCCTATGAGGAACAGATCCTTTGCCAGCAAAAGGCAGAAAAACTTCTTAGGCAAACAAAATGTGAGCATGATGATGAGAGCATCCTCGGTGTATGGTGCAGCAGTTCATGAAATGCCCCAAAGCCAGCTGTAGAGGAGCCCACTCAAATCAAATGGCACTTGTCCCAAAATAGAAATAAGAATAAGAAGGAAAAAAAAAAAAAAGCTGGGACTTTTCCCAGGACTCGGCATCAATTGGCAATAAGTAAAACCATCTGCACACATACTTGAACAAAGGCTTTTTGGCAATACATTGTAATATGGCAATACATACTATTGTGTGTGTACTATATGTAAGGAAGAGTGGAAGAGACACAAAGAGAGAGACAGAAATAATCTATTATCATTGCAACCTCAAGTTCTTTGGCTCAGTGGCAACCATACAGGCTGGCTGCTCAAGCCAAGCAACGGCTGCTTGCATGCAACCAGCAGAGCTGAGCTGTTAATAAAGGAGCAGCTGTGTGTGCAGAGAGCTCAGACTGATGAGTGCCAAGTCAAAAACACCATGTTGTTTCTCAAACTGTGACCAAGTCCTGTAAATGTCTGCTATAGGAAGCTCTGAGTGCCGGAAACACGTTTTCTTACACATTTGTGAGTTAATATCTGTTGTGTCCACCTGACCTCGTTGTGGTCAACTTTGCATGCAGGACAAACTGTCACAGTGTCACAGTGAGGGGAGCTGACGGCCAGGACTAGGACGTGCTCTCGTAGAGCCCGTCCTCGCCATCGTCGTCTTTCAGTTGACTGCCGTATCTGTATCGAGAGTAGTAGGCGCCCTGGGTGGCCCCGCCTTCCTCTTTTTCTTCTTCCTCCTCCTCGTCATCAGATCTATTAAAGTAGTAGTGTCTTCGACCAGTGGGGCTAGAGCAGAAGAAGTAGAGGCTGATGTTATTATCAAAGAAGTGAACAGACAACAATAAACACATTTTAGTGTTTAACCCATTGAGGCCTAAAATGCCTGTAAAACCTCTGGGCGATTTTAAAATAAGCCCCTAAAACCTGAAGTTTTTCTGGAAATTCAACAGAAGTGTCAACGCTTCTACTAAATAATAGATTTTTCAGCCTCTGCAGATAGAAATGAAATTTAAAAAGTATTTGAGAGCTTATACAAATTCTACAAAACGACGTATCCGCTTTCCAGGCTTCAATGGGTTAAATAAAAAAAAAAAAAGGAAATGTAGAAATTCTCATCACTTTGACAATGCATACAAATCTTCGTAATCATCTTCTATGTGGGGAAAATTATGGCAGGCTGATGTATGTAGTAGGGCTGGGAGATATGTCAATATAAAAAATATATATGTTCCTTAAAAGTGATATGGAATTAGACCATATCGCATATATCGATATAGTTTTTTTTCTTTTTTTATATATAAATGCTGGCCTTACTAGGGTTTGTCATATTTATTTCTTTTGTAATGTTTGTTATTTTTTTCTTATATAAATATATTTATTTCAGAAAAATATTTTATTTCATAGGCTATTTTTATTTATAGATATGTTTTATTTAAATGTGCACTTTATGGAGCTTTGATTTAAAAAAAAAAAAAAAAAAAGGTACTCATGTTGTTATACAGTATTTATGTTCACTTAAATAAACGATTTCAATAAAACTACTTGTGACATGTCATATTTGCTTTGACTTTCACACTTATCACTTTGTGATAAAAATATCTGGATATATATGGTATTGATATTCAGCCTAAATATATCGCAAAATATGTCTTTTGGTCTATATCGCCCAGCCCTAGTACAAAGCAAAAAAAAGGAAAGAAAGGTCAGCAGTATATATTGTGTATAAGACTATTATATGTATCTGTGGTGATGCTGCACCATCCTCCAGCCACCAGTAGTGCTCTAGTTGGAGAGCCAGGAAGAAGTCCCATACTATCTTTGTATTTAAGTATTTTATTTTATGGAAGAGACTTTCTTTCTGATTAAATCAAGGTTTCTTTTGTGACAGTATTTTACACAAACAGTACTACTGTTGTGTACTACTTGCAGTGTTTCCGTATTTGCTGATGTTTGTCTGATTGTGAATGTTTCTAAATTGTAGTTGTAAAATGTAGTTTTAAAGCGTTTTTTTTCTTCTAAATTTGACGGATGTGTTGTCAAAGTGGTGATGAGGTTTCCTTCATTGTTTTGCGTTTTGTCTGTTTTGTGTTCTTGTGTGTGAAAGCATGTTGAGTTCTCGAAACACAAACTAGCAGAGCATCTAGCCCTGCTGTGAGTTTAACCTTCGCTCTTGCATAGTAAAACACATGCCAGGTGGAAAAACACGAGCATGCAAACCAGCTTTGTGCTGTGACAGATGTGACTGTGACTCTATTCTCTCAACATGTTACAGTGAAAATAAATGATTACCAACATGTAGACAAGAAGGCAAGCTTTTTAACATTATCCAAAAAAAACCCAAAACAACCCAAATTAATTTGCTAGTTCGTATAAATCAATGCTAGGGGTCTAATTATACCTGCAGTTATAGGGCTAGAAGGTGAAACGTATTATGGCCTTTCAGATCTAAATCCTGTTATTTTTTTTATTTTTATTTTTTTACCTTCCTGGAGCTATAAATTGAAGTGATATCTCTGGAATGATCATTCATTGGTAACACTTTACAATAACCATCATTTATAAATGGTAAACAGATAGTTTGTTAATGTTTAATCATCATCTATAAACCGTATATAGGCCATTTAGAATGGTAAATACATAATTTATTAATGTGTAACTAACTACATCATTCATAAATGACAAATAGATGGTATATTAATGAAAGTTTATAGTTACTTTACCATTAACAAACAATTAAATATAATTAATAGTTTATTAATAGTTTTAGTTGCACTCATAACATTTTTAACACCATATTAAGTATGTTAATAATTCTGAAATGATTCGTATACCTTTAAGAAATTGGTTGAAAACATTTAAAGATTAAATATGTATAGCACTTTGTAAATGGTTAATGACTGGTCTATAAACCATCTATAAACATCACTTAGTTGGTTATTGTAAAGTGTTACCCATTCATTTACATTAATTTGAGTGCAACTTCTCACACAGCACTTCTTGGTGAAAAACTATTCACAACCCTGAGCTTCCAAAGAGTCCTCAAAGAAAGCTTTACTATAGGATGGTGTAGTGGTAAGCATCAAAATGGTTAGCATGCCCAACACACAGCATCAAAAATGCAACCTGACCATTAGAGTTCTAGGCTGTAAAAGTCCATTAGTCCATTAGTCAGACTCAATGGGGAACACTGAATCCACCCATTGACAAAAGTAACCACGTCTCCGATTTGTTAGGTCACATCATGCTTCAAAAACACTTCAACGTAAACGTGTCTCAGGCAGGCACCTACTGCTGCCTCAGTCACTATCGGCCCGGTACAGGTACTTCATCATCAGGCTGTCCACCTTCTTCTTCCTCTTCTTATCATCCTTCTTGTTGGGGGGCTGACTCTCAGCTTCTACTTCCTCTTCTGGGCTAGACTTCCGAGCAGGGGCCCTCTTCACACTGTTGGAGCTTCGGTAAGAAATGGTGGAAGCACCGGAGCTCGACTCGGACCCAGAGTCCGACTCGGAATCAGATGATGACGAAGAAGAAGACGAAGAGGAAGAAGAAGAGTCGTCCCTCTTCTTGGACTTTTTCTTGGACTTCTTGGACCTCCTCTTGGAGCTGCTCCTGTGCCGACGGTCATCTCCTGAGCTGTCGGAGTCTGAGCCGTGGTTTCTCTTCTTCTTCTTGCTTTTTCCTTTGCTCTTGCTGCGATTGCGACTGCTGCAGCTGCTGCTGCTGCGTGCTGATCTCAGGCAGTCCACTGCGGACGCAGAGCGCCTCAGGCTGCTGGCGGGGCGACTACCCTCTTCATTACGACCAAGTTTGTTGTCGTCTTTGTCCTTGTTGGATTTTTCTTCCTCGCCCTCTGAGTCTTCCAAGCTCCTGCGCTTGAATTTGATCGGCTTGAAACTCAGCACCTCGTTGATGGCCTTCTCCAGGTCGGGGTCGAGGTAGTTGCGATGACTAACTGGTTTGATATCCAAATGATCGATCGGGTCATTATCAGTAGTTGATGATCTGGCTTGTGGTGGCGGCATGGAGAAACTGCGGCCAGTGGAGGAGTGGGGACTGTAGGCTGACCTCTCAGTGAAGGCCACACTTCGACTATCATCCAGATCCATGTCGAACTCACTCAGACGGCAGCTGCGAGCCAGCGACATGTGGGAATCAGCTCGGCTAACACTTCCGGGACTACGACCCCCAGAGCGCCTGCTAAAGCAAGGGCTGCTGGGACTGCTAGCGTACATCGGCCGCCCGCCTCGGCCCTCGTCTAAGCGCGAGGCGTTTTGTCGACGTCCGAGAGGGCTGGACAGACCTAAACTGATGGTGGACTTGGCATCATTCTCTGGGCTCAGCCCGAGACGTGTGGAAGCCCGACTCGGTGCAGCGTAGGAAACGACCGACTCTTTATCAAAGTCGCCCCGGCGGCTGTCCATGCCTTTCCTGGCGCGGCTGTTGGCCTCCGAGTAGGCCTGGGAGATGACGGATTCTCTGTCATTCATGTCGTCCCCTGCCTGGGACTTCCTCCTGGAGCTGACGGAGTAGTTGTCATGCTGAAGATCAGAGTTCTTGGCTTTAGCTTTGTGGAAGGAAAGAGCATCTTCTGACTCAGCATTCTCCTTGAGGGCACTGAAGAGGGCGTCGCCTTTGCCACCGATGGAATTAAGGTTGGAACGTTTTCTGTAGCTGAGCGAGCTCATCACTGATAACGGCCTGCTCGACTCTACTTCTTTCCCCTCTTTATTTACCTCTTTCCATTCCTTACCCTCTTTCCACTCTTTCCCTTCCTGTGCGTCTACATTTACAGCAAATCTAGAGAGAAGCAACAGTGGAAAGGACAAAGGAATAAAGACAATGGGAGGAAAGTGACAAAGACCAGATATTGGGTCAGGAGGAGGTAAGTGACAGAAGAGAATAGAAAACAAATGAATGAAACAGAAATGTACAAGTACAACAATAAAAAAGGACAGATTAAGGAGTGAGCAACTGGACAAGGATTCTCAGTCCATGCACTGACATGGACAAGATAAAAAAATAAAATGACTTAATTATAATAATGAGAAGAATGGGAAAACACACGACTTCATCCCCTGCAAACTCACAGTAGTGTGGCCTAATGGCAACTAAACAAATAGCAATTTAGTCAGAAAACAGATACATATGCAATAAATGTGGAAAAGTTTTTCCCACGTTTTATATATATATATATATATATATATATATATATATATATATATGCATGACATATACATGGCTGTTGTTGAAAAGGATTCAAAATTGGTGAGCATGTGCTACAAGATTCAGTAAAATGTCAACTATTAATGCTCGCAAAATGTAATTTTTGTATGATTTAAAAATCCATATTTCTTTGTAATGAGCATAATGTTGAATCAGGGGACTGTATGTTTAATATTGATCTCAAACAATGGATCCCTGTGAGCATTAAAGAAACTTCAGTAACATCATTTGGGTATACTCTGGTTTAAAATGTTTCCCATTTCTAAGCTTACACAACATGTTAAACTTTATCTACCATTTTACCCCCATTTGTTGGTCTATTCTTTGTTGAATGACCTGGTCAAGAAATCCAATTTACTCGTGTGCCTGTGCAAATGGCAATTAAATTCACTTCAACTTGAAAGCTAGTACTACAAGGGGCGGTGTTGGCTTGCTTGGTGAATCAGTCAGTGTTCGTCTGTGGGGACAAGCTGCTAAGAGAGATTTAAAAACTCCAGAAGTTTTTAAAGTTGGGAGTGGCTCAGCTGAGGGTGGGAAGTTAAATCTCCTGGTAAGGAGACAAATCTGGGCCAATCGAAGCTGTCAGCTGGCAGACACATTCATTAATCTCAGCAAGCGGCTCAGGTAGACTACGCCAGCTGGCCACTGGGCATGTCAATAAATCTACCAGAGGTGGCTTGTTTTTAGATAAAAAAAAAGTCCCATCTTCACCAAGCGGGTGACAGTGAAGACAAAGCAGCTTGAAAATACATTGAAGTCATAGCAGAACCCCTCAATTGAGCCAAGTTCTCTGCTCTGATTGCTTTATTTCCGTTGGGTCAGACCATGTAAACCATTTCATCCTGATAGAGTCAAAAAGCAGTCAAATGTGTAGGTAGACTTATTTATTACACTACTACACACTAACTGCTGCTGTAGTGATTGTAATAGCAGCTGCCTGTGTACTGACCTGGAGCTCTTGAGGCTGCCATCGTCTGACAGGTTCTTGGTAGAACCTTTGCTTTTAGACAACCAGGACTTCACCCCATCCACACGATCCTCCACCTCAGAGTCTGTGTCTGAATCCCCCTGACTGGTGAGGAGCCAGAGACAGGAAAACAAGTCAGAGGGAGCAAAGCAGAGGCGAGATGGCAAAGGAAGTTATGAATAAAAAGAGAAAAATTCAGATAATGCCATTCAGAGAGGAGCGATAAGGGTAAAAAAAGTGTTAAAGGAGAGTCAACATTGGTAGAAATGTTCCTGTAATTCTCTGTAGCTGTGGAGCCAGAGAATAAAGAACAGGCTGTAAGTGTTAGTGTGGAGGCAAAGAAGGATTGTGACATTTATTCTGGATAAAAGACAGCACATGCTCAAAGAGTCCCAGTAAGCAGACAAACATGCGCACAAGACGCTGTATAGATATAAACACCACAAGGAAACGTCTTACTGTTACATGGGTACTATCACGGTCCTGTGGTAATCTGGCAGTCAGGCATCCAACACACACTCTATCTCTGCTCATCCAAAGCTACTTCAGGGACGTAGAAGATCCACGACACTAACAAAACCTTGACTGAGCTTGACTTATAGGAACTTTTGACAAAATGGCTTTTATTTATATCATTTTGGCCATCACTCCTGTTTGGTATGATAGGATTATTCACATTATTGCTGATGATTGCATGTCTGTGGACTGTGGGAGGATGCCATAGCACCCAGAGACAAAAACGCCCACTGACACGAGGAGAACATGCAAAGTAGGGTTCTCAAAAGTATCGATACTCAAAAAAGTATAGATACTAAAACGTTGTATCCGGATACGATACTCATTTTCAAAAGTATCGATACGTCCCGGCGCTGAGCTGCCGACGCTGCGTCCTTCTCTCTCTCTCTGCCTGCACACACACACAAACACACACACAGCAGCAGGCCCCTCCCCCTCACACACACAGCAGCAGGACCCTCCCCCTCACCGTGACGTGCACAAGCAGTACTTCAAACTTGGCGAAACATCTTAAGGACCGACACCCTTTACAGCTTTTACAGTGGATTTCGACAGGTTAGTGTCTTTCGTTTCAAACTGACCTATTACTGATGTTATCGTGGCCGGTGGCTCGCATTAATGTTGGCCGTGTTATTATTAGCCATTAGCCGCAGCTAGCAATTAAAGTCTGACGTCACATTAATGATTATAAACAACGTAAATAAATAAATAAATAAATAAATCAGGCACGTAGTATGCCCATATTACGTTAATTGACACAGTGTCAGTATACGTAAGCACAGAGTTAATAAGTTTACATAAATGTTGGTGACTGAAAAGTGTTATTTTCTCTCTTGAAGTCCCAGAATGAAGCAGAGAAAAGTCGACCTGCAACCAAACAGCAACACACACAGCCAACTCTACCTCTTTTTTATCGAGCTTTCCTAATATTGTGCACAGCATACAACCTTAAAATATTGTTCTAATTGTTTATTGTATTTATTTATTTTTTGCACTACCTCAGAACTGAAGCTTGTTAGCATAGTTGCAGTTTCTTTTTGCACAACTGTTTTTTATTATAAATATTTAACCTGTGGTTCTGTTAATTTTTACATGTTGCATTTTTCTTGTGAATAAAAATCTTTCTGTTAAACTTTGTTTTTATCCTTGTGGTATCAAAAATGGTATAGAGTATCGAATATTTTCCTGAGTATCGGTATCGAGTTGAAAAGTTTAGTATCGTGACAACACCAATTAGAAGTGCAACTTCCACATCCACAGCTTTACACATCATAGTCTGTACAGCTGCTGGGACTATTACAAGGTCTTCCCAAGCTTTCAGTGTTGCCAGAGGGAGCTGTGTGAAGTCTGATACATTTCCTGAAGTGATGTCACTGAGTCTCTGTTGGGGGTGAAGATTATACAATTAAAAATGTAAAAAAACTGAAAGTAAGCAGTGTCTTAGCAGACATTTTAAGCCTGCTGCTCATCTCCACTACAGCTTATTAGTCAATACTAGTATAACACACTGGACACAGAACAGTTGGTAGCTGTGTTGCATGATGGGTAATGCAGATGGGAAGTTTGCAGAAGATTGCATGGAATAAAAAAGAAGATATTTCGATAACACTTTCTTTTACAGGTCCGCAAATTTCATGGTAATTAGGTGATAATCAGAAAGTAACTTTTTGAAATGTCTTCAAAAGATGACCCTCGAATTTCATGACAACTGGGTGAAAATTGGCAAGAAACTTAATTACTTAAAATGACAAGTAATTAGTAAGCAAAGGCGTAATTATGTTAGATACAGATACAGTGACATATTTGTAAACAAATTTGCATGTACATGCATCAGTTCTTTAATTATTTTTCTTTTCTTTTCTTTATCTGACATATGTACTTATGATGCTGTTAAACCATGCATATAACTGTACTTTTTCTAGCAAAAAACTACATATTGTCCAATAATTGATCATTTACCAGACTTTCTTACAGATGATAAAGCAGTGGGCTGTGACTATGTATTAGGCTATATATTTAAGATGAAAAATTTTGTTCAATATTATATATATTAAAAAAAACAGAGAGGTTATTGTAAGCTTACAATCTGATCCAGTTTTAGTGTGTTAGGTATCTTGGCTCGACAGCATTCGCTGATTCCTTTAGCTACTTCAATATCTGTTATCACACGTTTGCTGCTCGGATGTGGGCTGGGTGGTGTGAATTCTTCACATTTTGCCTCTTTTTTTTATTGAGTATATTATTTGGAAACTGAGATTTTACACTTCCTTTCCAACCGCATGTTTCAGCTGTTGCTACCTGGTGCAGAAGTAATGATGTAAGTAGTAATAGAACTGCTCTAAGGTTCATGTAGCACAATAACAGTAGTATAATAATAGTGAATGCTGACTATTAGTCACAACTCATAGATGTGCATGCAATTGTTTCTTTGTGCTTTATTTCAGAAACTATAGCAATATGCACCACTGCACTGTTCCATTTGTACTACTGCCTTCACTCTGCAAGGAAAGAGCTTGAACTAAATTAATTCTGCTGAGCACTGTAGTCAATTATCCATCAAGAGGGACCAAATGTGCACACACCCAAAACATAGCAGGTACAAGACAGAAAGTACTGCTGTAGGCAAAAGAGACAAGGTCTGCACTGTCAGACTCCAAGTATAAAAATGTATTTCTCCTTTTTTAGACGCATTTTATGCTTTTATACATTTTATAACTTAATACATACTAAATTTTCCTGAGTATCGATATCGAGTTGAACATTTTAGTATGGTGACAACCCTAGTTTAAGGTGTTTTAATAATGGCTTGTTTGCTGAAATGCACAGGAGTAATAAAATGGAATACCGGAGGTCACAGTATTTATCTGTACACGGCGTTCAAAACATTAATATAGTAGTAAACTATTTGCTGTGTAAAGCTACAGTGTGTTGTAATCTGAAGCGGTCCGGTCATGTTAGTGCAGGTGAGTCTGTGTGTTTCACTCTCCGATGCTCTGCTCTGATTCTGCAGTTATGTCTGATTGAACCATCCCAGCCCACGGGGTTGTCAGGGGAGCTTGTTGCCGTTGCCACTGCTGCTGTCTTTAGGACTGTTTGCGGTGCCATTAGCTCCGTTAACATAGCCGCCGGCTCAGCCACCCCCACGTTGAGAGCCATGTGCCGGAAATTGACGTTCTCTGATGTACAGCCACTTTTTAATAGATTTACTATCTTATTATTTACTTTCTTTTTTCGAGAGCAGCCTTTAAAAGTTTAAGCGTAGGATGACTTGATTTTACGTTCACATTGTTTTACTTTCATCTGCTAATTGTTTTCATCACCAGTCCTGCACACATGCGTAGCCATATGCATAAACTCATAATTTCAGTTCTTGACAGAATGATTTGGTACACAGCTGGGCACTGCACTGTTTTTCCTCTCAATTATCATTACACGTTCATAAACCACTGCGAGCCATGGAGTAAAATAGAGGGCTTGTCATAAAATTTGACACGGATGAAAAGAGCGCAACACTCATTAAGTGCTGTCAAAGCCCAGTGCTTGTGTGGCGCTGTGAAATTAAGTTGTTACAGCTTAATAGTCCTACAGAGACATCAGAGGGGAGGCTCAACATCTCTGCATCTGTTTCAGAAAGCCTCCCATCTTGTCAAGAAACAGAGAGAAAAACATTCTTTTCTCCAGCACACGGAGCTCAGAAAGGCATACTACCACCTATAATTAAAATCATTAGTAGTCAGAGACAAAAGCTCCCTGGATTTCAAAGGGGATATTTCAAATAATAGCTCGCCCAGTGAGATCCAAAGGCATAGCCTGCTAGCTTTTATGGAATACAATAACCTTGGATGGCAATGCTTGCACAGCATTCATACGGAAAGACGAGGAGGGAGAGATGGGAGGAAGGACGGGGGGACAGACTCTGAGCTGTAATTAGCTTTGCAAAACATGCCTTGACTATTAGACAATCTGGGGATTTGCTGCTGCCTACTGTTATGATGACAGAGCTGCCAAGTGTCTTTGTCTTTGGCACTGTGGACTTATCAGAAAAGACTGAATAAACATCAGTCAATCAGGGGAGAGAAGGCTCCAACATAAAATAACCTTAGCAGGGATTTGTATGTTGGTCAAGTTTCAGTGAGTCAACTTCTTCCTGCTGTCCTCTTAAATGAGGTCTTTAACCTTTGTCTTCATTGGCGACATTTTTTTAAACAAATCCTGCTTTTAAGAAATGGGAAAAAGGAAAACTGAGTTTAGTTTTCGTTACCTTGTAATTGTAAGGACACTGTTGAGTTCCCTGAAACTGACAGCCGCAAACTGAGCTTTCTTGTACCACAAACAAAGTCAAAAGGTGGTTGGGGTGGGCGTACAAAGTGCAGGACTTTCACAAAATGTCCCACATTTGGTTGGGTTTAGGCTACAAAAACACTTTTTTTTCACAATTCATTATGCTTTAGTTGCTACAAGCAGATATTGTAGTAAAAGAACCCTCTGGAACTCCCTCCCTACTCACATCTGCAATCCAGACTCACTCCATGCCTTCAAAAATCAACTCAAAACCTTTTCAAAGTAGTTTACAAGACCTGAACTAATAATGTCTCATCTCATGTTTAGTTTTAGTTTTTTCTGCATTTTGTGTTTGTGTGTGTCTCGATTCTGTTATGTTAAGCGACTTTAAAGACATTTTAAAAGCGCTAAAAAAATCGAATGTATTATTATTATTTAGATAGATTTAACAGTACATTATTTGCAGCTACATTGGTAACACTTCTCATCATACCATCATTTATAAATGTTAAACAGATAGTTTATTAATGTTTAATCATCATTTATAAACCGTATATGGGCCATTTAGAATGGTAAATACATCATTTATTCATGTTTAACTAACTAAATCATTTATAAATGACAAATAGTTGGTTTATTAATGTAAGTTTATAGTAGCTTTACCATTAACAAACAATTAAATTATAATTAATAGTTAATTAATAGTTTTAGTTGCACTCATAACATTTTTAACACCATATTAAGTCTGTTAATGAGTTTGAAATGATTCATATACCTTCAAGAAATTGGTTATAAACAAGATTAAATATGTATAGCACTTTGTAAATGGTTAATAACTGGTTTATAAACCATCTATAAACATGACTTAGTTGGTTATTGTAAAGTGTTACCGCTACATTCAGTATGAACATTTAAAAAAACTTTGCAGGTATGTTTTTGTTCAACAATTTCACATTATATCATTGTTCTACAAAACTTTTATATATGTGTACAATTGTAAGATACATTCCGAGCACATAGAGAGAGACCTCTCAGGTCTATAGCCAAAAACACAATTGGGGGCAATATGTAATTGCACGCTTCACACATGGTGTCAACCACAATTTATGTCCTTGACCACCATACCATTAGTTAAGCCCTGCCAAGAGCCCGGGGGAAGCAAACAAACACAGTGCTGAGGAGACATTAATTGTCTGTGACATTCTGCCGCCATTGGTTGTACATCTCTGTTACACACTATTACATTCATCATTAGCTTCTATGGATCCTCCTGCTCTGCTCTGCTCCTCTGTGTCCCTGGGTCTTATAGACACCACTGTTTATGCCTCCGATATATGAAAGTGTCGACCCAGTGAAGTCCCTGTGGCTTTGGAGCACAGACAGGCATATGCATCGTCTCCGGGACCATCGGGAGACATGAGCTTAGAGAACTCCTCTCATCCACAGCGCCACATGAAAAGCTAACACAAACGCCACCCCTGTGTGTTAACAAATGACGGCTGAAGTGATTCTCATTTTAAATTTTATATGGATTAAAAAGAATTAGAGATGTTCCGATAGCATTTTTTCCCTCCCGATACCGATTCCGACACTTGTGCTGTGGGTATCAGCCGATACCGATATGATTATCATTGTGGTAAGGCCTGGCTCAGGCTAAACCCTTTATAAAACATGAATAAATACAGCAGATTCAAGCCATTTATTTTTACATTCGTTTTTAAATAAAACAGTAGTGCAACAGCAACTAAATAAATAAATCTGGGAACATTTTTGCCCTAAAAGCCTAAATTTGGTCCCTCTCGCACATTCTAATGCCACTAGTCCTTCTTAATCATTGCATATTTTAGAGAATTATTGTAAATGAGAATAAAGGTTCTTCTGTTTTATTTAAGGCATCTTATTTTTACATTATTCTTGTAAATTCTGTGGTGGACTCTGCCAACACATCCATGTGCTCTTATTTTGAAAGCTAGATGTGTTTGCTTTTATTTTGAAGGTGGGTCTAACACGTTCTTCGAACCAGCAAATAGATTACTAATTTAATAAATGACGTGGTATCGGATCGGTGCCTGGTCTCCAGTACTCGCCGATACAGATGCCAGCATTTTCTGCAGTATCGGAGCAATTTCCGATACTGGTATCGGAATCGGAACAACTCTAAAAAGAATGTCTTTGCAGTTACATGGGTAATGATATTTTATCCTGCAAGTCTCTGAGACAGAGTAGAGACAAAAGAATAAACAGATTTAGCTTTGTTCCTATAGCTACCAGGCAGTGTTTTGTTACTGGTACTGAACATACAGGAGCACAATAACTGGCATCAATTAACATCTAAACAGAGAGATCTTGACATTTAAAGGTACATCTTGTGCTACAGAAAACAGACAGCTTTACCAAACACACAGAGAGAATATGACTTCTTTCTCTGCTCAGCACACCATTACTCCACTGTATGTTTAAACGGATGAGTTATATAAGATGAACCCTGTACAGTAGTTATTAGTATCGCCCTGTGTGCTCTCTGTCCCTGTCTGTGGAAAAGTGAAAGCTACTCACACACACAGTGTGGCTTGTTGCGTGTCCCAAGAACAAGAACTAAGCGGGGTGAGGCAGCTTTCAGTTATTCTGCTCCTCACCTGTGGAACAAACTACCTGGAGATCTGAGGTCTGCTCCTTTAAATCAGGACTAAAAACACTATTGTTTACTTTAACTTTAACACTTTACTCTACTGCCCTTACTTTTTAACTATGCAATGTTTGACTTGTGCTTTTTATTATTTTATCTATTTTCTTATCCTGCTGTATCTGATTTTATCTTATTTGTATTTTTACTTCTACTTCCCTGTTTTAATCGACTGTTTTTGCTGTTTTCAATTGTGTCTTGCTGTTTTTAATGTTTATGTAAAGCACTCTGAATTATTGTGTTGAATTGTGCTATACAAATAAACTTGCCTTGCCTAAACTTGCCTTGTGTGTTTTATGATTGGATGCATTTGAGAAACAATGGCATTCTGACCAATATATATTCAACCATGGGGTGCTGTCATGAAGCCAAAAAGTCTGAATTCTAAAGGTTTTCCTTCTGGGCACTGACGTGTCCTTGACAGAGAACACCTGATATGCCATTTACAGAGACAACCAAGAACAAATAGGACCCGATATAATTTCAGTGCTATTTTTAGCCAAAGGTGCTTTGGCATTAGATATATGCCTGTTTGGATTGGATGTGTTTTACAGCAGCTTAAAACAAATACAATTATACTGTATTAATATTAATATATTCAAATGTATATCTACATAATTCATATTTCACCAAAATAGGAACGCATGTCTTGTGCTATCCAAACACCAGAAAGATTAGCTTTCTTATTCAAATGCCGCAGCGCTAACAGCTCATTACAAATGAAAACACTTGGCCTGCAGTTTGCAGCTCTGATGAATAATCCCTTTCTTCTGACAGGGGACTGGATGGCTGAGAGCCAGAGGTTAACACTGCGTGTGTGCTACTTGCCTGGTGAGCAAGACAGCTTTTTTGTAAGACATTTGAGGGTTCTGCATTATTAAGCAAGTGCGAGTCAAAGATTGATGAGGAACACACCCTTTTTTTCTCCTGTCAGGAGGGCAGACACCACTGAGCCACAGTCACATCCAGCCCTAGAGCGGCCCAATGAAATATTAAGATGGCCCTGGGAGCGAGAGGCTAACTCGTCGCCGACTGCTGTTCAAACACAACACAGCAGTGTCCGACATGACACTCCTAGACCAAGGCAAGGCAGTAAACACAGCTGGGTATAGCTCCAGGCTGCGTCAAGGAGAACTGTGAGGAACATCTTGTCCTGAAGAGGGAGCTTATGACACTTGTGTCTTTCAATTAAAAGCATTGCAAGGTAGTTAACCACACAGGGAATCTGAGGAGGGAGGTGTGTTTCATGCTAGGGCTCCTGTGACATATTGTCAGTAGTATTCATGCATCTCAGCACGTGAGGGCATGCAAGTATGAGTGAAGAGTAAACTGGGGGTTATGAGGGGATCTCTGAGCACTGTTGATGATGCATTATCCCAAGCCTTCACACATCAAAGGAAAATCCCTTCTTGGATTTACTGTATCTCTGGGCATTTCTTCTTGTTTGAATTGTTGAGCATGTGTGGATCTGGAACTAAGCCATCGCTCTTTGATTCTGAGAGCTTGACACCAAAAGCTGATGTCTTCAAATAGATGAAAATACCACCAGAATCAGGGAAAATCAGCAAACAACAAAACTGGTAAAGAGTCCCAGGTACATTCTGAATATGTTTTCTATTTTTTCCTGTCTGGGGAGATTTTCTCTGTGAATATCAGCTGTTTCCAGTGTGGCAGTCAGAAGTGATGGGCTAACTGGACCGAAACTAAACCCAGAGAAGAACTTGGGGTTTTCTCTCTCCGCTATCGACTTCTCAGCTAAATGTTCAAAGACTGTGGAATACTGCATCATTTTTCAGTGGTGCAAAATAAAATAAAAAAAAATAAAAAACATGAATCGAGTTCCTCACGCTCTGTTCTGTCTTTTTTGATACTTTGTCACCATGTCTTGCAAACTGGTCATGATGATGATGGGTAGAGGGGCAGAGAAGAAAAGAACACATAGAAAAACAAAGAACAATAAAAGAGAAAAACAGAAAATAAGGATCAAGTCAAAAATAATACATGAAATGGGAATGATGCTAACAAATATCTCCATCACATGTGTCGTAGGAGATAATGTGAGAAACCAACTGTACAGTAGACATTTAGTTTTAGGGGCATGCCACTTCATCCTGTGTCCTGAATCCTTCTACTGGCTCACAGAGCTGTCTACTGCTGTGGAACCATACTGAACAATTATTACAGATTATTTCAGTGCAACTAACTCACTCCATCACCATTTTACCCCTCCCCCACTGTTTATCTCTGTGGAGGTGAATCAGAAGCTACTGTCTATTTAAGGTCAGATGATCCTCAACTCAAGTCGATAGAGAAGTTCAACATTTGGGGAAATACTGTTATGTGCTTTTTTTCAAAGAGTGACATGTAAAAACGACCCCATAGATATCCATGTTAAGAACAGAACTAGAGTCAGGCCATGGTTAGCCTAGCTTAGCATAAAGACTGGATGTAGGGGGAAACAGCTAGCCTGGCTCTGTCTAATGGTGAAAAATATACCTACCAACAAATGACCAATAACAGTTTGTGTATCAGAGTCTATAGCTCATATGTATACATATACATGTTCATATATATGGGGGCATGGTGTGTGTTCACAGAGGTTGAATTTCATCGTTATGGGAATAATAATGGGATATAATAATAAAAATATTGTACAGTAGGTGTCTGGTTCTGGTTCATCAAAGCTCTGCTCTACACACAGACATAAGACTGATATCCATCTGCTGATGGAGACCTTGGGCCAGATTCACAAAATTGTTCTTCAGATAAAACTTAAGGAAATTCTTAAGAAAAATAATAGGATGTTCCTAAGAATGTTCTAAAATGCTATTCACATTTTTTTTCTTAATAAATGTTGTTTTTCTTAGGAACTTCTTAGTTTTCCCAGTTAGGACGTTCTTAGATTTTTAACTTAAGATCACTTGCGTGGTTTCAGTAACTTGGCCTACTTAAATAATATGTTCACAGTGATTAATTAAGTAGTATCAAATACAACAACTGCCTCTGTGATTTACTAAGAGTACATTGTAGTGTAATCTAGGAATAGTGTCACATGTCACACAGACTGAAAGGACATTTCCATTATATGTCAACTGCCAGAATAATATTTATGTGATACATTCACAAAAAAACCTACTCTGACCAACTTCACTAAACTACAATATTAAAGAAATCAAATACATTTCATAAAAATGTGTTAAAGTAAATACATTTCAAGACTTTTCTTTTCACTGTAGCTGTTTTCAGACTGGTGAGGGCTTCTCTTAAAGTTGTGAAGAAATATGAGAAGAAATCTAAGAACTTTGTTTTCAAGAATCTCATATGTTCTCAAGTTCTATCTTAGGAAAAAACTTAAAAAGAAAGTTAAGAAAAAAAACTAAAGAAAATATAAGAATTTCTTCATGAATACCAAATCTTCTTAAATGTTGTCTTAAGAGCAAAGTTAAGAAAAAAGTGGCACTTTTCTTCTTAAGAATGTGAATCCGGCCTCTTGAGTCCAGATTAAATTGATCAAACTATGATATTCATGTTTTCCAAATATGTTCAGAGAGGGAAATCATGTTGATTTTCCTTCAGCTGACAGCTGAACATCTTCATGAAAACTGAGAAAGATTCTTCTGAAAACTCTGAAAAAAGCTACTGATTGAACTTTTTTTTTTCTATTACAATAAAACTTCAAGGAACGTCAAACCTAGAAGTTATTTTTTTTCTACCTGTTGATAAGGTCCTCATTATCGTCACTCTCCATCTCGTCCTCGATGGCTGCCTGCAGGTCACCGATCCTTTTGAAGGCCAGCTTGAGGTCTGCTTGCAGGCTCTGATTGGCAGCCTCTAAGCTCTCAATGTCCATTTCCTGTTAATGAGATAAAAGTCAGCAGACTGGGACCAAAGGTAGATCAGTTCAATGTTGCTGATGTGTTGTTGGTGGATGCTAAATGGATGCTGATGGAGAATTGTTAGTAAGTAGTCTAATTGTTGTTTGTCGCGTTCTTACCAGCTCGTGTTTTTTGCGACTGGCTTCAGTTTCCTTCTTGGCCAGTTCACCCATCTCCTCTTTGACATCACGGATCTGTCTCTGCAGGCGTTTGTTCTGTTCCTTCTCTCGAATCTCGCTGCTGCTGCGCTGGTCTCGTTCCTCTGTCAGCTTCTCCATGTTCTCCTTAAGACGAGTTACAAGGCTCTGGCGACATGAAAGAGAATGGGTACACATGCAGTCAGACTCCCATATACAGTCATGGAAAAAATTATTAGACCATCATTGTTTTCTTCATTTTCTTGTTCGTTTTAATGCCTGGTACAACCCATTGAAGCCTGGAACGCGGATACGTCGTTTTGTAGTATTTGTATAAGCTCTCAAATACTTTTTGAATTTCATTTCTATCCGCTACAGAGGCTGAAAAATCTATTATTCAGTAGAAGCGTTGACACTTCTGTTGAATTTCCAGAAAAAAATCAGGTTTTAAGGGCTTATTTTAAAATCGCCCAGAGGTTTTACAGTTGTTCAGGCGTCAATGGGTTAAGGTAGATTGTTTTTGGACAAATATAATGATAACAACAAAAATAGCACATAAGAGTTTAATTTAAGAGCTGATATCTAGACATTTTCCATGGTTTTCTTAATAATGATGTTGGCTATTATCAAAAAAACCTAAATTCCCCCCCAAACAGTCGTGACTGATGAGAATGTCACTACTTTCCAACATGGTCTCACAGGAATCCATGAAATAGCCACGGATTTGTTTAACTCTAAATCCGTGGAATAGCCACGGAATCACTCAAATTTCTGTGAAACTGACACGGATTTCGCTACAATGCAAGTTAATGACAGTCATATCCCGTGGCTATTCCAACATACAAAGTGATTATGTGCATTCACTGAGTGAATATTTAGAAAATAAAACATATATTTCTCGCTAGAAATGTGATCAAAATCCTTTTTTATGCAGAAAGTAAGTCAAACTGTCCGCCATGTTTTTTGTTCTGACCGCCGGGACCTTAAAAGTCACGTGACTTGGAACAAACCAATAGGAAAAAATATCCATGGAATAGCCACGGGATATGACTGTCATTAACTTGCATTGTAGCGAAATCCGTGTCAGTTTCACGGAAATTTGAGTGATTCCGTGGCTATTTCACGGATTCCTGTGAGACCAGGTTCCTACTTTCATAGTTGGAGACCAGAGTATTGGATGAACTGAAATTTTTGCCTATCCATGACAGTATGTGAAAAGTCAACTGAGTCACCAGAACTATTACAATTAATCCTGAGAGGAACATGAATATATGAACTGAAAGTCATAGCAATCTATCCCATATGTGTTAAAATATTTCACTCTGGACCAAAATATGGATCTGACTGACTGAGAATACCATCTCTTTTTTAGAAGATTCTCAAGCAGGGATATTTATAATATTCTTATCATTACGGCCCTCAAGGGTGTCAGTCAATACCTTGATCAAACTTCATAGTCAGGCAGCTTAGCTAAATAAAGGTGACACGCCGGACAAAAGCACCACATTTTTTTCCACATGCTCTCTATCGCCATAGGTTTCGATTTTTGGCTGGAGCCTATTCATCAAGATTGTGGATCGGAGATGGCAGCCATATAAAGTCTATGAGAACCAATATATCTTCCAAGCCACTAGAAGGTCCATTTTGGTGTCAAAATACACATTTTCTGTTCGGACAAATGTATATACAAGATCTGACATGAGATGAAAGCATCCTCTTAAATTTTTGAGCAGTGTACATGGCAGCTAATCCGCACTCTCTCGTGAATATAGATCCCAAACATTATCAACTCAAGATTCCGTGTTGCAGCACTTGAAGCGAATTGCCTACCAGTCTGGGTGAAAATGAACATATCTATTGGATCAAATAATCATCTAGTGATATTCTCAATAGCTTTAAATGATTCCTTGACCCAGAAAATGTATATTTTGACACCAAGATTGACCTTCTGAGTGGCTTGGAAGATATATCGGTTCTCATAGACTTCATATGGCTTCCGTCTCCCATCCGCAATCTTGATGAAGTGGCTCCTATCAAAAATTTAAACCTATGGTGATAGAGAGCATGTGGAAAAAAGTTGGTGCTTTTGCCCGGCGTGTCCCCATTCTTCTTAAATCTGGTCCTAAGCTGCCTGACTATCAGTACTGTAGCAAATGAGAAAAATAAAAGCACATAAAAATGTCAATACATTCCCTGAAATAGTTGGACGACCAAATGCATATTGTGGTGAGCATGGAAAGGAGCACACTTCATCTCCACAGAAACCAGGCAGAAAATAATGCTTATTTATTACAACAATGCACTGGAGTGGTGCATCATCTTCAGCAGTGTTAAAACAGGTGTGTCCTGTATGAGTCTTTCAAATCTGCAGAAAGCCTGTATTCACTCTGTGCATCATTGCCAGCAGCTCTGTCCATATTTCACATAGTGAGTGGGTGTTGTACTATGCCTCCTCACATCTGTATTGATTGAGCTTTGATGAGTTATACCACTCAGGCAACCTGGAATGTTCACTCACTGCAGGTTTTAGTGCTGGTGAGAAGGTATAACAAGAATCTAACCCTTGTGTGTATTTTCCCAACTCTGCACTTTTCACCACAGGCTAAAAAAAGAATCAAATTTAATAAATAAATATATTTATTTTGACTTTGGAGGGCAAGCTGCAGAGAGAGTGTGCCTGGCGCTGAGCACATTGCACAGCAAGTAATTACTAAACTGAACCTGCAAAAATTGAGCGCAGGGTCATTTTATCTGCGAACGAGAAAGGATTTCAATTTCTCCCCAGGAGTGTGCAGATGGTAACCTTTATCCTTCACTTGTGCTTTTTGTCCCAGGCAAAATCTGAAAATAATTTGAAAATGACACAAGAAAAAATTATATTGTCGAGTGATAGTAAGAAAAGCTGGAGGACAACGTAAAGCTGGATGGTTATATCTAACTGGCAGAGGTCTGAGACTGTATGCAGGTCCAGTACATGTGGTGCCATTAATGATCCGGTTCTCATAACCTTCCTCTGTCTCTGTGGTGGATCTACGACCCCAGCAGCACATTTCATCCTCTCACCGACCTCTTCCAATGTTGTCTACATGCTGGTGATCCCTCAACCAGCCACCTACTAACACCAGCGCTCCTCCAGCTGTCTTTAGCTCTCACCTCCAGGCGTTTGACCTGGGTCTTCTCAAACTCCAGCTTGGTCTCCAGCTCGCGGATCTTGGCCTCTTGTCGGCTGACGAGGGATTTCTCCACCATGGACTGCTCCTGAAACTCCAGCTGGCTCTGGAGGGCTTGCATCTAAGAGACAAAAAAATGTTGTTTTTATACTTGTGAGTGCCACCCATTGGCTAAAATAAAGTCAGAGGTTTCCATCACAAAAAGTAGTCCTTCCAAGTGAAGAGCTGCAAGGCTCTGCCTGGTTGCACTGCTCCTCAGAGAGTCTATGTTACTAGTGTCATCATCTGTAAGCACTCTATCAACTTTCATTGCTTTGCAGATAACACCCAAGGCTAAGTAGCAGTAGGTGCTTATGACCTGACAACCGTTAATATACTTAAAACATAACGATTGACATTGTTTTTTTTAACGACCAAAAAATTTCCTCCAACTAAATCAGGACAAAACCAAAACTGTAATTATTTATCCAAAAGAGTACAAAATTGTATTTCTGAACATTAGACGGAGCAAGGCCCAGTCTTTCCACAACATCCGTCTTTATGCTAAGTAGTCGAGCCACATCTTGATGTCATCTCACTTGGAAAGAAACTAAATATTAATATAATATAAACTTTCTTAAATGCTTAACTTGACTATCCCTTTAAGACAATAGCCAAACCATAGACAAACAATAATATGTGGAGTTTTCATGTTCTCCCCCTTGTCAGCATGGGTTCTCTCTGGGTTATCCGGCTTCCTCCCACAGTCCAAAAACATGCACGTTGAATTGGTGACTCTAAATTGCCCGTAGGAGTGAATGAGAGCGTGATTGTCTGTCTCTATGTGTCAGCCCTGTGACAGTCTGGAGACCTGTCCAGGGTGTCAACTAGAATCGTCTCCAGCCCCCCGGCGTCCGGATAAGCGGTTAAGAATAATGAATGAATGAATGATGCATAAGGAAAATTGTCTATCGATTAAGATAAAAAATAGGCTTTGTAGAAATTAATGTTTGTATATATTTATATGGTATCAGTTTGAAAAATGACCAACCATGATATTGCTTCTTTAAAATAACACCATGCATGAGACAGGTAATGACTGTAGAGGTAAATGTCTTTCTTGTTTAAGAGGAGTTACACAATTGTCTTTTGCCCCATAAGTGAAGGGGCTGGTGGTCTAATCTCTCCTTCTTCTGGGCTGAATATGATTTGTCAGTACAGCTGTGTCTGATGGAGAAAAATAATCACGCAGCAGCAGTCATTATGAGGATGACAGCACTAGCATGTTCAGCATTATTGCTTGTCTGAATTGGGAAACCAAGATGGCCATCTGTGCCACATATTGCCGGTGCCAATCCTGCTTGAATGATCCATCAATTACATCAAGTGTTGTATTTGTTAAGAGACCAGAACAAAGGCAAAGGAAATGAGCCGAGGCAGTTTGTAAATGAGATAGCACGGACACTGCAGCAGAGGAAGCTCACAAGCTTCAGGATGTCAGCGGAGGAGGGAGGCGGCACTATGAGATACAAAGTGTCATTCATTGATCATTTATAGTCAGAGCTATTGTCAACAATTTCCCAGAGCCTAAAGCAATATAAGCCGTGTTTCCTTTAGGGGTAAAAGTGGCCACCAGGAAAGTCTCAGGCCACACCCTCTCAAAAGTTGACAATGTCTTCACACGATATAGGGATGAAAACGGCTGTGTAAAATGACAGTAGGTGGTTATTGTTTTACGTTTTATTTTTTAAATGTGTTACTATTTTTTCTCTTTTGTGTGTTATTGTTGTTTGTTTGTTCATTGTTGTCTCATTATGACTACATGGGTGTATGTGTACTTATGTGTTTGTAAGTTAATAACAAGTTATGTGTGTTAATAATGGTAATAATGAATTTATAAACTACATTACTATGTGTTATACATACATATATATAAATATTATTGTTATATAACTGAATATAGTAAATTAACATAGGGAGAAGGGGTGGGATTTAATAAGCTTTGGCTTCTTCCCACTCCTTTTGAACACAAATAAGTGTTGAGTCTTCTTGTTGTTTCATTTGTGTTGTTTTGTATTTATTGTTGTTCGTTTGTTTTTAAATGTTCATCTTTTATTTTGTGTTCAAATAAATTCTCAATCAATCAAAAATCAATCAAAAAGTCCGCTCACTCTGCCTGTCTCCATTACAAGTTAGCCCCCAGAGGGATTTAGAGACTCCGGAGGTGACGTATGGTTTTTGACCGTTGTGTAATCTCTTAGCGACAGTTTCGACCGTGACGTCACATACGCGATGGATTAAACACGCATGACTCAACTGTGGCCGCCGTCGCAAACTGTGCACAACATCAGCAGCTGATTATAAACAAAGCAGCATGGCTAATTATGCACAGCGTCTCCACTGATCACAAACATTGTGATTGTGAATTAACCAGGATTGTTAACTGTGCACAGAGTGTCCGGTGCTTGTTGTAAACAAACAGAGGTCGCTAAGTGAACACCTCCTGCAGCAGCAGCACATACACACTGTACTGCTAAAGAGCTAACTGTTAGCCTATTAACTAAGGGGGTTAACATCCCCTCCAGCTCTGCAGCTGGGAGAGACTGCTGCAGTAGCACTGTGCCGCTTCAACTCTTTCCTACTCTTAACAAGCCGCCGGCCCTCGCCGCTCGTTAAGAAGAGTAAGATGAAGTCTCCAATAACACCAGAAAAAGTCGCTGGATTTGTCTCCAGACGCTTTCTTGAAAAATAGTCGCTAAGTTGGCAACACCTCTTCGCCAGCTTTTACAAATGGCGCATGTTGTTGTCGTGTAGAGTTTTTTTTCAGGCTATTTTCAGGGGAGAAAAACGGCCCTGCTCTTCGACAGGGACGAAAAAAGTCCCGACAAAAGTCCACTCTGGACAGCTCATATTCAAATTAGGGGTGTTTCGGCAATTGAGACCCGCCTCATTCCGGGTATTGCGCGGTAGTGGAAACAGCTCTGTACTTAGACTGTTTTGGTCGGTCCAAAACACCAAAATATTTAGTTTACTATTATAAAAAAGTTCAGAAATGTTCAAAGATGTAAAATAAAAATGGAGTGGTTCCTGTTCTTGAACCTTTTTGAAAGGTGAGTCTTTGGAGTTTAGAATATATAAGTCCCTCTTTTACATTACAACAAGGTATCTTGGTGGTCAACTGTGTTACCTTAGGAAGCTAACTACTCATCAACATTAAGACGATGGCAGTTCATTGATGCATTTCAATAGAATAAAGTCATGAATGTTGTTTTCTAACTAGTTACTGAGTGTCAATCAAAATCCTTGTGTGAAATGACTTAATGGTTTCCAGTTGACTAACCCTACTGGCTCCCTGTACATTCTAAAGATGACATTGGTTTGAACTTGTTCCACACTGTCACATCTCTCTAGACGTACTGCACATTTAACTGGTTGTCCTCGTCACATCAGTGGTATGCTAAGAGCATAAAGCCAGCACCTACCTTCTCCTGAACCTCCTGCTTCTCCTTGAGGGCCTCCTCCAGCTGGGCTTGTAGGTCACTGATCTGAGCCAGGTTCTGGGCTGACTGAAACCACAAAAACACAGGAAAGAAGCAAACTCAGTGAGCTACATGATACTGTAGGTGGAAAGTAATTCTATTTTTTAAATGTATACAGGTTCATAATTCATTAAACAGCATGTAGACTATACAGCTGAAATCCTAAAGACTAAATCTAAATCCATCAATTGCCAACACAATAAAAAAGCCATGAGGATCCAGTAAAAAATGATGACTTCATTGTGACATTACAAAGATAAAGAAATCTGCTGGAAATATATATTTTTAGTCTGGTGAAAGCATATCAATAAATCTCATTTCAATGTGACCTGTGTGAAATATTTGAGATGAGTGCTTTTTTCACAGTAGATGAAGCACTCTGCTACAGCGAGTCCCACAGGGAATTCAGCTGCGTCAATTTAGACAGGAAGGATGGATTTATTTGGAGCTGGTGGAAGCAGATCACTCATCATTCCATCAGCAATAGAAAGGAAGCACTTTTACTCCACTTTGATTTCCACTCGCTGCTCATCTGCATATACAGCTACATTAATACTAATGGGGGCCACTTGAAGCTAGCCAAATACCGCCGCTTTAAAAATGACTAAATTGACAGGGATGGCTGCTGTTAAAACCATCCAATGTAAAGCTCCATCCAGAGATTTTAGCTTTTGCAGATGAACTTGCAGTTGGATATGATATGTAGAACATACTGTAGTCTATGTACTTGCTTGGGAGTGTTGGGGAAATACTCACACATAATCTTGCTGATATGTTGGCTTTTAATAAAAACCTTTCATTTCACTCAAGCAGTTGTATTGCTCTTTAGTGGTTCATTAGCTTTTAATCTATTATTATTGTGTGTTTGTCTGGTTTTTTTTTTACTTTTTGTTAAAAGCTCTTAGCTTCTGGGTTGTCACACAGGGATACATCTAGATAGAACTGTGTAATTAATATTACTGAACACTCAACTAATCTCATTAAAATGACCATTAATCAACTTTATTAAGTCAGTCAATTATATTGACTTTTTGCTATTATAAAATTGATGTTCAAATTACTGAAAAAACGTATTTGTCTTTTTTCCAAAGACAATCTAATAATTCTCTTATGATTATGATATCAGTGTACTGGGGTTATGGTTAACTGGAGGTATCAGTTGAACTGATGACCATTCCCTGCTTCTCTCTGAGTGGACATTCACTTCATTTTTAGGTCTTACAATTGAACCGCAGGGAATTAAAGTGTTTGTTAAATGCAAACTATAAATATAGGCAGAAGATGAAATGAAAGATGAATGAAATGCATTGTGAGATGGAACATATTAGAGAGTAGAATAACAAATGTAAAGATGTAAAGGTGGTTAAGAAATATGTTATAATGCAATTTCTAAATGTAATGATTCAATAACAGTTAGAGAAGTAAAGTTGCAATAGAAATAAGTCATTGATAAATGTATTTGTCAGGTTATACGGTTATTCCCAACATGGTCTCACAGGAATCCGTGAAATAGCCACGGATTTGCTTAACTCTAAATCCGTGGAATAGCCACAGAATCACTCAAATTTCCGTGAAATTGACACGGATTTTGCTACAATGCAAGTTAATGACAGTCATATCCCGTGGCTATTCCAACATACAAAGTGATTATGTACATTCACTGAGTGAATATTTAGAAAATAAAACATATATTTCTCGCTAGAAATGTGATCAAAATCCATTTTTATGCAGAAACTAAGTCAAAATATTGTTTTTTTTTTCACTAAAAATGAGAGAAATGTCCGCCATGTTTTTTGTTCTGACCGCCGGGACCTTGAAAGTCACGTGACTTGGAACAAACCAATAGGAAAAAATATCCATGGAATAGCCACGGGATATGACAGTCATTAACTTGCATTGTAGCGAAATCCGTGTCAGTTTCACGGAAATTTGAGTGATTCCGTGGCTATTCCACGGATTTTGAGTTAAGCAAATCCGTGGCTATTTCACGGATTCCTGTGAGACCAGGTTCGTTATTCCAGTGTATGAAAGAGGAAGAGGAGAAGGGTCAACCTGGGCCACAGCAGCCTTGTGTTTCTTCATCAGCTCGTTGAGGTCCTCCTGGTCCTCCTCCATCCTGGACTGCAGGTCGTTCTTCTCTCTCTGTAGACGGCTCAGCTGCTCCTCCAGCTGAACAGAGGAAACAAAGAGATTTACAAAGAGATCAAAACTGTAACTAAGTTGGACAAAATATGATAGAAGATGGCAGCTAGCTCTCCCACCAAAACCAAAACAGTAAATAAGAGCGACACATTTTGCTCTGTGAGTCAAATGCTTTCCTATTGTAGCATAATCGACATTTACTTAAAGTCTTTTAAAAGAAAATTATATCAGATAAATTACAGAGACAACTGTGAAAATTTATCAAGCATGATCAAACGAAATGGGTTGAGACATATGCATTAATCACAATACACCAGCCGTTAGAAAAGCTTTCTGGAGTCTGCTGAAGAGAACAATATTATCTACCACAGCTGACCAGATAAGACAACAAGAGCGGCTACTCATTAAATGTAGAGCTGAGAATGAACTAAGTGGGCTGGAAGTGACACTGTATCCACAGCTTACAGCCAAAGCTGATATAGTACATGTCTGTGTGTATTAGCAAGCCCACTGATCATAAATATCATTATTGTGTTGTGTATTGCAGCAGTGCTGCTAGTGGAAAAAAACAAAAAAACATGAAGACAAGCAAATGTAAATATCACAAACATTTATACGGTAAGCATTAAAAAACAAAAGCAAGGTCGACATCATTTACAAAATATAATAAATAACTTGGTAACATATTGTCTCTTAATTAGTCATTATTAAGTAGTTATTAATGCCTTATTCTGCATGGCCTTATTATACAACCAGTAAGACATTAACTAAGAGTTTTCCCTCAATAACCTCAGAATTATTGCTTATTAGTAGTAAGTAAGGGAGTTGTTGTATATGAGTTACAATCTTAAAATGCTTCTTAAAATGTATTACTTTGTAAACAAGATTTTCTTGTTAGAAGTTGTATGTCATGGTGCTATAGTATGTAGTCTGCAGTTGTTTTATCTTTTTTTTTTACTACAGTCCTTAAATGACTACAGTCCTTTATGTAGCATCTTCTTGATAGTTATTTTATATACTTCATAGATACAATCAAATAAAATAAAGGGTCCATATTTTTGTATAGATACATTTGTTTGTTTTGTTCTGCCCATGTCACACCATCTCTGCACCATCACAGTAATATCTAACTGGAAATGAGAAGTGATACATAAGAGTGTGGGGATATTTCTGAGGCACACTCATGTATACATTTCATTACATGTGTTTACATTTATATAGAAATCTAAAGCTTCTCTATGATCACCGTATGTGTGTCACTCTGCACAGCTGAGGTTTTTCTCTGCGGGGACCTCTTGTTGGCTCCTACACAACCCCCTCTTATCACAGGGCACAACGGGGGTTATATAAGGTCCCACTTACAACCAAGATATCCAATTAGAGGCTAAACGCAACTGCCTCACACCTTCAGCTGAGGGGAGGGACGCTGCTGAAGTAATCCTATTTCCGTAATGACTGGAATAATATACAAAAGAGGGAGAGAGGTTAGTGGTGCAGGGCTGTGCATTAATAAATGATGACTAATTTGACTATGTGAAAAGGCTAATGAATCCATTTGCGCATAGTGAGTAGATGAGAAGTCAGGGACAGGCAGAGTTGACACTGTGGCATCCGTCTCATTAAGAAACAGTCCAAACAGGATGTAGAATGAACCCAAATCCTTGAATTAGAAGACAGCTTCAAAATATGGAGGTGGATTAGGAGGTTAAGATTTATTTATTCCTTATCTATTTTTATTAAAACCGCCCACTGCTGAGACGTACCAAGGTGTACTTTGGTAACTAAAAATATCCAGGAGGAATCTGGGGCAAATTCATTTACATATCACACTTTCCTTTTTTAAATTCACCGTTGGCCTCACTGAGTGCTGATAAAAGCTTTGAAAACTCAGCACTGCAGCGCAGGGGAAAATATTGTGATGGGCGCTTGAAAAAAGGTGACAGTCGAAAGCATCAAACTTTCATTTAGCACATTTAACAATAGGCTGTCAGCGCAATCTCAACCCAATTACGTGGCTCAGCTCTTTGTTTTTTACTTCTTTTTCTCTCAGATTGCCACAGCCCTCTGTGGAAAAATAAAGCTGTCGAAAACATGCGAGACAATTTTCTCAAAACACTGCAATTACAGCGATAGAACGGCGGGAGAGTGGCAAAACGGCCGACCATCTGAAAGAAATGTTATTTGCATGATTTTATCTTTGTTGAATTGCAGTGTATGATGCGGTCGAGGCCGCATCAAAAAAAACCCTCCATTTATGTAATAACCATTTCTGTCACCAGCCTCTTACTTTCCCAGCAGGCTGGATGTCTGCTGCAGAGGTCGTCCTCAAAGACAAACAGCTGGTGACATGTTCTTCTTATCTCTCCAATATTATTTTTCCACCTTCTTCTACGCAGAGACATTTTCATCCATTTTGTGAAAACAATTAAGTTGCGTTTGCTTTCCACAGTAAGTATTTTTCTGAAGTTGAATGCTTTCTTAACTTCTCTAAACAACTTGATAGGAAACTAAAATAAAAGCTGAGATAAAGCCAGCCGTGGCTTGTGGCCTAGGTGGGTTAAAGAACAGGATCGAAGCTGTTTGCTTTAACTCTGATGGAAGTGGGCAGCTAGTGTCTGATGCTCACACATGTACACGTGTATGTGCATGTGCCTAACACAATACACACTGTGACATTGTATTGCAGTTCAGTTAGTCTAAATGAAATATATTCATCGATTGGTGAAGTCTCAACAAAGGCACAATCCAGACTAGGGGTGTGCCATATCGTATCGCTCACAATAATATCGGTATATTTTTTTTATGGTTAAAAAAAATGCATATCATGATATTGGCAACGTTCCTACTTCTTGATGTAGTGGTTAAAGTTGTTTTAATCACGAAAAGCTACTTACTCCCTGTCGCAAAACACATGCAGCTTTCAAAATAAGAGCACAGTGTGTTGAGATAATCCACCACAGAATTTACAAGAAGACTGTCAAAATAAGATGCCTTAAATAAAACATACAAGAACCTTTATTCTCCTTTACAAAATGTCATCAAAATATGCCCCCGAAACCCCTAAATGCCTATTTTTATTATTTGCTCATACTCAAGAGTCAAGAGTACATTTTTTTGTATTTGGCAACTGTTGAGATTTACACTTCACACTACATTTTAGATTTTTAATTATTTATACAGACTAAAAAAAAATCATGTTTTCTACATCTTTTTAAGTATTTCCTAATATCGTCAAGAATATCGTTATCGCAAAAATAGCCTGCAATATCGTGATATTCTTTTAGAGGCATATCGCCCACCCCTAATCCAGACTTCATCATGCTGCTCGTAAGGTCACTATTACTAAGAAATTCCCAAGAGCAGTTGGTTCTTCTCCATTTAAAGAGACAGGACGACAGTGAAAAAGAGCTGACAGTTACATTTTCAGTCAATGCACATATGCTTCCTTCTTTGCTGCATCTTTTTCTTTAGAGTAAAGGGGAAAAAAGAAAAACAAATGAAATTGCGAGAACGCAAAATGCATCCAGGCTTCCTTGTCTATCCAGGACCTGCACTTATATAGCTCTTTTCTAGTCGCTTTGTGACCACTCAATGCACTTAACACAACAGACTGTGCTCATTCACCCGTTCATACTGGTGGCAGAGGCTACCCTAAACGGTGCCACCTGCCACCATTGGGAATTCATTCACACACCTTTGAACGCAGCATCTGGAGCCATTCTGGGTTCAGTATCTTGCTCAAGGATACTTCGACATGTAGGTTGCCATGGTCAGGGATGGAACCACCAACCCTCCGATTGGTGGGTGACCGCTCTACCAATTGAGCCACAGCCCTGCGTGACCTACCTGAAGACACCTCTATTCACACCTTTTAAGGCAGATGACCTGAGTGCCATATACCAGGATCTGCCTACGTATACTAGTCACCCCGGTCAGTCGTTCCTTAGCTGCTCTTCACCGAGCCCACTTCATTCCTCTACTCCAGGGAACAGAAGTTACATTCATAACATTTAGTTCCCTTTCAGTCGATTCACTTGGTACAACACAGAAGTATGGGACGTATAAACACGCCCTGCAGAGCAGCTAACCAACTGGAATCGCACCACTAACACCCTAGGGCCCAAAAGACCCAACTGAACGAAGGGAATGAGCCCCCAAAGGGGCCGTCACATCTGAACTATAAAACTGCACAAAAGTGCGCTGCTCATTGAGCTCCACTGGCTACCTGTTGCAGCCCAAAGCATCAAATTCAAATCTCTAATGCTGCCTACAAAGTTGTCTCCGGTACTGCTCCTACCTACCTGAACGCCCTGATTCAGACATATGCGACCTCACGACCGTTGCGCTCTTCCAATGAACGGCGCCTGGCTCTGCCCCCCGTTGGTCCAAGGCAATCCAGACTCTTAGCATTTCTTGTTCCCCGCTGGTGGAACACACTACCAGTTCCTACCAGAGCAGGGGCGTCCCTCTCTATCTTTAAAAAACTCCTGAAGACCCAGTTCTTCAGAGAGCATCTTCTCTCCTAGCACCACACGATAGTTCTACTCCTCAAAGAATTGTCACTAGCACTTATTGATGCACTAATAGCTCTTATTGCACTATACCTTGATTGTTTGCTTTTACTCTTCCTGTAGGTCGCTTTGGATAAAAGCGTCTGCTAAATGACTAAATGTAAATGTAAATGTAAGTGTGCATCGATGACCACCTGACGACACCACCAGGTACCCCCTGAAACAGAACCCACGAGGCTGCCATGCCCCTGGTGGAGTGTGCCCTCACACAGGAAGCTTGTCCCCTGACTAAATTAGCAAAACATACAAACAGCTGGTCACATAGACGCACGCTCTGACTGCAGGCTCTGTAGGAACGTAGTACCAGCACCAGGCACAGGGGATGCACCCTGTTCATCTGAAGCAAAAGGGGGTGGGCAAAAGCCATAAATATAGTATAGATAGTTTAATGTGACCAATAAACTCCATGAGCTACATGCCTTCAACACTGTGTTTTCAATTTTTTGGTGTAGTGTGTAATGACGGCTCAGCAGTTTTTCTATTTTGACCAATAAGTTCAAGATCTGACAACATTGTTTGGTTTTGAGAACAGGTAAAACTATTTTGAGGCGATGGGATGGTTTTGCTAGGAGAATCGGAGGTTTTGTGAATGTAGTGTGAGAAAAGAGTTTTATGTTTAGAATTCTGAGAAAAAGGACAGGAGGATTCGAAAAATGTGTTTTAGCAATTGAGAAAAACTGTAAAGGCAGAGGGGAGGATGCAGAGAGCTATACTGACCCCCTGTTTTGTTTTGGAGATGTCCTCCATCTGAACGTGCAGATCTTCAATCTCCACCTCCATGGACTTACGAGCTTTAACTGCAGCCGCACAAGTGAACTCAGACTCCTCCAGCTGAAATGGAAACAGAGTTCAGTTCAGTAACCTCAGAGTAACAAATTGTACTTTAGTAAGTCAATCTTAGGTACAGTCACTTTACCAGACAATCATTTGATTCTGGTCACTGTCAATAGTGTTGCAGCCATTATTCTAATACAATAAATCTGTGCTCTTGTGTGTGTTATCCCCCTTGGCTTTGCATTCAAATTTCTACTCCTTCTGAGTGTCTCAAATCAAATCTGAACAAATCTGAACGGGAAGAGAAATTCATAAAAATAGGTGTATCATGTCTCTGTGTTCAGAAGCATATGATTATTCTGATGAATCAGTAAAATCTGATAAAAAGTTGATGGTTTAAGCTCAAATAGAAAAAATGCCACACAGGCTAATATGCAGTAGTGGAATTCTTATGTTTAGGTGATACACTTGAAAGGTCAGTATAAAAATAGGGTGAATTTGAAGTACAAACATATACATGGTTTTATAATTAAGTATCATGACACGTGCCTTAATCTCATCTAAACATTCAGAGGAGCTGCTGAACATAACCATAGCAACGTAATGCTGCACAAAAAGTTTACTAATTCTTCCCTTTAAACAGGCCAACTAAATTAAAGGCCATATGGACAAAAGGGACACAGTGTCCAGTACTAAGAGTAAGGCTGTATATATTATCTGTCCAACTAAAGGTGCTCTGTGCAGAACGGACATTGTTGTTTTACTGCCTGGCAGCTTTTGTCCTATAAACCCTTTTTGTCCTGTAAACCCAGAGTTTTCCTATCATGTTGAAAAAAGAATCTGTGTCCTCTGATGCGCACAGAGCAGCAAATAACCCACCATCAACCTGTGGACATAAAGAAAAAAAAGTGCAGAAAAAGCAGTGAAAGCTGCTGATTCTGAGGACAGACAGGATGGACATAGACAGAATCTAAAACATGACAAATCATTATAATAAAACAAAACATCACAGACTAAGAAGCGGCCTGTTTGAGTTAAGCCTGTGTAGTCTAGATCTTTGCCTTGGTACCTGGTTTTTGAGCTGGGCGATCTCCCTCTTGCTGGGTGCGTTGTTCTTTATGTGGTCCAACATGATCTGGGCATCAGCCAGCAGAGCCTTGGTTCTCTTCAGGTCTTTCCTCAAACGCTTCTCCGTCTCCATGTCACCACTTCTCACCTGGGAAACGGGTAAAGTTAGCTTTGGTGACTCAACTAACACTTTAACCCTTTATACACTGCAAAAAAGCCAACTTGTATTTTTTGGCCTAAAACAGTGATTTAATTTGGTAAAACTTGGAAATATAAATTACTGACATTTAGGGCAATAATGTAAGTTAGCACAACAAAGGAAGCCAGTTGTCTGCTCAAAAACAAGTTGGTGAGTTGTTGTTACTTATATCTTTAAGTTGGGGTTCACAACAAGGGACAATAGTTCTGCTAACTCTTATTTCTTTGTTGTGAAATGCGGGAAAGCGGTGAAATTCATTAGCGAAAGCGGCTAACTGATGCTAGCGGCTAACTGATGCTAGCCGCGCTGCTTGTTACAGCTACAAGAGTAGCCATTAGCGTATCAATGCTAACTCAAAATTGTGGTCCCAACATTAGCTGACATTTCATAGCGGCGTTACAATCGTGCCAGAGAAATTCAGAGTTGAGCAAACTCAAAAACAAAACTTAAAATATTTTGTTTAATTGTCCAACTTAAAATTTTATCGAAGTTTGTTGCCTTGAAATTTTGAGTTCACCCAACTTTTCTTTTTTTGCAGTGTAGGGCACTCCTGGAAATTGAAACCGTCAACCCTGAAGTGTTATTGGAGGACATTACAAGAATTTTTGCAAATATGTTTCATTTTTATATTGCAAATCGAGGTCAATTGAGTCATTATTATTATTATTATTATTATTATATTTATTATAGTCTCTTTCCCACAGTAACCCTAAATAGACAATAATCATTTGCATTCATCACCACTTTATCTTTTACCTTTAAACTATTTATTTTCTTTTTAGACTACTTATTACATATGCGTAATGTCTGAATGTCTTTTTTAAAGCACCTTATATATGAGAAGCACACGTAAATTTAGTTGTATACTTTTTTAATACAATGACAATAAAGGAAAGCTTGAATCTTGTGTGATTTACTGATTGGTCAGATGCCACAGTGTCACTATCTGTGATGTATGTGGTTCTATGAGGAGACCTGTTATAGATGTCCACTCAAGTTACCAAATATGGTTCTTTGCCTGATAAAGGGTTAAGGATTAGTCATGGACTCAATCCACTTCAACATTTAAAGGCCCAATCCCTAAATTCTGTACCACGTTCATTAGAGAATGCGTCACACAATAAGAGTTTGACTTATAGATACAGCATTGATAGAAAACCATGATTTTGTATTTCTGCCAACCAATAATTATTTAACATACAAGTCTGTTTAATTGCTGTGGTGATATTACTGATTTATTACAGCATCAGTAAACATTAACTGACAATTACTCATTAACATTAGTGTGCGTATCAAAAAGAGATTTTTACCACAGCTAACCAAATGTAGATACAATAAGTTTCACAATATCAAATATTCTAAATGACTCTAGATGAGTAATAGTGAGTTTGTCAATTTATTTGGAAATAAGTCATAAAAATGATCTAAAGATTCTCCTACCACTACATATTTAGGAAACATTAATATCATATTTTGACAAAATAATCTTGACTCAAAGTCAACCATTAAACATTTCTGGCATAGTTGTTTGACAAATGCTAAAATTATTTATCTGTGAGTTTACTAATGGATATATCGTTGCAGCTCGAGAAAAGATTTTGCGAGTCGGGAGACCTTTTCTGATCAGATTGTACGATTAGGAAAATAAAAAGGCTCATGTTGGTGTATGTCAGTACAGGAAACTTCTGATCATTAAATGAGTTTTCTTTTGACCGTGATCAGTTTTAATGACTCACGTCAATCATATAAAACTCTCACATATCTACCCAAACACATGTTTTATCTTAGATCCACCACAGTGTAGTTACCTGGTCCTGTGCTGACAGAAGCTTTGACTCCAGCTCTCTCTTCTCTTTCAGCACCTTCTGCTTCTCATCGTACTCTTCTTCAAGCTGGACTTCTATTTGCTTCAGCTGGACACACAAAAAAACAATCAGCAATGAGTAAATTCATATATCTGATGACACAGGAGTGCAAAAGTAGTGCATATATGGCTGCTGACCTATGACAACAACCAATATATAGAATAGACCCCTCAGTATTGTTGAATCATATGATGAATTAAGTCTGCAGCACTGGAATGTCCTGTTACTGCCCCTGAAGGCTGCACTGTTGACTGTTTTGATGATGAAAAAAAAGAAAAAGAAAGATGTTTGACAGACTTCACAACATGCTGCTGGTTTGACTATTAGAGCCTTACTAGTACACGACTAAGAGTCTCCAGGCAGCCATGCTGTCAGTTTTGTGAGGCTGTACCTGCCGCCATGCTGATGTGTAACAAAGTCATCATCTTACTAGTGTGTGCTATAACACTACCAGTCTAGTGCAGCTAGTAGGGCTGCACAATTAATCAAATTTTAATCGTGATCACAATTTTGGCTGCCACGATTAAATTAACCTGATCGTCGGCGATATTTCCATTTTAAAATGCGTCTCTCCTGCATATCTAATCAAGCACTTTCTACACCAGTAGTCCACCAACCACCAGGGGGCTGGGCTGTTTTTCTCCCCTGAAAAAAGCCTGGTTGCTGATTGGATAGAACACTAAGCAAGATGTGACTTAGTACTCTACCCGACAACAACACTCGCCATTTATAAAAGCCGGCGAAGCAGTGTTGCCAACTTAGCAACTTTGTTGCTATATTTAGCGACTTTTCAGACCCCCTTAGCGACTTTTTTTTTAAAAAGTGGCGACAAATCCAGCGATGTTTTCTGGTGTTATTGGAGACTCCTTCTTACTCTTCTTAACGAGCTGTGGGGGCCGGCGGCTTGTTAAGAAGAGTAAGAACGAGTTGAAGCGGCACATTCCTCCTGCAGCAGTCTTTCCCAGCTGCAGAGCCGGAGGGGATGTTAACCCCTTAGCGTCCAGTCTGCAAATTGCTAACAGGCTAACAGTTAGCTCTGTAGCAGTACAGTGTGTATGTGCTGCTGCTGCAGGAGGTGTTCACTTAGCGATCATCACTTAGCGATCATCACTTAGCGACACTCTGTGCACACACTAAAAACTGTTCCTATTGTTTGTTTAAAAGTAGTGCAATAAAAATACAGATGTTTTCCCTAACATGATGAATAATCGTGATTACAATATTGATCAAAATAATCGTGATTATCATTTTGGCCATAATCGTGCAGCCGTAGTAGCTAGTATGTTCATATGCTATGGATGCAAACAAATGAGCAAGGTTCTGTTTTGAGACTGACAACTCCTGTCATTCAATGTCTAGTTTACACACACAACACTATAGGGTTGTTTTATTTAGCATAATCCATCATGTAGTACATCACTATGTAAATGTCACTGAAGACGCAATGTAGGGACAGTGCTCACAGCATTCAATTCAATTCAATTCAATACAAAGACTTTATTTTTCCGTTAGGAACTTCACATGTGGAGGATCAGCCCACACTAGACATATGGCAGATAATAAAATCTTTGCTGATCCTGGTGAATAAATAAGGTATCAATAAATAATAGTTAAAAAAAATAAATAAAAAAAGAGTCCAGGTGTTAAAAGAGAGAGGAGACAGTTCTCTCTTTTAACACCTGGACTCTTTTTTCTTTTTCAGCATGTGGAAGTGTATAAAAAGCTAACTATGCGTGGGCGAATGGGGGCTGGACTGGTGGAGGGCAGTGATTGGGCATTTAGCACTAATCAAATACAAAACAGCAGCAGTAATAGCAACAAAATCAAGGTGCACCCAGATTCCAACAGCAAACCACCCACTCACTCACTCTGCCACCCACACATATACAAACACATAAAATGCATATACATAAAAAAATATACCTCAAGGAAGAAGTCAAATATTACATGATGGAAAATCTAACAAATGCAATCATGACAAATACAGTAAAAAAATTCTGTTGTATATGTATGTGCATGTGTGTGTACTTAGAGTCAGTTACCAACGCTACCAAAAATACCTGGAGTTCTTAAATAAAAGCCGGTCAGCAAAAACGAATAAAGTTTGGTAGCTAATGAATTACCTGTACGGTAATGGCTCATTGTAAATGTAGCACAACATATATTTCCACAGCACTAATTTATCAGTACAGCAACATGCCATTCAAACAACTCTACTGCTCTGAATTTCTCCTTTTAATAATAATGCTGTTTAATTCACTAATTATTTCCAATTTTGCAATCACAGTTAAATCCTACACTTCTGACAGTAGCATTAAGCAAGCAGGGCGGACGACAGTGGGGATTCGAAGTGAATGAACATTCTAGGTTAAGAGATTAGGAGATGCTTCTTCCCACTGCTGTCCTGCATAGACCTGAACCCTCTCAGCCAGATCATCACAGAGTGGATACGGACAGTGATTCCGAAGCGGGTCAACAATCAGCCACCTGCCCTACATGGACACATCAAGCTGAATGCCAAGAATGAGAGAGAAATCGACGCACAGATCCACACCACCAGGATCTACAGCAAGGACAGAGGGATGTCATTCGGATTGGACAAATGTGGCCAGATGGTATCAAAGAGAGGAAAGATGATCAGAACTGAAGGGGTGAAGCTATGGGAGGGCAGATTAGAAGAGGTCAGGACAGCTACAAATACCTAGGGATCCCACAGGGTATTAACATTCATGAGGAAACTGCAAGGAAGTCAACCACGGCTAAATACTTCCAGAGGGTCCGGAAAGTCCTGAAAAGTGAGCTGAATGGCAAAAACGAGATCGGTGCCATCAACATGTACGCACTGCCAGTCATCAGATACCCTGCTGGGATCATAAGCTGGCCAAAGGAGAAGTAGAAGCTACTGATATCAAGACAAGAAAGCTCCTCACCATGCATGGAGGTTTTCACCCCAAGTCCAGCTCCCTGAGGCTATATACTAAATGAAAAGGAGATGACCAAGGACTAGCGAGCATCAGAGCACCTATCCAGGATGAGATAAAGATCAAAGATCCAACAATACATCAAAAAAAGGCCTTAAATGGTAAGTTGCTCAGTGGGCGGCTGTGGCTCAGTTGGTAGAGCGGGTTGCCCACTAATCAGAGGGTTGGTGGTTCAATCCCTGACCATGGCAGCCTACATGTCGAAGGATCCTTGAGCAAGATGGTGAGAGGTGGCACCGTTTAGGGTAGCCTCTGCCACCAGTATGAATGTGTGGGTGAACGGGTGAATGAGTGCAGTCTATAGTGTAAAGCACTTTGAGTGGTCACAAAGCGACTACAAAAGCGCTATATAAGTGCAGGTCCATTTACCATTTAAATGCTTCAGACAGCGAAAACCCGACAAAGATGAAGAAAACGATGAGGAGCAAACAACATGGGGGGACAACCAGCTACATAACATGTACCGCGTCAGATAGAGGAAGAGGCTGACATCAATAAGACCTGCAAATGTCTGGAGAATGCTGGACTGACAGACAGCACAGAGGCGCTACTCATGGCTGCACAGTAACAGGTCCTAAGCACAGAGCTATAGAGGCCAGGATCTACCAGAGCAAATTAGACCCAAGGTGCTGTGCAAAGAGACAGTCCAGCATAAAATAGCAGGGTGTAGGATGCAAGCTGGAACAGTGTACATGGAGAGGCACAACCAAGTAGCTGTAATAGTGTAAAAGAACATCTGTACATCTGATTAGAAGTGCTCAAATCCTGTGGGACTTCAGATTGCAGTCGGACAAACAGTTAATGGCTAACCAACCGGACAAAGTGGTGGGGGACAAACAGCAGAAAAGGCCAGTTATAGTAGATGTTGTGATACCAGCAGACAGCAACATCAGGAAGAAGGAACAGGAAAAGATTGAGAAGTACCAAGGGTTGAAGGAATAGCTGAGAGAGATGTAGAAGGTGAAAACTGAAGTGACCCCCATGGTTACAGGAGCACTGGGGCTGTGACCCCCGAATTGGGAGTGTAGCTCCAACAGATTCCAGGATGAAGCCTAGGTCCAGAAGAGTGCAGTCCTAGGAACAGCTAAGACACTGCACAGAACCCTCAAACACCCAAGCTTGAGAAAGACAATAAATACTCAAAAAAGCCCAAGAGACTATTTGTGAAAATATGGCAACCATCTGGGATACAAAACTGGTTTTAACTACAGCTAACTAAGACATTAAACATATGTTGCACATGTCTGGAAAGCAATGGGGCTAAACTTTAATGTATTTTGTATTTTTCCTGCAACAAGTAAGACAAATGGAGGAAGAGTCAAATGGTGATGATGGTTCAACAAAAAGATCAGTGACTGAATAAAAAGACCTACTGACCTGCTACAGTAATGAAAATCAATCCCTCTTCACTATTGTACGTTTTTGGAGCTCGACCTATACTATAAAATACAAGTTAGAATATTACAGCCTGCTACTTCAGGACCTGTTGTGAGCCATTAAAATTTAGAAAATATACAAATTCAAGCAGAAGACATGTGAGAGGAACGGCGAGGTAAAATGGTTGAGAAGGGTGGCGTCTAATAGAGAGCTCCTGGACAGTGAATTGATATTTCACATTTCATGTATTGCAGCATTCTTTTCTGTTACCAAAGTGCTTTTATTGTCATATTTGTCTTTTGTATCTGCTCTCCTATTGTTTCCTTCTCCCTGTTTATTACTTTCTCTTTGCCTAGTCATTACCATTATGTGCCCAATAACACAAATTATATACCTGTCTCCCCCTCACATTAAAACTTCAATTATAGTTTAAAATGTGCACATGTTCATGAAATGAACCTCCTTACTTTCTTGCTGCAGGACTGTCTGATCTCCTCCACCTCATCGTCTTTGCTCTCGACATCTTTGGAATGAGTTTGACGCAAACGCTCCATCTCCATCTCCAGACGAAGCTTGGCCTGGAAGAGAAACACAGACATTGTACACTCTGCTCTCCCCTGGCTTAAAGGAACCCTTTGCTCATGTTTTAGCCTTATTCCCATACATTATTCATAGGCGTGCATATGTCCACAGTACTTACGGGTGTGCTCTGTATTACTAATAAACTCTGACATGTTCTCAGAGTGGGAAAACTACAGTTAGCTAGCCTGAAAAAAAAGTTCCTTCCTATTGATCTGTTTCATTGCATCACTACAGAGAACTGTTTTTATACACTACAATAAATACTATGGCCGGGACTTTAACACGTTAATTAAGATTAATTAATTACACAAAAATGAATGTGTTAAAAAAATTGACGCATTTTAATCGCACTTATTTTTGCACCGCGGAACGTTTCTCACTGGATGAGTTTCAGGCGGACCGATTATACTGGAGCACCAACTAGCGTTCATGAGTTCAGACAACAACAAACCACAGTGAACATGAAGGAAGAAGCTGATGAGACGCTTTGGTTGGCCCCGTGGATGATGGGACATTTAGTTACTAAAAACCAATGGATGGAAGTGTTGATAAGAGCATGGTTGTGTTGCTATGCAACAGGGAACATATCACCGCAGCACATCCAGCCTCAAGTATCACCTCAATGCAAAATATATAGCAGCTAGCGTGGACGCTAGTGTGCCTATAGCTAGTGTCTACCTACCTATAGGCTACCTGAATTTCTGAAATTTACTATATTTCTAAATATGCTATTGCTACACTTAATGGCAAAAATTGCACTGGTCTGTTGGATTTGAACAAAAATAAACAATATTTTTGTTGCTTAAGCTTATGTATTCAGTCATTATTCAATGGTATACTAAAAATCCATGTGAAAAAAAATTACTTCTCACTGTTCTCAGGTCAAATATTTATATGCAATTTAAAATGCGATTAATTAATCACAAAGCCTCTAATTAATTAGATTCATTTTTTTAATCGAGTCCCGGCCCTAATAAATACATAAATAAATAAACAAATAATAAAAATAAAACTTGGTGATCATCATGGATAACATTTAATGTCTTGCTCTGGTGGCTGCTGAAGGCTGTCAGCCAGCAGGACAAGCTGCTCATCCAGGTGGAAGTTGTCCATAAACCTGCTGCATGTTTGTTTGACAGACAAATGTGTGAGCTGTTTTCCAAGTCCGTGCTGCTGTAAAGCTGAATTCACACTATGTTCATATCCAAAACAGAGCCGTGTGAAATTACATTATTATGGATGATCAGCTTTCAGTGGAACTGTGAAGTGACAGTAAAATCCTATTTGTGCTCATTTGTTGTTCAAACTTTTGTTGACTAAGAGTTCTTCAAGACAATTAAATGGTAAGGCCTCACTCAGCTTCTTTAGCATTTTGAAAGTATAGAAGGAAGCTGATGTTGAAAAGATGAAGTTGGTTCATTTTTTTGCTTTATTTTAGAGAGTGAGAAGATGGATATCTTTCTTATATCTATATATTGTTGGTTGGACCATTACACAAACAGGAATGTAAAAAAGAGCTTGATCCATTCAATGATAAACACAATAACTCCCCTTAAAAACATAAATTGATGTTTTTACATTCATGTTTGTGTTCGGATTAAACAAATGAGATACAGTACGTGTTCAATAGTGAGCTTGGAAAGCTGGAAAGGACCAGACTAGCTATTTCCCCTGCTTCTGGTTTTCATGCTAATATATTATATTAGATCAGGCTTGTGTATATGTTGTAATAACTATTTTAAGCAATACACTGTAAGTAGTATAGTAGCTTCTTCCTACTATCTGAGGTTTTGGTATTAGTATCATAGTAAGTGTAAAGGATATGATTTGCAGCACCCTTTGCACTTTGCACCATTGCACAATAGTATGGCTGTTTACATTTTTCAGTATTGTTTTTTTACTGAAAACCGATGTTTTTTTTTATACTTATATCTCTACATATTAGTCAGATATGAATGTTTTGCCTTTGTTCAGCTCTGATGGCCTTGGTTTAGTCAGATCTCTTTAAAGCTGACTGGATCCTGACTGGAAGGGGGGTAAGGGTTTGAGTTGCATTTATATGTATGAAAAGCGCTATATAAATAAAGTTTGATTGATTGATTGACACAACTAGGTGCTGCTGTCCAACGTGTGTGAGCATGTTGGGTGTGTTTCATTCACATAACGTTCCTCTACAACGTCCTAGTTTTACTCTCTGTTGCTGCTGTAGCTCACTGTGAACCCAAAGGTGGCCATGTTGATAAAACAGTTAAAATACCGTAAATATAATAAAGTACATTTTAAATACATTAAAAAAAATATTGACAGATCTGGGATCTTGGGTCAAAGATAAACAGAAGCAGCTTTAAAAGGTGGCCTCTGTGCAAATGCAAACCTGCAGACTTTTAACACAGACGTGATGAAGATCCACAGACCCAATGAAGGATGTTCAATTACAAGGAAATGTATAAACAATATTGCAAAAGGCACGTTGAAATTGATGAAATGGTGAAAACTGTCAAGTTGGATTTAAATAGTTCATTAAATATAACTTTCAAAAGGAGTAAGATAAAATCACATTGAAGTTGACCCTTTATAATTGTGATAAGCAATAATAAGGTGTAGTGGGATCAGTCTAAACAAAACAACAAGACCTAAGAAATATATTGGTCTCAACCAGGTTGTGATATTACGCTCCAAAGAGGGAAAAACTGACTTTCAAAGGGGTCCCTTGAAAACTGATCTCAAGATATCACAATTAAAATTGTTTGATAAACAGTTAAAATACCGTAAATATAATAAAGTGCATTTAAAATGCATAAAAAAAAAAAGATTGACAGTTCTGGGATTTGTTGGGTCAAAGATGAACAGAAGCAGCTTTTAAAGGTGGCCCCTGTCTGTACCTGCTCCAACATCTGGATGGTGCCGGCCTGCTCGTCCAGCTCCTCCTCCTGGTCCTTCAGCTTGGCCTCCATGTCACGAAGCTGCTTCCTCACCTGAATAATAAAACACAGTCCATATGTAATATAACAGAACATAGGACATAACATACATACAAACAAACAAATATAGAGGCTATTTGCCTACTTGACTCGGCAGACAGCATTACTTTTTATTGTGTGTTTGTTTTCGTATGAACAGACAGAGCTGATGTATGAGCGAAAGACTGAAAGAAAGGAAAATAGAGAGAAAGAGAGAACGAAAGACAGAGTGAAAGGAAAGAAAGAGCGAATGAAGGAAAGAAAGAGCCAAAGATTTAAAGAAAGAGCGAAAGAAAGAGAAAGAAAAAGCGAAAGAAAGAGCGAAAGAAAGAAAGAAAGAAAGAAAGAAAGAAAGAAAGCAAGACAGAAAGCAGGAAAGAAAGAAAGAAAGAAAGAAAGAAAGCAAGACAGAAAGCAGGAAAGAAAGAAAGAAAGACCGAAAGCAGGAAAGAAAGAAAGAAAGAACGAAAGAAAGAGAGAGAAAGAAATAGCGAAATAGTGAAAGAAAGGAAGAGAGAAAGAAAGAGAGAGAGAGAGAGAGAGAGAGAGAAAGAAAGAGCGAAATAGCGAAAGAAAGGAAGAGAGAAAGAAAGAAAGAGAAAGAAATAGCGAAAGAAAGGAAGAGTGAAAGAAAGACAGAAAGAAAGAGCGAAATAGTGAAAGAAAGAAAGAGAGAAAGAAAGAAAGAAAGAAAGAAAGAAAGAGAGAGAGAAAGAAAGAAAGAAAGAGAGAAAGAAAGAAAGAAAGAGAGAGAGAAAGAAAGAAAGAAAGAAAGAAAGAAAGAAAGAGAGAAAGAAAGAAAGAAAGAGAGAGAGAGAGAAAGAAAGAAAGAAAGAAAGAAAGAAAGGAAAAGTGAGAGAAAGAGTAAAAGAAAGAAAGAGCAATAGAAAGAGAAAGAAAGACAGAAAGAAGAGAGAGAGAGTGAGGACCTTGGCCAGCGATGCCTCGTCCTTGGACTCCTGGGAGTTGAGGTCCTGCAGCTCGGCCTCCAGCTGGTCCAGTTTGAGGTTGACTGCACACACCTCCAGGTCCTTGTCCTGAAGGAGAATGTTAGAGTGAGAACAGGGAGACGCTCAGGGACTGTCAACTGGAACACACACACATTCATGTGATGAGCAGTTATTTACTCAGGAGTCAAGGTGTACCAACACACACAGAAAATGCTTCCAAAACTTGGGTTCATAATTAAAAATGCTGTGTGGACACAGGTTTACCTGATGGGAACATTAGGGTTGAGCTTAACATACATGGTCAGAGGAGTCAGGCAAACCGTATGGGTCTGGACAAATCCATTTGCTGTTACATAATGTTTATATAATTAGAAACGTAGTCCTTATTTTTGGAACTTCTACTTTGATCATTTGGTTGAAATAAATATATGAAAAATGGAGAAGAAAATCCTACCATCACCACAGAAAATCTGTATGTAATTACACAAATAAAATCCTATCAGTTCAGTGCTTGGTGACACAAACCGGATCCAACAGGCACAAACCTCCAGCTGCTGTCGGAGGCTGAAGGCATCTCCAGTCAGCATGTCTTTCTCTCGGGCCAGTTTCTCCCTCAGGCTGCGCTCCCTCTGCACCTCCTCCTGGGCTCCACTCAGCTCACTGTCAAACCTGCATACCAACACAAGAGCGTGTCACACACTCCTCTAACTCACATTGTTCAAAAAGGCTCACAACTGCTGGTAGTGGAAGAATCTGATCACTTTAAATATAGTGAGCTGGTCACACAGAACCTCTAATATATTACCAAATGCATATTCAGCAACTTATTTAAAGCTACACAGCATGTCCCTCACACACATACACACATACTACAGCAACAGCACTGAACCCTACACAGCCTGTAAGAACACAGCAGAATAAATAAATACAACTGTGTATCTACACACACCTGCTCAAATATGAATGTGTGTGTGTGTGTGTGTGTGTGTGTGTGTGTGTGTGTGTGTGTGTGTGTGTGGACTGACTTCCTCTGCTTCTTCTCCAGGTCGTGGTTGCGGCTCTGTTGGCCCTCCAGGTGAAGTTTGGTGTCCTGCAGTTCAGCCGTCAGACGTTGAGTTTTCTTCTTCAGCTGCTGGATGTTTCGCTGGGATTCCTCATTATCGGCCTGCAGGTCGCTGATCTGCACAAACACACACAAACAACAAATCAGAACTGGAAAAAAACAACTTTTCAACACATCAGAAAACCTGAATTGCACAGAAATAAACATGTAACAACTTCAGAGTCATCGAGGCAGGAATAAAATCTGCAGACTACATTCACATTCACAATTTGATATTATTATGATTGGTGGTATTGATGGTGTGTTGAGTTAAATGCCAATTTCACAATGTCAATATGCTCACAATGCAGATGTTTAGCAGTTATGATGTTTTCCATGTTCACTATCTTAGATGAATTGATTGGCCTGATGATGATGCTCCATGAAGATTACAATTAATTCTCAGTGAATAATAGAAGTGTGTAACACATTTCATGGCGATCCAGACAATATTTAAAAACAATAAGCTAGCTTATGATAAAGGAAAAGCCAGAGAATCTCCAAAGTAATTAGAAGATTAACAAAAGTCATTATGATTTAACTCTACAGATAAAATGAAATGTATTTTACAGCAATCCATCTGATAGTTGCCAAGATGTTTCAGTTTGGACCAAAGTGGGGAACAGACTGATGGAGCGGCACTGGCATCCCTATAGCCAAACTGCTAGCACGGCTAGAAACAAGATCAGCCAACAGCCAATAAAAATCGTATTGCACTGGGAAAAAGCCTTTCTGGGCAGACTTTCTCTTTGTGCTTATAAATAAATAAAAGACACTATATTAAAACGTCTGGAGACTCAAAAATGAGTTGAGAAAGTGGAATTATATTTGAATCTACACAGAGCAGTGTACACAAGGCATAGTATTAAAGCCCTAAACATTTTCATGTATACTTCTGCATAAACTGATTCACAAATGTCATTTAAATCAGTTTACTTAAACCAGAGAGAACCAAGAAATATTTCCTGTGTATCCACAGTGCTCTGAATCAAGGTTATAATAGTTTTGGATTTTTCATCAGTTTTAGTTTTAACTTCGTTGTGATTTTTTGTTTTCAAATTCAGTTAGTTTTAATGAGTTTTTAGAGTGAGTTTGCTAGTTTTAATTAGTTTTTATTTTTTGGAAAATGCTTAGTTTTAGTTTAGTTTTTATTAGTTTTAGTTTTTTGTAATAAGGCATTTGTTGGGTGTGAGATTAAAAAAAGTCACAGTAAATGTTGCCTTTATTTCCTTTGTCTGATCCATCTCAGCCCCAATAAGTTTATTAAGTCATAAAACCAGACAGATGAAATAGATTTCATATCAACCAAAAAGGTTTATGTATGAAAAAAGTTGACAAAGGCGAAAACGAAGGACATTTTCACTATAATTTTAGATACTTTTAGTTAGTTTTGTAACCACAAAATACAGTTTCAGTTAGTTATCGTTTTTGTAAAAACTCGTTTTTATTTTGGTTAACAAAAATGTTTTTTCAATTTTAGTTTTCGTTATTTTGTTAGTTTTTCGTTAACTATAATAACCTTGCTTTGAATAAAGACTATTAACTTGTTTTAGTAGTTTTGCTCTCTTTATTTGTCCTTTAACTATCTCAAGGTGAACTGTCCCTGTCTGCAGGTGAAGAGCAACACTAGAATGAACTATTGAAAAATACTATTTGATCGTTTACAGTTTTTGGATGTGATTTTCCCTTGTTTTAAATATATAACTGCATCTCAAGTTTGCGTCATAACAACATGGTCCCAGTACCCTCAATAATCACTACATAAGACTAAAGGGTCTGAACTGGAATTTCTACAAATAGTGTTATTAGTACCTGTGCTATTACTCTAACATTATGGAGACTAGAACTTATATGTCCTTTGAAGACTTTGGAGTTCACATGGGCTTTAGTTTAGTATGTAGAAACATCTCAGGTTTGCCTAAATTCAAATTATTAAAATAACTACAAATATTTGTTGTTTTGAAACAAGAAGCTTGGAGGCATCTACTTTGTGTACAGCCTTATATCATACCATAAGGCAATTACTGTATTCTTTAATACTAACAATTAAAATCAATTAGTTCCACAATACATTATATCAGAGATGGAAGTCAATGGTTTGTGATGGAAGGTGTGTATCGGTGCACTCACTCTCCTCTCCAGCTGCCGTTTGTTCTGCTGCTCCACCTCCAGCTTGTCATCAAACTCCTGCTGCAGTCTCTTCTTGGTGAATTCAATCTCTCTGATGGCTCGTTCATACTTCAGCCTCCACTCTCCTCCTGTCACACCAGCAAGTTCACAGTCAGCTTCATCTTGTTTGCCTCGTATCTGAATATGTGTAATCTGCAGCAGTATCTGCATACCTGCTATAAAACGTGTATTTACCAATAAGGAATCTGTCTCAAAAATACAGTATTTGTTTGAAATGAGGATTTCAGGGTCCTGTGCTTGGCAGTGACTCATATTACCACAATGATATGAGCACACCTGAAGGTTTGTACTAAGGCATCCAGGCTTCTTCCTCTTCTGACAACTATTCATCATTTATCTTAATACGCTTCGCTCCTCTGCTCTCGTCTTGTCTACTGTCTAATACTTTGAGAGACTCCCTGCACTGCTCTCCAAACTAAAAACCATGGATTTGATCAACTGGTCTCTGGTCTCGCAATTGACACCATCTTCTCGACGAGAACCCGGGGTTCGGGGAGCCCACCTGTCCTGCCGGGACGTTTGCAGCTGACTACACGATGGACGTGTGGGATAGGTGGTGAGTCAAGTGCCTGGCGGCTCTTTCCGTGAAGGACATTGAGGATATCTAACTATTCGGAACCATGATTACAGGTCTTTTGTTGACTGGATTAGGAATTGCCCTGGTTTATCAAGGAGTACAGAAAACGGTGACAGCTGTCCAAAGCCCCACAAGGCAGCCCGACTTGATTGCAGCGGTGGGCAGAGCTGTCAGCACTCAGACTATGACTATAAAACCGCAATATGGATAAAATCATGGAGAAGCTGACGGCTTTGCAAAGGCAAATGGATCGTTTCGAAGACCACAATGGACAAGAAGAGTAGTCGTGTAAATTGAATGTGGCCAGTCGCCCTGAGCCCAAAAATCCCAATCTTATTTTATCTAATCTGCTTTTGGCCCCTTCAACCAGCTGAGGCCTCAAGGCCGTTACTGGAATAGCAACTCCTCTGGAGGAACACTGCAGCGAGACGCTCTTGCACCCCCCTTCCCCCACCTCCCACAGACACCTGCTGATTGTTGACTCTATCTGGAACCTGACCAAGGCTGTCTCCATGGCAACTTGCTGTGTTATAGCTATGACATTCCTGTGAACTGAGGCACTGATTGATTGGGATGCCAGGCGAGGTGACTCACCAGGCTTACACATGAACTTCTACACATATACAGATATGCAATCACCTCCTTCTACCCCCCATCCCATGCCTTCGCCGCTTTGTACCCCCAGTGTGACAAGCGGGTCTGTGACCAGCGCCGCCATGGCTGCAGAACAGATGGCTGCTTGCCTGCGCTTGCTACCTCCACTCCCCTCCCCTGTTGCATGTCATTTTTTTTAAGTTGTAAAGAGTATGTGCATATGTTGCCGAGGTGTTTTTATTTTTTTTCCCTCTTCCCCTCTCCTCATGTTATGCTGTATCTATTTTCTTTCATCCCTGTCTTCCTGTCCTGTCCACCCCTTTGTCATATTGTATGTATGTTTATGTACATGTATGAACAGGTTGATGGCTAATTTCGTTGTCCTAGTACTTGTTACTCTGTATATTGACAATAAAGGTGAATCTCTTTGTGGCTCAAATTCGTTAAATCTAAGACAACAATGTACTTCAGGTCTGACATGAAGAATATCTTCCTGATTGTGTTGCAGAGCCAAGTTCACCTGAGTCAAAGCTCTGCTATGGCACAAACATTAAAGCTGTTCCAACCTAGGCAACATGAAGACATTTAGTCAAAAATCAATTGGACATTCACAAAGTCTGTCACAAAGACAGCTGGCGGCCTGCCTGCAGGGTGTCCTCCACTGAATCATTACTTCACGTTTCACTTTTAACTGATCAATGTCAAACGTACTTCTTCACATCGCATTTTTCTTGGCTTTTGTCAAAGCATCGATCAGACACCACCCCTACAGTTCTGCACTTCCACTGAAGAACAAGGTCTGGGAGCGAATTACTGCTATTGTACCGTCTGTGTGGGAGAATGTGTATGTGCTGTTCACACAGTGTTTGTGTGAGACTGTCAGAGGTGTACATTCAACTCAGTGCCTGTTTGTTGTGCTTCTGTTGACTGATTGTTTGTCAAATATACATATTGTTGTTGAAAGACTAATCGTGGCTATATTTCCATTTTGAATATACTAATTTAGTGAAAAACAATAAAACACTTCTGTCCTTTTTCATTTAATATTGATAGTAAACTTGTCAGAGAGGCATTGATTCTTCTCTTCGGCTGTTTGTAAGGCTGCAGATTGTGGTGTTGTATTTGATTAAGGGGTGAAAATGATGAATTACCTGATGGACAGAAAATAAATTTTCTTTATTCTAAAAAATAGGGAGAGTGAGGACACCATAATCTGTGTCTGTATCCTTAGTCGGAGCGGGTGGAGTTTCAACTTGAAGTGGGTGGGGCTTAAACATGAAGTGCGGAGGACCTGACACTAAGTTGATTTTTTAAGAAATTGATATGGGTTGATCAGACATTGTTATATTTAGTAATTATAGGAAAACTATTTACAGATCAGACTCAGAACAAAGCCTCAGATCAAAGATTTTGATCACAACAGTAAGAAAACTATTTACAGTGCACAGATACATGAGTCATCATCACAAGTATGGATAGTGACGTGTTACTCAGCTGATATGTGTATTCATAAGAACTATCTATATCATCTGTACCAGATTATTGTTTCTTCTGAGTAAATGCATATTTATACTAACAGTAAATGATAAAAGATATACATAATTGGACATCATGCAAAACCCTTCAAAACCTGAAGAGTATCACCAATTGGCTAATTTAATTCCACTGTCTGAGCTGTTTCTACAGTCATCACACCACTGTTCCATATTTTAACACAGAAAATGTAGGGATTAAAGGGTACATTTTCTTCGTATGATTACAGACGATAACCAAAACATGGTAACAATTAGTATGTCAGGCTGGCACATCTTTCTGTCTGAACCGCTGCTTACAGAGCAGTATGTAAGACAGCTAATTAAGCTTTAGTGGTCCCAACGCAACAGATGGGACAAACTTCACAGAACTGTCACTGTACGCGCCCACACAGTCATGAGAAGATAGGTTATCAGCACAACACCTGTGTGGGTGTCCAGCAGCTTTAGCAGACGTCTGACAATGAATGGAGAATTTTTAAAGGAACTTAACATAAATATCAGAAGCATATTGATAATAACTGCAGTGTTCTTTTGTCCACATGGTGTCTGTGTGTCTGACCTGTGTCGTCATCTTCCATCTCCCCGTTAAGTTCAGACGCTCGGATGAGTCGGGCCTCCATCACCTCCATCTCCATGGACTCTGTCTGTTTCTTCATGCTGTCAAACTTGGCCTTGAAGATGAGAGAAAAGAACGTGTTTCTATGGCAACGTGACCACATCTGTCTCCATAGATTAACTGAGGAGTATAAACCCAACAGAAGCCCATTCAACACCACAGAGACACACTGGACCAGGTTCAGTCTCAGGGGCCCACAGAGGACAGTTGTGGTTGTTGGTGCTGTAGGACTGAAACATCACAAAAATATTATGATACAATGATACATGATCATGATACATCGTTTGTGAAACTTTTGTCTCTTTGATTAAATGTGTTGATGCAAATCATTCACCAAAGAACTGAACCGTTCTTTGGTACATTTTGCCTTAACCCATTGAAGCATTACCGCATTTCTACCATTAAAACCGGGGGCGCTGTTGTGTTATTCTACCATTAAGGCCGGGAAAGCAGATACGTCATTTTGTAGTATTTGTTGTTTTTTCCACCTATTTTCGGTCTCTTGGCCAATGAAATGCATCAGAATACATGCGGGAGTGTCGCAATGCAACATGGGACTTTTCCAGAACTTTGAAATCATGGCGGAAGACGACTATAGCGGAGGGAGATCAGAAGTAAGTGACGGAAGCGAAATGAAAACAGCGCCGATGATTTTATTGCTGATCCGGACTTTGAACCCTCGGAACCAATCGACCGGGATTTATGGATGAGGAATATGTTTTTAGACGACATATTTTCACCGAAGAACAGACAGATTTGTGGCCATCTGGAGATAATAACAATAATAATACTAATTGATTGTGATGATGATATAAGAAATCATGACTGTTTATGTCTTATATTACTTTATGCGTCGTTGAGTACCCTGAAAAGTGCAATATAGATAAAATGTATTATTATTATTTATTATTATTATGATTATTATTATTATTTTTATTACAGTAGGCTAATGAGAACTATGTCTATTTCTTCCAATGGTCATATCATGTTTGCATCTTGCTAATGGGCATGTATTAGTATTATGCATAGGATTTTTATTCAGTCAAATGTAACATTTGCTGAGTTTGTTGATTAAAAAAAAAAAACTTTATTGAAGGTTTGGACAAATAAACTCAACTTCTCATGCAAGCCACGGGTATAAGCTCTCAAATAATTTTTGAATTTCATTTCTATCTGCTACAGAGGCTGAAAAAATCTTCTGTTGAATTTCCATAAAAACTTCAGGTTTTAGGGGTTCTTTCAAAAGAAGAAGAAAAGGCCCACAACCTTCCCAACAAGCTCTGTAATCAAATGAGTTTTAATGTTCCAGAAGGTTTTGCTGAGGTTGAGGTAAACAGACATGCTTTACTGAAATGTGAATGGACAGAGCTTGTTGTGTGTTGAGATGTCCAGGGAAGGGCATACTGCTGGAGAAAAAAAACTATCACAGGAAGTTAGATATAATCTGATGACCTCGACCTGCAACTTCTGAGTTTGGTTATTTCCAAGAAAAAGAGGGCAGCGAACTTGAAAGCAATCTTACACATTTGGTTACATTTTTTCCAGCATATTGATATGGAAATTAAAAAATAATAGCATCTACTCCAAATAATATGGAGATTGGTTGATCAAATGTTTCTTTAAGTTTGAAAAATGAAAGTTAATTCAATAATGGGGACATTTTGAGTGAAAATGTACAGGCTTATATTTTTTTATCTGTTGTGGCACATAGTAATTGTCCTGTTTTTATATTTTGTGACAATGTTCGGTGCAAAGCAGTGACCGTTCTAGGGCAAACGCTTCTAGTCGTACAAACTAGCAGCAGGAAGGACAATCGGCTCGGCTCAAGTTTCTTAATGATCACACGGACAAACAAAAACCTTCTGTAGAAGAAACAGCCACAACCCCACTGCCCTGACAAAGATCATCTCATGCAAGAAAACAACCTTGGCTCAAGTGAATATTTCCAAGAAGAGTGGTCACAGAGCCAGACAGCTTTCAATTAGAAACAGCAGCTGACTGGCTTGAAAGAGCTTTGTTGTGTTGTGTTTATGTCATTCAACCATTTGATTTCTTTTTACCATTTCCTGAAAGCACACAATTACATAATTCATTGAAGAAAATCTAAGAAAGTGCCTTACCAATCATTTTCCAATCAACAAACAAACAAACGGTTGCATAGATCATCTGAATCCCTTTACTGTCATGATATGCATGTTCTTTAATGTGGATGAAGACTTTGGTAGTATCAGTGGTTATGTCTGTTATCTCTGTTATTTCTCTGCAGACCCACTGAAATTATTTATTGTATAGACTAATCCAAATATGGCACTGGTCCATTCCCCACATGCGATGACCCTTTCCCTCTGTCTGAATAACCACATCGCCCCCTTGTGCCTCTCGTCACTCACATACAAAAGGCTATAATAAAATCCATACCACATTTTTATTAACCTGGCTATTGAGCAGTCATGGAAAACAAATCTATTCCTGCATCCCCCCAAAAATAGAGATAGAAATCAAGATAGAAATGGCCTGACAATATGATTTCACAATTACAGTGGTTACTCTGTTTTTTATGTGTGTGTAAGCAGGAGAAGGCAGTGTTGATGCTTGCAGACAGCCTCTGTGTAGGAATGACTAAATGGTGTATGGTAAAACACAGATTATGTATCTCATACATAATGAGGATCAGCATTCCATTCAGATTTTACACATAACATACATACAGTCCATTAAAAGAGCTAATGGTTGTTGAAATCCTTCCTCCTCTTCATAATAGCTGTGAAGTGATCCATTCACAGCGACTGCATTGTAAAAAAAAAAATGGGGGACAAAATCTCCAGTCCTCTGCAAAAATACTTTCCAGTTCAGCAGAACTGAGATAAATCATGTGGTCATTCCTCATGACAGCTGTGTTATGTTTAGTATTTTGTCCTAGTCATGCAACTAGCAGGACATATAGCTCATCAGTGGATCAGTAAGGAAACACTGTCAGGAGAAATATATATAAACAGAGAATTTAGGAGAAAAAAAGACTTTGAAAATCTACTTTAAATCAGACTGTTTAAGCCTTATATACCACTTCAGCTCATCTTCAGAATGTGTTTTTGAAAAGTATGGAGACCATTTCTGTAGTTGTATCATTAGGAAGGAATCACTTTACATTCAGTATGGAAAGAAGGGGTGATTTGTGATATTTGCCGATATAACCAATTAAATAAAACTAAAAATGACCTCACTATAGCAACCGATAAATTTCAATGTAGGATATGCAAGTATTGAATTAAGATAGAATTATTATCCCACCCAGAGCCTATCCTTCATGAGCTGTCCAGAGGGGAGAGTGACTTTAAAAAACGTTCCTCAATAAGGAGAAACTTGTTTAACTGAAGAATCATGATGCCTGCAGGATTTTCCTAAGAACAGTTGTTAGGCCTGGCAGCCATCCAAGTGCCCCTCTATCTACAGTATCCATTCAGATAATGGCCTGCATGGTGCTGTGGGGTATTTCATCGTGTTTATTGTCTTTTTCATTTTACAAAAGGATTACAGAAACGTTTGAGCAAAGATTTGTTACATTGCAAACAGTTCTAGTTGGCATGTGGCAACTATCGGTCCAAATGTAATAGAAATGGCTTTATATTTCATGAAGTTTGCAAATTGCTTCATAATGTAACATTTTCATGAACTGCGTTTGTTGATTTAAAACATGTTACAGGCGACAGAATCTTTTTGCAAGTTTATTTGGAAATTTCAAAAAATTAAAAAAGGGTACTTCTCAGGTGTTACAGAGGCTCGACAGTGAACAGAACCACTATCAGACAGTGGACACAGTCATTTATTAGCACATGCTGCCATGTTGATATTTGACCTGTGTCTGAATAATACTATGAACTACGGGAGCTGAGGGAAACAGTGGTGGTCTCACACTTTATACATTATCAAGTGAAAATGTAAAATTGTCCTAAGCCATTAATTCAATAAATTCAAAAAATCTATTTATGGCCCAGCTCAAGAAGTACATGATCCCTTTTTGGATAAACTTTTTTCATAGTTTTCCTGTACAGTACTTTGAAAGTTTAAAAGACTCAGCTGCAAAATGGCTGTAAAAGGTTAAAAAGAAAAAGGCATTAGGGCCTGCTTTCATCAGCCTTTAAAACGTCAAAATCTCAGACTGAAATCAGTTCGTGTCATCTGAATCACAGTACTGAGTGTCTGGCTCCGTTGTATGAATTGTGCACTAGGAGCTCCTGGTGCTTCAGTCATTGCTGACAAAACCTTGTCAGTAAAAACATATTGACAATACAGCAATATTTAAATACAAAAAGAGGTTTTAAATTATTCAAGTTTATTTTCTATGACATTTTACAACATGAATACTCCCTTAAAACATTACACTAGACTATAAACTCCCACAGGACCAAAAGCAGGGCTGGCTAACAGTTCTGATCTTTAATAATTCAACTGATGGGCTGATGTTAAATGTATATATAAATAAGCAGACATTAAACTTTATTTTATAATGTGCCTTAACATCAAACTTCATTGTTAAGTTGGAAAATGTGGCTGGGTTGTACAAAAATGTATTACCTTACCGCCGAAGGGCTAATTGGGGTATAAACTATTATCCATCTTTATTCACCATCGCAATGAGGTAGTTTCATTTTCATTTTCTTGAACAGAACTCATATCAAGAGAAGGAATGGGTCAGTGCTTTAATGGACACAGAGAGGCATTAGTCTCCTGGTGTGTGATCGGTTTAATCAAAGCTTATCTTAAGTTAAACCGCAGACAGCAGCATATCAACACAACATGACTCTTTTATTCTGCAGACGTGACTGAGTTACTTTACAACACTTCTCAGTGTGTGTGTGTGTGTGTGTGTGTGTGTGTGTGTGTGTGTGTTTCTACCTGCAGGTCCTTCATGTCCTTCTCCAGGCGGAGTCTCTCGGAAGTTTCACTCTCCAGCAGCTGAGAGGCTGACTCCCCAGTGTTGCGCTCATCAGCCAGCTCTGATGACAGCTCTGTGATCTGTTGCAACACATAAACACACACACACGTTTATACTGATTTTGTGTAAAGCTTGAAACTATTTATTTTTGTGCTTTTGTTTCCGGCCAGGGTGGGGGATCGAGCACATATTATTATAGAAATATCAGAGACATGACAAAAAATATATGAAAACTAAATTCATAGATAAAACCCATACAACACAAACACAACGCTCAATTCTTAATAATCAATTGTGTTTTTTTAGGGCCAGGACTCAGTTAAAGAAATTAATCTAATTAATTAGAGGCTTTGTAATTAATTAATCGACATTAATCACATTTTAATCGCATATAAATATTTGACCTGAGAACAGTGAGAAGTATTTTTTTTTCACATGGATTTTTAGTATACCATTGAATAATGACTGAATACATAAGCTTAAGCAACAAAAATATTGTTTATTTTTGTTCAAGTCCAACAGACCAGTGCAAATTTTGCCATTAAGTGTAGCAATAGCATATTTAGAAATACTTGAGGCTGGATGTGCTGCGGTGATATGCAAATTCCTTGTTGCATAGCAACACAACCATGCTCTTATCGACGCTTCCATCCATCGTTTTTTGTAACAAAATGTCCCATCATCCACGGGGCCAACCAAAGCGTCTCATCAGCTTCTTCCTTCATGTTCACTGTGGTTTGTTGTTGTCTGAACTCATGAACGCTAGTTGGTGCTCCAGTATAATCGGTCCGCCTGAAACTCATCCAGTGAGAAACGTTCCGCGGTGCAAAAATAAGTGTGATTAAAATGTGTCAATTTTTTTAACGTGTTTTTTGTGTAATCAATTAATCTTAATTAACACGTTAAAGTCCAGGCCCTAGTTTTTTTTTGCTCAGATCAGATTTTCCGATTTAGGACCACATATAAAAGTGGCCAAGGTATGATTTGAAAAATCAGATTCCATGTGATCTGTGCTGTTCACACTGTTGTTATAAAATCACATCTAAGTTACATATGTAGCCTGAGGTCCTCCCATCAGGGTTTGCTGGTTGTTCTACACTCCCCACTTGAGACTAAAGGATACTGTGCTTTAAAGGTTGTGGCTGCAAAACATTCAAACTCTCTCCCTTTGGACTCCAGACCTGCTTATCTTAATATAAAAACAAACAGTTATTTACCTATAGAGCTGTTTACACCTGTTTGTCATCAGAAACTGACAGCAGATGCTCAGAGGAAAGGGTGCAACATCCTCTAAAAACATTTCTTCCTCATGCCTTATATGTGAACTAAGATGAAGGAGTGATGAAATATTCAAGTCATAGAGAAACCCCCTGGATTGGTAAGCAGCGCTTCACCTCCCTCTCTGGTAGAAAGTCTTAAGTGTACTGCCCCTCTCACTGTATCTGTCTGCAACCAAACCAAGCAGTCACAGTGTACTGTGATCTAATGTACTAGAAGTTAAAGCAATTACGAGAAGGTGAGCAAAAACAACTTTTCAGATGGTGATAATTTGCTCTTTGAAATATATCATCACATAAATTCTTCTGTTTTTCTATTTGTTCAAGTGTGTTTTCTCCAATGTGGTCTTGTTGTAGAGGGTATGTTCTATAGCAGTGATTCCCAACAGGGGGGGCCCGACCCCCCCAGGGGGTCGCCAAAGATCCACGGGGGGCCGCGAAGCCCTCTTGATTTTAAGGGATGTAATAAATCTAATGTGTTAAATATAGATGAATCAGCATTTAATTCATTAGTGGGACAAAAACAACTAAATAAGGGCTACATTAAACGTTTATTCATTTATTTAAATAGAAAAATCACAATAGAAAAATTTAAAAATAAAGGCTTTATCGCGAGAATAAGGACATGTGTAACATCCCTCCTGCAGTATACACAAGTAACCTCACCTAGCGGTAACCTCACCTAGCGGTAACTTCACCTAGCGGTAACCTCTCCTAGCGGTAACCTCTCCTAGCGGTAACCTCACCTAGCGGTAACCTCTCCTAGCGGTAACCTCACCTAGCGGTAACCTCTCCTAGCGGTAACCTCTCCTAGCGGTAAAATGCTGAATATCTCAAAAAGAAAAAGAGAGGGTACCATGAAAGTTACTTTGAGTTCGGCTTCATAGAAGCAATGGACAATGGGGGGGTTGCCAAAGTTTACAATGGTAAAAATGTGGGTCCCTCAAGAAAAAGGTTGGGAACCACTGATCTAGTGTACTAGAAGTTACTAGAGGCACTTACTAGAATGTCAGCAAAAACAACTTTTCAGATGGCAATAATTTGCTCTTTGAATTATACCATCACATAAATCCTTCTGTTTTTCTATTTCTTCAAGTTTGTTTTCTCCAATGTGATCTTGTTGTAGAGTGTATGCTGTATAGTATACTGTATATAGTTTATTATATAGAGATATTTCTTCTAATCTTGTACAATGTGCTTCAGCTATAACGTATTCAACTATGGACGTGCCAGTTTTATAAATGTGAATTGTCAGGTACAGTATGACCCAAATCTTCATATGTACATGTGTCCATCTGTTTCTGTGGATTTACCCGGCTCTCAAGACGGTCGCTGCTGAGTCTCAGCTCGTTCCTCTCTTTCTCCACCTTCTCCAGCTTCTGCTTCAGCTGCTGGATCTCTTCCTGAGAGGGAAAATACAGAGGATGTTAATGACAGACAAACATGTTTGTGAGGATACAGCAGATGGAGGGAACTCATCAGCATATAAACTAATTATACTCACAACTGTGTTCTCACTTTTTCCTAATTGTACTGACGAGCGTTTTCCTTGTGCACAACCTCTGATATTTATGTGATTGATGTGATGCAGTTTAAATGATTCAATATTATTATCAATCAAATTTATATTGTGAAAATTTCAAGAGAAATCCTATTTGTCTCAAACAAAGTTCAGGAGTGCCAGAATGATAAAAAAAAATTCCAGGCATTTCAAGGAAAAATTATGAAATTCAATTTTGGGGAAGATCAGACTCAGACCGACAAAAAATAATTATACGAAATGAATTACTGTTTTCTTTACATTTTTATTGTTATATATTTATTTTAATTGATCACTGGCGTCAGCCTATTGGAATTTCTATTCAAATTCCTTTAAAAGTCAACTAAAATGTGCATCAGAGCTTTCAAAACTTACAAAAGTCTACAGCCCAGCACCTTAACATCTAAATTTTGTCAACTTCAAGTCTAGTTTTGAGTTTTTCTAGCTTGGTGAGCTTACGATTCCTGAGATATTTCTTACAAAATCATATTGAAAAATGCTTATTATGGTCTTTTAGCAATGTTGATAGGCTAATTTAGACTGTGCAGTGTGTTTGTGTGTGTGTTCTTGTACTTCCTACATAGTGAGGACCAGAACACGTATTTAACCAACAGAGTGAGGACATTTTTGCAAAGTGAGGACATTTCGGCCGGTCCTCAGTTTTTTAAGGCTTTTTTGAGATTCCAGACTTTATTTTAAGGGTTAAAGGTTACATGATAATGATAATTAACTGAAACTGTATCATGTGGTTACAAAACTAACTAAAATTACAGTGAAAATGTCCTTCATTTTCGTCTGTCAACTTTTTTCATACATAATGAAGATGGATCAGGCAAAGGAAATAAAGGCAAAATTTACTGTGACCTCTTTTAATCTCCCACCCAACAAATACCCCATTACAAAAAACTAAAACAAAAAAAACCTAAACTTAAACTAAGCATTTAAAAAAAAATACTAAACTAAAACTAGCAAACTCACTCTAAAAACCAATTAAAACTAACTGAATTCGAAAACAAAAATTCACAACGAAATTAAAACTAAAACTAATGAAAAATCCAAAACTATTATAACCTTGCAAGGGAATTCACTATTACAATGAGGGCCCTCACAAAGATAGAAGTACAAGAGTGCGTGTGTGTGTGTGTGTGTGTGTGTGTGTGTGTGTGTGTGTGTGTACTCACATCCTTGCCACGGATCTGTTCCTCAGTCAGCTGCACCTCTATCAGAGGTCTGACCGTGGTGAAGAGTTTCCACCATGGCCAGCCTTTGACACCACGATTCTTCTTGATGTTCTTCTGGATGCAGCGGATGGCCAGATCCTGGATCTGTCACACACAACAAAATACTGTGAGGCAGAGGACAAAAACAAGACTGCACCTGTAAAGCCTAAAGAGTATTTGTTAGTACATAGTATAGTACCACTAGGAGGGCTCCCTCTGTGTCCTGATGCATCAATAGAACAACGTGGATGTGGTGATAACTCACTCAAGGGAGCTTTTGTAGCTTATTTACCACTTGGCACAATTGTGGCAGTTATTGGAGCCACACAATCCAAAATGTATCAATGTGAGAAATGCATTAAAAAGGTCAAAGTGACAGTTTTTTCGAGAGCTTCTGACTTTTTAAAAACTTGATACAGGATGTCACACATGCTTCCATTCATCCATCTATTTTCTGTCATTTAGATGAAATACTTTTAAAACAGAATGTTTAGGTGTGAAATCCAACAGTAAACCAATCTGTTCAACCAGGAAGTAACAGCAGGATTTGAGCAGAAAGGTTGATTGAAAATTGTTGGAAAAAGTTGTGAGGACATAATTGGGTTGTATTTTTTCAGTTACATCCATCAGAGAGGTCGCTCCTGATGGATGAGCTGCTGTCCACAATGTGCCAATTTACCTCTATCTTTAAATGTAATAGTGTCTGCTTGACAGACTTGTAATAGTTGGGCCCAACCAATATAGATTTTTTGAGGCTGATACAGATTCAGATTTTAGAGGGGAACATTTCACCAATAACTGATCTGGTGGCCAACATAGTGAATGTTTGCACTTGAATAAAAATGGAACTTTTCTTTGTGGATTTTGCCCAGATATAAATTATAATTAATTGCTAAAAACAGCTGTCACAATACCCCCTTTTTTAGGACGATATATTTTCCTATAAACTATCACGATAAACAATAGTATTGTGAAGTACATCGTATTCCACAGCAATACATTTTTAAATCTCAAGAATATTAAACATTGAAATAGAAATGTGGAAAATAAATATTAAAACATCCTAGATAAATAAAACATAAATAAATAAACTACAATCCAAACAAATAAAATAGACTCTCTGGCTCTGCGAACAGAAACGGCACTGAGATAAATATTATATTATTTTATATTATAAATAATATATAAACAGCTGTTATGGAGATTTTTTTGACAATTCCTACTGCCTGTAAAACATTTGCAGTATTACTTAAATAGCACAAAAAGTCAGCGTTATAATGCGTCCACTATAAGAGTGGAGTGGCTCCTTTAAGAGGCAGGACAATCAGTGCTAACAGGCTAACGGTTAGCTCTGTAGCAATACAGTATGTATTTGCTGCAGCAGCATGTGGTCAGTTAGCAACCTCTTTGTGTTTACAACAAGCACCGGACACTCTGCACAGTTAGCGATGCCAGTTTGTTTACGATCAGCGCTAGACACCACCTGTACAGTTAGCATGCTGGTTTGTTTACAATAAGCAGCGGATGCTGTCCAGTTAGCTACAGCAGCTGCAGTTGCTGTGCAGCTGCTGAGCTGAACAGTGAAATCCAAAATGTTCCCACACCACATTGGCTTTGGCACCAATTTCTTTTATTCCACCAAACTTTCTGGAGTTGTGCAGACGTCGGGAGTAACACACTCACTTTGCTTTAGCTGGCTAGTGAGCCCCACCTCCCACAGAGGGCAGGTTGAAAGACAGGAGAGGGAAAAAAGCAGCAGGACTGGCGAAAATGTTGATGGCTTATGTAAAAAACAATAATCAGTCCACAAAAACTATCGTGTCCATTTTTATATATCGAACAATAAGTCGATGTAGTTATTATCATGACAGGCCTATAGCTAAATAAACATCAGTATTGTATGTTCAGCACTAGCCAATTACTGACAATTTGAATGAAAGAATAATAAAGAATAAATACAAATAAAATAAATAGTGAACACCATTTCTAAATCACAAGTATCGTTTTCTGAATTATATATTTGAGTAAAAAGGAGTTTTCACATCAGCACATATCAGAAAACGTGTACTGATACGATCGATAGAGATATCTTTTGATAGGTCAATATTGGCCGATAATATCGCTCATCCAATACATCTGTATAGCTGCTCTGTATGTGGAGAGTGGTGGCGCCCAACCAGGTGAACTGCTACCTGTGGCGTGGGCCACTGCTTGAAATTGCCTTAGTGCTCCGCATAAAGGTCAAATTATTTCAACTTTGTCCTTGATTCCTGCTGACCTTTCAAAGCACAACCAATGAGAAAGCAGCAGGAGAAGATCTAGTACTTAACTTCTTGTTGGAACTAAAAATTCTGATGGCTAGAATGGATTTAGACTCCAACACAGAACAGAATGAAATGGAAACAGAATAAATCAAGACAATCTTTCCTCAACCACTCTCTTAAAGACAGGAGATGTCTAATAACATGGTTAGAGAGAGAATCACCAGCAGTCTATGATCAAACACGCCTTGGCTCATGAGCAACGGTTTGACTGATGGCTGATTCTCACACAGACTGCTAACACTGCAAGCACAAATGATCATCATAACAAACAATTGGGACAAACTGCTCTCAACAGCAAAGGCTGGCATGACTGGGAGGTCCTGTTTACAGAAATGGTTCTCATCAAAGAGAAAACCCCCAAAGCAAATCTGAGCCTTTTTTCAAACATAATGCCCAGGATTTTTTTTTAAAACATCCTGGAAACTGGAAAAGTTAGTTTCCATTTTCAGGTTATAACCCAGTTTCAGACAGAGCTACACTTCTGACTACTACCTGGTTTTAAAGCACATGGAGACAACTTAGGGCAGGGACATGTGGCATCAGTGAGGCAGGATGAAAGAGAAGATCAGCAGCCTTGAAGAGCTGCTTGAGAAACACTTATCAGGACCATTGCAACCTGATCTGCATATGAACTATTTAGTAAACGTTGTGTCTGATTCCCACCTCTCTCCTGGCCTGGATAAGAAAATACTCTTCCCTCAAGTGTCCAAAAGGTTAAGGTTAAGGTTGATTCAATTGGACTTTTCCTTCACTAAACCACTTTAAGCTAGAGCTGGGATGAAGCAAGTCTGAGCACTCTGATGGGTTGTCATAAAACCCACCTTTTTAGAGAAAACTATCAAGAATTGGAGCAGTCTTACAACCCAGCTAGATAAGAACAACACAGCAGCTATTTGTCTTTTACCATTTAAGTTTGGTGGACTGGTTAAAGGCAAAAGGTGCTTCACAGAAGGACCATCCTATACTTAAGTTTACATTGTTAGATGTATGTCGCCTAAGATTATACAGAGTTGAAATTTACTTACAATTGTAATTCCTCTGTTGGAACTTCTGTCTACTCTGAACAACAGAAGCTACTGTGTGTAGTGCTGTCCTGGAAGAGGGATCTGTCCTCTGTTATTCACTGTGTTTATATGAACAGAAGTAACCAAGCTGCTAAGGTAATCAGAGAACATGGTTACATACACTACAGTAACCTGGGTACTGTAAATCTTCATATACATGCAGCAGGTCAGTCTTCAACCTCTAGCCTTATATCGAAAGCACGGCTCACTTATTACAGCCATATCATTGACAATTGACAATTGCATATCACTTTATGAAATTATATTTCCATTATGTCCCTGTCTGAAGTCTCCCATGTAAACAGCCCATCAGAAACCTGTTTAGCTGTGTACATGACCAGGAACTCTTTCTTTACCCTGATTCAAGGTTATAGTTAACGAAAACTAACGAAAATAACGGAAACTAGAATTGCAAAAACATTTTTGATAACTGAAATTAAAATAAAAACGAGAGTTTAAAAATAAAAAAAACATAACTAACTGAAACTGTATTGTGTGGTTACAAAACTAACTAAAACTAACTCAAATTATAGTGAAAATGTCCTTCGTTTTCTTCTTTGTCAACTTTTTTCATATGGAAACCTTTTTGGTTGATATGAAATCTATTTCATCTGTCTGGTTTTATGACTTAAACTTATTGGGGCTGAGATGGATAAGACAAAGGAAATAAAGGCAAAATTGATTGTGACTTTTTTAAATCTCGCACCCAACAAATACCCCATTACAAAAAAACTAAAACTAATAAAAACTAAACTAAAACTAAGCATTTTCCAAAAAATAAAAACTAATCAAAACTAGCAAACTCTCTCTAAAAACTAATTAAAACTAGCTGAATTTGAAAACAAAAAATCACAACGAAATTAAAACTAAAACTAATGAAAAATCCAAAACTATTATAACCTTGCCCTGATTACACAGTTTTCTGCTGTGTCTTAGAAAGCTATTGGTCAGCTCGTACAGAATAGGACAACACGTTCTGACTAAAACCTGACAGGGAGCCCACATTACTCCAATCTTAAGTCTGTACATTGGTTACCTGTACCATAGATGATACCATAGAAGTCATTTTAACATGATTATATTTTCAGATCACTGAATGACTTTGCCTGCATTCTACCTGACTGACATGGTAAAGACATCTGTGTTTTCTAGGTCCCTTAGATCATCTGACTCCAACCATCTGATTATTGCTGAGGTTAGAACTAAAAGGCAGCCTTTGTTAATAGGGCTGTTTCCACTACCGGGCAATACCCGGAATGAGGCGGGACTCACTCATTGAAACGCCCCTAATTTGAATACGAGCAGTCTGGAGCTTTTGTCTGAACTTTTTTCGTCCCTGTTGAAGAGCAGGGTCTTTTTTCTCCCCTGAAAACAGCCTGGTTACTGATTGGATAAAACACTAAGCAGGATGTGACGTAGTACTCTACCCGACAAGAACATGCGCCATTTGTAAAAGCCAGCAAAGCCGTGTTGCCAACTTAGCGACTTTGTTGCTAAATTTAGCGACTTTTCAGACCCCCTTAGCGACTATTTTTCAAGAAAGCAACTGGAGACAAATCCAGCAACTCCTTCTTACTCTTCTAAACGAGCTGGAGGCCTCCTCATTAAGAAGTTAGCAGTTAGCTCTGTAGCAGTACAGTGTGTATGTGCTGCTGCTACGGGAGGTGTTCACTTAGCGATCTCCGTTTGTTTACAACAAGCACCGGACACTCTGTGTACAGTTAGCGATACCGGTTAATTCACAATCACTATGTTTGTGATCAGTGGAGACTCTGTGCATAATAAGCCATGCTGCTTTCAGCTGCTGATGTTGTGCACAGTGAAAGTATAGCTAGTAAAGTATAGATAGCGACGGTGAAATCCAAACGTCACCTTCGGAGTCTTGTAAATCCCTCTAGTGGCTAACTTGTAGTGGAGACACGCAGAGTGAGCGGACTTTTGAGAGGGTGTGGCCTGAGACTTTCCCAGTGGACAATTTTCCCCCTAGTGGAAACACGGCTAATAACATTCTCTGAAACAGTGTGCCTGAGGGTCTCAGAGGCTTTAAATCTGTGACACTTTCAAATGAAATATCAAGACATATTGAAACTAAATTAAACAATGGTCTCCTTAAATGACAGAACAACTGCAATGATGTGTGTGTCTTCCACTGCCCTCTACCACTCCTTTACACCAGGCACATAGGAGGCCCCTACACACACACAAACACACAGCAAGCTGCAGCTTCTGCCTGAGCACACCTGTTCCTAGTCGAGGTGGGGGGTGGGGGGCTCTGTCTTTAGGCAACTATTTAATTAGGCTCAGTGTTGGTTGGCTGGCAGTGGAATCCCCCATGCTCCTCTACTCTCAACTGTTCCCCATGAATGTCAAAGAGATAGGGAGAGGAGAGACAGACTGCAGGGCTTCAAAGCAGCCGCCGGATCTCTTCTATTTGTCTATTCCCCCATGGTGAGGCACAGTCTCTCCTTCTCCAGCTTCCCTTCCTTTCTCCCTTTTCTCATTCTCATCCTCCCTCTCACTTATTTCCCGGAGTGCTTTGAACACTGCTCCCTCAGACAGGCAGGGATGGGAAGGGAAAGGGAGATGTTCCCCAGAGCAGGGATAGATGGAAGAACAAACTAATTGACTTTGTGTTGTGGCAATATAAAGAGGGCCTGGGCAAATTTAATCTACATATGTGAGGATAGGGACATTTATCAATGTCAAAATTACGAGTTAACAAAAATAAAGTTTAATGCAAACACGAAAATACAAAGGGTCAGATTGCCGTCACAACGAGAGAAACTCCTGATTTGGTACTTACAGACCAGGAGACGGTTTTCATGAGTCAGTTTTCCATCAGGATTAGTTTGAAATGATGGAACATAAAGGAGAGGTCACAGTGAGAGCTGCATATCTATTTAATTTTAATGTATGGGCAGTGGTTCTTGGATCCACTATAACAAATGTACACTTATTACAGACTATTTTATGTGTTTGCCTTGTAACTTTGTCCATTTTAATTTGACTGAGTCAAGTCTGTCTGTTTGCAATATTAAAGGCTGCAAATCATTTTTTTTTAGGGTGCTGATTTTTGAGATTTCGCCAATAGTTCTGTTTGCACCGACCTTATAAAATTTGCTTTCTTATAATTTATTTATTCATTATCCATAATCACTCATCTGAACATGGGTTGATGGTGACAGCTGACATTGGCACAGGTCTCCAGACTATAATGGTGCTTGCTTATTATTACTCTGCGACAAACAAAGAGACATCTTTACACCTCATATTCCAACAATTCCTCAATTTCTCCACTTTACATTTTTGAATGTGCAGCTTTCAAATCATTACAAGGAGAGCAGAAATTGAAAATCCACAGAGCAAAATCCACTAAGCCTTGAGAGGAAAATTACTATACAGAGGAATGCAGAGTTGCATTAGAAAAGCCACTGTTGGGGTTTTTCAACCAGAACCGGTTCCTCAGCGGAACCAACTCTTTGCTGGTCTTGAACCGCAAACCACTATGTCAGGGGCTGGGGGCGGGGCTATCTGACCAACAAGACCACCTCAGTGCCGTTGAGAGAGACCAACTAAAACGTATCATTCATTTATTGAATTTGTTTAACTGCAATGTGATTGATACGGGTGAGGTAGCGTGCTAACATTAGCGGGCGATCAACAGTGTACTCACGGTAGCAGGCTAGCGTTAGCTTACAACAAAGTCCAACATTAACATCTTTCGCTCAGTGATAATAAGAATGTACTGGGTGTCCATAGTGATCAAGATGAGCAGCAGAAGTGTTCTAGAGACAGGAAGTCTGCCATCGTTATTATACACATGAGAGAAGAGACGTTAACAGTGACGTAATGATCTGGCTCTAGAGTCTGTGGTTCCCAAATGGTGAGTCCAGGTGTGCCATGGGATTTTGTGACAATCAGACACTATTAATGCAGTATACAACAATACAAAACGTTATTCATTAATGTTTAATTTCCTGTTTCCTGTACTTTCTGCACACTCATTTCCCCATACAGAGGCACATTCTATACTACCCTCAAAATAACTACTTTTAAAACTTTTCCTCAAAGTGAGCCCCAGTAGTTTCCCCGTTTATGCAGTTGCCACGGGGTGCGTAAATTCAGAGATTTCCATGCGCCAGCTGTCAGCCATGCAACCGGACAGGCAGGGAGGAGCTGAGTAACAACATACAATATAAGTTCATCTTTATGGATGAAATTAATGTTGAATTTATTGTGTTGTGGGTTGTAGATTCTTGCAACAGATATCAATAGCAAGAGTTTATTGTCTTTATTTCTGACGAGTGCCATAACGAAATTTACGAACATCACTGTAAACAAGAAGCGTAGCCATATGAATTACTTCCTGATGCTTAACAAATGTAGCTTTCAAAATAAGAGCACATTGAAGTGTTAACAGAATCCACCACATAATTTAAGAGTGTAAAAATATGATGCCTTAGATTATAACATACAAGAAGCCTGATTCTCCTTTATAATAATTCCCTACATGTTTACAATTATGTAGGCAAACTCATTAAAATATGCAATGATTAGGAGGGAGGGGGGGCTACGTTTCCCCACTGGCCGGCTGCTCCATGTTGGAGTGGAAAGCCCTGATTACTGACTGTAACACATCAAAGGACAGAAAAATAAACTTTCACAGTCATAAGTGTAATAACTCATGTTATAGAGGCTATTTTGCATAGATATTAATACAGGTATGCCTTGACATTTTGGTTTGCACTTTGGTGTGCCTTGGGCATGAAAAGTTTGAAAAACACTGACCTAGAGCCTGTGGAAAAGGTTCAGAGCTGGTTTGCAAGGGTCCGAACCAGCCCTGAAACTGCTTTGGTTGAGAAGGGGTATGTGTGACTCTAGTTGAATCCCTGCAAAATGCACAATAGCAACTAGTTGCTATACGTCACAAAGAAATGAACCCAACTCGAACTTTACCAATTACATAAGATGAGAGGAGGCTCAAACAGTGTCCTCTGGGGGACAGAAAGTACTGAAGTGAAACCCAAATGCCCTTGAAAAGTAATTTTAGTACGCAGGCCTGAGCCCAGTGCAGGACAAAGGAATAAACTGAAACGGTAACAAAATGAGGACGGGGATCAAAAGCTTGATCTTCACCCACACACACACACACACACACACACACACACACACACACACACACACACAAGATATACAAAACTATGCACCAAATGAACTGTGTGTTCACATGAGAGAACTTTGACAAGCAACATCAAAACTTCTGTGAAATAATACACACAGAGAGTCAACAGATCCCCACTGACATCTTCAAGAGTCAGACAACACACAGCGGCAAAGCTTTCCACTAGTCAGGCTCACACACACACACACACACACACACACACACACGCTCACGCGCACACACACACGGCAAATGCATCTCCCTGGGGTTGAACACATTTTTTTTCACTGTGAAGTTTCCAATGACACTTCATGCTCAGGCCCAGGAGCACAGGGACCAGGGACCAGGGACCAGGGACCAGGGATCATGGGTCCCTGTGCATGGACGGGAACCAACCAGCATAGTGTGTGTAGAGGCCTGCCATGGCTAAAAATGCAAGCCCTTGTCCAGCCCTGGTCTTACAGCTCTAACCCTGCCCAGCCCGACAAAACCTTGAATTTATTTCAGCCCGACCTGACCCGACCCAACGCAAGCGCTTTAGACTCAGAAAGATGGCATCCTTTGTTGATGTCCTCCTGGGGTGCTAAAAACCCGCTGGCTATGTCCAGGACACCAGATGCTGACAAAACATTTGGAAAAATGTACAGTAAAAAATGCACAGATTGAACTGTTGATAGGATTTATGCCATATGTTTAACTGTATTGGCAAATATTGTATATGAACAGTGATTATGAAAATTATAAGAAATAAAAGAGAAAACATAACACCTCTCACGGAACATATTGATGAATGCAACTAACTTAGATCAATTAATCACAAATCATCAGATACATTTGAAGATGAAATAAGACTGTAACAGAATCCCAGTGGAGAGGAGACTGACATCCATCCATCCAATCAGGCCTGTTTGCTTTGGTGAAGTGCCGGCTGACGCTAGGGAACTGTGATCTGAGATCAGTTCAGCAGGGAGGGCAGGCCAGAAGTCACGAGAAAATATTCAAATTGATTTCAGAGGAAATTGTTTGAATACTGCCAGCTTTGTGCCGTCTGTCCTGCATCTTAATACCATAAAAAAGAAAAAATCCCCATTAGGCTGTGGCTTTAAGCCCCGATAATTATTATTTAGCTATTCATGTTAACTGCACAGGGCCACAGATAAGGCATTAGAACATTTTATTTTATTACTATTATAACAAGAATGTCTCCATGTATGAGGCTAGGCCCAGAGATTAAACTAGATCTCCCTCCAGTATAAAGTGGTTTTATAAAGCTCATGGTGTTTGTTTTTGTTGAGAATGGAGTCATACTCTGCAATGTCTCCCTATACATCTGATGGTTCCTTTTTAATAATTACAACTAATGTTTGAAATAAGGTTTTTTATCAAGTATGCCTAATGCTGGGCTTACACCAAAGTTTTACTGGAGTCACAGTGCTCTCCATGGTTAAGTTTAAGGTAGTAATCTGCTCTGTTTCATATCAGTCTTTTCCTAGTCTTGGGTTTGCGATCATATCAAACATGTTTGATATTATCTCAAGTCTCAGTGACGTAACACAATCACCAACCAATAGATGAGCGGGGGAAAGGTCCCCGGTTCCAGACCGGCCAGTAAAACCACTTCCACAGGATAAAGTAACATCACAATAATGTTAGTAAGCTCAGTCCTCAATAAAAATACAGTGATGTAATATATTTACGGCCACAAGCGGGATTTTGGGGGCGATGTTTCTTAGTAAAGAGAACAGTAAGGAGACCCAGTTAAAATGTATAAATAAATGTATACATAAATAAGTAATAAATAATTGATGATTAATGTATGATTAACTAAATGAAAGTTGATAGAGCTGATAAGTATAATTATTCAATTAAACACATTATAATTAAATAGGACATAAATGTATATCATGAATTCTTTTCTAAATGTTCTTTTCCTTAATTCTTCCTTATATCTATTTTTACTGTAAAATAGTCAACTTTTCATGTCAGAAAAACAGAAATCCTTTTTCAGCTTTGGGAGGGGGCATTTTGTGGCGTCTTCTCCTCTTCTCCTCTTCTTCTCCACTGCACACTTAAATTGCATGGTAGGTAAAAAATGCTAAAGGAATTCTAGTTGTAGTCTTGTAAATAGTGACCTTGAAGAGATTCACAGTCTTTGTAGAATCTCAGTGTGAGACTAGGCTGGGACTAAAAACTCTCAACACTTGTCTTTAGATGTGAGCAGGTGTGAGCTGATAGTCTTGCAGGAGTCTTTCCAAATCTTTTCAAAGTCTTCTGGTGTACAGGTAACATTATACATATTTTCAGACAGCAGTAAATGATGACCCTTCGCATCTGTGAAGTTCTCCAGCCCACTTTATGCACTAGCCTTACCTTTCTTTTCTTGAAGGCCTGTCTGGACAGGTATCCCCTGCAGGCAGCCTGGAACAGAGAGATGTTCGTCCTGGTCTGAACGTCTCGCTGCTCCTCCAGCCTTGATAGAGTCCCTGCTCTGAAGAACACCTGCAGGAGGAGAGGGAGAGTTAAAGCAAAGCCTCACTAGTTGTATTCCTGATAACCTGATAGGTAAGTAGAGGTCACAGAAATTACGGAAAATGTGTTCTTACTGCATGAAAACTTCAAACTTTGCACAGCAATGTTCATCCACAGTGAGGGTAAAATTGCTAGAATTTCAAGTGGGTTAAAATCCACTAAGCTCTATTTGATATGATCAGATGTGAAGCAAATGTAGTGTAGATGAAGCCATCCGAGACTACAGTAAGGGAGTTATTGTAACCTGTAAAAACCTGTTTACTGATGGGGCTGCACAGATACATGTCACATTGATAGGACATTGTCCTCATTGGCACACAGTCAAAATCAATATGGACCTCGGCCCAAATAAAAGAGCTCTTATAAATGGAAACATGCCAATCCTGCACTTAACAGTTTCACAGAGAAGTCAATATTCAATCATTCATGTATCGACTGGTGGGAATGGAACTGATTTCTGAGTTCCATCACTTTATATCCTCCAAACATTTACCATGACTAACCAAGTCATTCATTTGTCTTATACACCATAGCACCGATAATAAGTCCTGTTGGAGGACTTATTAAAATGTTTGTTATTAGCCTGAACTATGGAACTAGATTAAAACACTATAACAATGAGTGAGGATACACACACGGGCATTTAACCCTTAATAGGACACTCATTGAAATACTTGCAAATTCCAAATTTCAAACCTAGAGAATATTGGAGGATATTACATACAGCCAGAATGTGTAAAAAAGCATACAGACCCAGGGGAGGGGGGTCATATTTTGAGGAAAAAGTTTACGAGATTAAAGTGGCTAATCTACGAGAAAAAAATGCACAGATTTATGAGATTTAAAGTGGTGAATCTGAGAGAAAAAAATTGCTTTTTTCCCCAATTTTCTCATAAATCTCTTATTTTCTTTTTTCGCGGAGATTTGCCACTTTAAATCTCTTAAATCTGCGACTTTTTTTCTTGTAGATTTGCCACTTTAATCTAGTAAATTTGCAACTTTTTTCTCGAAATATTACCTTCATTTTTACATTGGAGGTCAAGGTCAATAAAGTTAATATTATTATATTATTATCATACAGATTGGTCAGTCGCATGGTGTCACCATCTGTGATGTAGCCTGATCTTTGCTGATTAGTAGGGGTGGGCGACATGCCTCTAAAAGAATATCACGATATTGCAGGCTATTTTTGCGATAACGATATTCTTGACGATATTAGGAAATACTTAAAAAGATGTAGAAAACATGATTTTTTTTTTTTAGTCTGTATAAATAATTAAAAATCTAAAATGTAGTGTGAAGTGCAAATCTCAACAAATACAAAAAAATTTACTCTTGACTCTTGAGTATGAGCAAATAATAAAAATAGCCATTTAGGGGTTTCGGGGGCATATTTTAATTACATTTTTTAAAGGAGAATAAAGGTTTTTGTATGTTTTATTTAAGGCATCTTATTTTGACAGTCTTCTTATTTTGAAAGCTGCATGTGTTTTGCGACAGGGAGTAAGTAGCTTTTTGTGATTAAAACAACTTTAACTAAGTAGGAACGTTGCCAATATCATGATATGAATTTTTTTAACCATAAAAAAAAAATACCGATATTATTGTGAATGATACGATATGGCACACCCCTACTGATTAGCTGGAAGAAATTTGGTTCTACGACCAAACAGAGAGACATGGGGACCCAGTTTTGATATCCACTGAGGTTACCAAATATAGTTCTTTGCCTGATAAAGGGTTAACACAGGTCAGAGGGGACTGATGTTCCTATGTAGGTAGCTCCAGCACCCAATCCTAGATCACTCCTGAACCACACCACCATTAGTTTGTGCTTCATCTACTTAAGCCCAGCATGACCAACACTTTGGCTGACAGCACTGTCCAAGTCCAGAGACTTTCCAAACCTGATTATTACAGCCACATCTAGAAACATTCCCATGTATTTCATCTCCTTTGCTGATGATTTGGGCACATAAGTGCTCCTTCCTGAATGCCAATGAGTGCACAATTCATTTTTGACTGGAAAGAGTCACGGCGGGCTGACACAGGGACCCTGTAAAAGCCTACATTATAATGCCTCTAACTCCTTCTAGATAATTTGTGTCTGGGGATAGACATTGCTCTGTTCCTTGGCCATGAATTAGCTGGCAGCTCTTTGTGGAAGTAGATTCATTAAGCAGTTTGAGTGACGCTTTGTCCTTCAGAGGATGTGACTGTTCCTAACGGACTCTAATCATCAAAATTGCCTGAGCAAAGGAGGAAGTATGTCTGGAAATTAAAGATGTTGTTTGGATGTTATGTGGACCTGCTGACTTTATCATGTTATACTGTGCAATAATCATTTAATATTTACCCAGTTTTCAAGTGTGAAATTTTTATTTTTAGGGCTTTTTTAAAGATTTTTTTTTCAATAATTAATGTTCTCAAACACAGAAAAGTCTATAGAAGACACAGAATTGTGCTTCTTAATGCGCCACATTTTTTCAATGGGAGACAGGTCTGGCCTGCAGGGAGCCAGTCTAGTAGCTGCACTGTTTCCTCTGAAGCCATACAGAAAATAAAACAGGTCTTCACTAGAGTCTTAACTTTAATTTTGTACATGCAAGGACAAACTGTGTTTAATATGGGTATGATGATGATGATGTTGTTGTTGTTGTTGTTGATGATGTTGATGTTGGGCACCTATGTGGTTGACACTTCACCTGGAATTGCCTTCTGTTGCACTATTTGTTTTTGTTTTGTTTTTGTATGCATGTGTGTTGGAATGTATTGTTTTTTATGTCTTTTATACACCTAGACTGCAACCAAATTGCCCAAGTTGGGAAAAATAAACTATACTTGACTTGATTTGACTAACTTAAGTATCGTAACTACTTATTTTTTCTTTTACAATTTTGGAATCCTTAACAGGAGCCCAATTTTATTCATGTGTGATGATGCTAGTCACCATAGTAACCAGTAGTGGGAGGATTTTAGGAAACTTGACCTCACTGTGTAAAATGAGCTGCTGTGACCTCTAGTATAATCACAGCCTTGTGAAAATACACAACCACAAACTAGAAACCCAGAGCATTCAGAGGGCCGATGGCTAGTTTTATTGATAATAAGGGTTTCTCAGCAGCTTCCAGAACAGAAGGGCCAGCATCCAAACATTAAAAAGGGATTCTTCCAGAAATCTTGAAAATGTCTAAATATTATGATACTTAATCACAGCATGGATTTGCATGTGGTGTTCCTCGAGGTTTTGTTAATGTGGTATATCCAAAGAGATTTTTTTTAAATTCTTGATTAAGAAAAATTGTGGAATTCAGCACCAAATGTGTGTAACATATGGTATCAATATCCATTCCCACATTTAAGCATGGAAATGGATTTCATATACTCAAATAATGATGTTCTAAACTTGTATACACTTTAATCATTATAAGTCAATTTCCCAGCCTCAAATGATGAACACCACCTTTATGTAGCATCTACTGCTATATTCCTCTAAATATCTGCTCTTCCCAACCCCTAATTCTCTGTTTAAAAAAAAGGGGAGAGGACGATCAGAGGTTAATGATGTTATGGTTTGTAGACAGTGAAATGCATACATTTCTTGCAATCATCCCTTAAGAATTGTTGTTTCTAAACTGTTGTATTATTTGTTCATGCAGGTCTTACTCCCATTTAGAAAATTTAGATTTTTTTTCCTTTTATTTTTTGTAGCTTCTTGCAGTTAAACACTTGAAAATTTAGCAAAGTATTAAATGCATTTTGCAGAGAAATGTGTATTATATATTAAAAGTAGTTATAAAAAAGTAGTACTAAAGTAGTTATGCAAAAAAGAATAGTCATAATAGAAACCCTGTTGTCATACTGGCACAGGTTGATAAAAATGTAAAAAAGATTCCAAGGCCTAGTGAGAAAGCTGTGTATGTTGTTGAATACATTATGTCTGGTGAAGAAGAAGTGACTGCCATGGGCAGATGATGTCAAACTAGCCTGGGAGGAGATAACACATCTGGTAACATGAAGTGTTGTGCTCCCTGGAGACCTGTTTGTCAGTGTGGGGATGGTTTAATGATATCAGGCAGAGAGCCACATACAAGTTGGCAGTGAAGCACAGGGGCACTCTGGCAGTGAGAGGTGGGTCATCTGCCAGCCTGGAGGAGACACAACCACCTGCACACTCCACAGTCATTGTGTCAGGGTTGGCACGTTTATTTGAGTTATCATTCCCATAACAGAACTCAGGTAAACAAAGTTGTGTGTGATTCTTCCCAGCTTGGGAGACGAGCAGCAATTTCAAACTGGATAACAAGTTTAAGGGCGTTTTCACACCTGAAAGTCCGAACCAAGCCAATAAAAACATTAGAAAATGATCTTGCCAATCAAATGCAGCTACTTGGGTCAGATGACAAGTGTTGTCATGTTGGTCATAGCCATAGCAACAGTGAACGCGCACTTTTTAACGGCCCGTCACCTGCCTTGACTCACATATGAACTAAAGTGACATCCCATTCTTAATCCATAGGGTTTAATATGATGTCGGTCCACCCTTTGCAACTTATGGCAATATATTGTATCTTTAGTTTGAAGATTGCTGTTTTATATGTTGTTTGCTACTATTTTATACCGTTTGTGTTGCTTTCAAAAATAAATCCGGATAAAACGCAGTACTTGTACTCTTGAGTACTTGAGTAGTCTTTTCACTGCATACTTTTTTACTCTTACTTGAGTATTTATAATCTTAAGTTACAGTACTTTTACTTGAGTAAATTTTTTGGCTACTCTGCCCACCTCTGTTGATTTTGGTTTCACACTGCAAAAGGAATAAGGGACTTTACAAGACAATTCTACTGGACATGTCATCTCCCTGTGGACTTCCGGGCTCATTTTGTTTTGGTTACGCTGCGTTGTTAGGCCGGCCGGCATCTGACGTCAGTGTTACTTCCTTTACGTGTTTACACTAAATGAATCCAGCGAGCCACCTTTTACCTGTGGTAATACTTCTGCTGGTCTTTTGCTACCAGCAGCACCAGCTTAATGAGCAATACGTGAGAGTGCTTGGTATTCACAAGATGAGCCTCCTCATCATGCCAAAACTGTATCGCTGTTGACAGGAGAGGAGGAGAAAACGGCTCGCAATCCTGACAGTTATGGCAAAGTCTTTTTTTGTACCGTAATTCGAGAGCAGAAGAAGAAAAAAACTTCCTGTCATTGATACGAAGGTCCGAACTATAAAAAAAGTTGTTTTCACACTGCAAAAGGTTGGGACCTTGGTTCGTTTGGTCCGGACCGAGACCACCTCTTTTGGTCGGACCAAATTTTGGTCCTTTGGCGCTATAGTCGTCTTCCGCCATGATTTCAAAGTTCTAGAAAAGTCCCATGTTGCATTGCAACACTCCCACATGTATTCTGATGCATTTCATTGGCCAAGAGACTGAAAATAGGTGGAAAAAACAACAAATACTACAAAACAACGTATCCGCTTTCCCGGCCTTAATGGTAGAATAACGCAACAGCGCTCCCGGTTTTAATGGGTTAAATGAACCTACCAGCCCAACTTGGTAGGTTCCCACAGTATAGTAGGAGAAGATGTGACTGGTGCATGAGTAATGTAATCCCAGTGTATTACACGTATGGCATATTCAACTCTGTTGCAGCTCATTTATTCATTATTCAGAATGATTCCCACACTGCGTGCGGTACACAGTGTAATTAGACAGATTAAGTGGCCCAGTGTGTGGGTTGGTTGGACCTGTGTGTGTCTCGCCTGCCAGTTAAAACACTGTAGAACAAGAAGCATTAGTTATATTAGTCATATGAACCACACAAAACAAAAAAGTTCTGATTTGAAACTTCTTGTGAACTCAGGAAAAGTATCAGGGGCAAGTGTAGACTGACACGCACCAACACTAAGACAAGGTTAACATCCCCGCAATGTCTGCCAAGAAACTTCTCTAATTGACAGCTCAAGGCGCTCACTGCTCTTTATTCCACAGACATTTACAGATCTAATTAACAAAACCATCGGCCTGTCTTTTTCCTTGTGATTAGCTGGCTTTTTTATTATCTCAAAGAGTTGGAGTCTGCAGTGCCTGACTGCTGCTTGGCAGGGTCACAGATACAGAGAGCCACAACCATCAGCTGATCCCCATAAAAAGAAAAGATTAAAATCAAAACACACCAGTACTGCTGAAGGTGAGAATGAAAGTGTAGAGACTCACAGTCACTGCACAGGAACAAAGCAGCACTGACTCCTCCGAACCCACTCTACATCTAGCTTGAAAGGTAGATGAGTAGAATGAGAAACACTCTCTAATTGTCTGTTTCACTGAGAGTGGGCCAGTGAAAAGACTTTGGGACTTGAAGCCCAGACGCCTTGATGGCAAAATAAAAGACAAAAATGTCTGTAGAGGACAAACTGCACATACAGAGAGCCACAGCTTCTGCTTCACATCTTTTGATGTGAGGCCTATATGAGTCAATGACGTCATCTAACCCAGTGTCAGTTGGTGTAACCAATCATTTTTCCCCCATAAAAATCTGATTATATACAGGGAAATAACTGTGAATTAAAAATGAGAAAAAAAATACAATCCAAATTTACATTGCAACACTGTGGTATATAACAAATTTTACATAATTTGTCAAAACTTTAGAAAAAATAGGTTGTATTTAGAATATGTTCTGATCAATGTTGATGAAATGTGTGAATGTAGAAATACTAAAAATAAAAAAATAATTTGATGTTTTTTTAAATTAAGTAATTATATGTATAAGTCAACTTAAATACTATGTAGGTGGATGAAGTATTTAATAATTATCATTTTTTTGTGGTTACACCATTTGACATCTTGCCAACGCTTATTTGTCACTGACCCATATATATGTAACTACAGTATTTTGTCTGTTTTTAGGGTTGTCTTCAACTGAAAAAGCCAAAAGAAAGGATTTATTTTTTCAAAAGAAAACTTTAGGAGTGGTGGGTGCTCATTCCTAAAAAGTCCTAAATTAAAAAAATACAATAAAATTCCTATAACTACAGTAACAAGGCTTTACTCTGATATAGGCCTGTGTCAAATAGGCTTCTCTGAAGTTAACCCTCTGGAGTCCATCTATTTATTGAAAATATATGTTTTATTTACAGTCATAACTTTATTTATATATGATATGTAGACAAGCTGAGAAAGGCAGTTGGAAGTGCAATCATAGGAGCTTTCACAGTGTGCCATTTATGTTTCTAGACCATTTTTAAAATGTGAATTTTCTTTCTACAATGAAAACTATTACTTGTTTTAATTTACATGCAAATAGAAAGTTTTGTGGTTTTAATATTTATATTTTTTTCTGCTGTTTACGTGTATAGATGGTTAAAACAACGGTACATTTCCATAGACACCTGTGTCTTTTGTTTGTATTTCCGGTTCCTGGCAGATTTATATTTTGTTAATTAAAATAAAATGAAAAATCAGACTGATAGCCAAGTTTGTGTGGAGAAAAAGGAGCCATGCATGTGATGTAAGGACAGACTGAAAGATGCTGAACAGAGACAGAAGTTAATGCATAGGAAATTGACAAATTTGAACCAAAATCTCCTGGACTTCACAGGTTTAAAAAGGTTAATAAAGGCCCTGATTACGGAGACGACGGAGACTGCAGCATTATGCTAACAGTCCCTCTATGTTGAATGAGGTGAAAAGTGTGTGACTCCACATACCCGGCTCAGCCCCATGTGGTAGCTGCTCTTCTCCAGCTCCAAGGACTCCAGCAACTCCTCCACTGCCTAAAAAAACAGCAGAACAAACAGTTAGTAGACAGATAAAGAAGAACAAGCATCTAAGGCATCATATGGCCTGGTTGCCCAAAGGATGCTAGCTTGGTCTTATAGCAACAGATAACATTTCCCCTTAACACCAGTAAACAAAAACACAAACAGCTGCCCTGGATCTGCCTCGAGGGGAAAAAAACTCTCAGACAGAGAAGCTTCTCAGGTCCCTTTTCTGTTTCATACATCAAATCAACTCAACCTTGAGCCACCTGCAAACTGTTTGGTTCTGGAAAATGACTCATTTGATTTGAATGAGTTGGCGACGCCTGCTTTTTCTTCTGCATCACACTGTATGTGGGGTTTGATATGAGCATCTTAAGTATTATGATATTGATTCATTCATGTTTTCTGTAACAAAGCATGGACATTAATTACTTTATTAATTCTACAATGAAGGTCAACGTGAAGAGGGAACACTGTCCCACTTATTCTTGTCATGTCATAAGCTACAACAATTCTGGGGCTCCTTGTTTGAGTTCTTCACTAAGGCCCTCAATCATCCATGTAACCCATTCACCGTGTTGTTTGGAGTGGCTAATCCAGATAGAGTGAAAAGTAGTTATGAAGCTAAGGCTATCTCCCTTTCAACATTGTTAGCCAGAAAGCTAATTTTACAGTCTTGGAAATCTGAAAGGGTTCCTACATTTGAAATGTATTACACTAGGAGAAAATCAGGTACATCATATCTGCTAAAGAAGATATCTTTTTTAAAATCTGGCAACTTTTTCTTGATTTAATGTCTTAAAACTGAATTAGTGCTATTCTGTTGCTGTGCCATTTATGTTATACCCATGTTTTGTTTGTCTCATGTCAAAAACTCTGTCAAAAAAAAAAAAAACATGTATTGTTCTGTGTAGCTCCACCAACTATCTCCAATTTGTATATATTTTTCTATTATGAAAACAATAAAAATAAATGCACACACAAAAAAAAATCCTACAATGAAAAAATCCAAACTCTTTATTTAACCCATTTTTTAACACACAAGTGAACACTATGCACGGAGCAGTGGGCAGCTGTATTTCTATGCAGCCGGGGAGCTGAGTGTGTGTGCATGCGTGTGTGTGTCTGTGTGTGTGTGTGTGTGTGTGTGTGCTCAAGGGCACTTTAGTCTTTGATCTGTCAGTCTGGGATTCGAACCAGCGACCATCTGGGTGGATCTTCAAGGAGTGAGGTAATGCTGCACTAGGGCTCATCAATAAAAAGTCCAACCAATAAAAACATCCCTATTATTTACAACCCACCCTTTGTGTGTCCTATCAAATCAAACGTTTGATTTTAATAACTAATATCCTGTTGATTTACATGTTTTTGTCATTCATTTCCATCCTTAATAATAACACTGTACTGATCTGGGAATATGCAGTTGCCAGAAATCAATCAGAAAGAGAAGCTTGGCTGGGGGAGGGGTTAAAACATTCAATATTTTCAATATTACTGATGGCAAGATTGAGGAAAACATACAGAAACACAATCCAAGATGTAATAATCCAGAATTATCCTTGTCAACGGCTCACTTACTTTCTCTTCTCTCTCTAAAAATAGACATGTAGACTCTCATGACACCATTTCTTTGAGCTAATTTAATGGAAAGCTGTCGATAGGAGTTTTTTTGGGAACAAAGTTGACATTTTGAAAGCTCATGAAGTGTTCAAATGGAGGGGATTTGTGCTCATACTGTATGGCATTCTGCCCAACAGATATTAACGTGTGCAAGTGAAAATGTTGTCCGTAGGGTGCCACTCAAGAAAGGTCAGGGGTCACAAACAACATTAAGAGTAAAGAGTCACTTTAAAAGTCAGCATGTGTAACAAAGTGCATAGAGTTGATAAAAGCAGACAGGTAGGGTCAAACCAATGACACTATGAAGTGGCACAATACCAAGTTGAGTGAATGACCATTTTAGGTTTGAGCCATTCTATGCACCTCTTCTGCTTTTGTTTTTCTTTGTAGTTTAGTTGTTTTTTTGCTGTCTCTTGTGAGTGGCTGGGTGGGGACTTGTTGACATACCTTATGCTGGGCTTACACCAAAAGATTTCCACAGTCCCAGACTAAAAACTGAAAGTCTTTAGTAAATCTAGGAGTTTTACTGGAGTCACAGCGCTCCCGTCATAACTATTGTAAAACAAAATTTACTCAGAATTAACTCAGAATGTTCTCAAACAAGGATTTGTAATTATTAAGGTTCTACAAGAACTTTACAGGCTACTTTCAGATCAAATTCACACAGGGTTTGAATTATCCCAAGTTGACAGGGTTAAACTCAAAATTTATTTTAATGAGAAAGAAATGCTAAGCCTGCAAAGGCCCAATGTTTGGGATTTTATGCTTGCGGTGGGAAAATTATTTCCTTGAAGGTTTGAGAGTGTAGTGTAGTGTAGTCAGCTCTAGTGATCAGAAGTATACTAATATGAGGAAGGCATATCTGTTTCGAAATGATATGAGCTATGAGAATCACCCATACCATAAGCCTACTGTCCGCACACCCCTGATATTAATATTTCCACAGTCCCAGACTAAAAACTGAAAGTCTTTACTAAATCTAGGAGTTTTACTAGAATCACAGCGCTCCCGTCATCTCCATCGTTAAGTGTAAGGTAGTAATCTGCTCTGTTTCATATCAGTCTTTTCCTAGTCTGGATTTGGGTTTGGATCATATCAAACATGTTTGATATTATCTCAAGTCTCAGTGACGTAACACAATCACCAACCAATAGATGAGCGGGGGAAAGGTCCCCGGTTCCAGACCGGCCAGTAAAACCACTTCCACAGGAAAAAGGAACATCACAATAATGCTAGTAAGCTCAGTCCTCAATAAAAATATAGAGATGTCATATATTTAGATTTTTGGGGCCGCTGTTTCTTAGTAAAGAGAACAGTAAGGAGACCCAGTTAAAATGTATAAATAAATATATATATAAATAAGTAATAAATAATCGATAATTAATGTATGATTAACTAAATGAAAGTTGATAGAGCTGATAAGTATAATTATTCAATTAAACACATTATAATTAAAAAGGGCATAAATGTATCATGAATTCATTTCTAAATGTTCCTTTCCTTTATTCTTCCTTATATCTATTTTTACTGTAAAGTAGTCAACTTTTCATGTCAGAAAAACAGAAACCCTTTTCAGCTTTGTGAGGGGGCATTTCGTGCCGTCTACTCCTCTTTTTGTTTTTGATTTTTTTTTTCAAAACAAACCGCTGCACACACTAGAGCAGCTACGTTTTTATTAAGAGCATGATGGGGAAAAAATGCATGGTAGGAAAAAAATGCTAAAAGAATCTAGTTGTAGTCTTGTAAATAGTGACCCTGCAGGATTCACAGTCTGTCTAAAACCTCAGTGTGAGACTAAGCTGGGACTAAAAACTCTAAACACTTGTCTTTAGATGTAAGCAGGTGTGAGCTGATAGTTTTCCGGGGGAGTCTTTTCCAAATCTTTTCAAAATCTCCTGATGTATAGGTAGCATTACTCTGACTCAGCGTTTTAGTTAGATTGACAGACACTGGCATCCTTAAGAGGACAAAGTGTGTGCTGCACTCTACAAACTGTCTAAAAGACCATCTCCAAAGCATGTCGACCACTGAAAACCACTTCCTACTGAAAACCGAGACAACAGTGAGACATGGTAATAATGCAAATGGAACTTTTTCATGTCAAGTTCCACACAGCGATGGAACACTGACAGGGATGCTGTATGATGTGTTGGGTTTCCTCTCTGCTGTTTGCCTGGTTGGTCTGAATAGCTGTTGGCAGGTACACCATCTGGCTGCGAACATCACGGCTACATCATGCTGTATTAAGAGGAGCTGACAGAACTGGGCTGTCAGTGGCAGGAAGACAGGGTTTTTTTTTTTTTTTGAAAAAGAAATCTCAGACGGGCTCAGCAAACCAATATTCTCTTTCTGTCGCTTTCTCTTTCTCTGAAAACCAATTCTTTCATATTATTCCTCCAATTATACGCCTTTCTCTGTCTCAGACCGCCTCTTCTCATCCATCTTTCTTGCTTTCTTTCTTCGTTTCCAACTCTCCAGAGAACTGGGTGCCATTAGTTCTTTCTGAGTGGGCTATGCTCTCTAAGCTCATCTCCAAGGAATCTTGTGAGCCACTTTACTGCCAGTGTTTCGTGCTGTGGTAAAGAGAGGAGGGCTTGATTCTGCTGATGTGCTTAATTAATCCTGTTCAATCTGCTCTGTTGAGAGCAGCAATTCATTTCACCGTTCCTTTTGTATCCTGCATTTAAGCTGCAAAAACAAATAGGCAGGTACTCAGCCACTCAGTTTTTTAGATTCACAAATACCCCCAAAAACTAGACATTGTTGCACATCAGGTACAGAAGGCCTTAGTTTCCCTCCAGCAGACCCACCTCCCACTCATAAAGGCTAATCACGCCTTTGTGCAAAGCTGCTATATACTGCCTGAAGAGAATGTAGAGAAGACATTAATCATATGCTCAGGGATGTTCCTAAACTGTTCTGCCTCCTATACAAAAGGAATGGAAAGATAATGAGACAAGGAAAAAAAGCGGAGAGAGACAAGGGAATGAGCGGGGAGAGGGAGAGAGAGGAGGAAAGAAAGAGCTCTTCCCACTGCCGGTAATTAATCAGTACAGTAGCCGTATGCTGCCAGCCTGTGCAATCATAATTAATTACACACAAGAGCGCTCTTGGAACAGGAAGAGGACAGCGGAGAGAGGAGAGCAAGAGGAGAGGAGAAATAAAGGGATTCTGTTCACACCGAGAGATTAAAATGGAGAGAGCGAGGAGAGAAATACTGAATCTCCACGCTTTAAAGTTCAAACATTGGACCAGTTTTGACATCGTCAGGGTTATCGGGGCCCGTCTAGCGGTCAGGTGGAAACAGCCCAGTTTAAACTGTAAAGATGATTATTTATGACAGAGAGGACAGGGGCTAAATGTGTTGGAAAACTCTAAATACTTCACACACTGTTCAGAACTGGTGAAAGATGTGATATTTTATGTGTCTGATGCTAGGCTAACACAAAATGGCTCATTAGCGTTCTCCACAAAATTTCAATGAAGTAGCCCGTGGGGAATGTTTCACCGGAGCTGTGTTCTGATACTCATACTTCCTGTTCTTACTATACTTAGTTTGAGTACGCAGGGTGTTCCAATTCCGATCGAGGCGAAAAGAAGTGTACCTAAAGGACCCGGATGGTGTCCTCATAACGGTCAAAATGCTGAGTGTGCAATGATGTACAATTTACGCCCTCAACGGCCGCCATCTTGTTTACGAAGCGGAAGAGGCGGAGCCAGGCAGAGCCACTCAGCTCGAAAAAATTTTTTTAATGGTGGCCGAAATTATTTGCTGCGTTAATGGAGCCATATTGCAGGATTGTAGAAGTAAACCAACGATTAAAAAACACAAAGGGAATTTTTTTCGCCGTTCAAAGCGGGATGTTTTTGGCGGGTGACGAGCCGCGGCGGCTGTCGTGATCGTAATTTCCGGTAAGTGCACCACGGAGTATTAGATTTGGAACAACACTCACCTGCTGAAATCTGCGTACTTAGTAAGTGCGGATAGTGTACTGCGTTTAGGTGTACTCATGGAAGTATGGATATCGGATATAGTAGATCTGGTAGACATAATAAAGGTCACTCTATACCCAACAGGAATTAATTGTGAAATTGTGCTGTATTTCTTACATGGATCATACTTTCATATAAACACTACTGAACTCAAGTGTAACTTCAGCGTACATTGGCCAAGTTTCACTAAATGTGTTATGTTTGACAGGAGTCCAAACGTGATGACATCTACAGCAATACTGACTCAGTCATAGTGCCACCAAGTAGGCCTTGTGTGACAGAATTCATTTGGTTTACATTATGTTAGTTTTCATTGTGTGTTTGACATACAACAGCAATGCATGTTTAATGTGGGGACACAGTAAGTGGTACAAAATTTGCAATACACACATTATATTATCATTATACAAAAGTGGCATTAAATGGTCTTAAAGGGACAATAAACTATGGTTTTGTTTTTGTTTTGTTTTTTCTGGGGCAATATACACTACAGGCCAAATGTTTGGAAGCAACTTAAATTTTCTGTTCACCATGGCTTTCTTTGGATTTTTGGATGTGTTTACTGCATGATCACACTTTACCTTTATTGAATTTAACCATTTTCCTCAGTTTACCTTTAGGTATATATTGATGTTACCAGACCATTGCTGAATAAATGTTAACAAAAGAAAAGAAGGGCTTAGTTTTAGGGTTGAGAAGATTTGGAGGAGTCACAACTTCAGTGGAAAAGTTAAAAAAAACAAAACAAATCATAGTTTGCATTATTCACTTTAGCTCTTTGGCTTGTGAGAGTTTGGATACAAAAATCACAATAAATCTCAACTGTGTTCATATCTCTGACAAACTACTAGTAAAGAAACAAGAGTACAGATTTACACATTAAGGAAAGAAGGATACACAAAGTCTAAGCAATAAAAACCAAAAAAAACCTGATAATTATAGTGAAAATGTTTTCTGATAAGTGACTCTTTTTGTAATAATTACGTTTACTTTGTTACAAAGTATAGCAATGAAACTCAACTTTTTTGTACAAATTTGATCTTGCTTCCAAACTTTTGGCCTGTAGTGTATGAATTATATAAAATGTTGTTAAATATTATACTGTATAATAATATATTTATTAAAAAAAAATAAGAACAGAAATTAACGAACTAACGTGTTCTCATAACACAGTCTAATGAATTTCTTTGACAGGGGTCTGGAGAATGTTAGAAGGACATAAACTAGCATTAGTGAATAATAATGACCATTTAGCATTATTGTGTTTTTATCACATGTACTGTAGGCATCAATTTAATTGTAAAATATGAATTATGTATTGTATTTACAGTGTATGTTATTGTTTCTGTGTAAAGGTCAGGATTACTGTTTGAGGATATCTCATCAATCCCACTATCATCTCTGTGGTCTGCTGTGTGGCTTGTTAGCAAAGAAAAGATGCTCACAGAGTAACTTTTCACTGCAATAGCTTCTCATATGTACAGTAGCCTCATTACACGCAGCGTCTGCTGTGAACCAACAATTTAAAAACCTTTGAATCTTGCACCATTGAACACAGTGTTGATGACTGACATCTGCTGGTGAAACACACAATGTAGTGCAATCAGATTAGACAGACTGGCTATTATTGGATCTGTGTCATTATTGTTTCTAACAACTGAAACCTACTGTATATAACTTAATGAGCAGGTAAAAAAAACATTGTATACCGTATTTCCTCAATTTAACCCCTTAACGCCTGAATTTATATAGCTCTATATAAAAAAATGTTTTATGTGTGTTTTTGCCTTTAAGTAGATGGTAAATAATGTTGAGATTATTAATTTCACTTTTGCACAAAAAATAAATAGAAATTTTGGTATGTTGCAAATTTGCTACAGCAGGCATAATGGTCAATAATAGGATAACAATAACACAGTAATATAACAGTGAAAAAACAATGTTTTATTTATTCACCCTCGTTTATTTATATAAACCTGCAACAGCAGGTATTCAACCGGCATTGGGGGAATGCAGACGCTATCTCAGCTGGTTGACTGAGTCAAACGGTTTGTCGCATATTTGCGACAGCAGGCGTTAAGGGGTTAAAGCCGGGCCCCTGTTAATGACCGGCCTCATTTAGTAACCGGGTGTAAAAACAATTTTTAGTAAATAAAAGCCGGCCTCTTTTATAAGCCGGGTGTCTTACCGGTGTTATGTCAAAGTCTGTTCCCCCGTCGATATGTGTCCCCCTTACCTTAACCTGCACCAACCTGACCCCTGACCCCAACCAGTCCTCCTTTAAGTTGTTAACATGAGCCCAAGTTTACCTTAACCCCAAACAGTTCTCTCTACAAGGCCTAACCTTAAACTTAAATCCTAACTCCAACCGTGGAGGTGATGCTACGGAGAACACCACTCAGGAAACATCATTTGACGGGTAACAGATTTCAACACAACACCTGTATTTTGAAGTTTGGCCACACGAGTTAGTACTGTAGGTAAATATGGTTGTTTCTCCCACTGTCCTAGTTATTCTCTGTAAAGTCGAGCCATTTACGCACGTTCTTCTGGGCTTTTTAGTAGTTTAGACATTTTAAATCCTGCTTAAAATGAACATTCAGCGTGCTGTTCATTGTTTGTTTACATCCGAGTACTTCCAATATGGCTGACATCCGGGTAACTGGCTACAATGCGCTGTGTAAAACACTCTAAAAAGTGCCGGTCAGAGCTGCTCTGATTTTCTTTTTTTAATAAAAGCCTCCAAATAATAGCCTGCCCCTATTATTAGCCGGGTCCCAAACTGATTTTTTATTAATAGAAGCCCCGGCTACTATTTGAAGAAACATGGTATTTAAATCTTATATACACTTGGGCACATGTGTGTGGAGTCTGATGTTCTCACTGAGTTGGTACAACATGCAGTGTTATGACTGTTGACTGTAAAACAGCCCGTAGGAGTGAATGTGAGCATGAATTGTTATCTGTGGTGGTCTGGTGTAGCCCGCCTCTTGCCCAACAACAGCTGGGATTGGAATAGTTGATGATGGATGGATTTTGTACTACCAGAATATATAGTCCCTAACAAATGCACTGCTTCCTCCTGTCTGAGTAACGTTTGATAAAAACCAGTGACCAGCTTTCTTAGGAAATCAATGAGCCTTTTTTAATGTGAAACTACATATTTCTTGGCTGGTGCGGAGAGTCACAGACAAGGCTGGGGGGCGGTATAGCACATTTTCGGATTTAATCTCTTTTAATAGATATGTTTACAATAATACTTTTTTTAAAAAGCCTCATCCTTAAAAACAAGACATCTACAATAACAATCAAAATGAGACCTGTCTGCAAAGCATTTTCAAAGTCTTTGTTCCCATCATCTTAACACACACAGCATTCCAAAGTATCAGGCTACATCTGCCAAACACTCACCCTCTTCTCATCCGTGACAATGTAGTGGCGGCCATGCTTCTTGGTCAGATGTGGTGCCAGGACATCAAAGCGCCTGCGGAACTCAGAAAACACCATGTGGTCTGGGTATCCTGGAGCCAGGGAGGGAGCAGAACAGAGAGGAGAGCACAAAGACACCCAACATCAAGGTTAGAGGAGCGTCAGCAAGGGGAGCGCCAACAACGTGTCAATGGTCAACTTTTATTTTTAGGAGAAAAACAGCCAAAAAAAACAACACAAACGGCAGACTTAAGAGCAAAAAAATATGATAAAGGCTTGAAAAGTGGACATTTTTGTGGTTACAGGGTTTCTCCATATTTTTAGATAGGCACGGACAGTAGGGGTGTGCATTGGCACTGCCCTCACAATTCGATTCGATTACGATTCACCAGGTACCGATTCGATTCAATTCTATTCTACGATGCATTGCGATGCATCACAATTATACTGCACACAACAAGGGACATTTTTCGTCAGTCATGGGGCAATACAAGCAGTCAGATATGCCTAATAACAATAGATTTTATTGACTATATTTTGAAAAGATGGAAAAATGAATCTCCTGCCTGAGTTCATCTAAAAGTAAGGAAAGAGAATGCTGAATCATGCATGCCCCGCATTGCGATGCATCGCCGAATCGATTATTGTTGACACCACTAACGGACAGTAAGAATGTCTATGGGAAGAGAGTTTTACCATAGGAAACAGGGCTACAGGATGTAAAAGCATACTAGGGTTGTCAAAAGTATCGATACTCAAAAAAGTATCGATACTAAAACGTTGTATCCAGATACGATACTCATTTTCAAAAGTATCGATATCAAGTACTTGAAACTTGGCGAATCATCTTAAGGAGCGACACCCTTTACAGCCTTTACAGTGGATTTCGACAGGTTAGTGTCTTTCGTTTCAAACCGACCTATTACTGATGTTATTGTGGCCGGTGGCTCGCATTAATGTTGGCCGTGTTATTATTAGCCGTTAGCCGCAGCTAGCAATTAAAGGCTGACGTCACGTTAATGATTATAAACAATGTAAATAAATAAATCAGGCACGTAGTATGCCCATATTACCTTAATTGACACAGTGTCAGTATACATAAGCATAGAGTTAATAAGTTTACATAAATGTTGGTGACTGAAAAGTGTTATTTTCTCTCTTGAAGTCCCAGAATGAAGCAGAGAAAAGTCGACTTATCAAGCTTGCCTAATATTGTGCACAGCATACAACCTCAAAATATTGTTCTAATTGTTATTGTTTATTATATTTGTTTATTTTTTCCACTACCTCAGACCTGAAGCTTGTTGCAGTTTCTTTTTGCACAACTGTTTTTTATTATAAATCTTTAACCTGTGGTTCTGTTCATTTTTACATGTTGCATTTTTCTTGTTAATAAAAATATTTCTGTTAAATTTGGGGTCTTTGTTTTTATCCTTGTGGTATCGAAAATCGAATATTTTGTGACAGCAGTGGGTCAGGTTATGGCAACCCTCTCAGATGCTGCATCTCTGGATTAATTTCTGGATTTAAATTATGTAGGCAAAACAGAAAGCAGAGTTTATTTTTCACTGACATCATCAGAAAGATTAATCGGGTTTGAGAGCAGGTTAAGCTTGAGGAACTTTCAAAACACTAGAGAAACTTCTGTATCAGACAGTAGCAAAGGTCAAAATTGAATGACCTGTATGAGAATTACAACAGAGATTGCCAACCGAGATTGGATACCCGTGACCTTTGACCCCCTAGGCAGCACTGCATTAACCCATAAGAACCCAGACCAAGTTACCCTTAAAGGATGTGTTCTATAAGTGGACCACAAAGAACACATTTCTGATGTTTAAAAAAAAAATACTACCCCTAAATGTCAAAGATCTGTGATGTGACATATATATGTTACATTGGTCATTTATGGTATTTATGTTTATAAGATTTCTTATTTTAAAATAAAAAATAGACACATTTTCTGCTTACAGAGACACAGATTTGCCTTTTTCTCTGCATCTCCTCAACATTTATAACATCAGGAAAATAATTTTAAACTGATGGCGTTCTTGTATAATTGAGTTTAAAGACAAAGTAAATGTGAAGGTTTCCACTCGTCTTTATTACCTTGCCTGTAGATGCGCAGTGCATCCAGCAGCTTGGATCCTCGGAGTTGAGCTCTCAGAAGACCCACATCCAGAGTCATAAGGCCTGAGTCGGCGCTCTCTCCGTGCGTCACGCGGGGCTCACCTCCACCACCCACTGCCTCCGCCTTGGGCAGAAGGCAGTGGACGAAGTGAACCCTGGAACGACGCACCATGTCAATCAGAGCATCCTGAAAACACAAAGGAGGTGACTCAGATATGAGCTACTGCTTGTTAAAAGAACAACTGCAAAACAGTCAGTGCAAAAACCTTCTCAGGTTAATCCAACATTCTCTTTACATTGTGTGGAAGATTGCAAATCAGCCATCTACAATCCCCATTCCAAAATAGTTGGGACGTTGTCTAAATTGTACATGAAACAGAACACAATAATTCAGTAATCCTTTGTGATATACAGTACAGGCCAAAAGTTTGGACACACCTTCTCATTCAATGTGTTTCCTTTATTTTCATGGCTATTTACATTGTAGATTCATCAAAACTATTAATGAACACGTGAAATTATGTACTTAACAAAAAAGTGTGAAATAACTGAAAACATGTCTTATATTCTAGTAAGCAAAGGGTGGCTACTTTGAGGAATCTAAAATACAAGACATGTTTTCAGTTATTTCACACTTTTTTGTTAAGTACATAATTCCATATGTGTTCATTCATAGTTTTGATGCCTTCAGTGAGAATCTACAATGTAAATAGTCATGAAAATAAAGAAAACGCATTGAATGAGAAGGTGTGTGTCCAAACTTTTGGCCTGTATTGTATATTACACTGAAAAAAAAAAAATTGTCAATGTACACCCTCATTGTTGTGAGAAATCAAGAAATCCAAATCATTCTTCCAACATTCTTTAGCACAGGTGGAGACACTTTGAGATTGTGCAAATCATAATCTAAATGTTCTAGACAGTGTATGAAACTTCCAGCAAATACTCTAAGTAAGTATATCTGAACCGAAAAGTAAAATCCCCAAACCTCAGATGACTGTTCAGGGATTGAAACTCAGCCCAGATCACAATCAGGTTTCAATACCTGAACAGTCGGCAAAACAATCTGAAGACTGGTGAAGATATTGATTGACTTTAATGGATGGATGGAAGATTCCAGGTCATTTTGGTTGCATTTGAAGTAACTCTTAACTTGCTTCAAGGCAGCTTGTTGTGTTAGGTTGCCTACAGTATTTGATTGCATCTCCCTTAACAACAGATATACAGTAATTGCTGTCATCAGTCAATGGTATGGCTATTTTAGGATGAAGTACAGGTTTTAATCACAGTCTTCTCCACTTACCACTTGGAGTTTGACCTGGATACACAGGCTTTTTTTCTTGACAGCAGCCACTCCTGTGGTGAACGTTTTCCTCATGCTGGTGGCTCGGCGCAGGGCGAGCTGGGAGGTGCCCTCCAGACCAGCGATGGAGCCCGACAACACTGTGGCCCCGCTGGCCCGGCCCATAAACAGCCCGCTGATGTTCTTCCTTTGGTGGCAGAGGGATGAATTGCATTTGCATGTGTGTAAAAGAATATATTTTACCTCACTGCGGCTACGTTTACACGAGGACGGTCTGAACAGAAGACGCAAAAGTGGCGTCGCGTCTTCACTTTTTATTCCTCGTTTAGAGGAGCATTTTCATGAGGAAATCTGCGTGCATACGGTGACGCAAAAGTGTGTGAAATTCGATTGTATGCATGCATGGCGGCATCACTTAAAGCGATAAGAGCATCTTTGGGCATGCAGAAGTTTTCACGCCACACATTTTCATCAGCTACTCCTTCCACAAAGTTATCCACCATCCACTAGATCTCCCAGGTCTCGTTCTCGCCTCCGACGAATTGCTGCATCCTAAATGTGATGGAGGTAATTACAGATCCTTCTCTGTTCAGTAATACTATCTGTACATATCCTGTACATTTGGTGGAAAGACTCCTGTAAGTTTATTAGAGCTGTCAGAGCAGCTTGAAGGTCCGACGCATGGAAATAATCCCACGTTTGTTTATTTTCCTGTACTGGAGCATGTATGTGACGTAAACACATACGTGACGTGAGCAGATCTGAGCAGAGTTTTGCGTCTTGTCAGTGTAGACGACACGCTACGGTGGAGCGTATTTAACTTTTCCACTTTGGAAGGTGGTTTCAGATTTTTGCGTTTTTAAGCCCCCAAAAAGCCGTCACCGTCAAAACGAAAGGCACTTCCGATAAAATATTTTGTCGTTTTTAACCGCAAGCGTCCTCGTGTAAACAGGGCCTGCATCAGCTAATTATTAATACAACAAATACAGGGAACTAATCTAACTGCTTTGGTAGGACATTAAACTCTTAGGAGACTCATAGGTTTGTAGGATGCCCCCTGAATCATTTGGCAAATCTATTGCCCGCTGCTCTCAAACTGTGGATCACACCTTTTCTAAAGCTCCATAGATATTGGAGCTGTCAACCAAAGTTATAATAGTTTTGGATTTTTCATCAGTTTTAGTTTTTAATTTCGTTGTGAATTTTTGTTTTCAAATTCAGTTCGTTTTAATTCGTTTTTAGAGTGAGTTTGCTAGTTTTAATTAGTTTTTATTTTTTGGAAAATGCTTAGTTTTAGTTTAGTTTTTATTAGTTTTAGTTTTTTTGTAAAAAAAAGTCACAATAAATGTTGCCTTTATTTCCTTTGTCTGATCCATCTCAGCCCCAATAAGTTTATTAAGTCATAAAACCAGATAGATGAAATAAATTTAATATCAACTAAAAAGGTTTACGTATGATAAAAAGTTGACAAAGATGTAAAGGAAGGATATTTTCACTATAATTTTAGTTAGTTTTGAAACCACACAATACAGTTCCAGTTAGTTATCGTTTATTAAAAAAAAATCCAGTTTTTATTTTTATTTCAGCTAACGAGGATGTTTTTTCAATTCTAGTTTTCGTTATTTCGTTAGTTTTCCTTAATTATAACCTTGCTGTCAACTGGACTGGGATTAGTCCATATTTGCTATTTGCAAGTACATATTAAGATAAATCATGCATTTATTTAGCTACACATTCATTATAAATATATAGAGATATGTAATTACTTCTAATTGGGCAAATTGTAAAGTATCATGAAATGTGAAGGGGTTAAAATGACAGAGACTGCAGTAATATTTAATAGTTTAAGATGACTGCAGCAACTTGGGTGTTTATAGTTTAGCTTGATCTTTTTTAATAAACGTGTAAAACTGAATTGCTAACCTGTCAATCTACTCAGCATTTAAGTGTCAATAAAATGTTTAATGTTTCGAATCCCTGGAAAATGTAGCATCCTTCTGAAGTCTGCATACAATTCTATCAGCATTTTGGAGTTTTCATTCATTTGTTATTTTAAAAAGATTTTTTTTTTGTTGACTCAATGATAAATACTGAATTACTGTTTAGTAATAATACCATTTACCTCCATTGTATTGGGGTGGAGGCAGGAATTGCAGAGCATTTTGATTATCACACCCCTTGTAGTTTGCTTTTCTCTAATGAAGATTGGTATTTTTCTCCAAAAAGTCATGCGGTCCACAGAAAGAGTTTTGTTATACTCTCTCAGTTTGGTTAATGTACAGTCATGGAAAAAAATATTAGACAACCATTGTTTTCTCAAGTGTCTTGTTAATTTTAATGCCTGGTACAGCTAAAGGTACATTTGTTTGGACAAATATAATGATAACAACAAAAATAGCTCATAGGGGTTTAATTTAAGAGCTGGTATCTAGACATTTTCCATGGTTTTCTGGATAACAACCAAAATCATTACAAGAAAACCATGGAAAATGGTTTCCGTGGTCTTATCAGCTGTTTTTGTTGTTATTATTATGTTTGTCCAATTAAATGGTAAATGGTAAATGGACCTGCACTTATATAGCCCTTTTCTAGTCGCTTTGCGACCACTCAAAGCGCTTTACACTACAGACTGCGCTCATTCACCCTTTCACACACACATTCATACTGGTGGCAGAGGTTACCCTAAACGGTCCCACCTGCCACCATTGGGAATTCATTCACACACCGATGAACGCAGCATCAGGAGCAATTTGGGGTTCAGTATCTTGCTCAAGGATACTTCGACATGTAGGCTCCGACACTCAGGGATCGAACCTCCAACCCTTCGGTTGGGGGGGCAACCAACTCTACCAACTGAGCCACAGCCGCCCCAAATGTACCTTTAGTTGTACCAGGCATTACAATGAACAAGAAATTGAAGAAAACAATGGTCTGATAATATTTTTCATGACTATATACGGATAACTCAAAGCAGACAGCACACTATTGTACACACTGATGACTGATCCCCATAAAGTCTAATAAAGTGGATGCTGCATGTGTGTGATTGCTGTGAGTTGTACTTTTGGGAGTCCTGCAGCAGCATGGCAGCGTTCTGGGCAGCAGGGTTGTGCTTGGCGTGGCTCAGCCAGCCCTGAGTGTTGTACTCCACCCAGTCTGTCCCGTGGCTGTGGCCCAACAGGAAGAGGTGGGGCTTCTCTCCTCGCAGCAGCAGACTGGCTCCTGCAACACAGGATATATGTCCATTATTCCCCATGATGTCAAGAGGCAAGGCAAGGCAAGTTTATTTGTATAGCACAATTCAACACAAGGTAATTCAAAGTGCTTTACATACACATTAAAAACAGCAAGACACAATTGAAAACAGTAAAAACAGTCAATTAAAACAGGGAAATATAAATAAAAATATAAATAGGATAAAATAAGATACAGCAGGATAAAAAAAAGAGATAAAATAATAAAAAGCACAGGTCAAACATTGTGTAGTTAAAAAGTAAGGGCAGTAGAGTACAGCAGTACAGTAAGTGTTAAAGTTAAGAGTACGCTGCAGTAAACAATAGTGTTTTTAGTCCTGATTTAAAGGAGCTGACCGTTTGGGCAGACCTCAACTACAGGTAGTTTGTTCCACAGGTGAGGAGCAGAATAACTGAAAGCTGCCTCACCCCGCTTAGTTCTTGTTTTTGGGACACGCAACAAGCCAGTTCCAGATGACCTAAGGGGTCTGGATGCTTCGTAGAGAGGGAGCAGATCAAGCATGTAATTTGGTCCGAGACCATTCAGTATTACCAATGTGGTCTGTTGATCCTGCAACAGCCACAAACCTACTGTTCACTACTTAACCCTCTGGAGTCCATCAATTTATTGAAAATACCCATGTTTAAGTTACAGTAATGACTTTATCTATATATGATATGTAGACAAGCTGAGAAAGCCAGTTGAAAGTGCAATCATAGGAGCTTTCCATTTATGTTTCTAGACCATTTTTAAAATGTGAATTTTCTTTCCACAATGAAAACTATTACTATTTTTAATTTACATGCAAATAAACTGTTTTGTAGTTTTATTATTTATTATTTTTTCTGCTATTTTTGTGTGTATAAATGGTACATTTCCATAGACACTTTTGTTTGTATTTCGGGTTCCTGGCAGCTTTATACTTTAATTAAAATAAAATGAAAAATCTGACTGATAGCCAATTTACTGTGGAGAAAAAGGAGCCATGCATGTGATGTAAGGACAGACTGAAAGATGCTAAACAGAGACAGAAATTAATGCATAGGAAGTTGACAAATTTGAACCAAAATCTCCTGGACTTCAGAGGTTTAAGCAAGCGGAGACAGGTTGAGTGCTCACCTTTGTTTTCTCCCTGTGCAGAGCCGTAGTAGCTGAAGAGTCTCTCCAGCATGGTTTCCTCTGAACCTCCAGGCTGAACAGCCTCCTCCTCCATCAGCCACAGCAGGCCTCGAGCCTCATCCGTCCTGGCCAGAGTGCGCACCTATGATGGATACTAACACTCAGAAATGTCCCAAACTTTTCTGTAAGATGTCCACTCACCATTGTGAATTATACTCTGGGGTAGGATGGCCTGCTCTGGCCACTTGAAGGGCTAGTCATTGGTATACTTTAATTTATAAGGCTTGGGACTGCTGCCTTCGTACATTTGCACCTTAATTACTGTGCTGGATCTTATTCTCTTATTTCACAAGATCAATTATTGCTTTCTGTCCCTTCTGCTCTACAGAGTTGGGTAAAAGGGCATTTGTTTACCCTGCACCTTATGCTGGAATATGCTAAAGAAAGACTGGAAATGAACTGACTTAGTTTCTTTGAGCACATTTAAATCCAAACTGAGAGTTATAGAGGCCAATTCCACAACATGCACTTGTTTCTCATGACGTGTTTAAGGTCTGTATCTGATGTAAATATGTAACTGTATTTTGTGTTTGCTGCCTCTTGGCCAGGGCTCCCTTGAAAAAGGTTCTCAATCTCAATGGAATATTCCCTGGTTAAATAAAGGCTAAATAAAATAAATAAAATGTATTTTATCCTGAATGTGTTATTTGAAAAATATGGAGGTCTAAAAATGATAAAACAGGAAATGCGCTAAGCTCACTACCAAAGAACCAAACTTTGATAAACAAGTTTTGGATACTTGGTAATGTGCCTTTAGTGAGATCTTACTTAACCCAGCCCCACAGACAGATCATTAATGCTAGTCACTCTAACTGTTTGAATCCTGTTCCTTATCTACGTAGACTGGCTGGCCCCCATTCTGACAATTGGATTCCCACAATTGTGTGCTTGGAGGGCTCAGCCTTTCTAAATAAGGAAGTGGAACCTCTGCAAATACGAACCCTTTGATGAATACACAATGTTCACTGACTCTCAAGGCATTTTAAAATCAAAGAAGAGATGCTGCATTGTGCTGCTGAAACCTAATTAGCAGTTATGTGCAGTCTGGATCCTTTATAGAAATAAACCCCCTGGCTTTCATTCAACCAGAAATCACAACATTTCACAGATTTATCTTTGCTGCCTATATTGTTTGTTATACAGTAAGTTGTAGTGTGTTTGCATGCCGATGGGTCTATGGTTGTCCTTTTTGTTTCGCAATATTTTGAGTGAATCCTTAGCCACTCCAACCCCTTCTCCCAACTAAAACAAAATACTTTATTTCTTGTCACCTTTTCTGATCGTTATGCCTTTATCCGCTGAGTGGTGCTGTTTGTTGATCCCGTCCAAAACCATCAAAAATCAAACCAAATTTCACAGCAAACCATCTTATAGTTGTCAAATTAAATTTAACGACTCCCTCCATGCCTTCAAAAATCAACTCAAAAACCACCTTTTCAAAATAGCTTACAAGACCTGAACTCAAATCTCTCCATCTCTGTTTAGTTCTGTTTTCTTCCGCATTTTGTGTTTGTGTGTGTCTAATTCCTGTTATGTTAAGCGACGTTGAGTACCTTTAAAGGTGCTATAAAAATTGAATGTATTATTGTTATTTAATATTATTGTCAAGAGATTTTACTCAAAGTGACAAATGAGAACCTCGTGGTGGTTCTACAAGTCATTAGGATAAATCCTCTGGGGACATGAATATGTGTGCCATCCAGATAAGAGAAAACTTTGACCTGCTGATCCGTGCTAGAGGAAAGCTCAAAATATCAAAATCAGTATTCTTTACCAACTTTGCACCATGAATGTCTTTACTAAATGTCATGGCTATCCAACCATCAAGTGAAAAGATATTTCAGACCAAAGTGTTGACCAACTGACATGACCATCCACAGACCCTGCTGCTAGCATAGCTTAACACTAACCAAACTCTAACACATATAACTGAAAAACATTGGGCCTAATCCACTAATATATGCATAGAAATGTTGTCATTTTGCTTATAAAATAAGTTTTCACAAAACATTAGTTAGTTAATTGCTATCATGGTTCAAACAAACTAAAAAAGAATTGTCTTGGACTTTGATGACCTATCCGTCCACCTTAGACTTCAGTGAGCCTCAGTGGCGGTTCTACACAGGGGCCTACAGGGGCCACTGCCCCTGTGAAGAAGCCCTTGGCCCCTGCTGTGGCCCCTGTGTCAAATTAATAATAAAATGATCAATTTATAACGATGAACAACGGAACAATTCTTACCTATTTTCTGTTCAAACAATATCTTATTGTACACAAAATGAACCCAGAATGTGTACATTGTATAATAGTTTATTGTGCAATAACAGCTTTCAAAATAAAAGAAAGTGATTGTGCACAAAAATGACCAATGTCATTGTCGTACAAAAATAATTGTTATTGTTGGTAAGGCTCATTGTTTCAATCAATGTATTTGTATGTTCTAAATATACTTAAATAAGATATTTAAATAAGTTAAAATCAAGGATTTGAATGCTTAAATATCATCTTTGCCATTTTTTAATGTGCCCCTCTGATTAAACACTGGCCCCTCCTTGGCCCCCACAGTAAAACTGGTCTTGAACCGCCACTGGTGAGCCTTGATGGCTTGTTGATGCGAGAGGTCAGAGAAGAATGGCCAGACTGGTTGGAGATGATAGAGAGGCAACAGTAGCTCCAATAACCACTGGTTACAACCAAGGTATGCAACCTTATAACCTAGAAGCAGATGGTCTACAGCAGCCAAGACCACACCAGGTGCCACTCCTGTCAGCCAAGAACAGGAAACTGAGGCTACAATTCAGACAGGCTCACCAAAATTTGACAATAGAAGATTGGAAAATATTGCCTGATCTGATGAGTCTTCATTTCTGCTACAACATTCAGATGGTCAGAATTGGTCTTAAACAACCTGAAAGCATGGATCCATCCTGCCTTGTATCAACGCTTCATGCTACTATTGGTGGTGTCATGGTGTGGGAGATATTTTCTTGGTACAACTGAGTATTGTTGCTGACCATGTTCCTTCCTTTTATGACCAGCCTGTACCATCTCCTGATGTTACTTCCAGCAGGAGAATGCACCATGTCACAAAGCTCAAATCATCTCAAACTGGTTTGATGTAACCAACAAACCAAAGGCATGTGACCAGTAAAACCGAACACAATGACGTCACATGCACAGAATTGCCTGAAACAGATACAGTGTGGTGATGTTGCTTGTGCTTACCAGAGCTTGGGTTGAGGCTTGGTCAATAGCTGCTACAGACAGTGAGGTACTGGACTCTATGTCATCTAAAGCAAGCTCTATGTTTTCCTAGATGCAGGGGGGATAAAGGATTAGGTTAGTAACCTACAGCAGATTTATAAGCACAAGAAGAGTTCATCAAAAAATTACAACTAAAGCTAATCAGGTTGATCATGAAATTAGCCAGTGCAAGACTGTAGATTGGGTTGTGTGAGCGTGTAATTAGCACAGTGCTTCGAAAAAACTTCTAAACTCGAAGGTTTGTTGGTGTGTATGTTTGTATGTCAGTTAGCTCTGGTGGTATCTATACATGCAGATATTTTGCAATAACTGTCTTTGAGATTTCACCTTTTAGCTAAAACAATTGGAGGTCAATGGAGTCCAGGATACACCCAGGACTTAGATGTTAACAGTTTTAACATGAACTTCTTCCAGTGAGAAAAAAAGTTCCTAACTGGGCTGGTCTGAGACAAAAAATGAGCCCAGGCCTTTTGTCCAGGGCTGGTCGATTGATCACACACCAACTATCTGAGTGCCAGTCTGGGCCCATCAGACAAAAAAAAAAAAAAGACAGGTTGTGTCAATACTCATTTCCATTGTATTGCTATGAAAGCGAGCATCTCAAAACCCGACCAGGGAAAACCTAAACTATCTGCACATGTAAAAAAAACAGAATACAGAATAACAGGAGCGCTGCTGGTGTCCCTAAATACACTGGTGCTCTTACAATGGGTAAACAGTGAACTAAAAAGAAGAAAATGCAGTTAAAAAAAAAGTTTAAAACCCTTTATTTTACATGGGCCTTGAGGAAGGCACAAGCCGACACGCATTGGTGTTTTTAGATGAAACCCATGTAAAATAAAGGGTTTTTAACTTTTGTCAATCCACCAGAGTGACTGCATTTTCTTCTTTTGAGTTATCTGCATATGTAGTTGGCACTAGAGCTGAAAGAGTTAAATAAAAGGGATATAATTTTGCTGTAATTTGAACAAACCAACGATTTAAATAAATATATATTTGACTTTATTGCAGTTAATCTGAGGATAGGATTAAAGCTATTGTGTCAGTATGTGTGTGTTCTGTCCCGTGCCACTGCTTAGTGTTGTGCTCTGTTGCTCCAGCAGCACCTCCTTGTATCTCTCCAGCTCCTGGACGAAGGTGCGTTCATGGAACAGGGTTTGCAGTCTTTCCTGTGTGTAGTTGTGGCAGAGCTCTTCAAACGTGGCTCCCCGCTGCTGCTGAGCAAGCCGGGGGTTCTGGAATCCTGGAGTGTCCACTATGAGCAGCGAGCACAGAGAGTGCTGACTGGACTTTAGAGCCCTGAGGGACACAAACATATCATGATGTTTTAGTGATGAAGCTTTGGGACTGGGAGTCTGCAGATTGCTATTCATATAGAATAAATATACATATTCATATATGTGTAAGCTATAAAGATCATTATGTATCCAGTAGTTTTCAAAATAATAGCAGTCCAATATGACTAACCAGATTAATCCAGGTTTTTAGTATATTTTTTATTGCTACATGGCAAACAAGATACCAGTAGGTGCAGTAGATTCTCAGAAAACCAACAAGACCCTTTTAATGCACAACATGGGTCTAAAGTGACCTGACTTGAGTTTTTAATTTTCTATATCTTTGCAATAAATTAATTTCATCATTCAGTATTCCAGGTTTTCCTAAATTAACTTGTTTTTGATCATCATACATCCTCATTTTTTGTTTTCATTTCTTACTTTTTGAATAAAAACCCTTTTTGTATCACTACGCTTCTAATGCACAACATGGGTCAAAAATTTCATTATGGGGTATTGTGTGTATAATTTTAAGGAAAAAATAATTTAATCAATTTTGGCATAAGACTGAAACATAAAAAATGTGGAAAAAGTGAAGCGCTGTGAATACCTAACAGATACACGGTATGTGTGACAAAATGATACATAAACATGTTAAATATATTAAATATATGAGTGTGGAAAGTAACTATTTGAAACAAATTACTATTATTATAGTATTAGGTCATTTAATTTTAAATCAAATTTGGTGAATGATGAATGAATCATTTTTGACCCATGTTGTGCATTAGAAGGGTTGTCCATATGTTGTGCATTAAAGGGTTAAGGCTGTGCAATTGGGCAATTAGTTGAAAGCAGTGTGTTCAAAAAAAAAAACCTGTGGTCATTCAACTAAATATTAGTTTAGTGATTCACAGGATTGCTAAATCCCAGAAACAAAACAGTTTGTACAAAAGAGTTTTGAGTTTGTAAAGTCAACAGCAGACACTGCTATTATTTTGAACACTGTATGTATGGTTATTAATGCATTTCTGGTTAACAAATGCTGATTAAATAAGAACAAAAACATTACATTACATTATTACATTTCCTTGAGTTTCAGAGATGTGTTGGTGTGAGTCTGGTCACTTTCACGGAAATGTATAATTTTTTTAGAGCCACAAGTGTAGAAAAATAAATTTTCAACTTTCACAAGAAGAACTGATATCTATGAGGAACACCAAGTGTGCAGCAACTGGAGCAGAGCATATTGAGACAAAGGCACATGAAAAATATGTAGAATATAAAGTCTAAACTCTAAAAATGACTTGTTTTTTGCAAAGATCAGCACGAAAAATAAATGCTAAAAAATCCCAAGAAAGCTCCAAAGTACCCTTTTTAACTGATAAAAATGCCTTCATATTAAGCAAACCTTACTAAAGTTGTAATACTAAACCACACAAAGCTCTAACAAAGAACCAGACTTGTCAAGGCTTACTTGTTTTGTATTATACCTAAAGATTAAGGGGATCATAATTAAAGATAGTGAAACACTGAAAGGAACTGAAATAGTAGTTGAAGTGTGAGTTATGTGTAGTTGCTGAAAGGAAGATAAGTACAACTAGAGTAATATAGGAAGGAATGTACTCAGGCAAAGTGTAAGCTCTGAAGGGAGCTGAAGTGTCATGTGAAGTGTGAGTTCAAACATACTGTGCCAAAAGTAGTTAAGGAGTTTTGAAAGGACTTGTACTATCAGCTGAAGTCTAAGCACTAAAATTAGTTGGCCTGTAAGCTCTGAAATCAGTTGAAATGTACAAAATAAATGTCAAGGTACAAATGATTTATTTGTCAAGAGGACCAAAGAGGCCACTTAGAATTAAACTATACAGTAATGTAGGAAGTTCAAGTGAGATAAAGAACAAATTTGGCAACTGCATCATGAAGTCTTTGGAAAAGAAAAGCTCCCAATAGAATTAAATTAATAAAGTAACAAATATTGCAAGGTACCTGTTAATGAGGGAGATGACAAGAGTGAAGAGCTCCGAGTAGAGTCCAGATGCCATGGCCTCCAAACACTCCAGAGCTGTGATCTTCGAGGCTGCAAGACGGAGACAATAGATCAGAGTCAGAGCAACAACAAGAACAATGTGAAACATTAGTGTGAACTATAAAAAGTGTGTCTGTGTTACACTTTTACTGATTTTTATCAAAGATCAGGATGGTCATTTTCTCCAAGGACTTATCTTTTTGTGAAACAAACCTGGAAAACGACCACTAACAGATCACTGTCAAACCTCAATGATCTTTGGATACAGACAGAAATACAGAGAACTCACACCAAAATCTAACATCAAAAGTTTGGTCACATTCTTACATAGTTGTTTTTTTATATGACAGGCCACCACACACCTCAGCTTGGGTTTTTACCTGAGCTGTCACCTTGGCCTGCCTCATCCGGTCCTCCTCTGAACGAGGTGGAATGCTGCAGTCCTTTAGCCTGGTGCTTAAAGATAGAAGAGGACAGCTCCTCCAAGGTACAGCCCAGCAGGTAGGCAGCCTTCTGGGCCCATTCATGTTTGGCAAATTGCCGACGCCCCGCTGAAAACACAGTAAAATGTGTTTAAAACACAGAAAGCTATGCATCTGAGGAAGAATGCTAATGATGATGACAGGTATAGAGATGGTGGGGTGGAGGATGAATAGGATAAAAAGGATGCTTAAATTGAGATACATGAAAAAAGCTGTGTATAGTTTCTGTCAGCTGCATAGTGTTGCTTTCCGAGCTATAGCTAACCTGAACCGAAAACACACAAATCAGCATCAACCGAAGTCTTAGCCTTTAACCCAGATAAGCATTTCTCACAGCAGGTCTGTGTATCTAAAAGAGAGATTTCCTCTCTGTTGCTGACAGGAGTGGATACAGGAAATCCACTGTGGGAGTTGTGTGAAAACTGACAGCTAAGGTGTTATGATTCATACTTAAGGTTGAGCTTTTCCATCAGCAGAACATTTAGTTCATTTTCCTTTTCAAACAACAGCCATTTCAGGCCTGATATCCTATGTCCATACTGTACATCATGCTGCCATCACATAGAAGCCATATATAGAGGAGTGTGCTGTGGGAAATGACTACTACATGGAGATTCTAACTGCATAATTTTTTTAAAAGAAGCATTTCGTTCCATGGCAACATGACATGACACCTTTTTAAATGTGTCTGTGACTTCAACCACATTAATTAGGATGCACCTCTGGAAAGTGACAGAAAACTGGAATAACATTTATCTCCACCACTAACCATCTTGCCTGATCCCCAGTCTTTTGTTCCCCATCACAGTTTGTGACTTTTTATAACCTGGAGATGTGGATTTTGAAAGACAGAAGCCCCTTTCATAGTGCCGTTTCATGCCGGGACAGTTACTGCTCTGAAATGTCTCGCCTCCACTATGAACACATCGAAGTGGGATGCCGGGATCAAATGATCCCACCAATTTTCCGCCTCCAGAGGTAGTCACAGAGGCAGAAAATTGGTAGGACTGTTGGAATCGTGACCACTATGAACGGGACATGACGTCGCATGTGATGTCTAACACACCTCCCACTTGGTCCGACAGTCATCCAATCACTGTTCAGCTGCACAACAGCTGCGGCCGCAGTCGCTGACTGTGCCCTGCGTCCGCCGCTAATTGTAAACAAACCCGCATGCTAACTGTACACGTGGTGTCCACCTCTGATCTTAAACAAACAGCCGTCGCTAACTGTACACAGAGTGTCCGGTGCTTGTTGTAAACAAACGGAGGTCGCTAACTGAACACACTGCTGCTCTGACTATCCCCCCACTATCCTCCCACCTCGTTCTGCGACGCCGGACTGCACTATGAAAGGGCACAAATATCATACCTTCGCGGGATCACGCCCTAAGGCAAATGCCCGCACAGATCTTTACAGCAATATAGCTGAACATTTGCAGGATGGCACTATAAAAGGGGCTGGAGGAAGTCAAGCAAAAGATGCTATTGTGTCACTTTATAGGTTGTAGGATGCAGTGTGGGATTATTTACATAGCCAATCCCATCATGCCTCCACCTTTATTACTTTTACTCCCGATACTGAGACAGTGCCCATATTGACTATTTGTAGACTCCATTTTAAATATTGGAGATTATTATTGACAGATGAATGTCCAAAGTTAATTACATATTCATTTCACTGTGTTTCTGGGAGGCAAAAAAACAAGAAACTACTATACAACAGCTGTCTTGTCCAAAAGATTCACGATTGCATGTCATTTTTAACGTGGTACTATGTAGGGAGAACAAGTTTCAAAACTAGACTGGAGGATGTGTTTGCTGGGTTGAACCACTGCGGGACAGTAGCAAACTAACCACAATGACATCAACAAGTAATCTCTACTTTAGAAAGTCATTCTGATTCTTTGTAATAGTGAACATGGATTCTGCTAATCTAATATTTCCAACTCTACTTAAATTATAGGCATCAATGTTACCTCAGGTAACCTCATTAACATAAAGGTAAATACTGTACTTTAAAGGGTCACTCCATCTATTTAACATGTCAAAGTCTATTTCTATTACTCCTGTGAAAACATCTTTACATTTGTCAAGTCTGAGAACATCACTTGAGTACGGTCAGTTGAATATCTTGGTCTGGTGACAATTTATAACAATATATGCGATCGAGTTGCATTGTGAAAAGTGTAGAATCCAAATTTTGGTTGTTAACACACAAGTTAATTTTTAAAATCTGTTTCTTGCAATTGCCACACTTTGAAGTGCAATACTAAATGGTGAAGGTTAAAACAGCTCCCTGACAATTGATCACAGCCATTTAAAACCATTATATGTTGCTTATACTGTAGCTATTTAAGCAGATAAAATACAAGCTTCAAAAAATGACCTGTCTGTTTTCTAAGATATCTTTTGGAACACATTTTTAGATTTAGATTTTTGCTTATCAAAAATGATCATGCCCTGACTGTATCAGGAGCACATTTTCATTTGGTCTGGAGGCGATTCAGACTCCATGTGTTAGAAGGAAGCAAGGCAACATGACAGCCTGCACAGCCAGCCAATCAAAGAGCTTCGACACAGAGCCAGAAAATCAACAGGAGACTCTGCCAAACAGAAACTTTGTGGGGATACACAGGGTAAGCTGGGAAATACAAGTTCTGTGGGAGAAAGTCAAAGCACTAACTAGCAAAGTGAAAATGAACAAGCTTTACTTTGCTTTTGAGAATGTGTTGTAGTGTGACAGCAGCTCGGGAGTTGAATGTGGGCGACATGGGGAGGCATCAGAGCTAGCAGTTTAAAGGGATAGCAAAGTTCTGATCCCTGTGATTTTCATCTCACGGAATAGAAAAGGGTGAGACAGGGAGCGGGGAGAGTTGTCATGAGGCAAACACGAAAACACAAGAGAGAAGGAGATGAAGAGAGGAGGGGGAGGAGGAGCAGAAACAATAAAAATGCTAATGTGTTAAGGCCTGGAAGGAATGATAAAGGCATTAAGACATAAAACACAAACAAGAGAGCCTCGGAAAAAAAAGTTTTTTAAGTGAAACAGTCCACAACTTGCATGTTGTTTTTCCATTACCTTCATCTCCGTCTGCGTTTGATAGGGCACAGCATGCAAACATGCAAGCAAAGAGAGGGGGTTAGAGATAACAGTTCATAGATTCATCAATTCACAGCCACAAGAAAACATAAACATTAGCATTAAACAACACTGGCACCACCACCATGCTTTGGAAAAGCAAACTGTTAGATCGACGAGGCCCTGGTTTATATCACTAACCCCTTCAATAGCGCATTACAAGCCGCAACATTTACGGCTCTGTAACATCTTGCCTGCACTGTGAAAGCACCAGAAGCCGGATGCCGGGATCACTTGTTACATCTTCAGAAGTAGTCTTAAGGCCCTTTCATAGTGCAGTCTGCAAATGACCCGATATATAGCCGGAAAGATCTGTGCCGGCTTTTCGCCTTAGGGCGTTCATAGTGATCCCATGAAGGCAAAGTGAAGACAATAGTTGGAGGAGATGATAGTGGGAGGAGATGATAGTTGGAGGAGACGATAGTTGGAGGAGACGATAGTTGGAGGAGACGATAGTTGGAGGAGACGATAGTTGGAGAAGACAATAGTTGGAGGAGACGATAGTTGGAGGAGACGATAGTTGGAGAAGACGATAGTTGGAGAACACAATAGTTCGAGGAGACGATAGTGGGAGGAGATGATAGTGGGAGAAGACAATAGTCGGAGGAGATGATAGTTGGAGGAGACAATAGTTGGAGAAGACAATAGTTGGAGGAGACGATAGTGGGAGGAGATGATAGAGGGAGAAGACAATAGTTGGAGGAGATGATAGGTGGAGGAGACAATAGTTGGAGGAGACGATACTGGGTGGAGATGATATTGTGAGGAGACGATAGTGGGAGGAGACGATAGTGGGAGGAGACGATAGTGGGAGGAGACGATAGTGACGTTCAACAGAGCAGCAGCAGTGCTGCACAGTAGCACAGTGCTAACAGGCTACACAGTTAGCTTTGCAGCAGCATGTGTTCAGTAAGAAACATCTGTTTATTTACAACATGCAGCGGACACTTTGTGTACAGTTAGCGATGCCGGTTTGTTTACAATGAGCGGCGGACACTCTGTGCACAGATCACTTGATCCCGGCATCCCGCTTCTGGTGCTGACGAGATGTTACAGAGCCGTAAAGGTCATGGCTTGAAACGGCGCTATGAAAGGGCCTTCAGAGAGAATTTCCACAAAGGAAAGTTTCAGCCAGGAAATGTTGTTGTACTGTTGTCATGCTGACACAGGATCATGAAACCATATAAGGTCAGACAAGGAGTGCTGATGATTGCAGTTAGAGAGAGAGAGATACAAGACCTGAGCAAATAACAATCATCAAAACCATGCGAGAAGTATTTCTGTCCACTACCTTCCTCCTTCCCTACACCCAGTTTTGATGTTGTACTGCTGCAGTGTTTTATAGCAGAGGTCGGGCACCGCATGATAACATCATAAAAAATGAACACACTTTTAGAACATGTAACATTGACTTTAACGGGAAAAGTCCAAATGCATTGATAAAAGCAAAAGCCACTGTTTTATATGTTCTGTCTTTCTTGGTTTGGTCTTGGTCCATTATCATACAATCATATTTTTTGTAATTCCAGTGCACTTTAAGGCCCTTTCCTGTTTCTTTGTAAGAACGTCAGACTCAGGTCCACTGAGATGGTTTTCTCTGTTTGTTTGGGACCAACTTGACTAACCTGCATAGACCCCTGACCACAAACCCATCTAACACATCTGTGATTGCAACAAACATCACAACTGCTCTTCAGTTGAATGTGAGTAAATCCTTGCAGCTGGGCTTAGAAATCTCAAAACTACAAACTTAAACATTATTGTCAGGTTAAACAGCATCTCATGGAGAAACTTGTTATCCAGGTTGTTGTTGCAAGTGGCATGCTGCCTCCTGAGAGTGTGTGCAGTCACACACCAAGCCTGACACCTAGTGGCACTTGGAGGAAAGTCGACTCCAGCAGAATTGTTTGAAATACAAATCCTTTACATGAAAGCAGTTTCTGGTTACTTAAACAGGGCCATGTTGTCATTTGTGTTTAAATAAAAAGCAACATGTATTGCATGGCTAATAAACTGAATGACACGATATTCTCCAGGTGATCCCTTTATTGTGTCTCTCCTGTCTACACTGTAATGAACCCTCTGAAAAAAGCAGGAGGCAAACATGTTTCCGGACATGCCTAATGAATGGTGGATTCAGTACAAATACTCAATAAAGTAACATAGAGTAAATGGATTTTACAGTGCTTTTGGTCATTTTCTTCCATGGAAAATACTATACCAAGAGATACCAAGCAAGAGCTGAGGTTCATCACAAAGCAGATGACATGCATGGATTTTGTTAAAGACGATCATTTATTTAATCTACCAGGTTTTACAGACACACTCAAATTATATACCAAAATTATTATTTGCTTTCAATTTTGTGAAAGGAATGAACAAAGTGATTTGGAGAATGTGTCATCGGTCTTACTGGCCATTACAGGATGACAACATACTGTCTGCAGCCTGGTGCAGCCCAGTCAGGTCCTCTAAAGGATTAACCCTGCTCATCACATATTTTTCTCTATCAGATTGTGTGTTCCTTTATAGAGTTAGTGGCTGGTTAGTCTTCACTCTGGTCTTTTTTTTTTTTCTTCCCTATTTCTTTTTCACCATGTAAACTGTACGGCCTTATATATCTGTACAAATGACTGAATGACAGTAAATGAAAGATGTATAGGTAACACAGTGGTTACTTACTATTTTTCATTTTATTTTATTCTTTTTTTTTTTTTTGTGTATTCCTCCTCTGTTTGCTGTGCTATTTGTTTATTTTTTCCCCTTTTCTGTGGTTTGTCATGTGAGTGCTTAATGTGGGAAATAAAAGGAAAAACAAAAACGAAAAAAAAAAAAAGATTGTGTTTTCCTTTATAGGTAGGAGACACATGCACATTTTTGTCTATGTTCTCATCATGTAACGACCAGTATGAGCAATGAGACAATCTTTCAGAGACGTGATGCACTTAAGATTTGATGTATTTACAGTCAGTCAGTTGGGAGCTCTTACCTTTAGTGGCTCCTGCAGCCCCCAGGTGGTAAATGGCCCCCAGGATGAGCCAGAGGGCCTTCTGCTCTTCACTAGAGATGCCCAGCACCTTCATGGCTGCCTGCAGCTTGGTGAACTGCTGCGAGGCTCTCTGCTTGTCTTCAGGCTGGAGAGGATATCAGCAGATCTAAGTCAACAGATCCCTGACAGGAAGTGGACATTGTGCAGGAAGTAACAGCTACTTCATATTCTTATTTCATCATAAGAGGTTAAAGCCTGATATCATCTGTGTTTATGTCAGCAGCTACATAAAAAGAAACTGAAGTACAGAATTGCTAAAGAAATATCTTGCCACTGTGTCACTAAAGTTAATTGTCAGATCTCCTGCCCTGTACATGTCAGTACAAAAAAGAGGAACTTCATCAAAAATGTGTATTAATGTTTTGGGTCGTGTAAAGAAATTAATGTCCATTGATATATTTTAGGATAGGATTTTTTTTTTTTACAGTGAAATAGTAATTTCAGTATTGAAATTGACCTTAGACTGTGGTAGGATCCCAAAAGCACTGTTCTCAGCCAGGTGGTTGAAGTGCAGCTCCGTTCTGGAAGAGAGGAGGACACAGGTGAGATACTGGGAGCTCACGCCTCTGGATGTTGTTGTACATTTTCAATGCCACTGTCTTTTGATTTAGGTTATTATTCTACACCCACATCAAATTGTTAATAATCTTGATGAGTTTGACAGGTAAGAACAATAAGACCCATTGATGACAACACAATCTTGTGTCAAAACTAACTGGCCTGATCAGACTTAATCCAAAAGCCAAATCCGAACAAAAATGATCACAACACATTTTCCTGGAATTTAAGACAAATTCATTATTCATTCATTATCCTTCTCTGCTTATCCACACTCGATCCAGGGTGACATTGGGTGAGAGGCGGGGTACATCCTGGACAGTTCTCCAGACTATCTCAGGGCTGACACATAGAGACAGACAACCATTCATGCTCTCATTCACTCCTACGGTCAATTTAGGGTCACCAATTAAACCTAAGTGCATGTTTTTGGACTGTGGGAGGAAGCCGGAGAACCCGTTGAGAACCCACGCTGACACAGGGAGGATATGCAAACTCCACAGAGAGAACAGCCGCAGGCCAGAGTCGAACCTCGACCCTCTAGCTGTGAGGCGAGAGTGCTAACCACTGACTTGACCAACGTGTAGCCCAGAATTTGAGACACAAATTTAAAATAAAACTAAAATCGTGAAACCAAGTTGAAAAAATGCCCACTCATAATCCAACAATATGCAAAATATGTATGATTTGAAGGAAAATAATGATGTCACCTCAGGCTGCTGTCGGCTCCAGCCATCGTGTAGTAAAAGACGTTGAAGGTGGACTCTGCCTCGGGGCGTTTGCTCACCCTCAGTTTCTCCAGCAGCATCGTCTGAGCAACAAGAGACAACATGAGTCAGACAGCTCTGCTCTGGATACACTCACCACAGCATAGTCTCAGCTTCATTAAAAAATTGACAATTTGAAGCTGATAACAACAGACAAACAAGTGTACATCTTATGTATAAAAAGTGTGTTTGTGTTACCTGGATGGAGGCGGAGGCCACCTGCCCAGCCTGGTCAAAATCCAGGGACACTACGTGGGAGAAGCGGCTAGCGTTGGTGTTCATAGAGGTGGAGCTGTTGCCAAAAGCCTCCAGGATGGTGTAGACAGCCTGCCACTTCTCAGCTGTGTCAGCAAAAAAAAGTTAAGTTATATCTCATTATTTGTTCTGGGGAATCAGTATAAACTTTGCAAACTGCCTATCAATTTCTTATGGATGTAGAATTCAGTTAATCTAATGTTTGTCAGTAAATTGGCTCCCGGTTGCTTTTAGAATAGATTTTAAAATGTTATTGTTTGTTTTTAAAGCTGTTAATGGCCCAGTATTTGACCAAGCTCCTTCAAATCCACGCCCCAGCCGGAACACTTAAATCTCCAATCAGCTGCTACTGGCCGCCTCTAAAACTAGACTCAGAACCAAATAGTCTAGACAGAATTGTCCAAAAAGTGAAAGTGAGGAGCATTTATGGGTACAAGTCAGCAACCGGCCTACTTTACTTATTTCAAGGGTGCTGAATCCAAAAAAAATGGTTCCCAAGGAATATTTGGAGTTTTTGACCTTCTCATTTGCATATCAATATGGCGGCCAAATTGCCCATCTTGCTCAGTCATTGGACCATTTCCCTTTAGTTTTTTTGTGAGTAGGCAATCAAAGATGAGGAAATTAAGTTTCTAGATCTATAGTCTAGGGTCAAAGCAAGGATATAGTGGAGGCTCAGTGTCTTTTTTTATGTATATTTATATATATGCAAAATACCAACTTTTAAGGTGAAATTAAGCATTATTTGTGTCATTTTTTAAGGCCGACATAAATATTCAATCAATATCACTTTTAAATGTTCCAGTTGGTATTTTGCATATATATATATATACATACATTAAAAAAGACACTGAGACTGCACTATATCCTTGCTCTGACCCTAGACTATAGATCCAGAAACTTAATTTCCTCATCTTTGATTGCCTACTTACAAAAAAACTAAGGGGAAATGGTCCAATGCAAGATGGGCAATTTAGTGGCCATTTGATATACAAAATTTCACTTGGCAACCATTTTTTTTGGACTCAGCACCCTTGAAATATGTAAGGTAGGCCGGTTCCCGACTTGTACCCATGAATGCTCCTCACTTCTTATAGAAGGCCTTTTTTCTGAAATCCGTCTAGACTACATGTTGAACGCTTAAAATAAGAAATTAACTCTTAAAACAAGATAAATTATCGATTACTTCTAAATCTAAGTTCTTTTATCTTGGTAAGAAACAAATAATTTGCAGTGTATTATGTCCACAGGCTCACCGGAGAATATTTTGCCTGTGCTGCCGGCGATGGACACGAGGTACTGGACCAGGTGCTGACAGTTGGTGGTCTTGCCGCTGCCGGACTTGCCCAGCAGCACGATGGACTGATCCTGCCGGGTGGTGAGCAGGTTGCGGTAGGCAGACTGAGCCACAGAGTAGATATGAGGTGCAGAATCCTCACGCCGACAGCCTTTGAACATGTGCATCACCTGATGGGAGAGGAAGAAGATTCACACAGCACAAGAGAAAGACAAACACAAACACACAGGCAACAAAATTAGAGGCAAACCTCAGTATTGCCAAACGAACATTTCTGCCAGTATCAATATTTGTGACAATCTTCAAATTCGACAGGTGGTCTGCAAGCTTTATCAACATATGGTTAAGACATTTTTTAATGCTTTCGATGACAGACAGAACTCAATTTGAGCTGATGAAAAACAGGTCCACTTTAACTCTATGGAGTCTTGGGCTATTTTGTCCATTTTTTAATCCTTTTCATGTCTTTATCGTGTCTTTGTAAGTCATTTTGTGTCTTTATTGTGTCTTATTAGGTCATTTTGCGTCTTTCTTTAGTCATTTTGTGTCTTTTTTTGGTCATTTTGTGTGTTTTTTAGTCCTTTAATCCAACATAAAATTTGATTTTGAAACTTTTTTTTAACTTTCAAAACACTATCATGCTCAATAAAGAATTTTAAATTTTATGCTAAATATATTTGAGCTTGTCTCCAGTTTTACTTGGTATATCATCATTAAACTGAAACTGGCAGTTTACTGAGTTTACAGCCAGAACTTTAGAGGTAAATTTACAGTAGGGCTCCACGCTGCTTTGTTTTCTAGTCTGGATGTCATGAAGAAGTCATGATTTGGTGCTTTTAGAGACTCCAGAGGGTTAATAAGGCAAAGCTGTAGTTTTAAGCCTTGAATTTTTCTGTTATTCACATACAGCATGGATGCCCAATATTATAAATATACACATAATTCCAAAACAACGGGCACTAAAACAGTATGCTGCTATAACAGCAGTCACCAGTCCTGAACATACCTTCTCAGAGTACATGGAGGGTGTACTGAGGGGGTTAATGACGACCATATTGGGTCCAGCGTATGTATGGTTGAGGTTGCCTCCATAGCGCTGCCTCAGGCAGTGCATCACACTGGATTCATTCAGATAGAGCAGAGAAGCCAGGTCCTCGGACCGGTTGTATGATGGAGGGTTGGCCTGCACATGGAGAGATAGATGACCATGATGAAAGGAAACCAAACTGACCATTCTGGATGATTAGTAGGAATTGGAGCCAGTCAGAGTTCTAGTGGTATTAATAGATGATCCAGAGCCAAAACTACATCCAGGTGTCAGTAAGGGGCATCAGTATGGAGGCATGCGGAGAGTCTTTCTCCTTCTTATAGCCAAACTGCCCCCAAGTTCGCAGTTCTTATCTCTGTTCTTCAAGCTGATACTTCATACGGTTGATTAAATGTCAACCTGGGAAAAGACAATGCTGTCCTATTTGAGCCTGCCTGTGTCTTTTTTTTTTGTTGAGGGGAGTGAATCTTGCTGCCTGAAAAGACCCCGGTAATCCAAACTCTGCAGTTGATCAATATGATAATTTTGTGTCTAAATGTCTGTCATGAGAAGAGTTTAGAATTTTAGGATTTGATTTTTACCTGACAAATGAATATGGACCTTATGACATTTGTTGTTGGACATCAGTAAACATTTTGTCATGCTGATCTAAAACTCATCTAACAAAAATGCAAAATGCAAAAATGCAAAAATGTGTTTCAACATACAGAGCCAGTTAGCCAGCTCCTCCTCCTCCTCCTCCTCCTCCTCCTCCTCCTCAATCACCCTTAACCTGCAACCTTCACCTCCCCTACTGATTGGCCACAGTTTTTGCATTTTAAATTCCTCCCCTACCTCTGGTAATGTCCCCTCTTTTTTCAAGGCCACTGCCATCACACCCATCCTCAAGAAGCCCAACCTGGACCATGACAACCCAGAGTTTTCATGACAGTTTTCAATGATAATAATTAACTCAAGCAATACCTCCACTCCAACCAATTATACCAAACATTCCTATCTAGCTAACACATATGAAAAATTTGGCTGATGGCAAATGTAACTCAAACAGTAGGAAATATCACATTTGTTGGGGGAAATTTTCATGGCAGATGAATTCACATTTGATGCTCTGGTAAATATTTGGGGCAACAGCTTAGTGTATGTGGGACAGAGTCAAAATACAGTTTGTGTTTATGGTAATGAGGGAACATGTCATCCTGTGCAACAGTGTGGTTTCCATTAGTTTCTGGAGTCAACACATTCACTGTCGGTTTGGCTCCGTACATGGGATTTGTTGACAGAAAACAACATAGAATATCACCAGATCTTTAATCGAGAGGTCGGTAACCTTCTTTCAAAAGTCTTCACTGATGCTTCTGTCTGATGTCATCAGGTATGCAGTTGAACAACACTGTGCATCCCGGTGGCTTTTATCCTACTGAAGTAAAAGAGGCTCCTCCCTATCTTCTCTCTTCCCTTTTTAAGTTAAGTACACCGATAGTGATTCTGGGTTTTTAGATAGACCATGAAACAGGGAGGTCAATGACATCATTGACCGAATGGCTGGTTTTAAGAGCCAAGAGACCAACAAAATCTTGGCAATGACATTAACCCATTGACGCCGGGAAAGCATTACCGCATTTCTACCATTAAAGCCGGGAGCGCTGTTGCGTCACTCTACCATTAAGGCCGGGACAGCGGATATGTCATTTTGTAGTATTTGTATTTTTTTCCACCTATTTTCGGTCTCTTGGACAATGAAACGCATCAGAATCATGATCAGAATACATGCGGGAGTGTCGCAATGCAACATCGGACTTTTCCAGAACTTATAAATCATGGAGGAAGACGGCTATAGCGGAGGAGCTCAGCAGTAAGTGACGGAAGCGTTTTTTATTACAGTAGGCTAATGAGAACTATGTCTTGTTCTTCCAGTGATCATATCATGTTTGCATCTTGCTAATGGGCATGTTAGCACATTAGTATTATGCATAGGATTTTTTATTCAGTCAAATGTAACATTTGCTGAGTTTGTTGATTTTTTAAAAAACTTTATTGAAGGTTTGGACAAATAAACTCAACTTCGTATGAAAGCCACGGGTATAAGCTCTCAAATACTTTTTGAATTTCATTTTTATCTGCTACAGAGGGTGAAAATTCTATTATTTAGTAGGTGTTAAATTTCCAGAAAAACTTCAGGTTTTAGGGGGTCATTTGAAAATCACCCATAGGTTTTCCAGGCATTTTTTTCCAGGCGCTTTAGGCCTTAATGGGATAATGACAAAGTTGTGTTGTCACAGTAAACACATCTTCAGAGAGTCTTAAAATAGTATTGTGGCCAAGAAAGCAAATCTTAACTACTAAAATGTCCAGCTGTCCCATCTGACCTCTCCTCCACCTCTCACATCATGTCCTCTGTGACCATCTGTAGCAGCCTGGCTCTCTGTGTCTGACTGAGCGACAGGTGGAGACTAGACCTCTTTCATCCTGCCCAGGCACTGCTTCAGGCTAGCACTGCTTCTAGTTTAATTGTACATTACACTGCTTGATTTTACCTTGATTAGAAGAAGAAATCTGGCTTAACTGAGAGGTCATTTTATGAATGTCATGTTTGAATGTGTCTGTGACAAAAAACATCATCATATCAAAACAAAGGGCACGCAAAAAGATAATTATAGAAAATAGATACAATTTCTACATACCGTATTTCCTCAAATGGTAGCCGGGGCTTCTATTAATAAAAAATCAGTTTGGGACCCGGCTAATAATAGGGGCAGGCTATTATTTGAAGGAGGCTTTTATCAAAAAAAGAAAATCAGAGCAGCTCTGACCGGCACTTTTTAGAGTGTTTTACACAGCGCATTGTAGCCAGTTACCTGGATGTCGGCCATATTGGAAGTACTCAGATGTAAACAAACAATGAACAGCACGCTGAATGTTCATTTTAAACAGGATTTAAAATGTCTAAACTACTAAAAAGCCCAGAAGAACGTGCGTAAACGGCTCGACTTTACAGAGAATGACTAGGACAGCGGGAGAAACAACCATATTTACCTACAGTACTAACTCGTGTGGCCAAACTTCAAAATACAGGTGTTGTGTGGAAATCTGTTACCCGTCAAATGATGTTTCCTGAATGGTGTTCTCCGTAGCATCACCTCCACGGTTGGAGTTAGGATTTCAGTTTAAGGTTAGGCCTTGTAGAGAGAACTGTTTGGGGTTAAGGTAAACTTGGGCTCATGTTAACAACTTAAAGGAGGACTGGTTGGGGTCAGGGGTCAGGTTGGTGCAGGTTAAGGTAAGGGGGACACATATCAACGGTGGTACAGACTTTGACATAACACCGGTAAGACACCCGGCTTATAAAAGAGGCCGGCTTTTATTTACTAAAAATTGTTTTTACACCTGGTTACTAAATGAGGCCGGTCATTAACAGGGGCCCGGCTTTAAATTGAGGAAATACGGTATGCAATAACTTGCAGTTGCTAGTAGTGAGAAATATATTATGTGTGAAATATATTATAGAAGCATTGAATTGGTATGGTATGGTATGGTATTGGTAATTGGTACAATCTGCATCAACCGTAAGAAAAAGCTTCTCAATGGAAACAAGTTGCTACTTGTGTATTACCACAAACCATTCGGAGCCACCTCCCATTTACCTTTTCTACATCATCTTCGTCCACATCCAGTATTGTTCCATCATGCTCCAGTTTGATTTTCAGCTTGCCCTCCGGTAGGGAGCCAGCCTCCGTCTTCACCACGGTGGCTGGGCAGAGGAAAGACGGGAAACATTGACAGTAATTAGCCTGGCGGAAGTGCTCAAACTCATCTGTTAATCTGAACTGGCTAAGTCAAAGAAAAAAAACAAAGCAAAAAGAGTTGAAGACTATGAGGCTAGCATAGGAAGGAACCAGAGCTTCTCAGATCACTGACAACCATAGGAGACCAATCAGCAATTAATATTCCACCTGTGTGGACTTACAAGTAGGGCTGGGCGATATGGCCCGAAAAGAATATCACGATATTTCAGGCTATTTTTGCGATAACGATTATTCTTCACGATATTACGAAATACTTAAAAAGATATAGAAAATATGTTTTTTTTTAGTCTGTGTAAATAAATAAAAATCTAAAATGTAGTGTGATGTGCAAATCTCAACAGTTGCCAAATACAAAATCGTTTACTTTTGACTCTTGAGTATGAGCAAATAATAAAAAATAACCATTTAGGGGTTTTGGGGGGCATATTTTAATGACATTTTGTAAAGGAGAATAAAGGTTCTTGTATGTTTTATTTAAGGCATCTTATTTTGACAGTCTTCTTGTAAGTTCTGTGGTGGATTCTGTTAACACACCGTGCTCTTATTTTGAAAGCTGCATGTGTTTAGCGACAGAGTGTAAGTAGCTTTTTGTGATGAAAACAACTTTAATTGTTAGCCTTACACCACTACATCAAGAAGTAGGAATGTTGCCAATATCATGATATGCATTTTTATTTTAACCGTAAAAAAATATACCGATATTATCGTAAACGATACGATATGGCACACCCCTACTTACAAGTATGGAAAATGTAATATATAGATCACTTATTATGACTTATACAACCCTATTTCCACAATAAAGTTGGGACACTGTGTGAAACACAAATAAAAACAGAATCCATGAAATTATTAACTATTTGTAATGTTGCGTCATATCCGTTTCAAGCGGATATGACGACAGGAAGTTATTCAAAACAGTAAGTCACAGTTTAGTGTGATTAAAACAACTTTAACTGTTGGCTAATGTAAGCTTGCGGCTACCGGTTGATAGTATTTAGTTCGGCACACGCAGACGGTGAGACACGGATCGATCATGTGGGGACCAGACTGATACAGACAGGTAGGCACGGCAGCTCGGTATATTCAGTGTGTGTGTAAGTGTGTGAATGCTCGCATGTCTTGCAGGAGGGCGGAGAGGTGTGGGGCGGGGTTTGACTGACTGACGGGTGACAGACACTCTGCTGAGGCAATGGTGACACGACACAAAATAACTTATATTATGAATCATGTAAAAATACTTTCAGTAGCTTGAAATGTGACTATAGCGGGACAGATTAGAGTGTTTGATGAAGTCTCCTTGCTTGGCCGGTGACAGATTTGTGTCAAACTGTCATTATAGCCCATCTGACATCTATAGCCCAAAGCAGATATGTTTTTTAAGGGCACCAGGCCAAATTCTAGTGAAATTCCTGCCCTGGTAGAGATGCATTTGAATCGTTTACCATTTTCTACTTCTTTCTTGGAGTAACAATGTTAAATTAAAGTATCTGTTTACAAGTTACTGTTGTTTTTTTAGACATCCACATTTTTAACATTGAGAGGTATAAAGAAATATCAAGAAGGAGAAGAAAATCCCATCTCACCCAGGGAGAAGCCATTTTTGTGGACTAGCCAGACTTTCTCTGATCCATACCAGGCTTGCTCTGCTGCGATCTGCTCCTCTGTCTTCACCTGGAGGACAGAAAAGGACAAGGGCAAAATGATTGGACTGCAGGGGTAAGGAAATTAGTATTGGTCACTGGACCACTCAGTCACACTGGGTCTTTCTGAAACCACCAGTATTTCCAGTTTGATACAAGCACATGCTGAAAGATTCTACAGGAAAAGCTTGCCAAAAATAATGACCATGCAGTGAAGGACAGTGGACACAAATGTCTCACAGTCCACTGTGCACTGCTGCTCCTTCAGGGTGGCGTGTGAGAATGTGTGTGTGTGTGTGTGTGTGTGTGTGTGTGTGTGTGTGTGTGTGCCTGTTTGTATGTGAGAAACTTCAAAACAGACAAAAGTCAATATAACAAGCCTCGTGGGTGTGTGAGGGGGGTTCAAAGGCAACCCTGGTACCAAATTGGCAGGGATTACCTCCATATAGTGAACACAAAGGGGACAAAAGTGAGGAAGGAACACAACAATAAAACTTAATTTATAGTACACACATTTTAGGAAAAAGGTAAAAGAAAAAAAAATAGTAAACAAAAGTAAGATATGTTTAGGTGTAAACCAAATGAAATAATTCATTCTTATAATGGGGAAATTCAACAGAATACACCACACTTGGCAAGCAAAGGAAGAGGGCACAACACAGCACAACATTCTAGAGAGCAGGGTGATGGTGGGACGAGCTGGTGGTGAATTACACTCAGGCACAGTGCAGGCCAGACCTGGGATTGCTGAGCTGCAGCATGAGATGCCTGAAGGAGGGCCACAGGGTCCTCTTCCACTGATCCCTGGTGATTTGGCCAGCATGAAGAGGTCAAAGGTCACAGTCATATATGAGTGACAAAATGTTATACAGACACACTTACAAATAGGTATGATAAAACAGATAAGTCATTGTATCTGAACAAAGTGTAGTATGTCATACTTAACTAGCACATCTGTGAAGGAGAAATCAAGTTTACTCTACAAGTATGATCATCTATGATCCATTGACTGGCTTTATGCCAGATCTGCTTTAGCTTACACTGCTGAAATATTTATAGATTCATAGAATTAGAAGGTTGCATGACAACAAAAAAGTTTGGGTCAAAAATGCTTAGCCATATGCAGGTAGCTTCCAACAGTCGGGTGTGTCATGAAGAGACGCATTATGCTTCACATTACATTATGCCATTGTGGTACAACAGAACATCAGGTCGATGACAAATTACTGAAAGAGCTGTGATTGAATAATTCACACATTATGATCAGTGTGTAAAATTCTGTGTTTGCTGTAGACAAGCAAAACGGAAACTGCTGGTCTAAATAGCTCCCATTTGAACTAATCTTTAACCCACAATGTGTGGATTTCACAGGTTACAACATTCAAATGAAAGATACTTCTCAGTAACATATGTACCTTACTTTCCTGCCTAAACTAGAAATCTTTATCTCTGTAGGCCCTTTCATAGTGCGGTCCGCAAATGTCCCACTATGTTGCCGTAAAGATCTGTGCCGGCTTTTTCGCCTTAGGGTGTTCATAGTGGTCCCACAAAGGCGTGATATTAGTGTCCTGTCATAGTGCAGTCCAGCGTCGCGGAACAAGGTGGAGGATAGTGGGAGGAGATGATAGGGACGTGCTAAAGAGCAGCAGCAGTGCTGCCCAGTAGCACAGTGCTAACAGGCTACACAGTTAGCTCTGTAGCAGTACAGTGTGTATGTGCTGAAGCAGTATGTGTTCAGTAAGAAACGTTCGTTTGTGTACAACAAGCACCGGACACTCTGTGCACAGTAAGCGATGCTGGTTTGTTAACAATCAGCGGTGGACATCACATGTACAGTTAGCATGTCAGTATGTTGTTGTGCAGCTGAACAGTGATTGGCTGACTGTCGGACCAAGTGGGAGGTGTGTTAGACGTCACGATCAACGTCAAATATTTCGCCTTGCCGGAATGGCCCGTTCATAGTGGTCCCGCTTCCAACAGTCCCACAAACTTTCCACCTCTGTGACTACCTCTGGAGGTGGAAAATTGGTGGGATCACTTGATCCCGGCATTCCGCTTCTGGCACGTCCATAGTGCAGGCGAGAGGGTACAGAGCCGCAAATGTCCCGGCATCAAACGGTACTATGAAAGGGACTACTGAGATCATTCTATTGAACGTGGTTAACTTCTTGTCAAATAATGAAAAAGTCACTGTTGCTGCTTAATTTTATCCTTTAAAGCCTCACAAAATGTCTCTTAATGTATTTAGTCCAAGAGACAAAACGTCCCCGACTGACAGTCACAGTAAGGCTGACAATAAAAAGGTTTCACCAATGCTAAAACAAAAAAAATCCACATATCTATTTTATCAGATGAGGCAGCTGATTGGATAATATATTGTATATTGCCTTTTAGCATTTTGTATTGGTCACATTCAAATACAGATGCTGGAAATACTGCAGACAAAGGAAATGAGGAAAAGGAAGGAAAGTTAGAAGGATTCTGACCCTTACACAACAAGTCATATGAGTACAAGCTCCAGCCAGGAGGCCCAGAGGAAGACTGCAGGGCTGCGGTACCTGGAGGGGGCCCTGGAGAGGGTCATGGGGCTGTGAGGCCACAGGGGTGGGGGCTGAGAGAGGAGATGAAGCACTGACTGCCAGATCCAGCTTAGCCACCAAGCAACCACAGGGAGACAAGGACAACCAGCGAAAGCAGTGTGTGTAAAGTATGGAGGAGAAAGAATGAGGGGAAGAACAGGAAAAAAGAAGACTAAGTCAACATGGAACTTTGGATGAAGAAAGTGCAGTGCATAAAAGCAAAGAAAAAGAGCATGAACATTTGACAGAGTAATGGAAAAGTGAACCATGGAGTGGAGATGATTCTGGTGACATATCTGCTGTTGCTAACTGACATTAAATATGTGATTAACTTGCTGTCAAGTCCAACAAACATGTTGGGCCTGACTTGTTGTTAGGTCTGTACTCAGCCTCAGATTATTTGTGAGGGTAGAACCTCTTCTTCCTCTCCTAAACAATCTGATCCTGAGCCAGGAGTTTCTCTATTGTCCATTAAATCATTAATCAACATTAGTAAAATAAAAGATCGGACTGGAAACAATATTGGCAGACATCCAACATTTAAAGGACTGGGATCAGGTCCAAAAAACAGTTGATCAGGACATTAGTAATGTAATAATGAGACTTTACAATGAGTCTATAAAAGCATAAAAGTAGTCTTAAAATATTCAACTGTGAAACTGGGATTTGAGTTTGTTAACAAATAAACAAGAGGTTGCAGAAAGATTTACAGAAGTACGGGTCAGAGTGTTGGAGTCAGGACACCAGCACAACTGCTACACCAACTGTTCTGCCATGTCAGGAGGTCAGAGACACCCGGCTAATACTTTCCTCTGCTGTGCATGTCTCTAAATATACACCAATAAACAAGGAATGTAAGGCATGGTGACTAATGCTATCAGGGGAGCAATCATTGTTTAAATAAGGAAGGCTGAGGCTCAACAAGCAAACTCTAAGAATACGTAAACAAATGCAACATTACAATTAGGGCCGGGACTTTAAAGCGTTAATTAAGATTAATTAATTACACAAAAATTAACGTGTTAAAAAAAATGACGTGTTTTTTGCTATGCAACAAGGAATTCATATGTCACCGCAGCACATCGAGCCTCAAGTATCACGTCAATGCAAAACATATAGCAGCTAGCGGCTAGTGTGGTAGCTAGCGTGGATTGTGTTTTACTTCAAAAACCAAAGTACTCTAGTTTACAGAAGGTCTACCTACCTATAGGCTACCTGAATTTCTGAAATGTACTATATTTCTAAATATGCTATTGCTACACTTAATGGCAAAAATTGCACTGGTCTGTTGGACTTGAACAAAAATAAACAATATTTTTGTTGCTTAAGCTTATGTATTCAGTCATTATTCAATGGTATACTAACAATCCATGTGAAAAAAATTACTTCTCACTGTTCTCAGGTCAAATATTTATATGCGATTAAAATGCGATTAATTTCGATTAATTAATTACAAAGCCTCCAATTAATTAGATTAACTTTTTTAATCGAGTCCCAGCCCCAATTACAATACAACCCTACAGTAGGACCAGCAGAGTGTAGTATATAATGCACATTCTATTTAGGGTAACATCAGCATAGTTTGATTTAATTCAGTCAGAGGCCAAACACAAAATTGTTGTTAAATTATTTTTGGTTGTGCAAGAGTTGACATGGACAGACGGAGACAAAAGCCACAACAATGCATGAATAACATGCAGACAGTAGGATGATTTACAGGGGCACTGAAGATCCTCATCAGGCGTCTCTGGGCCTCCTCGGTGGGACTGAGTCGTTCCTCCTACAGGTCAAAGCAGCAACACATTGACACTGAGCCCAGTGATAAAGCTGAAGCAAAGCCCATGACTTCACACACACAAAAAGTTGTAAAACATATAGATATGTGATCTATTCCTCTACAAATCAAAAACTAGCTTGACTCGTGTTACCTATAGGAGACTCTGCACACTTTTGTCATCAACATTACATACCATATTGGGTTATTGTGGAATCAGATTTGAAAAGACCATATTAGTAGTTAATATTCAAAGGTGCTTCACACAGCATGCACACTACAAAATCAAGGCCACACACTCAACACAGTTGTCTGGTAAAGTGAAGATTATTTGTAAGACAAATGTTTCAACAAACCAACAAAGCAAATCAATGCACCCTGAAAATACAGACTGGTGTTCTTAGGCCCTTCAGCCTGTGGCCCAAAACACTGAAACTAATAGAATGCACATATGCATCATGACAATAAGTACAATGTAGAGGTTGATTCATGTCATAAATACTTGACATTCAGAGGTTGAAATCTTTCCAGCAAATAAAAACATGTATTTTGAATTGACTACACCCCCCCATCCCAAAAATTATGCAGTAAACGGTAGGCTTTGAGAATCTAGCAGCACTGCCCGTTCATGGGTTATGCTTTGAGTTCCTCTCCCAGAATGCAGCTCTGCAGTAATTGGCTTGACATGTGTCCTGTTGGTGACTAGACAGGCTAGGCCACTGAAGTACGTCATTATGAGCAGGCTTGAATGGAACTCTGCCTTTGTAAACGAGGCATATGAGCTACATTCTGCTATGTGAGATCATAGGTGAAAAAACTAGCAACTGTCTTCCCTGGTTGGATGGTGGACTACACAGTAAGGCCTTTAAAGCTCATTAATCTAAAAAAGAGCAATCTTCTAAAATCTAGTCTATAACAGATACACAACAAAACAAAACCAAGTTTGTGAGGAAATCAGCAAGCTGTGGAGGACTTAAAGGGATTGTGACTGATAGGTCACCAGAATGGGAAATCATATAGCAAGTTACAAATACTGCCCTGGAGCAAGGTACACAGCAATTGAGTACTTATAAATTAAGGTGACTTCACTTGTTAAGTGTCCAGAAACAACGGACAAATAATAATGACTACAGCCCCACTGGAAGAATATGTCAAACACAACAAAAATATCACTTAATTGTTTATGTAGTTTGTCCTAAGGGTAGTAATAGAAGAAAAGCCATGAGGTCATTGTTATTAGCAACAGTCATGGCATTCCAGACAATACTTCAAGAAAGGAGAAAGGCAACCTTATTGTGGCACCACGTAGCACAGGGAGGGAGGACCTCGGGGGCCACCAACATACCATAGTTCATGCCAGTTTGGTCATCATATTTTATCTGGATTAGTTCAGCATGTGTGCAAAACTGTGACCCAGAACTGCATCTTTATGACTTGACACAGGTAAGCCCAAATGGTACCGCACAATTTGAGACATGGACCTGACTCAAGCCAATATGTTTGTTTTGGAAGATTCAGCATGACCTTTAGCTCGCCAGGCTGATGCACAGTATTTCTGTAGCTACAGTCTCTTTCCTACTGGACTTGAGTATGAACTTTAACACACACAACACTAATGGATGTTGAAATACCTTTTATTTCTAGACCAAAGTATTGGACTGCTAAATAGCAGAACAGCAAACCAACTGATTGACAAAACTGTCCTTTCACCAGCTGCTCGAAAGAAAGATAAGACCAGTTATTCACTAGAAAGGTAAATAATGTGTTGCGTTCCTTTGTATGTTCGGTAGCTTGCTTGCAATGACTATCAAGTGACTCTTAAACTGTGCCACACTGAGGTTAGCCATGGATGTGGTGTCTGCAAGCAAACTCCACAGTGCTTTTTTATTTCAAACATGCATTTCAAATGGCCATGCGTTTTCACACCTACGTCCCAAATGTTGACCACACATGCAAAGTGTGCACAGCGTACCTCTTGTTGACTGAGAGCAGTTTGTTGAATGGGAATGACTTGAGGGGGGGATAGTGGACTAGGATTGGGACGGGGAGGATCAGGCTTCACAGAGGTTGAAAGTGAAGAGGGTTTAGGGGCTGGGGTGAAACGTGATGAAGTAGAGAGGGGGGAAGATTTCTGGGCCACAGGGGTCGCAGAAGGAGGATTTATAGAGTTGAGTTTTGTGGCAGCAACTGGTTTGGGTGCAGGTATGAAGCCAGGAGGTGGAGACAAGGGTGAAGGCTTAGGAGCTGGGATAAAACCAACAACTTGTGGGAGAGATGAGAGTTTGGAATGAGTTGCTTTGGAAGACGTTGGAGCGGAGCGCTCAGGAGCCTGGTGGTTTACACCAACCACAGGTGATTTGGTATCCCGTGGTCCAGAACTTGTAGGTTTGTGATTGACCTCCTGCGACTTTTGGGTGGTTTTATCCTCTTTCTTCTCCTGCTTCATCTCCTCTGCGTCAATACGTTTCTCCTCTTTCTTGTCATTTTTCTTTTCCAACTCAATTTTTTCGAGTCGTTCCTCCTTGCATATCCGTGGTCTGGGCTCCCTTGGCCTCCCTCTGACCATGAGGTTTGTCAATCCTCTCGAAATGTCATCTTTGTCCTCCGTTTTTATGACGTCATGTTTAAAAGAGAACCCTGACATTGTGGTGGCCTTAGGCACTGATGCTGGTGCTGGCACTACTTTAACTGGTTCAGCAGCAGGCTTGGCTACTTGTGGAGCTTTGTCTGATGGTTGTGTTGGCACAGAGGTCTCATCCTCTTCTGTGGGCAGGACTTTCCTGACAACACGACGGACCACCTTTACTACTTTCTTGCGTGTCAGACCCTTGTCCTCTGCAGTATCCATCTGGTTGGTGATGTTGCCTGAAAGTTTGGTGTTACCGTTGGTTGTACCATTGACCACGTTTTTGCCCATTATGCCATTTTGCTCATGCTCACTGTTCATAACTGGTTCTGGGCTCAGAGGAGCATGTGGTTGCTCAGGACTCCTTAATTGCTCCGCCGTCTTTGACTGTGGCTCAGGACTTTTGAAGCGTTCTGGCACTTTAACAGGTGCTCTGACTTTGGGAGGGGAGGGACTCCTGACCCGGGCTATCACCTCCGTAGGGGAAACTGGTGGGGGACTTGTTGCCCGGAATAACCCCCTGCCAGGGTCTAAAGCTGGCACTGACTTGGCCCGGCTGGACAGTCCCTCACTTTCTGACTACTCAGAGAGGAAAGAGAGGGGAGACAAGGACGTGAATAATGAAGGGAAATCCAAGAATCAGTTCTTTATGTCCTTAATAATCAAAATATTAGGGTGCTTTCTGTAGTCACTATGTCGAACAACTATTAATTGTTGTATTTTTATGTACTAATGTATATTAAGACTAGTCAGAGAAAATAGTATTAGACTAACTAACACAGATAGAAACAACTATTAGCCTAAGCTCATTATTAGATGCCAAACTTCGTCAATAAAATATTCAAAGTCTTTAAATTTTATCCACAAAATCAGGAAAAAATAGTTATGTTATTATGTTATACAAAATATGTTACCTTTATGGCTACGCTGATCACGAAACATCAATCAAACAACTCCAAATGTCACAGAGCATTTGAATCCAAAACTACAAAATATGTCTGACTGCAGAGAAGAGCAACAAGCTACTTACTACGCTCCTCACAGACTATTTAAAGAACCCTGAAATCCCACAACAAATATTTTTTGAGGAGGGTTTGCAGGGTTAAGTTGCAATGTGGAAGCCAGAATGACTAAGAGAACTGATGGTGGGCCATTTGTTCTATCTTAGTGCCAAATGACAGGCTGCTTACAGTAAGCTATATTCTTAAAAGCACCAGTCATTGTCAACAACAGAGTCATATCATTGTTCTAGATAGAGCACCCCTCCATGACTGGATACAGGGTCATCAGTCAGACAGGGTGCTACCCAACCAGGTTCCCTGGATGATGTTAACGACTTAATAAAGTTCTATATATTTCCTATCCTCAAAGTCAACGGGCACATGGGTTTGAGGGGTTCAGAATATGAATATGAAAATATTAATATAACTAAGTACATTTACTCAATATTGCACTTCTTACTCCAGTACATTTAGCAGCCAGTGTAGGTACTTTTCTGTAATACAACTCTGACGACCAGAAACATATGAACCCAAGTGAAAATGACCATATTTACTTACACTTTTGCTTCCTGGCTTGTTATCTTCTTTGATCTAAATGTGTTAATATAAAAAAAAACTTAATTTAAAACCTCAACACTACATGAAGCCGTTGTTCATCACACACTGTGCAAACCGCAAAACATGCACATTAAAAAAAAAAATCTTTTGCAATGAAATGGTTGTTGCACTGCAACATTTCTTTTACTGAACTTTCTAACAAACTTTCTTTACAGACAAGCACTGTGTCCTACCATTAAAACGTGATGCACTTACTGCATTGGAAGTGCACTGGTTGAGTGTATAACAGATGGCATAGGTGCTACAAAGACACAGCTACTGTAACATATGCTCATGTAGGAGATTTGAAGCCATCATTCTTAGTGTGATACAAGCAAAGGCCACACGTATCTAAAGACACACGTGTTAATAGACACTGTAACACCATGCAGTGTAAGAGTGCTTAATGAAATGTCCAAATGAGACTTCCCTTTTGCTCCCAGAAGGAAAAGCGAGATGAGAATGCCATGTTGGCTGATCTGCTGTCATGGGCTGTGATGGATGAGATTAGAGCAGGAGGAAGAGGAGGTGGAGTGGAGCTGGGAGAGGAAGAATGGTGAGAACACACAGAGACAGATGAACAGACATGAGGATCTGCGGACAGAGATCATTGAACTTTCAATGTGGGCAGAGCCACATGTTGATGGCAAAGTAGTGAATAAGGTCTAGGAGAAGCAGAGGATGAACATGAGATTATAGCTGGTTTAGAGGAATGAAAACACAAAAATACACCACAGTCCAAAATTCAAAAGCCTTGTCAAAGATTACCAACCCCTCTACAACCTGACCTTTCACAATGCTGTTGAAAACCCAGAATTGTAAATAAAAAGACTAAATGGGCTCCAAACCAGTATAAAAATTTACATTTTGTACATTTTCATGATCATTATGTTAAGTTCTTCTTCTACTACTTTATCTTCATTAGCACATTATACTAAACGTCTAGTCAGCCATCCACTTTCTGTTTCTAGAAGCGTCCGGCTAGACAGTGAGTGAGGTAGGATCAGACAGCTCTGACCAAAAAAAGAACAGGAGCATTAGCTCGAACCAACCAACACCAGCAACTGCTCACAGATTACAAATGCTTTGAAAAATGTTTCCATCATGACACAATGTCACAAATAGAGCTTCAGGTTGAAAAACAAGCTTTCTACTTTGAGCATTAGATAATTTGTACTGTGTTCAATTAAATGTAGGTGGAAAAGGATGATCATTGCATTCTGTTTTTGTTCTGATTTTCACAGCGGCCTGATTTTTTGGGAATTGGAGTTGTTGAAGTTTTGTTTTGTGTTTTATGGCTACATGTTTTAAGTTTAGATTTTTCTTTGTTGACAACACAGCAAATAGGCTTTATTAATCAATGAATCGTGAAGTGGGCCTATTTAGAACACACATTGGCTTAAAGGGTACATTCTATATCCATTCAGCTTATTTCCTTACAATAACTGAGAAATTCACTTAAAGGGTGGAATAAATTAATTCTCTAAACTTCCAATTAGAGATTGATTCATTTAATCTATAATGGTTTTACTTAAATTATGGCAGTATATATTACACATGTCTGTATGTCATGGCAGGTGTATTGTTCAAGGCCTTAGGATGCACAATATCACATATGAAGTGGTCTGGCTGAGCAAAACAAAACTGCACTATGCACCTGCATATGGGACTGCACTAGTCTAATCAATTTGACAACATAAAGCTGAATAGGTTGAGGATTTTATCCATACTGCCAATCCCATTTGAGATGTTTAAAATCTATATTAATGTGGTGTAAAGTATTACTATTTATTGCTTGCCCATGAGAAGGTATGTATTTTAAATAATGTGACTTTGACGTGATGAGCCCTTTCTTGCCTTGTTCTTAATTCCCTATCAAAGAAAAATACATTTAGCACAATGTAAAACAGGCAGAGTCACTTTAGGGATAGTTGTCACACTGTTCCAGGACTGGTGTGGCATGCTTCTGAATAAGGATGAGTAAAGGTTTCTGCCATGTCTAGATTATATCATTTTACATAAAACAAAACAAAAATGGTCTCTTAGAATCTGACTTGGACTGGAGGACTTCAGCCTTTCATTGGACCCGGACAGTGTCCAGGTCTGGCTGGGGGTTAGTGGCTGTTATCAGTGGTCACTGAATTAGGACACTGACTAATAGGTTTATTTTTGGATTGGACAGTGGTACTGTAGGACTGTGGGCTAGATTACTCCACTAGGGAAAGGAAAAAAAACTGCAGCGCTGAAGTCACACATTGTTTTTAATACCAAGATGTACAAATCAGTAAGAATTGTGTCTTCATTTGACATCAAATCTATCTCATTGTCTCCCTGAAAAACAAGCACATCTTAATGCAATATTTTTTAAATAACCATTTCTGTTTCACGTTGGGAGAAACCTACTTGATATATTTTCTTGAACTCAAAAATTGACTAAATTATACACCCATTTCCAACAGCATTTTACCCAAACCTCTCCATTTAGACATGGCTCAAGTTCAATCATTTCCTGTTATTGATTCTGAATGAGGGTTAACTTGGACTTTAGTGCACACAACGACTAAAAGCTTCAGGAGAACTGCAGCAGATGGTTCTCTCTGGGTTTACAAAAAGCATTGGAAGCAATTGTTATTCAAACACAAACTGCATTACTTGTATCATGTGCAATGTATGCCTTTCTGCTTTGCTCTGGTATTTCCTGTAAACCTCATGTGACCCAAGTCTGTACTTGACATAGCATATTTACACAGGATAAGACTGTAGACATATGAACTCTGTTGTCTCCATTCTAATGACATTAAAAGCAAAACACAGGCTCACATATGGCATCCTACAAGAAACAAGTGGCTGTTTCTTGCTCTACTAATGAAATGTATTTTTAAATTGAGACCCAATCTGAAAGGGACAAGAACAGTCAGAGCCAGTCCACATACACTACCGGTCAAAAGTTTTAGAACACCCCAATTTTTCCAGTTTTTTATTGAAATTCAAGCAGTTCACGTAAAATGAACAGCTTGAAAGGGTACAGAGGTAAGTGGTGAACTGCCAGAGGTAAATAAAAAAGGTAAGGTTAACCAAAACTGAAAAATAATGTACATTTCAGAATTATACAAGTAGGCCTTTTTCAGGGAACAAGAAATGGGTTAACAACTTAACTCTATGGAGTCTTGCCCATTTTTGAATTATTTTCATGTCTTTGTAAGTCATTTTGTGTCTTTTTTGGTCATTTTGTGTCTTTTTTTGGTCATTTTGTGTCTTTTTTTAGTCCTTTAGTCCAAAATAAAATGTGATTTTGAATCTTTTTTTTACTTTCAAAACACTATCATGCTCGGTAAAGAATTTTAAATGTTGCAAATGTGCACTCATTTCAGAGTACACTGAGACATTAAACTGCATCATTTTCAATTAAATTCTGGAAAAGTTGGTGTGTTCTAAAACTTTTGACCAGTAGTGTATAATAAGGCCTGATCCAAAATGTGGACACACTGAACAGACACAAATAGAGAGAGAGAACAACAATGCATTTCAGAGATGATAGAGAACCCACGGGTCCATTCAGATATTAGACATATTGACACAGAGACATGAAATCTGCAGCAATACAACAGGACCCTAGTTAACCTTGGCCCTGAGTCAGGTCTCAGATACAAAGAACTGAATGGAAGACCTGTGATATTCTACCATATCATTAACCTGGACGCACAGAAATGTGCTGCCCACTGCTCCTAAGCATGGTGCGTTCACTGGTGTCAAAAAAGATGGTTTAAATGCAGAGGGTGAATTTACCCATTGTAGGAATAATAAGGGAATCTTAATCTTTATCTTAAACCTGCAATCAAATACCTCAGACAAAAGACAGCTATTATATTCACCAACAAAGAGATCATCTGATAATATTGGTGCAGTGTGTGAATTACCATGATAGCGATCTAAGTTTATCATATTTATTTAAATAATTCCATGATTTGTTCCCGATTGATGGAGAGATAAGGGGAAATATTTAATGATAACTGTTTCTGGATGCAAATTCAGGAGGCCCATAACATATCTCAGAATTATGTTAACTTTGATTTGGTCAGTGACTTCTTTATTAGATCCATGTGAATGCATAACATGTAAATATGGAGGTGAATCAATTTATGACCAGAGCAATCCAGGTAGTCCAGTGACACGAGGCCATGACTCAGAGCACTATCACAACAAGGCAATACAGATGAAATCATCCTTCAGTTAAGTGTTCTACATATGGCAGATGTCTGAAAAATAACATGTAAAGAATAAAAATTAAATTCAAAACAAAGAACTATGACATGAAACAAAACCTTCACCTCAGGATCATAACAACAGGAATCTGTTTATCATGATAATACAGAATCATCATGTTTGGCCTCAAGTCCAAAAACAATAATACTAAACTGTCACACTATGTCACACAATAATGACCTCATCAGAGTACCACAACTAATGACACTACATGTATGTTTATATGAAGTGAAAACACAACTCAATCTCATTTCCCACTATTTCATACATTAACACATGAGCTCACACTGAGCATGGATCCACCTCTTTAAACCAGCCAAACTGGCATTCCACTTTCAAATTCTACCAATCCTACTAATCAACATCAGAGTAAGAAAATACAACTGTCACATGGCAAAAAAGCTGCTATTGTAAAAAAGGTACTCTCAGTTGGAAAACCACTCAAGCTGCCTCCTCAGCTAACTGTAGCCTAAAAATAGTGTCACCGGCTGTGGGACTTCAAGGGCCCATGCTTCTCATCTACTTCAAAAAAGCCCCCACTTGTCCTTGAAAAGTTATAACCCATTGCTTTACCTGTTAGTGAACAAATCCCACAACTCCTGTATCCGATAGTTCCCACAAGTGACAAATCAAAAACGGCCCAGTCGAGGAGATTTGAGCAAGCGGCTAGAGACACACAGTGGAAAATGAAACAGCAGAGCCGAGTAGCAGAGAGCTCTCTGATAGGCCGGCTATTCCTGACAGTGGACAGACAAGAGCTGTGGGGACAGCTGTTGTGATATGAGGGTGTTGAGCAGGGGTAAAAATAGGAGCCTCTGCTCTCCAGTCTTGGAGAAGACCTGTCCAGGCACCATGGAGGTGGTGGGGGGAGTCCATGCACCACACATGCTACTGCAGTTGCTGTCATCTCAGCTGCTTCTGTGTGTTTCTGTGTGTGTGTGTGCGTTTCTGTGTGTGTGTGTGTGTCTGTGTGTGTGTGTGTGTGTGTGTGTGTGTGTGTGTGTTTCTGTGTGTGTGTGTGTGTGTGTGTGTGTGTGTGTGTGTGTTTCTGTGTGTGTGTTTCTGTGTGTGTGTGTGTGTGTGTGAGAACATAGGCCAGTCGGTACAATTGCTCAGATTGTAGGTCAGCAGTACTAAAATACGGGACTTGGATGCTGACATCATGATGCATTCAGGGTATATCAGGAGGTATTCTGACAACGCTGTGGGACTTTTGTGTGGGTTTTAAAATGGAGCTGATCTTACAGGTGCTACTTTAGGGTACACACATTAAAACTGAAATAACTAATCTGAGAATAATTATTTGTCAAAAGAAATAACAGCCAGAACGCAACAGAAAGTTGTACTTTGCTAGCTGCAGATAATGTCTGTACAATCAGTAAAGTTGCTTCTGTGGTGAAAAACAGGGATTACACAAACCCTCTATCAATTACATCTGTGTGTAACATGTGAGACAAATTGTTTTCAGCTGTGCTAACATAATGCTAACATGCTTGCGATGACAATATAAACATTCTGATACTTAGCAGGGATTATCTTCATTATAATACAGTACTACAATGTCATTTAGCAGATGCTTTTGTGATGATGATGATTATTTTAGTTCAGTGTATTAAGTGCTAACATTTGCCTTTCAACTAAGCACATTGTTCAACTGAGACTAATAAAAATGTCATTAGCTTTGCAGGAATGCTGTCATAACCCAAATTAGAAGATGAGAGGATGAAAAGTCAGAAATTCAGATTAAAGGATTAGAATTAATCTTTATGGAAACATAAATGTCTGAACCAAACTTCAGAATAAGCCTCAAAAGTCCAGTGCAGTTGGCAGACCAACATGCCCTAGAGCTACTGAAGAGTAACCTCCATATCTCAACATGATGTAGGAAGTGTCTTTTTACTGGACAGTTCCCAACCCCATGAAAGATATTTCATTTGCAATAATTAGAAACAGAGAAAAGCAAACTGAGAGGTGAACAAGCAAATGTTTGACATTCCTGCGTGATAAATAATCAATATTATATTAAAGTAGTTGTTTCAGGACTCGATGTAACACACAGGGAAAACATGACAAACAATGCAAGGGATAACATAGAGAAGGACAGCGCAGTGTGGCAGTGGTGATGGACATTTTTAAAAATATTTTAAACTTAATGCCTGATAAGCCTGTTGTGTTGTTTTGATGTTATGAAATAATGTTATGTTGTATTTTTTCTTAATTGTATCGTATGTGTTTGTATCTGTATTTTGTATATTGTACGTGTTTTTTTGGGTTTTTTTTGCTTGTTTTTTGTTTCGTAATTCTCTCCTTTTTTTACATCATGGCCAGGGGACTACAGATGAAAACTAGCCTTCTGGCTAACTCTGGCTTTTTTTTAACCATGTGTAATCATGTGTTTTATGAAATTGCACTGTTCCCTTTTATAAATAAACTAATAAAAAAATGTATTCCTTTATGCTCAATCTACCTGTTGATACTAAAATGTAAAATATAGGTGCAGACAGTGTTCATACGGTGCATCATGGTTTCCCATAGCAAGGCAAAATTAAACTGCTGCTTTTCTAAAAATGCAAATAAATCAAGTGGTAGTGCTATTACAGTTTAGTTCTGTAATAGCACTACAGTACTGTAGCACTGTAGTTTAGTACAGTTGTAGCTCAACAGCCTTGTGAGCTAGCTGGACAGCTGATGAAAAATGACACATTGATTTGGTGGTACTGTTCAATAGGGAGGTGAGATTTCAGCTGCAGCTGATTGTTCCGATTTCAAAAATGCACAAGTACTAACAATCTTTGAGTTTTGCTCTGTTCCGAAAATTTGCAGAAACTAGAGTTATGATGCTCTGCCCAATCTACTGGTAACATACCTTTATATTTTGTCCAATCATCATGTGGCGGTACAATCTCACGTCCAGTATCCAGCTGTCTGAGCATCAGACATTAAATTAAAGCCTCCTCTCCTCTGTTCTATCAGCTCTCTCTGTTTCAGTAGTCGGACACATTGGATTAAAACATTCTATATGTCAACATTTGCAGTGTTGTAAGTTGCATCGTCTTCCTTTGTGAAACTGGTCTTTGCAGTAGAGAGGAAGAGAGGAACACATGGCAGCACAAAGAAAAGCAGAAGCAGAGTTTATCATGTTACAGGAAATAACACACAGGCTGCCCTCGATGCTAGCAATGAATGAAACAGCTCATCGTTCTCTTGTGAAGCTGTCTCTCAAAACTTAAGTCTAACTCAAGTGTATTCTCACATTCAGCAGCAGAGATGTATGGCACATAAAAGCTCTTTTCACTGTCTTCAATCAATCAGCTTTATACTCATCCAACTCAAAGAAACACACGTTCCTGCAGCTATGAACAGCTGCCACTCAGGACTGACCCTGCCTTCAATTTTGTAATTACAGAGCTCCCCTACATGGAGGATGTAACAAAAAATGGGAAATTAATTTCTGCAATGAATGATGATGAAATGTTGATGCTCTATACAAGAGACATTTCCTATTACAACAGCAAAGAAGAAGGTGTTGTACTGTAATTAGCAAACCTGGTCTCATCTTAATAACATGCTATATAGTTGATGTGCACTAGTAATTAATTTTGCTGTCAGATGTGGACCGTGCATATGTTCCGCAGTTAGGCACATCATAAATATTAAAATTCAATAGACTGAAGAAAAATCTGACTTCACTTGCTGTTGATGGCCACAAGAGGTGGCTGTCAGCTTTTGAAAATGTATGTGGACCCTGAGAAAATAGTTGTTCGTTAACATATTTACAAAATTAATACTGAAAAATGAATTAGTCATACTTAATATGCCTGTAAAAATGTCCCTGTCAATATATTTTAATTATTTATGGTCGGGGACAGGGTCAAATATTGAAAAAGTCAACATAAAGCACAATACTTCAAGAGTCAAAGTTATGTGCTTTGTACATTTAAATATCCACCTCTTTCCAAAACATGACATAAAGATAATTCATTTTAATTAAGAGACTCTGGTTTGAATGAGTCTAATAATATAACTGATGACTTTTTCTTACACAGTCATCCGTCACTACTACAGCAACCTCAATCCTTCCAAACACATTACACCATCCACCCACAGAACAAAACACGTTCCAGGCGGCTCTGTTTTTCCCACCACCTCTGTCATTGGACCACAAGATGGAGCCAGAGTACCAGGAGAAACTCCAAACGCTTGGGGAAACTGCAGTCACACAAAGCCTCCATTATTTCCAAGCGGCTGCCATGATATTCTAGGGAGGGAACAGCAAAGTCATATAAAGTACAAACAAAAGTGTGCTGGGAAATGATCAGGGGGACAGCTTTAGTCCAGCTGACAGTGGGCAGAAGGAGGAGGGGGCTGTGTGTGGGCGTGGCTGTCTGTGGTAAAGTGTAGCTTAAACAAGAAGGTGAGGTAAGAAAGGCGAGGAGAAAAATGCAGTGATGCAACACCATGTTCAAAAGAGATTACAGGTATGGTGAATGGCAAGGAAGTGTGGAAGGGTGTGAAACCAGGCAATGCTCATCACCTGGCCGACACCATCCCTACAGTGAAGCATGGTGGAGGCAGCATCATGCTGGGGGGATGTTTTTCAGCGGCAGGAAGTGGGAGGTTTGTCAGGATGGAGGGGAAAATTACATTACATTACATTACATTACATGTCATTTAGCAGACGCTTTTATCCAAAGCGACTTACAATAAGTGCATTCAACCTGATGGTACTAGACATAGACCATAGGAATCGAGTAAGTACATTACTTTAAGAGCCAACTGTCATTGCTAAAGGAGTGCTATATGTTAAAGAAGAAAAGAAGAGAAAAGAATAAGAGGGGTTTTTTTTTTGTTTTGTTTTTAATATATCTGTTAGGTGACCATGACTTAACCGAGGTATTGTTGGAAGAGATAGGTCTTCAGCCTGCGGCGGAAGATGTACAGGCTGTCTGAGGTCCTGATGTCGGTAGGGAGCTCGTTCCACCACAGAAAAAAGTCTGGAAGTGGTTTTGAGGCGAGTTGACCCACGCAGCTATGTACAGAGACATTGATGACATGATGAAAACCTGCTCCAGAACACGCTGGACCTCAGACTGGGGCAAAGGTTCATCTTCCAACATGACAAAGACCCTGAGCACACAGCCAAGATAACAAAGGAGTGGCTACGGGACAACTCTGAATGTCCCTGAGTGGCCCAGCGAGAGCCCAGACCTGAACCCTACTGAACATCTCAGGAGAGATCTGAAGATGGCTGTGCACCGAGGCTCCCCAGCTTGAGAGATCGTGTTCTTTAATTTTGGTAAATTTGCTTAAATTTCAAACAAACTTTTATCATTTTGTCATTATGGGGTATTGTGTGTAGAATTTTTGTAAAAATAAAGAAATAATGGGCATTCCCGGTGGCACACCTGGTAGAGGGCGTACCACAGAGGCCCAGTCCTCGTAAGCGGGCGGCTCGGAGCCCTTTCCCGCATGTCTTCCCCTCTGTCTCCCCCTTTCACTCTCAATATCTGTGCTGTCAATAAAGCTACAAAATGCCCAAAAAATATCTTTAAAAAAAAATAAAAATAAAGAAATAATAATAATAAATCCATTTTGGAATAAGGCTGTAACATATCAAAATGTGGAAAAAGTGAAGAGCTGTGAATACTTTCTGGATGCACGGTACAGGCACTGAAGTAGCAGAAGTCAAATGTACATTTCCTGAATGTGTCATTCCACAAATGCACCCAGGGAGAATGTTCTCTAGTGTTCTCTGCTGTCAGGAGCTCAGCAGATGGTGACAGTGCTTCTGCCAAAGTCCTGCACACATGCACGCACACACACACACACACACACACACACAATCACACGCACGCACGATCACGCACGCTCACATGCACGCACGCACACACACGATCACACGCACGCATACGCACACATATGCACGCACGCACGCTCACATGCACGCTCAAACACGACTGACAGACATTTCCTTAGCTGGACTTACTTCTGAGTTAGGGGCACTCAAACCTGGAAACCCACCACTAAGATGACTGCTGCGATATTATGTGCAGTCACTTTGCACACATGAGTTGGAAAATAAAAGGTCTCCACAACAACTTGCTTGTGTTGGTTTTACGTCTGTTAAACAAACAAGATCCACAAATCAAATACAAGTGATTTTGATTTGTTTGGCTGGTCGTTTCCACTTCTGACATTTCATTCTCCCTCCGGTCCTTTTCCTAAACTACACTACACATGTTCCAGACTTAACTCTGAACTGGATACTGACAAATGCTTGTCTGTTTGTGGAAAGGAGCAAAAACCTAAATTCCCCAAAATATTGGACTGTCTCTTTTAAGCCCTAATTATATTTAATAATGTATATGGTGAGTAGTTGTCTCAGTTTGTGTGAGAACAACAGTGAACACGGTTTGTTTATCAAAGTTGTTCCAGAACTCCTTTCCATTACGGTTTGACCAGTGGTTTTCAGCTGTCCTGCCTTCATCAAGGTGGTATCTATGGTTGTTTCCAGTTTCTTTATTTATAGTCCATCAATTAGGCAAAGGATGCATAACTCAAGATACAAGGTATCCAAGACAACATCACAATCATCTCATTAAATGAGTTCCTATAGAATATTTTCAATAGATTAAAAAGGTTAACTGAGGAGAGTGTGAATGGTTTGTCTCTAGGTGTCTGTCCTATCCAGGGTGTACTCCTCCTCCTGCCCAGTGTCAGCTGGGATTGGTTACAGCCCCCACAACCTGAGTTCAAAGAAGCAGCAAACCAATATATAGCAGAGTTAAGGACAGCACAGTTGTGCAGAGCGTTCCATTCTGATTGATTTGTGACACACACTGGTGTGTACCATGCAGTATGTGTGTCATATATAGTTGCGAACATAGCATGTATTGAAAGTTGGCATTGAAAGTCTTGTCAGAAGTAACATACGAGAACTTTGGCACCTTTTAGTAAATGAAAAGAGGTTTTGTAGAAGTGCTTTTGGATTATATCAATTAAAAACTACAAAAAAACGAGTATTATGGTACCTGTACCATTCAAGTAGTAACAATGTCCAACATCCAGCCCTTCTGGACTGGACTGGTGAGCACTTACACCAACTTAACCCTTGATCTACTTTATAAAGGACAAAACAAACAAGCTATAAGCCTGTTTAGGGTGTCATCAAAGGCCAAGTGTAGAACAACACATCAGACACTAACCTTGTGCCGAGGGGGAGGAGTCAGACATTGTGTGTGTGTGTGTGTGTGTGTGTCATGCCTGAGCGAGCTCCTTCATGTAGAAGTAGGTCAGACAGTGTGCATCCATTATCTTTTTGTCTGTACATGTGCATATGTTGGGGTTGCACGGTGGAGCAGTGGTTCGCAGGTTCGAATCCAGCTTGCAGCTCATCAATCAATCAATCAATCAATCAAATCAAAATTACTTTATTTATCCCAGAGGGTAAATTCAGTTAGTCTGGTAGAATCTCTGTTAGAATGAGACAGCCTGATGGCCGTAGGAGAGAAGGATCTTTTGAAGCTCTCCATCCTGCAACAGAGAGAGAGGAGCCGTCCACTGCTGTTTTTTTGGTCCATAAAGGTTTTGTGTAGCAGATGATCTGGGTATTTCAGGATGGCCTGGAACATGTTGACAGGTCATCTCTCCACCACCTCCTCCAGTGTGTCCAACCTGGCTCCAACCACAGCACCAGCTCTTTAGACCAGTCTGTCCAACCGCCTTCATCTCTGTGTGTGATGCTGCCTCCCCAGCAGACTGCAGCATAAAACAACACACTACCACCACAGACTGATAAAACATCTGCAGCATCTTACCACAGATGTCCAGAGATCTGAGATCAGGTTCTCTCCGTGTGCTCCGACTTCCTCCCACAGTCCAAAGACATGCAGCTTAGGTTTAATGGTGATGTGTCTTATATCTGCCCTGTGATAGTCTGCCGAGCTGTCCAGGGTGTACCCCACCTCCCCAATGTCAGATGGGATCAACTCCAGATCGTGACAGCCTGAGTTCATTAATTCAATTAACACAGACACACAAACACACATCACCTAGATTGAGGCAGTCTGAAAAAGGTGTACTTGCTGCAAAGATTCCTCTGGTTTCCCCATATTTCTGCTGTGAAATATTTCTAGCAGCCTGAGACATGTCAGGCCAATTACAACCATGTAACCGTTGGCGAGGAAGACAGTAGAGGAGCAGCATTGAGGCAATTTAAAAAAAATGGCTATAGCTGAACTCTCCCTGAAGGTTCGATAACATCAGTGTTGAACGAGCTGAATGTTCTTTTCTAAGCGAAGAACAATCAGATGTACTTCAAGTTTAACAAGATAGCAGGATAAAAGCAAGATAATAGATAACAGACACATTATTTAGTAGTAGTAGTAGTAGTAGTTAGTCATAGTAGTAGTAGTAGTAACAGTACATATTCTGGTTATATAACAATTGAAGTTTAGAAGAGACAATTCCCCTTAGGTGGAGCAAAACCAAGGATTTCATTCAGAGAAGCTCTTTATAGACAAGGAGTGAATCCTGCCAACTTAAAAAAACTACATCCCTAGAGCGCTACTAATACTGAGCCAAATGAATTAACACAATGTAGCAGACAGAGGCTGACAGTACAGAACAGTGTACTACTAAGACACACACAATTGCAAAAAAAAACACAAGGAACACCCTAAATTAACACTATCACCACCACTACTACTACTAATGTAACCAGACAATATATTGAAGGGCTTGTTGAGTTCCTCCAGACACAGACAGTGAACTAGAAACACTCATCTCATAACATGACAAACAGCCTAAACTGCCATCAGCTCCACAGTCATGTCCTGTGTCCTCCCAGCATGCTAATTCTATCTGGCTGCAGTAATCTCTGTGGAATGCGTAGGCAGGACAAAACATGGACGATGCTTTTTACATAACTCCTAAGAATCCAGCTCCTCTGACCTCACACGCTAGGGCAGAGGGTCAGATGCTTCAAAAACCAAATAGAAGTTGAGAACTTTGGATGCAAGTCATTGACTAAAACCCTCAGTGACATGAGAGGCTAAAAGCATGTGTGGTATTGACTGTTTTGATGATTAGGGACAATGCGTGTCAGAATCCATCAGATTTCAGCTTCGATACATATTGAACTCTATAATGGATTCAGGAGACGTGTCCTTCTGGTGGTTACAAACTCAACATCACTCCCTCATATCTGATGAGAGGGTGACTATACAAAATGGTCTTCTGTGACTCTGAAGGAGCTTTGTCAAGTCTTAGAAATTACCCTGATGATGTCATGGCAAACAAAAGACGCTATTATCAGAAGTGTATGATTCAACACTATTGGAGGCCAACTTATATTAAGGACTGAAGTCAGGAAATGTTGGCTTCTGCTCTTCTGTCTCTTGTGGCATTCAGTAAAATTAACTTTACCCTGAGGAGATATATTTATGAGTGTTGGAAATCCAACCGCCTCTTTGGTGTAACCATTTGCTAACAACTTGATGTTTCTCTGGGCAAATTTTGGAATTGGAACACTGCCAGGACGTCAAACACTTGAGATGTCATGACAACCGTAACAGCGCGAGCTCTCTGTTAGCATCATTGGAGTTTCTGAGTTAGTTAGACTGCCTGTTAGCGCTAATGCTAGCTAACGTTACTGGAAGAGAACAAAGCACACTGTGGCCAGTCAGCCTCCACTTGTTTTCCCGGTTCTTATATTTACGAAGAGTTATGGTAAGAACGCGTTACACCTGCCTTCAAAATAAGAGCAAATGGATGTGTTAATAGAGTCCACCACATAATTTACAGGAAGACTGTCAAAATATGAAGCCTTAAATAAAACAGAAGAACTTTTAATCTCCTCTTCAATTCTTCATTAAAATATGCAATAATTCGGCTGGAAGTGGCATTAGAATGTGCGAAAGGCCACCAAATAGGGCAAAAATAAGGCCCTGCTTGCTACAGTGGCTTCTTTTATTATGAGATTATTATATCTTTGAATAACTGCAGGGAAAAGTTTTTTGTTTCTTTGTGATGTTTACATTGTTAAATTAACTTTCTGGTTTATAATGTAAACATGTAAAATATGTATTTCCATGAAAATGATGTGTGGGGCATACAATAGATACATTTAGCTTGCACATTTCAAATGTGGTCTAAACATTTCAATTATGAGATGCTAAACTGATGATCAGAGCTTAGCAAAAATAAGCAACCTGCCTCCATGCTGGGACACATTTTTATTTAGTGATGCTTCTTCACACTCCAACAACATATTTGGATTCTATGTGGTATTTTGCATTTTGACAGGTACTGCAATTCCACATGAAAGTCTACAGATATGTACCGCCACACACAGCAGTGACAGGATATAGTGAACAATGAGCCTAGTGCACAGCCTGTTCTCTCTGGCTGACAGACGCCCCAGGGCTTAGGTCAACTGAGGAATAGTAGATACAACAAACGGCCATTCACTGCCCTGTTTGCTCAAACTGAAACTGAACAGCAGATAAGCTGAGTGGCACTGGACATGTGCTCACTTTGCCTTTGAGTTAAGTGTGCATCTGTGCTGAGTGATTGTGCAGGACACATTGCCTTCATGCATGTTTGGGGCTTCAGTTAATTTTAGCAGTTTGATGTGATCAAAAGAACACATTTGTGAAGAAAACAAAGCAGTTCATTGACTTTGGCTTCAGCAGCTTGCTGGCCTAGCTACATTCATCACCCACCAGCAGCCTACTAGAATTCTGCAATTGGGCTAAAACATCACATGTTTAGCTGTGTTGCCTTTGTTTTGTGTTGTCACAGCACTTAGTTTTTTGTCAGCCATTAATGTCAAACATATCAGTCCTATGAGCAGACTTACATCTGAGAACCAGTCTTTTTTGTAAATGAATACAACTAGGCAAATCATTTATGACATGTTCCACTTTTGAATCATTAACATGACATATTTTATTTCAATGTATTGCAGACAAATAATGTTTTTTGCAAAAATTAGAAAGTCATTTAAGCAGTGTCCAGGCAGTCACATGTGTATAGGCTTTTATATAAAACATACAAAATTAAATTATGTTGGTGGAATAGTATCTAAATTTGAATCTAATCCCAATTAGATTCAAACCTTTAGAAATCTTAGTGATAATTGTGCAGATTAACCTGAACCCAGCCCAATATATTGTAAACTGTGTTACTATTACTTTCTACATGTTTCACTGTCTCTAAAATGTCGGTGTGCTGCTTACTTTTTTTCATTCAGGCGCTCATGTACTCCTTGGAGGAAAAGGTTTGCGTACTTGCATACCTCTATGTGTCCTTTACGTTGCCATGTATGTAAAACAATAAATCCACTCAGGGTCAAAAACTTTGTAACCTTGTAAATACATCAAGAGATGTGAAGTGAGATTTTTTTTTCACTAACAACAACTAAAAAAATCTGCCATTTTTAAACTTCATTCATTGTATTCTACCGCTGTATCTCACCTGAACTATTCACTGCACTAAGCCCATTCTTTTGTGCATGTCCACAATCTTCCAGAAAACATGCTGAAATATGTAGAACATGAATGCAGAGTAAAGGCAGAAGGGTGTGTCTGTGTACATATAGAATGATGAACATCAATGAACGCTCCCTGACGCACTGGGCGGGGCACACTTGACTGATCAGTGCCAGGCCGCAATGTTTATGAAAATAAAGCAGCATTTCGCAAAAATGATGACAACCAGGATAAGACTTGTGACCGGGATAACTGAGAGAATGACGACTTGCCACTGGACGTTTTGGGATTGAACACTGTTGCTCCCTTCTTAAACTCAGATCGGAAAAAAAAACTTTACTGATCCAACTCATTGTGTGGTGTACATGTACATAAACTGCAGTTTCCCTAAATTCAGCTCAAGATGTAAACAGAAAACCTTCCTCCATTAATAGTTCAGCATGGAACGCAAATGGAAGCTCCTGTACACTTCCCCTCCGCAAATCAATGGCAGAAGACTTTAGAGAAGAATTATCCATCCGAACCATGAACCACCTGAAACCTGACGCACTGGTAACCAAGCGCTCTGAAACACTCATACAGCTTTCTTTTACCTAAGACATAGCAAAAACAAGGAAAAACTGGTGAATCCCAAAGATGAATAGGTACTAAGGAAAAAATAACAATATGTGACAAATTACATTTGTTTGACTATGGCTTCCTGTATGAGGCCCGGTTGTGTCAGTAAACAGCAAACAATCGAGTTTATCTATAATTTGGGTAACTTGACATGCCAGTTGTTAAACAAGATAAACGTCATTACACTGCTCATTAGACTGTCTCTGAGCAGTAGACCATGAGCTGATAAGATGAACTGAGTCACTGATCCACTCACTGCTCTATCCTAGTATTTGCTGTTGTGATATTTGCGGGCTGAGAACAAGCCTGTAATTATTGCAGAGGAAAGAGAAACTCCCTGTGTCCCAAAGGAATTTCATAAACTTACAGAGGCCTCTCATATCCAAAACATATGGCATCAATCTCACAACTGATAAGAGTTCACGCTGTCAAAGTGTGAAACGTTCTATCTTAAATCCACATAACAGGCCCTTTGGACCGCCTACTTACCGCCCAAACTGGTCAAGGAGAGCAGAAAGCGACTCAGTGCTCTAACAGTACAAAATCTGTACAACAGTCTCTCTGTTTTGGTGTTATTTTGGCTAAAAGACTTATCCTAAGACACTGGAAGTCAGATAATGTTCCTTCAATTGAAATGTGGATGAGGGAGCTCAGTGAGACCTTATGTATGGAGAAACTCCGATATAAAAACGCAGGCAGGTGGGCAATTTTTGATAAGGTATGGAAGCCTGTATTAAAATTTCTGAAGGACCTGAGAGAGGTTCATGTTAAAATTTGAATGATTCCAATTAAGTGATCATACTGACTGGAAGCAGATCCTTCCCTCTGCCATAATGTATGGATTTCATCTGATGGCAAACGCAAAGCTCCATTTTTATCTTAATTGCTGCTGTTGTCCTATAAATCTCCAGTTCAGGTCGGCACTTTTCTTTTTCTTGTTGCTGTTGTTTGGCCACTGTACCTAAGCTGTGTGGTAATCCGCCATTTTGTCATATCCAATCTATTAATGTTTAAAGATGCTGCCGTGTTGTTGTTTGTTTTGTTTTTTGTTGGTTTGTTTGTTGTTGTTTTTGTTTTGTTTTTTGTTTTAACTTTTATTTATTTTTTTCTTGTATACCAAAAAAGCATATAAAACTATGATTGCTTTGTGAGAAACATGTATTCTAACCAATGTGAACTTGGCAATAAAAAGAATATAAAATTTAAAAAAAGGAGAGCAGAAAGCATTGCTCTGTTGCCATGGGAACAACCAGGTGCTCCAGCTGACGCAGTGTGCTTTGACAGTGCTGCTGTGTCACTGTGCTCAGTGTGGAGAGAAAGACGACTGCTGACACTGCGCTTTTCAGTCAGCAGCAGTCAGCACTGACAGAGGCCAAACAAGCAGTGGCATCTGACCAGCACACACACTGACACTGAGCTACTGCACACACACACACACACACACACAGGCGTTTCACCTTCTCAAACAAGGGCAGGGAAAGCAAGTAACTGGGTTTATGGGAAATGTGGTCTTGATTTTAGCACAATTATTAGCATCAGTACACTGTAATAATTTATTC